>NW_027667328.1:4907500-5542500 GCF_963924665.1 Micromys minutus
AAGAAATTTCCTTTTTTTATGGAAAAAAGGTATGCATTCTTCTTATTTTCATGCAAAAGGGCAGAAATTCCCTGTATTTTAAAGCAAAATTGCAGAAATTCCTATAATTGTGAGGCAAAATGCAGAAATTCCCAATATGTTGGGGAAAAAAGACAGAAATTCTCCTTATTTTGGGGCAAAACTCAGAAATTCCACTTATTTTGGTGCAAAATTCCAGAAATTTTCCATATTTTGGGGTAAAATTGCAGAAATTTCACTTATTTTGAGGCAAAATTGCAGAAATTTTAATTATTTCAGGGATAAAAAGCAGAAATTTTCTTATTTTGGGGCAAAGAAAAGAAATTTCTTTTATTTCGGTACAAAATTGCAGACATTTTTCTTATTTTGGGCAAAAAGGCAGAAATTTCCCATATTTTGAGTCAAAAATGCAGAAATTTCCCTTATTTTGTGGTAAAAAGGCTTAAATTCCCCTTATTTGGAGGCAAAAAGTAGGAAATTCCCCTTTTTTGGGGCAAAAAGCAGACATTTCCCTTATTTTGGGAAAAAATTTTAGAAATTTAACTTATTTCAGAGCAAAAAGTCAGAATTTTTTTTTATTTTGGTGCAAAAAGGCAGATATTCCTAATATTTTGTGGCAAAAATGCAGAAATTCCTTTTATTTTGAGGTAAAAAGGCTGAAATTCCCCTTATTTGGGGGCAAAAAGGCAGAAATTTCCCTTATTTTGGGGTAAAATTGCAGAAATTTCACTTACTTCAGGGTAATATGTAAGAAATTTTCCTTATTTTGTGGCAAAAAAGAAAGAAATTCCCTTTGTTTTGGGGGAGAAAGACAGAAATTCCACTTATTTAGAGGCAAAAAGCAGAAATTCCCCTTATTTTGGAGCAAAAATGAAGAAATTTCCCTTTTTTATGGCAAAAAGGTATGCAGTCTTCTTATTTTGGACAAAAAAACTGAAAATCCCCGTATTTTGGAGCAAAATTACAGAAATTCCTCTAATTGTGGGGCAAAAAGGCAGAAATTTCTTATATGTTAGGGCAAAAAGACAGAAATTCTCCTTATTTTGGGGCAAAACTCAGAAATTCCACGTATTTTGGGGCAAAATTCCAGAAAATTCCATTATTTTCGGGCAAAATTGCAGAAATTTCACTTATTTTGGGGCAAAATTGCAGAAATTTTACTTATTTCAGAAAAAAAAGCAGAAATTTTCTTATTTTGGGGCAAAAAGGCAGAAATTTCTTTTAATTGGTACAAAATTGCAGAAATTTTTCTTATTTTGGGACAAAAAGGCAGAAATTTCCCTTATTTTGGGGCAAAAATGCAGAAATTCCCCTTATTTTGAGGTAACAAGACTGAAATTCCCCTTATTTGGTGGCAAAAAGGCAGAAATTTCTCTTATTTTGGGGCAAATTGCAGAAATTTCACTTATTTCAGGGTAATAAGTCAGAAATTTTCCTTATTTTGGGGCAAAAAAGACAGAAATTCCCTTTGTTTTGGGGGAAAAAGCAGAAATTCCACTAATTTAGAGTCAAAAAAGCAGAAATTCCCCTCATTTTGGAGCAAAATTGCAGAAATTTACCTTTTTTATGGCAAAAGGGTAGGCATTCTTCTTATTTTCGGGCAAAAAGGCAGAAATTCCCCGTATTTTGGAGCAAAATTGCAGAAATTCCCCTAATTGTGGGCAAAAAGGCAGAATTTCCCTATATGATGGGCCAAAAAGGCAGAAATTTTCCTTATTTTGAGGCAAAACTCAGAAATTCCACATATTTTGGGGCAAAATTCCAGAAATTTCCCTTACTTTGGGGCAAAAATGCAGAAATATCATTAATTTTGGGGCAAAATTGCAGATATTTAAGTTATTTCATGGAAAAAAGGAGAAATTTTCTTATTTTGGGGCAAAAAGGCAGAAATTTCCAATATTTTAGTGCAAAAATGCAGAAATTCCTCTTATTTTGAAATAAAAAGTCTGAAATTCCCCGTATTTGGGGGCAAAAAGGCAGAAATTTTCCTTATTTATGGGCAAAATTGCAAAAATTTCACTTATTTCAGGGTAATAAGTCAGAAATTGTTTTTATTTTTGATCAAAAAAGACAGAAATTCCCTTTGTTTTGGGGGAAAAAGACAGAAATTCCACTTATTTAGAGGAAAAAAAGCAGAAATTTCCCTTATTTTGGAGCAAAAATGAAGAAATTTCCCTTTTTTATAGCAAAAAGGTATGCATTCTTCTTATTTTCGTACAAAAAGAAAGAAATTCCCCGTATTTTGGAGCAAAATTGCAGAAATTCCCCTAATTGTTAGGCAAAAAAGCAGAAATTCCCTATATGTTGGGGCAAAAAGACAGAAATTCCCCTTATTTTGGAGCAAAACTCAGAAATTCCACTTATTTTGGGGCAAAATTCCAGAAATTTCCCTTATTTTGGGGCAAAATTGCAGAAATTTCACTTATTTCAGGGGAAAAAAGGAGAAATTTTCTTATTTTGGGGCAAAAAGTAAGAAATTTCCCATATTTTGTGGCAAAAATGCAGAAATTCCCCTTATTTTGAGGTAAAAAGGCTGAAATTCCCCTTATTTGGGGGCAAAAAGTAAAAAATTCCCATTATTTGGGGCAAAAAGCAGACATTTCCCTTTTTTGGGGAAAAATTTTAGAAATTTAACTTATTTCAGGGCAAAAAGTCAGAAATTTTCCTTATTTTGGGGCAAAAAGGCAGAAATTCCCAATATTTTGTGGCAAGAATGCAGAAATTCCCCTTATTTTGAGGTAAAAAGGCTGAAATTCCCCTTATTTGGGGGCAAAAAGGCAGAAATTTCCCTTATTTTGGGGCAAAATTGCAAAAATTTAACTTACTTCAGGGTAATAAGTCAGAAATTTTCCTTATTTTGGGCCAAAAAAGACAGAAATTTCCTTTCTTTTGGGGGGAAAAGACAGAAATTCCACTTATTTAGAGGCAAAAAGGCAGAAATTACCCTTATATTGGAGCAAAATTGCAGAAATTTTCCTTTTTTATGGCAAAAAGGTATGCATTCTTCTTATTTTCGGGCAAAAAGGCAGAAGTTTCCCGTATTTTGAAGCAAAATTGCAGAAATTCCCCTAATTGTGAAGCAAAAAGGCAAAATTCCCTATATGTTGGGGCAAAAAGACAGAAATTCTCCTTATTTTGGGGCAAAACTCAGAAATTCCACTTATTTTGGGGCAAAATTCCAGAAATTTCCCTTATTTTGGCGCAAAATTGCAGAAATTTCACTTATTTTGGGGCAAAATTGCAGAAATTTCACTCATTTCATGGAAAAAAGCAGAAATCTTCTTATTTTGGGGCAAAAAGGCAGAAATTTCCCATATTTTGGGGAAAAAATGCAGAAATTCCCCTTATTTTGAGGTAAAAAGGCTGAAGTTCCCCGTATTTGGGGGCAAAAAGGCAGAAATTTCCCTTATTTTGGGGCAAAATTGCAGAAATTTCACTTATTTCAGTGTAATAAGTCAGAAATTTTCCTTATTTTGGGAATAAAAAGACAGAAATTCTTTTTGTTTTGGGGGAAAAGGAAAGAAATTCCACTTATTGGGAGGCAAAAAAGCAAAAATTCCCCATATTTAGAGGTAATAAGGCTGAAATTTTCTTTATTTGAGGGCAAAAGCCAGAAATTTCCCCTTATTTTTGGGCAAAATTGCAGAAATTTCACTTATTTCAGGGTAATAAGTCAGAAATTTTCCTTATTTTGGGGCAAAAAAGACAGAAATTCCCTTTGTTTTGGGGGGAAAAGACAGAAATTCCACTTATTTAGAGCCAAAAAAGCAGAAATTCCCCTTATTTTGGAGCAAAATTGCAGAAATTTCCTTTTTATGGCAAAAAGGTATGCATTCTTCTTATTGTCGGGCAAAAAGGCAGAAATTCCCCATATTTTGGAGCAAAATTGCAGAAATTCCCCTAATTGTGGGGCAAAAAGGCAGAAATTCCCTATATGTTGGGGCAAAAAGACAGAAATTCTCCTTATTTTGGGGCAAAACACAGAAATTCCACTTATTTTGGGGGAAAATTCCAGAAATTACTCTTATTTTGGGGCAAAATTGCAGAAATTTCACTCATTTTTGGGCAAAACTGCAGAAATTTCAATTATTTCAGGGCAAAGAAGCAGAAATTTTTTTTATTATGGTACAAAATAGCAGAAATTTTTCTTATTTTGTGCAAAAAGGCAGAAATTTCACATATTTTGGGTCAAAAATTCAGAAATTCTCCTTATTTTGAGGTAAAAAGGCTGAAATTCCCCTTATTAGGGGGCCAAAAGTAAGAAATTCCCCTTATTTTGGGGCAAAAAGCAGACATTTCCATTATTTTGGGGAAAAAATTTAGAAATTTAACTTATTTCAGGGCAAAAAGTCAGAAATTTTCCTTATTTTGGGGCAAAAAGGCAGAAATTCTTAATCGTTTGTGGCAAAAATACAGAAATTCCTATTATTTTGAAGTAAAAAGGCTGAAATTCCCCCTATTTGAGGGCAAAAATGCAGAAATTCCCCTTATTTTGAGGTAAAAAGGCTGAAATTCCCCCTATTTGAGGGCAAAAAGGCAAAAATTAACCTTATTTTGAGGAAAAATTGCAGAAATTTCACTTATTTCAGGGTAATAATTCATAAATTTTCCTTATTTTGGAGCAAAAAAGACAGAAATTCCCTTTGTTTTGGGGGAAAAAGACAGAAATTCCACTTATTTATAGGCAAAAAAGCAGAAATTCCCCCTTATTTTGGAGCAAAAATTAAGAAATTTCTCTTTTTTGTGGCAAAAGGTATACATTCCACTTATTTTGGGCTAAAAAGCAGAAATTCCCCGTATTTTGGAGCAAAATTGCAGAAATTCCGCTAATTGTGGGGCAAAAAGGCAGAAATTCCCTATATGTTAGGGCAAAAGACAGAAATTCTCCTTATTTTGGGGCAAAACTCAGAAATTCCACTTATTTTGGGGCAAAATTCCAGAAAATTCCCTTATTTTCGGGCAAAATTGCAGAAATTTCACTTATTTTGGGGCAAAATTGCAGAAATTTCACTTATTTCAGAAAAAAAAGCAGAAATTTTCTTATTTTGGGGCAATAAGGCAGAAATTTCTTTTATTTTGGAACAAAATTGCAGAAATTTTTCTTATTTTGGGACAAAAAGGCAGAAATTTCCCTTATTTTGGGGCAAAATTGTAGAAATTTCACTTACTTCAGGGTAAAGTCAGAAATTTTCCTTATTTTGGGGCAAAAAAGACAGAAATTCCCTTTGTTTTGGGGGAAAAAAGACAGAAATTCCACTAATTTAGAGTCCAAAAAGCAGAAATTCCCCTTATTTTGGAGCAAAAATGAAGAAATTTTCCTTTTTATGGGAAAAAGGTATGCATTCTTCTTATTTTCGGGCAAAAAGGCAGAAATTCCCTGTATTTTGGAGCAAAATTACAGAAATTCTTCTAATTGTGGGGCAAAAAGGCAGAAATTCCCTATATGTTGGGGCAAAAAGACAGAAATTCTCCTTATTTTGGGTCAAAACTCAGAAATTCCACTTATTTTGGGGCAAAATTCCAATAATTTCACTTATTTTGAGGCAAAATTGCAGAAATTTCACTTATTTCAGGGTAATAAGACAGAAATTTTCCTTATTTTGGGGCAAAAAAGACAGATATTCCATTTGTTTTGGGGGAAAAAGACAGAAATTCCACTTATTTAGAGGCATAAAAGCAGAAATTCCCCTCATTTTGGAGCAAAAATGAAGAAATTTCCCTTTTTTATGGCAAAAAAGTATGCATTCTTATTATTTTCGGGCAAAAAGGCAGAAATTCCTTGTATTTTGGGGCAAAAATGCAGAAATTCCCCTTATTTTGAGGTAAAAAGGCTGAAATTCCCCCTATTTGAGGGCAAAAAGGCAGAAATTTCCCTCATTTTGAGGAAAAATAGCAGAAATTTAACTTATTTCAGGGTAATAATTCAGAAATTTTCCTTATTTTGGGGCAAAAAAGACAGAAATTCCCTTTGTTTTGGGGGAAAAAGACAGAAATTCCACTTATTTATAGGCAAAAAAGCAGAAATTCTCCCTTATTTTGGAGCAAAAATGAAGAAATTTCTTTTTTTTGTGGCAAAAGGTATACATTCCACTTATTTTGGGCTAAAAAGCAGAAATTCCCTGTATTTTGGAGCAAAATTGCAGAAATTCCGCTAATTGTGGGGCAAAAAGGCAGAAATTCCCTATATGTTAGGGCAAAAAGACAGAAATTCTCCTTATTTTGGGGCAAAAGTCAGAAATTCCACTTATTTTGGGGCAAAATTCCAGAAAATTCCTTTATTTACGGGCAAAATTGCAGAAATTTCACTTATTTTGGGGCAAAATTGCAGAAATTTCACTTATTTCAGAAAAAAAAGCAGAAATTTTCTTATTTTGGGGCAATAAGGCAGAAATTTCTTTTATTTTGGAACAAAATTGCAGAAATTTTTCCTATTTTGGGACAAAAAGGCAGAAATTTCCCTTATTTTGGGGCAAAAATGCAGAAATTCCCCTTATTTTGAGGTAACAAGACTGAAATTCCCCTTATTTGGTGGCAAAAAGGCAGAAATTTCTCTTATTTTGGGGCAAAATTGCAGAAATTTCACTTATTTCAGGGTAATAAGTCAGAAATTTTCCTTATTTTGGGGCAAAAAAGACAGAAATTCCCTTTGTTTTGGGGGAAAAAGACAGAAATTCCACTAATTTAGAGTCAAAAAAGCAGAAATTCCCCTTATTTTGGAGCAAAATTTCAGAAATTTACCTTTTTTATGGCAATAAGGTAGGCATTCTTCTTATTTTCGGGCAAAAAGGCAGAAATTCCCCGTATTTTCGAGCAAAATTGCAGAAATTCCCCTAATTGTGGGCAAAAAGGCAGAAATTCCCTATATGATGGGCCAAAAAGGCAGAAATTCTCCTTATTTTGAGGCAAAACTCAGAAATTCCACTTATTTTGGGGCAAAATTCCAGAAATTTCCCTTATTTTGGGGCAAAATTGCAGAAATTTCATTAATTTTGTGGCAAAATTGCAGATATTTCACTTATTTCATGGAAAAAAGGAGAAATTTTCTTATTTTGGGGCAAAAAGGCAGAAATTTCCAATATTTTAGTGCAAAAATGCAGAAATTCCTCTTATTTTGAAATAAAAAGTCTGAAATTCCCCTGTATTTGGGGGCAAAAAGGCAGAAATTTCCCTTATTTATGGGCAAAATTGCAGAAATTTCACTTATTTCAGGGTAATAAGTCAGAAATTGTTTTTATTTTGTATCAAAAAAGACAGAAATTCCCTTTGTTTTGGGGGAAAAAGACAGAAATTCCACTTATTTAGAGGAAAAAAAGCAGAAATTCCCCTTATTTTGGAGCAAAAATGAAGAAATTTCCATTTTTTATAGCAAAAAGGTATGCATTCTTCTTATTTTCATACAAAAAGAAAGAAATTCCCCGTATTTTGGAGCAAAATTGCAGAAATTCCCCTAATTGTTAGGCAAAAAAGCAGAAATTCCCTATATGTTGGGGCAAAAAGACAGAAATTCCCCTTATTTTGGAGCAAAACTCAGAAATTCCACTTATTTTGGGGAAAAAATCCAGAAATTTCCCTTATTTGGGGGCAAAATTGCAGAAATTTCACTTATTTCAGGGGAAAAAAGGAGAAATTTTCTTATTTTGGGGCAAAAAGTCAGAAATTTCCCATATTTTGTGGCAAAAATGCAGAAATTCCCCTTATTTTGAGGTAAAAAGGCTGAAATTCCCCTTATTTGGGGGCAAAAAGTAAAAAATTCCCATTTTTTGGGGGCAAAAAGCAGACATTTCCCTTATTTTGGGGAAAAATTTTAGAAATTTAACTTATTTCAGGGCAAAAAGTCAGAAATTTTCTTATTTTGGGGCAAAAAAACAGAAATTTCTTTTATTATGGTACAAAATAGCAGAAATTTTTCTTATTTTGGGCGAAAAGGCAGAAATTTCCTATATTTTGGTCAAAAATGCAGAAATTCCCCTTATTTTGAGGTAAAAAGGCTGAAATTCCCCTTATTTGGGGGCAAAAAGTAAGAAATTCCCCTTATTTTGGGGCAAAAAGCAGACATTTCCATTATTTTGGGGAAAAAATTTAGAAATCTAACTTATTTCAGAACAAAAATCAGAAATTTTCCTTATTTTGGGGCAAAAAGGCAGAAACTCTTAATCGTTTGTGGCAAAAATACAGAAATTCCTATTAATTTGACGTAAAAAGCCTGAAATTCCCCTTATTTGGGGGCCAAAAGGCAAAAATTTCCCTTATTTTGGGGAAAAATTGCAGAAATTTCACTTACTTCAGCGTAATAAGTCAGAAATTTTCCTTATTTTGGGGCAAAAAAGACAGAAATTCCCTTTGTTTTGGGGGAGAAAGACAGAAATTCCACTTATTTAGAGGCAAAAAAGCAGAAATTCCCCTTATTTTGGAGCAAAAATGAAGAAATTTCCCTTTTTTATAGCAAAAAGGTATGCATTCTTCTTATTTTCGTACAAAAAAAAAGAAATTCCCAGTATTTTGGAGCAAAATTGCAGAAATTCCCCTAATTGTTAGGCAAAAAAGCAGAAATTCCCTATATGTTGGGGCAAAAAGACAGAAATTCCCTTTATTTTGGAGCAAAACTCAGAAATTCCACTTATTTTGGGGCAAAATTCCAGAAATTTCCCTTATTTTGGGGCAAAATTGCAGAAATTTCACTTATTTCAGGGGAAAAAAGGAGAAATTTTCTTATTTTGGGGCAAAAAGTCAGAAATTTCTCATATTTTGTGGCAAAAATGCAGAAATTCCCCTTATTTTGCGGTAAAAAGGCTGAAATTCCCCTTATTTGGGGGCAAAAAGTAAAAAATTCCCATTATTTGGGGGCAAAAAGCAGACATTTCCCTTATTTTGGGGAAAAATTTTAAGAATTTAACTTATTTCAGGGCAAAAAGTCAGAAATTTTCCTTATTTTGGGGAAGAAAGGCAGAAATTCCTAATATTTTGTGGCAAAAATGCAGGAATTCCCCTTATTTTGAGGTAAAAAGGCTGAAATTCCCCTTATTTGGGGGCAAAAAGGCAGAAATTTCCCTTATTTTGGGGCAAAATTGCAGAAACTTCACTTACTTCAGGGTAATAAGTCAGAAATTTTCCTTATTTTGTGCCAAAAAAGACAGAAATTCCCTTTGTTTTGGGGGAAAAAGACAGAAATTCAACTTATTTAAAGGCAAAAAAGCAGAAATTCCCCTTATTTTGGAGCAAAAATGAAGATATTTCCTTTTTTATGGCAAAAATGTATGCATTCTTCTTATTTTAGTACAAAAAGGCAGAAATTCCCCGTATTTTGGAGCAAAATTGCAAAAATTCCCCTGATTCTTGGGCAAAAAAGCAGAAATTCCCTATATGTTGGGGCAAAAAGACAAAAATTCTCCTTATTTTGGGGCAAAACTCAGAAATTCCACTTATTTTGAAGCAAATTCCAGAAATTTCCCTTATTTGGGGGCAAAATTGCAATAATTTCACTCATTTTGGGGCAAAATTGCAGAAATTTCAATTATTTCAGGAAAAAAAAGCAGAAATTTTCTTATTTTGTGGCAAAAAGGCAGAAATTTCTTTTATTTTGGTACAAAATTGCAGAAATTTTTCTTATTTGGGGGCAAAAAGGCAGAAATTTCTCATATTTTGGGGCAAAAAGGCAGAAATTTCACTTATTTCAGGGTAATAAGTCAGAAATTTTCCTTATTTTGGGTCAAAAAAGACAGAAATTCCCTTTGTTTTTGGGGAAAATGAAAGAAATTCCACTTATTTAGAGGCAAAAAAGCAAAAATTCCCAATATTTAGAGGTAATAAGGCTGAAATTTTCCTTATTTGGAGGCAAAAGGCAGAAATTTTCCTTATTTTGGGACAAAATTGCAGAAATTTCACTTATTTCATGGTAATAAGTAAGAAATTTTCCTTATTTTGGGGCAAAAAAGACAGAAATTCCCTTTGTGTTGGGGTAAAAAGACAGAAATTCCACTTATTTAGAGGCAAAAAAGAGGAAATTCCCTTTATTTTGGAGCAAAAATGAGGAAATTTCCATTTTTTATGGCAAAAAGTTATGCATTCTTCTTATTTTCGGGTAAAAAGGAAGAAATTCACTTTATTTTGGAGCAAAATTTCAGAAATTCACCTAATTGTGGGGCAAAAAGGCAGAAATTCCCTATATGTTGTGGCAAAAAGACAAAAATTCTCATATTTTGGGGCAAAACTCAGAAATTCCACTTATTTTGGGGCAAAATTCCCGAAATTTCCCTTATTTTGAGGCATAATTAAAGAAATTTCACTTATTTTGGGGCAAAATTGCAGAAATTTTTCTTATTTTGGGCAAAAAGGCAGAAATTTCCCATATTTTGGGGCAAAAATGCAGAAATTTCTTTTATTTTGAAGTAAAAAAGCTGAAATTCCACTTATTAGGGGCAAAAAGTAAGAAATTCCCATTATTTTGGGGCCAAGCAGACATTTCCCTTATTTTTGGGAAAAATTTTAGAAATTTAACTTATTTCAGTGCAAAAAATCAGAAATTTTTTTTATTTTGGGGCAAAAAGGCAGAAATTCCTAATATTTTATGGCAAAAATGCAGAAATTCCCCTTATTTTGAGGTAAAAGGCTTAAATTCCCCTTATTTGGCGGCAAAAAGGCAGAAATTTCTCTTATTTTGGAACAAAATTGCAGAAATTTCACTTATTTCAGGGTAATAAGTCAGAAATTTTCCTTATTTTGGGGCTAAAAGGACAGAAATTCTATTTGTTTTGGGGGAAAAAGACAGAAATTCCACTTATTCAGAGGCAAAAAAGCAAAAATTCCCCTTGTTTTGGAGCAAAATTGCAGAAATTTCCCTTTTTTATGGCAATAAGTTATGCATTCTTCTTATTTTCGGGCAAAAAGGCAGAAATTCCCTGTATTTTTGAGCAAAATTGCAGAAATTCCCCTAATTGTGGGGCATAAATGCAGAAATTCCCTATATAATGGGGCAAAAAGACAGAAATTCTCCTTATTTTGAGGCAAAACTGAGAAATTCCACTTATTTTGGGGAAAAAAATTTCAGAAATTTCCCTTATTTTGGGGCAAAATTGCAGAAATTTTACTTATGTCAGGGTAATAAGTCAGAAATTTTCCTTATTTTGGAGCAAAAAAGACAGAAATACCCTTTGTTTTTGGGGAAAAAGACAGAAATTCCACTTATTTAAAGGCAAAATTGCAGAAATTCCCCTTATTTTGGAGCAAAAATGAAGAAATTTCCTTTATTTATGGCAAAAAGTTATGCATTCTTCTTATTTTCGTACAAAAAGGAAAAATTCCCCGTATTTTGGAGCAAAATTGCAAAATTCCCCTAATTGTTGGGCAAAAAAGCAGAAATTCCCTATATGTTGGGGCAAAAAGACAGAAATTCTCCTTATTTTGGGGCAAAACTCAGAAATTCCACTTATTTTGAAGCAAAATTCGAGAAATTTCCCTCATTTTGGGGCAAAATTGCAAAAATGTCAATTATTTTGGAGCAAAATTGCAGAAATTTCACTTTTTTCATAGGAAAAAAGCAGAAATTTTTATATTTTGTGGCAAAAAGGCAGAAATTTCTTTTATTTTGGTACAAAATTGCAGAAGTTTTTCTTATTTTGGGGCAAAAATGCAGAAATTCCCCTTATTTTGAGGTAAAAAGGCTGAAATTCCTTTTATTTGGGGGCAAAAATTAAGAAATTCCCATTATTTTAGGGCAAAAAGCAGACATTTCTAATATTTTGGGAAAAAATTTTAGAAATTTAACTTATTTCAGGGCAAAAATTCAGAAATTTTCTTTATTTTGGGACAAAAATGCAGAAATTTTTAATATATTTGACAAAAATGCAGAAATTCCCCTTATTTAGAGGTAAAAAGGCTGAAATTCCTCTTATTTGGGGGCAAAAAAGCAGAAATTTCCCTTATTTTGCGGCAAAATTGCAGAAATTTCACTTACTTCAGGGTAAAGTCAGAAATTTTCCTCATTTTGGGGCAAAAAGACAGAAATTCCCTTTGTTTTGGGGGAGAAAGACAGAAATTCCACTTATTTAGAGGCAAAAAAGCAGAAATTCTCCTTATTTTGGAGCATAAATGAAGAAATTTCCTTTTTTATGACATAAAGGTAGGCATTCTTCTTATTTTCAGGCAAAAAGGCAGAAATTCCCCGTATTATGCAGCAAAAATGCAGAAATTCCCCTAATTGTGGGGCAAAAAGTCAGAAATTCCCTATGTGTTGGGGCAAATAGACAGAAATTCTCCTTATTTTGGGGCAAAACTCAGAAATTCCACTTATTTTGGGGCAAAATTCCGGAAATTTCCCTTATTTTGGGGCAAAATTACAGAAATTTAACTTATTTTGTGGCAAAATTGCAGAAATTTCACTTATTTCAGGGAAAAAAGGCAGAAATTTTCCTTATTTTGTGGCAAAAATTCAGAAATTCCTAATATTTTGTGGGAAAAATGTAGAAATTCCCCTTATTTTGAGGTAAAAAGGCTGAAATTCCTCTTATTTGGGGGCAAAAAGGCAGAAATTTTCCTTATTTTGGGGCAAAATTGCAGAAATTTCACTTATTTCAAGGTAATAAGTCAGAAATTTTCCTTATTTTGGAGCAAAAAATACAGAAATTCCCTTTTTTTGGGGGAAAAAACAGAAATTCCACTTATTTAGAGGCAAAAAAGCAGAAATTCCCCTTATTTTGGAGCAAAATTGCAGAAATTTCCCTTTTTTATGGCAAAAAGGTATGCATTCTTCTTATTTTCGGGCAAAAAAACAGAAATTCCCCGTATTTTGGAGCAAAATTGCAGAAATTCCCCTAATTGTGGGGCAAAAAGGCAGAAATTCCCTATATGTTGGGGCAAAAAGTCAGAAATTCTCCTTATTTTAGGGTAAAACACAGAAATTTCACTTATTTTGGGGGAAAATTCCAGAAATTTCCCTTATTTTGGGGCAAAATTGCAGAAATTTCACTCATTTTGGGGCAAAACTGCAGAAATTTCAATTATTTCAGGGAAAAAAAGCAGAAATTTTTTTATTTTGTGGCAAATACAGAAATTTCTTTTATTATGGTACAAAATAGCAGAATTTTTTCTTATTTTGGGCAAAAAGGCAGAAATTTCTCATATTTTGGATCAAAAATGCAGAAATTCCTCTTATTTTGAGGTAAAAAGGCTGAAATTCCCCTTATTTGAGGGCAAAAAGTAAGAAATTCCTTTTATTATTGAACAAAAAGCAGACATTTCCATTATTTTGGGGAAAAATTAAGAAATATAACTTATTTCAGGGCAAAAAGTCAGAAATTTTTCTTATTTTCGGGCAAAAAGGCAGAAATTCTTAATCGTTTGTGGCAAAAATACAGAAATTCCTATTATTTTGAGGTAAAAAGCCTGAAATTCCCTTATTTGGGGGCCAAAAGGCAGAAATTTCCCTTACTTTGGGGCAAAATTGCAGAAATTTCACTTACTTCAGGGTAATAAGTCAGAAATTTTCCTTATTTTGGGGCAAAAAAGACAGAAATTCCCTTTGTTTTGGGGGAAAAAGGCAGAAATTCCACTTATTTATAGGCAAAAAAGTAGAAATTCCCCTTATTTTGGAGCAAAAATGAGGAAATTTCCCATTTTTTTGGCAAAAGGTATACATTTCACTTTTTTTCGGGCTAAAAAGCAGAAATTCCCTGTATTTTGGAGCAAAATTGCAGAAATTCCCCTAATTGTGGGGCAAAAAGGCAGAAATTCCCTATATGTTAGGGCAAAAAGACAGAAATTCTCCATATTTTGGGGCAAAACTCAGAAATTCCACTTATTTTGTGGCAAAATTCCAGAAAATTCCCTTATTTTCGGGCAAAATTGCAGAAATTTCACTTATTTTGGGGCAAAATTGCAGAAATTTCACTTATTTCACAAAAAAAAGCAGAAATTTTCTTATTTTGGGGCAAAAAGGCAGAAATTTCTTTTATTTTGGTACAAAATTGCAGAATTTTTCTTATTTTGGGACAAAAAGGCAGAAATATCCCTTATTTTGGGGCAAAAATGCAGAAATTCCCATTATTTTGAGGTAAAAAGACTGAAATTCCCCTTATTTGGCGGCAAAAAGGCAGAAAATTTTCTTATTTTGGGGCAAAATTGCAGAAATTTCACTTATTTCAGGGTAATAAGTCAGAAATTTTCCTTATTTTGGGGCAAAAACACAGAAATTCCCTTTGTTTTGGAGGAAAAAGACAGAAATTCCACTAATTTAGAGGCAAAAAAGCAGAAATTCCCCTTATTTTGGAGCAAAATTGCAGAAATTTACCTTTTTTATGGCAATAAGGTAGGCATTCTTCTCATTTTCTGAAAAAGGCAGAAATTCCCCGTATTTTGGAGCAAAATTGCAGAAATTCCCCTAATTGTGGGGCAAAAAGGCAGAAATTCCCTATATGTTGGGGCAAAAAGGCAGAAATTCTCCTTATTTTGTGGCAAAACTCAGAAATTCCACTTATTCTGGGGCAAAATTCCAGAAATTTCCGTTATTTTGGGGCAAAATTGCAGAAATTTCATTAATTTTGGGGCAAAATTGCAGAAATTTCACTTATTTCATGGAAAAAAGCAGAAATTTTCTTATTTTGAGGAAAGAAAGGCAGAAATTTCCTATATTTTGGTTCAAAAATGCAGAAATTCCCCTTATTTTGAAATAAAAAGTCTGAAATTCCCCGTATTTGGGTGCAAAAAGGCAGAAATTTCCCTTATTTTGGGGCAAAATTGCAGAAATTTCACTTATTTCAGGGTAATAAGTCAGAAATTGTTTTTATTTTGGAGCAAAAATGACAGAAATTCCCTTTGTCTTGGGGGAAAAAGACAGAAATTCCACTTATTTAGAGGAAAAAAAGCAGAAATTCCCCTTATTTTGGAGCAAAAATGAAGAAATTTCCCTTTTTTATGGCAAAAAGGTATGCATTCTTCTTTTTTCGTACAAAAAGGCAGAAATTCCCAGTATTTTGGAGCAAAATTGCAGAAATTCCTCTAATTGTTAGGCAAAAGGGTAGAAATTCCCTATATGTTGGGGCAAAAAGACAGAAATTCTCCTCATTTTGGGTCAAAACTCAGAAATTACACTTATTTTGGGGCAAAATTCCAGAAATTTCCTTTATTTTGGGGCAAAATTGCAGAAATTTCACTTATTTCAGGAGAAAAAAGGAGAAATTTTTTTATTTTAGGGCAAGAAGTCAGAAATTTCCCATATTTTGGGGCAAAAATGCAGAAATTCCCCTTATTTTGGAGCAAAAATGAAGAAATTTCCCTTTTTATGGCAAAAGGTAGGCATTCTTCTTATTTTCGGGAAAGAAAGGCAGAAATTCCTCGTATTTTGGAGCAAAATTACAGAAATTCCCCTAATTGTGGGGCAAAAAGGCAGAAATTCCCTATATGTTGGGGCAAAAATACAGAAATTCTCCTTATTTTGAGGCAAAACTCAGAAATTCCACTTATTTTGGGACAAAATTCCAGAAATTTCCCTTATTTTGGGGCAAAATTGCAGAAATTTCACTTATTTTGGGGCAAAATTGCAGAAATTTCACGTATTTCATGGAAAAAAAGCAGAATTTTTCTTATTTTTGGCAAAAAGGGAGAAATTTTTCATATTTTGGGGCAAGAATGCAGAAATTCCCCTTATTTTGAGGTAAAAAGGCTGAAATTCCCATTATTTGGGGGCAAAAAGTAAGAAATTCCCATTATTTTGGGGCAAAAAGCAGACATTTCCCTTAATTTGTAGAAAAATTTTAGAAATTTAACTAATTTCAGTGCAAAAAGTCAGAAATTTTCATTATTTTGGGGCAAAAAGGCAGAAATTCCCAATATTTTGTGGCAAGAATGCTGAAATTCCCCTTATTTTGAGGTAAAAAGGCTGAAATTCCCCTTATTTGGGGGCAAAAAGGCAGAAATTTCCCTTATTTTGGGGCAAAATTGCAGAAACTTCACTTACTTCAGGGTAATAAGTCAGAAATTTTCCTTGTTTTGGGGCAAAAAAGACAGAAATTCCCTTTGTTTTTGGAGAAAAAGACAGAAATTCTACTTATTTCGAGGCAAAAAAGCAGAAATTCCCCTTATATTGGAGCAAAATTGCAGAAATTTCCCTTTTTTATGGCAAAAATGTATGCATTCTTCTTATTTTTAGGCAAAAAGTCAGAAATTCCTCGTATTTTGGAGCAAAATTGCAGAAATTCCCCTAATTGTGAAGTCAAAAGGCAGAAATTCCCTATATGTTGGGGCAAAAACAGAAATTCTCCTTATTTTTGGGCAAAACTAAGAAATTCCACTTATTTTGTTGCAAAATTCCAGAAATTTCCCTTATTTTGGTGCAAAATTGCAGAAATTTCACTTATTTTGGGGCAAAATTGCAGAAATTTCACTTATTTCATGGAAAAAAGCAGAAATTTTCTTATTTTTGGGCAAAAAGGAAGAAATTTCCCATATTTTGGGGATAAATGCAGAAATTCCCCTTATTTTGAGGAAAAAAGGCTGAAGTTCCCCGTATTTGGGGGCAAAAAGGCAGAAATTTCCCTTATTTTGGGGCAAAATTGCAGAAATTTCACTAATTTCAGTGTAATAAGGCAGAAATTTTATTATTTTGGGAATAAAAAGTCAGAAATTCTTTTTGTTTTGGGGGAAAAGGAAAGAAATTCCACTTATTGAAAGGCAAAAAAGCAGAAATTCCCCATATTTAGAGGTAATAAGGCTGAAATTTTCCTTATTTGGGGGCAAAAGGCAGAAATTTCCCCTTATTTCGGGGCAAAATTGCAGAAATTTTACTTATTTCAGGGTAATAAGTCAGAAATTTTCCTTATTTTGGAGCAAAAAAGACTGAAATTCCCTTTGTTTTGGGGGAAAAAGACAGAAATTCCACTAATTTAGAGGCAAAAAGGCAGAAATTCCTCGTATTTTGGAGCAAAATTTCAGAAATTCCCCTAATTGTGGGGCAAAAAGGCAGAAATTCCCTATATGTTTGGGCAAAAAGGCAGAAATTCTCCTTATTTTGAGGCAAAACTCAGAAATTCCACTTATTTTGGGGCAAAATTCCAGAAATTTCCGTTATTTGGGGGCAAAATTGCAGAAATTTATTTAATTTTGGGGAAAAATTGCAGAAATTTCACTTATTTCATGGAAAAATGAGAAATTTTCTTAATTTGGGGCAAAAAGGCAGAAATTTCCAATATTTTGGTGCAAAAATGCAGAAATTCCCTTATTTTGAAATAAAAAGTCTGAAATTCCCTGTATTTGGGGGCAAAAAGGCAGAAATTTCCTTATTTTGGGGCAAAATTGCAGAAATTTCACTTATTTCAGGGTAATAAGTCAGAGATTGTTTATATTTTGGAGCAAAAAAGACAGAAATTCCCTTTGTTTTGGGATAAAAAGACAGAAATTCCACTTATTTAGAGGAAAAAAAAGCAGAAATTCCCCTTATTTTGGAGCAAAAATGACGAAATTTCCCTTTTTTATGGCAAAAAGGTATGCATTCTTCTTATTTTCGTACAAAAAGGCAGAAATTCCCTGTATTTTGGAGCAAAATTGCAGAAATTCCCCTAATTGTTAGGCAAAAAAGCAGAAATTTCCTATATGTTGGGGCAAAAAGACAGAAATTCTCATCATTTTGGGTCAAAACTCAGAAATTCCACTTATTTTGGGGCAAAATTCCAGAAATTTCCCTTATTTTGGGGCAAAATTGCAGAAATTTCACTTATTTCAGGGGAAAAAATGAGAAATTTTCTTAATTTGCGGCAAAAAGTCAGAAATTTCTCATATTTTGGGGCAAAAATGCAGAAATTCCCCTTATTTTGAGGTAAAAAGGCTGAAATTCCCCTTATTTGGGGGCAAAAAGTAAGAAATTCGAATTATTTGGGGGCAAAAAGCAGACATTTCCCTTATTTTGTGGAAAATTTTAGAAATTTAACTTATTTCAGGGCAAAAAGTCAGTAATTTTCCTTATTTTAGGGCAAAAAGGCAGAAATTCCCAATATTTTGTGGCAAGAATGCAGAAATTCCCCTTATTTTGAGGTAAAAAGGCTGAAATTCCCCTTATTTGGGGGCAAAAAGGCAAAAATTTCCCTTATTTTGGAGCAAAATTGCAGAAATTTCACATACTTCAGGGTAATAAGTCAGAAATTTTCCTTATTTTGGGGCAAAAAAGACAGAAATTCCCTTTGTTTTTGGAGAAAAAGACAGAAATTCCACTTATTTAAAGACAAAAAAGCAGAAATTCCCCTTATTTTGGAGCAAAAATGAAGAAATTTCCTTTTTATATGGCAAAAATGTATGCATTCTTCTTATTTTCGTACAAAAAGGCAGAAATTCCCCGTATTTTGGAGCAAAATTGCAAAAATTCCCCTAATTGTTGGGCAAAAAAGCAGAAATTCCTTATATGTTGGGGCAAAAAGACAAAAATTCTCCTTATTTTGGGGCAAAACTCAGAAATTCCACTTATTTTGATGCAAAATTCCAGAAATTTCCCTTATTTTGGGGCAAAATTGCAATAATTTCCCTTATTTTGGGGCAAAATTGCAGAAATTTCACTTATTTCAGTGTAATAAGGCAGAAATTTCCTTATTTTGGGAATAAAAAGACAGAAATTCTTTTTGTTTTGGGGGAAAAGGAAAGAAATTCCACTTATTGGGAGGCAAAAAAGCAGAAATTCCCCATATTTAGAGGTAATAAGGCTGAAATTTTCCTTATTTGGGGGCAAAAGGCAGAAATTTCCCCTTATTTTGGGGCAAAATTGCAGAAATTTCACTTATTTCAGGGTAATAAGTCAGAAATTTTCCTTATTTTGGGGCAAAAAAGACAGAAATTCCCTTTCTTTTGGGGGAAAAATACAGAAATTCCACTAATTTAGAGGCAAAAAAGCAGAAATTCCCCTTAATTTGGAGCAAAAATGAAGAAATTTCCCTATTTATGGCAATAAGGTAGGCATTCTTTTTATTTTCGGGCAAAAAGGCAGAAATTCCCCGTATTTTGGAGCAAAATTGCAGAAATTCCCCTAATTGTGGGGCAAAAAGGCAGAAATTCCCTATATGTTGGGGCAAAAAGGCAGAAATTCTCCTTATTTTGAGGCAAAACTCAGAAATTCCACTTATTTTGGGGGAAAATTCCAGAAATTTCCCTTATTTTGGGGCAAAATTGCAGAAATTTCCATTATTTGGGGGCAAAATTGCAGAAATTTCATTAATTTTGGGGCAAAATTGCAGAAATTTCACTTATTTCATGGAAAAAAGCAGAAATTTTCTTAATTTGGGGCAAAAAGGCAGAAATTTCAAATATTTTGGTGCAAAAATGCAGAAATTCCCTTATTTTGAAATAAAAAGTCTGAAATTCCCCGTATTTGGGGGCAAAAAGGCAGAAATTTCCCTTATTTTGGGGCAAAATTGCAGAAATTTCACTTATTTCAGGGTAATAAGTCAGAGATTGTTTATATTTTGGAGCAAAAAAGACAGAAATTCCCTTTGTTTTGGGGGAAAAAGACAGAAATTCCACTTATTATAGGAAAAAAGCAGAAATTCCCCTTATTTTGGAGCAAAAATGAAGAAATTTCCCTTTTTTATGGCAAAAAGGTATGCATTCTTCTTATTTTCGTACAAAAAGACAGAAATTCCCTGTATTTTGGAGCAAAATTGCAGAAATTCCCCTAATTGTTAGGCAAAAAAGCAGAAATTTCCTATATGTTGGGGCAAAAAGACAGAAATTCTCCTCATCTTGGGTCAAAACTCAGAAATTCCACTTATTTTGGGGCAAAATTCCAGAAATTTCCCTTATTTTGGGGCAAAATTGCAGAAATTTCACTTATTTCAGGGGAAAAAAGGAGAAATTTTCTTAATTTGCGGCAAAAAGTCAGAAATTTCTCATATTTTGGGGCAAAAATGCAGAAATTCCCCTTATTTTGAGGTAAAAAGGCTGAAATTCCCTTTATTTGGGGGCAAAAAGTAAGAAATTCGCATTATTTGGGGGCAAAAAGCAGACATTTCCCTTATTTTGTGGAAAATTTTAGAAATTTAACTTATTTCAGGGCAAAAAGTCAGTAATTTTCCTTATTTTGAAACAAAAGGCTGAAATTCCCCTTATTTTGGGGAAAAAAGGCAAAAATTTCCCTTATTTTGGAGCAAAATTGCAGAAATTTCACTTACCTCAGGGTAATAAGTCAGAAATTTTCCTTATTTTGGGGCAAAAAAGACAGAAATTTCCTTTGTTTTTGGAAAAAAAGACAGAAATTCCACTTATTTAAAGGCAAAAAAGCAGAAATTCCCCTTATTTTGGAGCAAAAATGAAGAAATTTCCTTTTTATATGGCAAAAATGTATGCATTCTTCTTATTTTCGTACAAAAAGGCAGAAATTCCCCGTATTTTGGAGCAAAATTGCAAAAATTCCCCTAATTGTTGGGCAAATAAGCAGAAATTCCTTATATGTTGGGGCAAAAAGACAAAAATTCTCCTTATTTTGGGGCAAAACTCAGAAATTCCACTTATTTTGAAGCAAAATTCCAGAAATTTCCCTTATTTTGGGGCAAAATTGCAATAATTTCACTCGTTTTGTGGCAAAATTGCAGAAATTTCAATTATTTCAGGAAAAAAAAGCAGAAATTTTCTTTTTTGTGGCAAAAAGGCAGAAATTTCTTTTATTTTGGTACAAAATTGCAGAAATTTTTTCTTATTTGGGGGCAAAAAGGCAGAAATTTCCCATATTTTGGGGCAAAAATGCAGAAATTCCCTTTATTTTGAGGTAAAAAGAATGAAATTCCCCTTATTCGGGGGCAAAAAGTAAGAAATTCCCATTATTTTGGGGCAAAAAGCAGACATTTCTCTTATTTTGGGTAAAAAATTTAGAAATTTAACTTATTTCAGGGCAAAAATTCAGAAATTTTCCTTATTTTGGGGCACAAAGGCAGAAATTCCTAATATTTTGTGGCAAAAATACAGAAATTCTTCTTATTTAGAGGTAAAAAGGCTGAAATTCCCCTTATTTGGGGGCAAAAAGGCAGAAATTTCCCTTATTTTGGGGCAAAATTGCAGAAATTTCACTTACTTCAGGGTAATAAGTCAGAAATTTTCCTTATTATGGGGCAAAAACGACAGAAATTCCCTTTGTTTTAGGGAAAAAAGACAGAAATTCCACTAATTTAGAGGCAAAAAAGCAGAAATTCCCCTTATTTTGGAGCAAAAATGAAGAAATTTCCCTTTTTATGGCAAAAAGGTATGCATTCTTCTTATTTTCGGAAAAAAAAGGCAGAAATTCCCCGTATTTTCGAGCAAAATTACAGAAATTCCCCTAATTGTGGGGCAAAAGGGCAGAAATTCCCTATATGTTGGGGCAAAAATACAGAAATTCTCCTTATTTTGAGGCAAAACTCAGAAATTCCAATTATTTTGGGGCAAAATTCCAGAAATTTCCCTTATTTTGGGGCAAAATTGTAGAAATTTCACTTATTTTGGGGCAAAATTGCAGAAATTTCACTTATTTCATGGAAAAACAGAATTTTTCTTATTTTGGGCAAAAAGGCAGAAATTTCCCATATTTTGGGGCAAGAATGCAGAAATTCCCTTTATTTTGAGGTAAAAAGGCTGAAATTCCCATTATTTGGGGGCAAAAAGTAAGAAATTCCCATTATTTTGGGGCAAAAAGCAGACATTTCCCTTATTTTGGAGAAAAATTTTAGAAATTTAACTTATTTCAGTGCAAAAAGTCAGAAAATTTCCTTATTTTGGAGCAAAAAGGCAGAAATTCCCATTTTTTTGTGGCAAGAATGCAGAAATTCCCCTTATTTTGAGGTAAAAAGGCTGCAATTCCCCTTATTTGGGGGCAAAAAGGCAGAAATTTCCCTTATTTTGGGGCAAAATTGCAGAATCTTCACTTACTTCAGGGTAATAAGTCAGAAATTTTCCTTGTTTTGGGGCATAAAGGACAGAAATTCCCTTTGTTTTTGGGGAAAAAGACAGAAATTCCACTTATTTAGAGGCAAAAAAGCAGAAATTCCCCTTATATTGGTACAAAATTGCAGAAATTTTCCTTTTTTATGGCAAAAATGTATGCATTCTTCTTATTTTCGGGCAAAAAGGCAGAAATTCCCCGTATTTTGGAGCAAAATTGCAGAAATTCCCCTAATTGTGAAGCAAAAAGGCAGAAATTCCCTATATGTTGGGGCAAAAAGACAGAAATTCTCCTTATTTTGGGGCAAAAGTCAGAAATTCCACTTATTTTGGGGCAAAATTCCAGAAATTTCAGTTATTTTGGCGCAAAATTGCAGAAATTTCACTTATTTTGGGGCAAAATTGCAGAGATTTCACTCATTTCATGGAAAAAAGGAGAAATCTTATTTTGGGGCAAAATTGCAGAAATTTCACTTATTTCAGTGTAATAAGTCAGAAATTTTCCTTATTTTGGGAATAAAAAGACAGAAATTCTTTTTGTTTTGGGGGAAAAGGAAAGAAATTCCACTTATTGGGAGGCAAAAAAGCAGAAATTCCCCATATTTAGAGGTAATAAGGCTAAAATTTTCAATATTTGGGGGCAAAAGGCAGAAATTTCCCCTTATTTTGGGGCAAAATTGCAGAAATTTCACTTATTTCAGGGTAATAAGTCAGAAATTTTCCTTATTTTGGGAATAAAAAGACAGAAATTCTTTTTGTTTTGGGGGAAAAAGACAGAAATTCCACTAATTTAGAGGCAAAAAAGCAGAAATTCCCCTTATTTTGGAGGAAAAATGAAGAAATTTCCCTTTTTATGGCAAAAAGTTATGCATTCTTTTATTTTCGGGCAAAAAGGCAGAAATTCCCCATATTTTGGAGCAAAATTACAGAAATTCCCCTAATTGTGGGGCAAAAAGGCAGTAATTCCCTATATGTTGGGGCAAAAATACAGAAATTCTCCTTATTTTGAGGCAAAACTCAGAAATTCCACTTATTTTGGGGCAAAATTCCAGAAATTTCCTTTATTTTGGGGCAAAATTGCAGAAATTTCACTTATTTTAGGGCAAAATTGCAGAAATTTCACTTATCTCATGGAAAAAAGCAGAATTTTTCTTATTTTGGGCAAAAAGGCAGAAATTTCCCATATTTTGGGGCAAGAATGCAGAAATTCCCCTTATTTTGAGGTAAAAAGGCTTAAATTCCCATTATTTGGGGGCAAAAAGTAAGAAATTCCCATTATTTTTGGGCAAAAAGCAGACATTTCCCTTATTTTGGAGAAAAATTTTAGAAATTTAACTTATTTCAGGGCAAAAAGTCAGAAATTTCCCTTATTGTGGGGCAAAAAGGCAGAAATTCCCAATATTTTGTGGCAAGAATGGAGAAATTCCCCTTATTTTGAGGTAAAAAGGCTGAAATTCCCCTTATTTGGGGGCAAAAAGGCAGAAATTTCCCTTATTTTGGGGCAAAATTGCAGAAACTTCACTAACTTCAGGGTAATAAGTCAGAAATTTTCCTTGTTTTGGGGCAAAAAAGACAGAAATTCCCTTTGTTTTGGGGGAAAAAGACAGAAATTCCACTTATTTAGAGGCAAAAAGGCAGAAATTACCCTTATATAGGAGCAAAATTGCAGAAATTTTCCTTTTTTATGGCAAAAAGGTATGCATTCTTCTTATTTTCGGGCAAAAAGGCAGAAGTTCCACGTATTTTGGAGCAAAATTGCAGAAATTCCCCTAATTGTGAAGCAAAAAGGCAAAATTCCCTATATGTTGGGGCAAAAAGACAGAAATTCTCCTTATTTTGGGGCCAAACTCAGAAATTCCACTAATTTTGGGGCAAAATTTCTGAAATTTCCCTTATTTTGGCGCAAAATTGCAGAAATTTCACTTATTTTGGGGCAAAATTGCAGAAATTTCACTCATTTCATGGAAAAAAGCAGAAATTTTCTTATTTTGGGGCAAAAAGGCAGAAATTTCCTATATTTTGGGGAAAAAATGCAGAAATTCCCCTTATTTTGTGGTAAAAAGGCTGAAGTTCCCCGTATTTGGGGGCAAAAAGGCAGAAATTTCCCTTATTTTGGGGCAAAATTGCAGAAATTTCACTTATTTCAGTGTAATAAGTCAGAAATTTTCCTTATTTTGGGAATAAAAAGACAGAAATTCTTTTTGTTTTGGGGGAAAAGGAAAGAAATTCCACTTATTGGGAGGCAAAAAAGCAAAAATTCCCCATATTTAGAGGTAATAAGGCTGAAATTTTCTTTATTTGAGGGCAAAAGCCAGAAATTTCCCCTTATTTTTGGGCAAAATTGCAGAAATTTCACTTATTTCAGGGTAATAAGTCAGAAATTTTCCTTATTTTGGGGCAAAAAAGACAGAAATTCCCTTTGTTTTGGGGGGAAAAGACAGAAATTCCACTTATTTAGAGCCAAAAAAGCAAAAATTCCTTTTATTTTGGAGCAAAATTGCAGAAATTTCCTTTTTATGGCAAAAAGGTATGCATTCTTCTTATTTTCGGGCAAAAAGGCAGAAATTCCCCATATTTTGGAGCAAAATTGCAGAAATTCCCCTAATTGTGGGGCAAAAAGGCAGAAATTCCCTATATGTTGGGGCAAAAAGACAGAAATTCTCCTTATTTTGGGGCAAAACACAGAAATTCCACTTATTTTGGGGGAAAATTCCAGAAATTTCCCTTATTTTGGGGCAAAATTGCAGAAATTTCACTCATTTTGGGGCAAAATTGCAGAAATTTCAATTATTTCAGGGCAAAGAAGCAGAAATTTCTTTTATTATGGTACAAAATAGCAGAAATTTTTCTTATTTTGTGCAAAAAGGCAGAAATTTCACATATTTTGGGTCAAAAATGCAGAAATTCTCCTTATTTTGAGGTAAAAAGGCTGAAATTCCCCTTATTAGGGGGCCAAAAGTAAGAAATTCCCCTTATTTTGGGGCAAAAAGCAGACATTTCCATTATTTTGAGGAAAAAATTTAGAAATTTAACTTATTTCAGGGCAAAAAGTCAGAAATTTTCCTTATTTTGGGGCAAAAAGGCAGAAATTCTTAATCGTTTGTGGCAAAAATACAGAAATTCCTATTATTTTGAGGTAAAAAGGCTGAAATTCCCCCTATTTGAGGGCAAAAATGCAGAAATTCTCCTTATTTTGAGATAAAAAGGCTGAAATTCCCCCTATTTGAGGGCAAAAAAACAGAAATTTCCCTTATTTTGAGGAAAAATTGCAGAAATTTCACTTATTTCAGGGTAATAATTCATAAATTTTCCTTATTTTGGGGCAAAAAAGAGAGAAATTCCCTTTGTTTTGGGGGAAAAAGACAGAAATTCCACTTATTTATAGGCAAAAAAGCAGAAATTCCCCCTTATTTTGGAGCAAAAATGAAGAAATTTCTCTTTTTTGTGGCAAAAGGTATACATTCCACTTATTTTGGGCTAAAAAGCAGAAATTCCCCGTATTTTGGAGCAAAATTGCAGAAATTCCGCTAATTGTGGGGCAAAAAGGCAGAAATTCCCTATATGTTAGGGCAAAAAGACAGAAATTCTCCTTATTTTGGGGCAAAACTCAGAAATTCCACTTATTTTGGGGCAAAATTCCAGAAAATTCCCTTATTTTCGGGCAAAATTGCAGAAATTTCACTTATTTTGGGGCAAAATTGCAGAAATTTCACTTATTTCAGAAAAAAAAGCAGAAATTTTCTTATTTTGGGGCAATAAGGCAGAAATTTCTTTTATTTTGGAACAAAATTGCAGAAATTTTTCTTATTTTGGGACAAAAAGGCAGAAATTTCCCTTATTTTGGGGCAAAATTGCAGAAATTTCACTTACTTCAGGGTAAAGTCAGAAATTTTCCTTATTTTGGGGCAAAAAAGACAGAAATTCCCTTTGTTTTGGGGGAAAAAAGACAGAAATTCCACTAATTTAGAGTCCAAAAAGCAGAAATTCCCCTTATTTTGGAGCAAAAATGAAGAAATTTTCCTTTTTATGGGAAAAAGGTATGCATTCTTCTTATTTTCGGGCAAAAAGGCAGAAATTCCCTGTATTTTGGAGCAAAATTACAGAAATTCTTCTAATTGTGGGGCAAAAAGGCAGAAATTCCCTATATGTTGGGGCAAAAAGACAGAAATTCTCCTTATTTTGGGTCAAAACTCAGAAATTCCACTTATTTTGGGGCAAAATTCCAATAATTTCACTTATTTTGAGGCAAAATTGCAGAAATTTCACTTATTTCAGGGTAATAAGACAGAAATTTTCCTTATTTTGGGGCAAAAAAGACAGATATTCCATTTGTTTTGGGGGAAAAAGACAGAAATTCCACTTATTTAGAGGCATAAAAGCAGAAATTCCCCTCATTTTGGAGCAAAAATGAAGAAATTTCCCTTTTTTATGGCAAAAAAGTATGCATTCTTATTATTTTCGGGCAAAAAGGCAGAAATTCCTTGTATTTTGGGGCAAAAATGCAGAAATTCCCCTTATTTTGAGGTAAAAAGGCTGAAATTCCCCCTATTTGAGGGCAAAAAGGCAAAAATTTCCCTTATTTTGAGGAAAAATAGCAGAAATTTAACTTATTTCAGGGTAATAATTCAGAAATTTTCCTTATTTTGGGGCAAAAAAGACAGAAATTCCCTTTGTTTTGGGGGAAAAAGACAGAAATTCCACTTATTTATAGGCAAAAAAGCAGAAATTCTCCCTTATTTTGGAGCAAAAATGAAGAAATTTCCCTTTTTTGTGGCAAAAGGTATACATTCCACTTATTTTGGGTTAAAAAGCAGAAATTCCCTGTATTTTGGAGCAAAATTGCAGAAATTCCGCTAATTGTGGGGCAAAAAGGCAGAAATTCCCTATATGTTAGGGCAAAAAGACAGAAATTCTCCTTATTTTGGGGCAAAAGTCAGAAATTCCACTTATTTTGGGGCAAAATTCCAGAAAATTCCTTTATTTTCGGGCAAAATTGCAGAAATTTCACTTATTTTGGGGCAAAATTGCAGAAATTTCACTTATTTCAGAAAAAAAAGCAGAAATTTTCTTATTTTGGGGCAATAAGGCAGAAATTTCTTTTATTTTGGAACAAAATTGCAGAAATTTTTCTTATTTTGGGACAAAAAGGCAGAAATTTCCCTTATTTTGGGGCAAAAATGCAGAAATTCCCCTTATTTTGAGGTAACAAGACTGAAATTCCCCTTATTTGGTGGCAAAAAGGCAGAAATTTCTCTTATTTTGGGGCAAAATTGCAGAAATTTCACTTATTTCAGGGTAATAAGTCAGAAATTTTCCTTATTTTGGGGCAAAAAGACAGAAATTCCCTTTGTTTTGGGGGAAAAAGACAGAAATTCCACTAATTTAGAGTCAAAAAAGCAGAAATTCCCCTTATTTTGGAGCAAAATTTCAGAAATTTACCTTTTTTATGGCAATAAGGTAGGCATTCTTCTTATTTTCGGGCAAAAAGGCAGAAATTCCCCGTATTTTCGAGCAAAATTGCAGAAATTCCCCTAATTGTGGGCAAAAAGGCAGAAATTCCCTATATGATGGGCCAAAAAGGCAGAAATTCTCCTTATTTTGAGGCAAAACTCAGAAATTCCACTTATTTTGGGGCAAAATTCCAGAAATTTCCCTTATTTTGGGGCAAAATTGCAGAAATTTCATTAATTTTGTGGCAAAATTGCAGATATTTCACTTATTTCATGGAAAAAAGGAGAAATTTTCTTATTTTGGGGCAAAAAGGCAGAAATTTCCAATATTTTAGTGCAAAAATGCAGAAATTCCTCTTATTTTGAAATAAAAAGTCTGAAATTCCCCTGTATTTGGGGGCAAAAAGGCAGAAATTTCCCTTGTTTATGGGCAAAATTGCAGAAATTTCACTTATTTCAGGGTAATAAGTCAGAAATTGTTTTTATTTTGTATCAAAAAAGACAGAAATTCCCTTTGTTTTGGGGGAAAAAGACAGAAATTCCACTTATTTAGAGGAAAAAAAGCAGAAATTCCCCTTATTTTGGAGCAAAAATGAAGAAATTTCCATTTTTTATAGCAAAAAGGTATGCATTCTTCCTATTTTCATACAAAAAGAAAGAAATTCCCCGTATTTTGGAGCAAAATTGCAGAAATTCCCCTAATTGTTAGGCAAAAAAGCAGAAATTCCCTATATGTTGGGGCAAAAAGACAGAAATTCCCCTTATTTTGGAGCAAAACTCAGAAATTCCACTTATTTTGGGGAAAAAATCCAGAAATTTCCCTTATTTTGGGGCAAAATTGCAGAAATTTCACTTATTTCAGGGGAAAAAAGGAGAAATTTTCTTATTTTGGGGCAAAAAGTCAGAAATTTCCCATATTTTGTGGCAAAAATGCAGAAATTCCCCTTATTTTGAGGTAAAAAGGCTGAAATTCCCCTTATTTGGGGGCAAAAAGTAAAAAATTCCCATTTTTTGGGGGCAAAAAGCAGACATTTCCCTTATTTTGGGGAAAAATTTTAGAAATTTAACTTATTTCAGGGCAAAAAGTCAGAAATTTTCTTATTTTGGGGCAAAAAAACAGAAATTTCTTTTATTATGGTACAAAATAGCAGAAATTTTTCTTATTTTGGGCGAAAAGGCAGAAATTTCCTATATTTTGGTCAAAAATGCAGAAATTCCCCTTATTTTGAGGTAAAAAGGCTGAAATTCCCCTTATTTGGGGGCAAAAAGTAAGAAATTCCCCTTATTTTGGGGCAAAAAGCAGACATTTCCATTATTTTGGGGAAAAAATTTAGAAATCTAACTTATTTCAGAACAAAAATCAGAAATTTTCCTTATTTTGGGGCAAAAAGGCAGAAACTCTTAATCGTTTGTGGCAAAAATACAGAAATTCCTATTAATTTGACGTAAAAAGCCTGAAATTCCCCTTATTTGGGGGCCAAAAGGCAAAAATTTCCCTTATTTTGGGGAAAAATTGCAGAAATTTCACTTACTTCAGCGTAATAAGTCAGAAATTTTCCTTATTTTGGGGCAAAAAAGACAGAAATTCCCTTTGTTTTGGGGGAGAAAGACAGAAATTCCACTTATTTAGAGGCAAAAAAGCAGAAATTCCCCTTATTTTGGAGCAAAAATGAAGAAATTTCCCTTTTTTATAGCAAAAAGGTATGCATTCTTCTTATTTTCGTACAAAAAGAAAGAAATTTTCCGTATTTTGGAGCAAAATTGCAGAAATTCCCCTAATTGTTAGGCAAAAAAGCAGAAATTCTCTATATGTTGGAACAAAAAGACAGAAATTCCCCTTATTTTGGAGCAAAACTCAGAAATTCCACTTATTTTGGGGCAAAATTCCAGAAATTTCCCTTATTTTGGGGCAAAATTGCAGAAATTTCACTTATTTCATGGGAAAAAAGGAGAAATCTTCTTATTTTGGGGCAAAAAGTCAGAAATTTCCCATATTTTGTGGCAAAAATGCAGAAATTCCCCTTATTTTGAGGTAAAAAGGCTGAAATTCCCCTTATTTGGGGGCAAAAAGTAAAAAATTCCCATTTTTGGGGGGCAAAAAGCAGACATTTCCCTTATTTTGGGGAAAAATTTTAGAAATTTAACTTATTTCAGGGCAAAAAGTCAGAAATTTTCTTATTTTGGGGCAAAAAAACAGAAATATCTTTTATTATGGTACAAAATAGCAGAAATTTTTCTTATTTTGGGCAAAAACGCAGAAATTTCCTATATTTTGGTTAAAAATGCAGAAATTCCCCTTATTTTGAGGTAAAAATGCTGAAATTCCCCTTATTTGGGGGCAAAAAGTAAGAAATTCCCCTTATTTTCGGGCAAAAAGCAGACATTTCCATTATTTTTGGGAAAAAATTTAGAAATCTAACTTATTTCAGGGCAAAAATCAGAAATTTTCCTTATTTTGGGGCAAAAAGGCAGAAACTCTTAATCGTTTGTGGCAAAAATACAGAAATTCCTATTAATTTGAGGTAAAAAGCCTGAAATTCCCCTTATTTGGGGGCCAAAAGGCAGAAATTTCCCTTATTTTGGGGAAAAATTGCAGAAATTTCACTTACTTCAGCGTAATAAGTCAGAAATTTTCCATATTTTGGGGCAAAAAAGACAGAAATTCCCGTTGTTTTGGGGGAGAAAGACAGAAATTCCACTTATTTAGAGGCAAAAAAGCAGAAATTCCCCTTATTTTGGAGCAAAAATGAAGAAATTTCCCTTTTTTATAGCAAAAAGGTATGCATTCTTCTTATTTTCGTACAAAAAAAAAGAAATTCCCAGTATTTTGGAGCAAAATTGCAGAAATTCCCCTAATCGTTAGGCAAAAATACAGAAATTCCCTATATGTTGGGGCAAAAAGACAGAAATTCCCTTTATTTTGGAGCAAAACTCAGAAATTCCACTTATTTTGGGGCAAAATTCCAGAAATTTCCCTTATTTTGGGGCAAAATTGCAGAAATTTCACTTATTTCAGGGGAAAAAAGGAGAAATTTTCTTATTTTGGGGCAAAAAGTCAGAAATTTCTCATATTTTGTGGCAAAAATGCAGAAATTCCCCTTATTTTGCGGTAAAAAGGCTGAAATTCCCCTTATTTGGGGGCAAAAAGTAAAAAATTCCCATTATTTGGGGGCAAAAAGCAGACATTTCCCTTATTTTGGGGAAAAATTTTAAGAATTTAACTTATTTCAGGGCAAAAAGTCAGAAATTTTCCTTATTTTGGGGAAGAAAGGCAGAAATTCCTAATATTTTGTGGCAAAAATGCAGGAATTCCCCTTATTTTGAGGTAAAAAGGCTGAAATTCCCCTTATTTGGGGGCAAAAAGGCAGAAATTTCCCTTATTTTGGGGCAAAATTGCAGAAACTTCACTTACTTCAGGGTAATAAGTCAGAAATTTTCCTTATTTTGTGCCAAAAAAGACAGAAATTCCCTTTGTTTTGGGGGAAAAAGACAGAAATTCAACTTATTTAAAGGCAAAAAAGCAGAAATTCCCCTTATTTTGGAGCAAAAATGAAGATATTTCCTTTTTTTATGGCAAAAATGTATGCATTCTTCTTATTTTAGTACAAAAAGGCAGAAATTCCCCGTATTTTGGAGCAAAATTGCAAAAATTCCCCTGATTCTTGGGCAAAAAAGCAGAAATTCCCTATATGTTGGGGCAAAAAGACAAAAATTCTCCTTATTTTGGGGCAAAACTCAGAAATTCCACTTATTTTGAAGCAAATTCCAGAAATTTCCCTTATTTGGGGGCAAAATTGCAATAATTTCACTCATTTTGGGGCAAAATTGCAGAAAATTCAATTATTTCAGGAAAAAAAAGCAGAAATTTTCTTATTTTGTGGCAAAAAGGCAGAAATTTCTTTTATTTTGGTACAAAATTGCAGAAATTTTTCTTATTTGGGGGCAAAAAGGCAGAAATTTCTCATATTTTGGGGCAAAAAGGCAGAAATTTCACTTATTTCAGGGTAATAAGTCAGAAATTTTCCTTATTTTGGGGCAAAAAAGACAGAAATTCCCTTTGTTTTTGGGGAAAATGAAAGAAATTCCACTTATTTAGAGGCAAAAAAGCAAAAATTCCCAATATTTAGAGGTAATAAGGCTGAAATTTTCCTTATTTGGAGGCAAAAGGCAGAAATTTTCCTTATTTTGGGACAAAATTGCAGAAATTTCACTTATTTCATGGTAATAAGTAAGAAATTTTCCTTATTTTGGGGCAAAAAAGACAGAAATTCCCTTTGTGTTGGGGTAAAAAGACAGAAATTCCACTTATTAGAGGCAAAAAAGAGGAAATTCCCTTTATTTTGGAGCAAAAATGAGGAAATTTCCATTTTTTATGGCAAAAAGTTATGCATTCTTCTTATTTTCGGGTAAAAAGGAAGAAATTCACTTTATTTTGGAGCAAAATTTCAGAAATTCACCTAATTGTGGGGCAAAAAGGCAGAAATTCCCTATATGTTGTGGCAAAAAGACAAAAATTCTCATATTTTGGGGCAAAACTCAGAAATTCCACTTATTTTGGGGCAAAATTCCCGAAATTTCCCTTATTTTGAGGCATAATTAAAGAAATTTCACTTATTTTGGGGCAAAATTGCAGAAATTTTTCTTATTTTGGGCAAAAAGGCAGAAATTTCCCATATTTTGGGGCAAAAATTCAGAAATTTCTTTTATTTTGAAGTAAAAAAGCTGAAATTCCACTTATTAGGGGCAAAAAGTAAGAAATTCCCATTATTTTGGGGCCAAGCAGCCATTTCCCTTATTTTTGGGAAAAATTTTAGAAATTTAACTTATTTCAGTGCAAAAAATCAGAAATTTTTTTTATTTTGGGGCAAAAAGGCAGAAATTCCTAATATTTTATGGCAAAAATGCAGAAATTCCCCTTATTTTGAGGTAAAAGGCTTAAATTCCCCTTATTTGGCGGCAAAAAGGCAGAAATTTCTCTTATTTTGGAACAAAATTGCAGAAATTTCACTTATTTCAGGGTAATAAGTCAGAAATTTTCCTTATTTTGGGGCTAAAAGGACAGAAATTCTATTTGTTTTGGGGGAAAAAGACAGAAATTCCACTTATTCAGAGGCAAAAAAGCAAAAATTCCCCTTGTTTTGGAGCAAAATTGCAGAAATTTCCCTTTTTTATGGCAATAAGGTATGCATTCTTCTTATTTTCGGGCAAAAAGGCAGAAATTCCCTGTATTTTTGAGCAAAATTGCAGAAATTCCCCTAATTGTGGGGCATAAAGGCAGAAATTCCCTATATAATGGGGCAAAAAGACAGAAATTCTCCTTATTTTGAGGCAAAACTGAGAAATTCCACTTATTTTGGGGAAAAAAATTTCAGAAATTTCCCTTATTTTGGGGCAAAATTGCAGAAATTTCACTTATTTTGGGGCAAAATTTCAGAAATTTCACTCATTTCATGGAAAAAAGCAGAATTTTTATTATTTTGGGCAAAAAGGCAGAAATTTCCCATATTTTGGGGCAAGAATGCAGAAATTCCCTTTATTTTGAAGTAAAAAGGCTGAAATTCCCCTTATTTGGGGGCAAAAAGTAAGAAATTCACATTATTTTGGCGCAAAAAGCAGACATTTCTCTTATTTTGGGGAAAAATTTTAGAAATTTAACTTATTTCAGTGCAAAAAGTCAGAAATTTTCCTTTTTTTGGGGCAAAAAGGCAGAAATTCCCAATATTTTTTGGGGCAAAAAGGCAGAAATTCCCAATATTTTTTGGCAAGAATGCAGAAATTCCCCTTATTTTGAGGTAAAAAGGCTGAAAATCTCCTCTTTTGGGGGCAAAAAGGCAGAAATTTCCCTTATTTTGGGGCAAAATTGCAGAAATTTCACTTACTTCAGGTTAATAAGTCAGAAATTTTCCTTATTTTGGGGCAAAAAAGACAGAAATTCCTTTTGTTTTGGGGGAAAAAGACAGAAATTCCACTTATTTAGAGGCAAAAAAGAAGAAATTCCCATTACATTGGATCAAAATTACAGAAATTTCCCTTTTTTATGGCAAAAATGTATGCATTCTTTATATTTTCGGGCAAAAAAGATTTAATTCCCCGTATTTTGGAGCAAAATTGCAGAAATTCCCCTAATTGTGGGGCAAAAAGGCAGAAATTCCCTATATGTTGGGGCAAAAAGACAAAAATTATCCTTATTTTGGGGCAAAACTCAGAAATTCCACTTATTTTGGGGCAAAATTCCAGAAATTTCCCTTATTTTGGGGCTAAATTGCAGAAATTTCACTTATTTTGGGGCAAAATTGCAGAAATTTCACTTATTTCATGGAAAAAAGCAGAAATTTTCTTATTTTGGAGCAAAAAGGCAGAAATTTCCCATATTTTGGGGAAAAAATACAGAAATTCCCCTTATTTTGAGGTAAAAAGGCTGAAATTCCTCATATTTGGGGGCAAAAAGGCAGAAATTTCCCTTGTTTTGGGGCAAAATTGTAGAAATTTCACTTATTTCAGGGTAATAAGTAAGAAATTTTCCTTATTTTAGGGATAAAAAGACAGAAATTCCCTTTGTTTTGGGGGAAAAGGAAAGAAATTCCACTTATTTAGAGGCAAAAAAGCAGAAATTCCCCATATTTAGAGGTAATACGGCTTAAATTTTCCTTATTTGGGGGCAAAAGGCAGAAATTTCCCTTATTTTGGGGCAAAATTGCAGAAATTTCACTTCCTTCAGGGTAATAAGTCCGAAATTTTCCTTATTTTGGGGCAAAAAATACAGAAATTCCCTTTGTTTTGGGGGAAAAAGACAGAAATTCCACTTATTTAGAGGCAAAAAAGCAGAAATTCCCCTTATTTTGGAGCAAAAATGAAGAAATTTCCCTTTTTTTATGGCAAAAAGTTATGCATTCTTCTTATTTTCGGGTAAAAAGAAAGAAATTCCCTGTATTTTGGAGCAAAATTGCAGAAATTCCCCTAATTGTGGGGCAAAAAGGCAGAAATTTCCTATATGTTGGGGCAAAAAGATAGAAATTCTCCTTATTTTGGGGCAAAACTCAGAAATTCCACTTATTTTGGGGCAAAATTCCCGAAATTTCCCTTATTTTGGGGCAAAATTGCAGAAATTTCACTTATTTTGGGGCAAAATTGCAGAAATTTCACTTATTTCCAGGAAAAAATGCAGAAATTTTCTTATTTTGAGGCAAAAAGGCAGAAATATCTTTTATTTTGGTACAAAATTGCAAAAATTTTTCTTATGTTGGGCAAAAAAGCAGAAATTTCTCATATTTTGGGGCAACAATGCAAACATTTCTTTTATTTTGAGGTAAAAAATCTGAAATTTCCCTTATGTGGGGGCAAAAAGCAAGAATTACCCTTTATTTTGCAGCCAAAAGCAGACATTTCCCTTATTTTTGGGAAAAATTTTAGAAATTTAACTTATTTCCGGGCAAAAAGTCAGAAATTTTCCTTATTTTAGGGCAAAAAGGGAGAAATTCCTAATATTTTGCGGCAAAAATGCAGAAATTCCCCTTATTTTGAGGTAAAAAGGCTGAAATTCCTTTTATTTGGGGGCAAAAAGGCAGAAATTTCCCTTATTTTGTGGCACAATTGCCAAAATTTCACTTACTTAAGGGTAGTAAGTCAGAAATTTTCCTTATTTTGGGGCAAAAAAGACAGAAATTCCCTTTGTTTTGGGGGAAAAGGACAGAAATTCCACTTATTTAGAGGCAAAAAAGCAGAAATTCCCCTTATTTTAATGCAAAAATTAAGAAATTTCTTTTTTTCATGGCAAAAAGGTATGCATTCTTCTTATTTTAGGACAAAAAGGCAGAAATTCTCCTTATTTTATGGCAAAAAGGCAGAAATTCCTAATATTTTGTGGCAAAAATGCAGAAATTCCCTTTATTTTGAGGTAAAAAGGCTGAAATTCCCCTTATTTGGGGGCAAAAAGGCAGAAATTTCCCTTATTTTGGGGCAAAATTGCAGAAATTTCACTTCTTTCAGGGTAGTAAGTCAGAAATTTTCCTTATTTTGGGGCAAAAAAGACAGAAATTTCCTTTGTTTTGGGGGAGAAAGACAGAAATACCACATATTTAGAGGCAAAAAAAGCAGAAATTCCCCTTATTTTGGAGAAAAAATGAAGAAATTTCCCTTTTTATGGCAAAAAGGTATGCATTCTTCTCATTTTCAGACAAAAAAAAAAGAAATTCCCCGTATTTTAAAGCAAAATTGCTGAAATTCCCCTAATTGTTGAGCAAAAAAGCAGAAATTCCCTATATGTTGGTGCAAAAAGACAGAAATTCTCCTTATTTTGGGGCAAAACTCAGAAATTTCACTTATTTTGTGGCAAAATTGCAGAAATTTCACTTATTTCAGAAAAATGCAGAAATTTTCTTATTTTGGGGAAAAAGGCAGAAATTTTTTTTTATTTTGGTACAAAATTGCAGAAATTTTTTTTTTTGGGGGCCAAGAGGCAGAAATTTCCCATATTTTGGGGCAAAAATGCAGAAATTCCCTTTATTTTGAGGGAAAAAGGCTCAAATTCCCCTAATTTGGAGGCAAAAAGGCAGAAATTTCTCTTATTTTGGGGCAAAATTGCAGAAACATCATTTATTTCAGGGTAATAAGTAAGAAATTTTCCTTATTTTTGGGCAAAAAAGACAGAAATTCTCTTTGTTTTGGGGGAAAAAGACAGAAATTCCACTTATTCAGAGGCAAAACAGCAGAAATTCCCCTTATTTTGGAGCAAAAATGAAGAAATTTCCCTTTATTATGGCAAAAAGTTATGCATTCTTTTTATTATCGGGCAAAAAGGCAGAAATTCCCCGTATTTTGGAGCAAAATTTCAGAAATTCCCCTAATTGTGGGGCAAAAAGGCAGAAATTTTCTATATGTTGGGGCAAAAAGACAGAAATTCTCCTTATTTTGGGGCAAAACTCAGAAATTTCACTTATTTTGGGGCAAAATTCCAGAAATTTCCCTTATTTTGGGGCAAAATTGCAGAAATTTCAATTATTTTGGGGCGAAATTGCAGAAATTTCACGTATTTCAGGGAAAAAATGCAGAAATTTTTTATTTTGAGGCAAAAAGGCAGAAATTTCTTTTATTTTGGTACAAAATTGCAGAAATTTTTCTTATTTTGGGCAAAAAGGCAGAAATTTCCCATATTTTGGGGCAAAAATGCAAAACTTCCTTTTATTTTGAGGTAAAAAGGCTGAAATTCCTCTTATTTGGGGGCAAAAAGTAAGAAATTCCCATTATTTTGGTGCCAAAAGGAGACATTTCCCTTATTTTAAGGAAAAATTTTAGAAATTTAACTTATTTCAGGGCAAAAAGTCAGAAATTTTCCTTATTTTGGGGCAGAAAGTCAGAAATTCCTAATATTTTGTGGCAAAAATGCAGAAATTCCCCTTATTTTGAGGTAAAAAGGCTGAAATTCCCCTTATTTGGGGGCAAAAATGCAGAAATTTCCCTTATTTTGGGGCAAAATTGCAAAAATTTCACTTACGTCAAAGTAATAAGTCAGAAATTTTCCTTATTTTGGGGTAAAAAAAACAGAAATTCCCTTTGTTTTGGGGGAGAAAGAGAGAAATTCCACTAATTTAGAGTCAAAAAAGCAGAAATTCCCCTTATTTTGGAGCAAAAATGAAGAAATTTCCCTTTTTATGCCAAAAAAGTATGCATTCTTCTTATTTTCGGCAAAAAGGCAGAAATTCCTCGTATTTTAGAGCAAAATTGCAGAAATTCCCCTAATTGTGGGGCAAAAAGGCAGAAATTCCCTATATGTTGGGGCAAAAAGGCAGAAATTCTCCTTATTTTGGGGCAAAACTCAGAAATTCCACTTATTTTGGGGCAAAAATCCAGAAATTTCCCTTATTTTGGGGCAAAAAGTCAGAAATTCCTAATATTTTGTGGCAAAAATGCAGAAATTCCCCTTATTTTGAGGTAAAAAGGCTGAAATTCCCCTCATTTGGGGGCAAAAAAGCATAAATTTTTTCTTATTTTGGGGCAAATTTGCAGAAATTTCACTTATTTCAGGGTAATAATCAGAAATATTCCTTATTTTGGGCCAAAAAGGACAGATTCCCTTTGTTTTGGGGGAAAAAGACAGAAATTCTACTTATTTAGAAGCAAAAAACAGAAATTCCCCTTATTTTGGAGCAAAAATGAAGAAGTTCAATTTTTTATAGCAAAAAGTTATGCATTCTTTATATTTTCCAGCAAAAAGGTAGAAATTTTCTGTATTTTGGAGCAAAATTGCAGAAATTCCTCTAATTGTGGGGCAAAAAGGCAGAAATTCCCTATATGTTGGGGCAAAATGAAAGAAATTCTCCTTATTTTGGGGCAAAACTCAGAAATTCCACATATTTTGGGGCAAAATTCCAGAAATTTCCCTTATTTTGTGGCAAAATTGCAGAAATTTCATTTATTTTGAAGCAAAATTGTAGAAATTTCACTTATTTCAGAAAAAAAAAAGCAGAAATTTTCTTATTTTGGGGCAAAAAGGCAGAAATGTCTTTTATCTTGGTACGAAATTTCAGAAATTTTTCTTATTTTGGGGCAAAATGCAGAAATTTCCGATATTTTAGGGAAAAATGCAGAAATTCCCATTATCTTGAGGTAAAAAGGCTGAAATTCCCCTTATTTGGGGGCAAAAAGGCAGAAATTTCCCTTATTTTGGAGCAAAATTTCAGAAATTTCACTTATTTCAGGGTAATAAGTAAGAAATTTTTCTTATTTTGGGGCAAAAAAGACAGAAATTTCCTTAGTTTTTAGGGGAAAAAGACAGAAATTCCACATTTTTGGAGGCAAAAAAGCAGAAATTCCTTTTATTTTGGAGCAAAAATGAAGAAATTTCCCTTTTTTGTGGCAAAAGGTATACATTCCCCTTATTTTCAGGCTAAAAAGCAGAAATTCCCTTTATTTTGGAGCAAAATTGCAGAAATTCCCCTAATTGTGGGGCAAAAAGGCAGAAATTCCCTATATGTTAGGGCAAAAAGACAGAAATTCTCCTTATTTTGGGGCAAAACTCTGAAATTCCACTTATTTTGGGGCAAATTTCCAGAAATTTACCTTATTTTGGGGCAAAATTGAAGAAATTTCACTTATATTGGGGCAAAATTGCAGAAATTTCACTTATTTCAGGGAAAAAAGGCAGAAATTTTCCTTATTTTTGGGCAAAATGCAGAAATTCCTAATATTTTGTGATTAAAATGCAGAAATTCGCCTTATTTTGAGGTAAAATGGCTGAAATTTCCCTTATTTGGGAGCAAAAAGGCAGAAATTTCTTTTATTTTGGGGCAAAATTTCAGAAATTTCACTTATTAAAGGGTAATAAGTCAAAAATTTTCCTTAATTTGGGGCAAAAAAGACAGAAATTCTCTTTGTTTTGGGGGAATAAGACAAAAATTCCACTTATTTAGAGGCAAAAAAGCAGCAATTCCCCTTATTTTGGAGCAAAATTGCAGAAATTTCCCTTTTTTATGGCAAAAACGTATGCATTCTTCTTATTTTCGGGCAAAAGGCAGAAATTCCTCGTATTTTGGAGCAAAATTGCAGAAATTCCCCTAATTTTGGGGCAAAAAGGCAGAAATTCCCTAAATGTTGGGGCAAAAACACAGAAAGTCTCCTTATTTTGGGGCAAATCTCAGAATTTCCACTTATTTTGGGGCAAAATTCCAGATATTTCCCTTATTTTGGGGCAAAATTGCAGAAATTCCACTTATTTTGGGGCAAAATATCAGAAATTTCAATTATTTCATGGAAAAAAGCAGAAATTTTCTTATTTTGGCGCAAAAGGCAGAAATTTCCCATTATTTGGGGCAAAAATGCAGAAATTCCTTTTATTTTGAGGTAAAAAGGCTGAAATTCCCCGTATTTGGTGGCAAAAAGGAAGAAATTTCCCTTATTTTGGGGCAAAATTGCAGAAATTTCACTTATTTCAGGGTAATAAGTCAGAAATTTTCCTTATTTTGGGGCAAAAAAGACAGAAATTTCCTTAGTATTGGGGGAAAAGGACAGAAATTCCACTTATTTAGAGGCAAAAGATCAGAAATTCCCCTTATTTTGGAGCAAAAATGAAGATATTTCCCTTTTTTATGGCAAAAATTATGCATTCTTTTTATTTTCGGGCAAAAAGGCAGAAATTCCCCGTATTTTGGAGCAAAATTTCAGAAATTACCCTAATTGTGGGGCAAAAAGGCAGAAATTCCCTATATGTTGGGGCAAAAAGACAGAAATTCTCCTTATTTTGGGGAAAACTCGGAAATTACACTTATTTTGGGGCAAAATTCCAGAAATTTCCCTTATTTTGGGCCAAAATTGCAGAAATTTCACTTATTTCAGGGAAAAAATGCAGAAATTTTCTTATTTTGAGACAAAAAGGCAGAAATTTCTTTTATTTTGGTACAAAATTGCAGAAATTTTTCTTATTTTGGGCAAAAAGGCAGAAATTTCCCATATTTTGGGGCAAAAATGCAAAAATTCCTTTTATTTTGAGGTAAAAAGGCTGAAATTCCTCTTATTTGGGGGCAAAAAGTAAGAAATTCCCATTATTTTTGTGCCAAAAGCAGATATTTCTCTTATTTTCGGGAAAAATTTTAGGAATTTAACTTATTTCAGGGAAAAAAGTCAGAAATTTTCCTCATTTTGGGGCAGAAAGGCAGAAATTCCTAATATTTTGTGGCAAAAATGCAGGAATTCCTCTTATTTTGAGGTAAAAAGGCTGAAATTCCCCTTATTTGGAGGCAAAAAGGCAGAAATTTTCCTTATTTTGGGGCAAAATTGCAGAAATTTCACTTACTTCAAAGTAATAAGTCAGAAATTTTCATTATTTTGGGGTAAAAAGGACAGAAATTCCCTTTGTTTTGGGGGAGAAAAAGAGAAATTCCACTAATTTAAAGGCAAAAAAGCAGAAATTCCCCTTATTTTGGAGAAAAAATGAAGAAATTTCCCTTTTTATGGCAAAAAGGTATGCATTCTTCTTATTTTCGGGCAAAAAGGCAGAAATTCCTCGTATTATAGAGCAAAATTGCAGAAATTCTCCTAATTGTGGGGCAAAAATGCAGAAATTCCCTATATGTTGGGGCAAAAAGGCAGAAATTCTCTTTATTTTGGGGCAAAACTCAGAAATTCCACTTATTTTGGGACAAAATAGAAATTTTCATTATTTTGGGGCAAAAAGGCAGAAATTCCTAATATTTTGTGGCAAAAATGCAGAAATTCCCCTTATTATGAGGTAAAAAGGCTAAAATTCCTTTTATTTGGGGGCAAAAAAGCAGAAATTTTTTCTTATTTTGGGGCAAAATTGCAGAAATTTCACTTATTTCAGGGTAATAATCAGAAATATTCCTTATTTTGGGGCAAAAAGACAGAAATCCCCTTTGTTTTGGGGGAAAAAGACAGAAATTCTACTTATTTAGAAGCAAAAAAGCAGAAATTCCCCTTATTTTGGAGCAAAAATGAAGAAATTTCCCTATTTTATAGCAAAAAGTTATGCATTCTTCTTATTTTCCAGCAAAAAGGCAGAAATTTTCCTTATTTTGGAGCAAAATTGCAGAAATTCCACTAATTGTGGGGCTAAAAGGCAGAAATTCCCTATATGTTGGGGCAAAAAGACAGAAATTCTCCTTATTTTGGGGCAAAACTCAGAAATTCCACTTATTTTGGGGCAAAATTCCAGAAATTTCCTTTATTTTGGGGCAAAATTGCAGAAATTTCACTTATTTTGGGGCAAAATTGTAGAAATTTCACTTATTTCAGAAAAAAAGCAGAAATTTTCTTATTTTGGGGCAAAAAGGCAGAAATTTCTTTTATCTTGGTACAAAATTGCAGAATTTTTTTTATTTTGGGGCAAAAAGTCAGAAATTTCCGATATTTTGGGGCAAAAATGCAGAAATTCCCATTATCTTGAGGTAAAAAGGCTGAAATTCCCCTTATTTGGGGGCAAAAAGGCAGAAATTTCCCTTATTTTGAAGGAAAATTTCAGAAATTTCACTTACTTCAGGGTAATAAGTCAGAAATTTTCCTTATTTTGGGGCAAAAAAGACAAATTTCCTTTGTTTTTAGGGGAAAAAGACAGAAATTCCACATTTTTGGAGGCAAAAAAGCAGAAATTTCTAATTTTTTGGAGCAAAAATGTAGAAATTTCCCTTTTTTGTGGCAAAAGGTATACATTCCCCTTATTTTCAGGCTAAAAAGCAGAAATTCCCTTTATTTTGGAGCACAATTGCAGAAATTCTTCTAATTGTGGGGCAAAAAGGCAGAAATTCCCTATATGTTAGCGCAAAAAGACAGAAATTCTCCTTATTTTGGGGCAAAACTCTGAAATTCCACTTATTTTGGGGCAAAATTCCAGAAATTTCCCTTATTTTGGGTCAAAATTGCAGAAATTTTCACTTATTTTGGGGCAAAATTGCAGAAATTTCAATAATTTTGGGGCAAAATTGCAGAAATTTCACTTATTTCAGGGAATATAGGCAGAAATTTTCCTTATTTTTGGGCAAAATGCAGAAATTCCTAATATTTTGTGACAAAAATGCAAAAATTCCCCTTATTTTGAGGTAGAAAGGCTGAAATTTCCCTTATTTGGGGGCAAAAAGGCAGAAATTTCTATTATTTTGGGGCAAAATTGCAGAAATTTCACTTATTTCAGGGTAATAAGTCAGAAATTTTCCTTATTTTGGGGCAAAAAAGACAGAAATTCTCTTTGTTTTGGGGGAATAAGACAGAAATTCCACTTATTTAGAGGCAAAAAAGCAGCAATTCCCCTTATTTTGGAGCAAAATTGCAGAAATTTCCCTTTTTTATGGCAAAAAGGTATGCATTCTTCTTATTTTCGTGCAAAAGGCAGAAATTCCTCGTATTTTGGAGCAAAATTGCAGAAATTCCCCTAATTTTGGGGCAAAAAGGCAGAAATTCCCTAAATGTTGGGGCAAAAACACAGAAAGTCTCCTTATTTTGGGGCAAATCTCAGAATTTCCACTTATTTTGGGGCAAAATTCCAGATATTTCCCTTATTTTGGGGCAAAATTGCAGAAATTCCACTTATTTTGGGGCAAAATATCAGAAATTTCAATTATTTCATGGAAAAAAGCAGAAATTTTCTTATTTTGGCGCAAAAGGCAGAAATTTCCTATTATTTAGGGCAAAAATGCAGAAATTCCTTTTATTTTGAGGTAAAAAGGCTGAAATTCCCCGTATTTGGTGGCAAAAAGGAAGAAATTTCCCTTATTTTGGGGCAAAATTGCAGAAATTTCACTTATTTCAGGGTAATAAGTCAGAAATTTTCCTTATTTTGGGGCAAAAAAGACAGAAATTCCCTTTGTTTTGGGGGAAAAGGACAGAAATTCCACTTATTTAGAGGCAAAAAAGCAGAAATTCCCCTTATTTTGGAGCAAAAATGAAGAAATTTCCCTTTTTTATGGCAAAAAGTTATGCATTCTTTTTATTTTCGGGCAAAAAGGCAGAAATTCCCCGTATTTTGGAGCAAAATTGCAGAAAATCCCCTAATTGTGGGGCAAAAAGGCAGAAATTCCCTATATGTTGGGGCAAAAAGACAGAAATTCTCCATATTTTGGAGCAAAACTCAGAAATTCCACTTATTTTGGGGCAAAATTCCAGAAATTTCCATTATTTTGGGGCAAAATTGCAGAAATTTCACTTATTTTGGGGCGAAATTGCAGAAATTTCACTTATTTCAGGGAAAAAATGCAGAAATTTTCTTATTTTGAGACAAAAAGGCAGAAATTTCTTTTATTTTGGTACAAAATTGCAGAAATTTTTCTTATTTTGGGCAAAAAGGCAGAAATTTCCCATATTTTGGGGCAAAAATGCAAAAATTCCTTTTATTTTGAGGTAAAAAGGCTGAAATTCCTCTTATTTGGTGGCAAAAAGTAAGAAATTCCCATTATTTTGGTGCCAAAAGCAGACATTTCTCTTATTTTCGGAAAAAATTTTAGGAATTTAACTTATTTCAGGGCAAAAAGTCAGAAATTTTCCTTATTTTGGGGCAGAAAGGCAGAAATTCCTAATATTTTGTGGCAAAAATGCAGGAATTCCCCTTATTTTGAGGTAAAAAGGCTGAAATTCCCCTTATTTGGGGGCAAAAAGGCAGAAATTTCCCTTATTTTGGGGCAAAATTGCAGAAACTTCACTTACTTCAAAGTAATAAGTCAGAAATTTTCCTTATTTTGGGGTAAAAAAGACAAAAATTCCCTTTGTTTTGGGGGAGAAAAAGAGAAATTCCACTAATTTAGAGGCAAAAAAGCAGAAATTCCTCTTATTTTGGAGCAAAAATGAAGAAATTTCCCTTTTTATGGCAAAAAGGTATGCATTCTTCTTATTTTCGGGCAAAAAGGCAGAAATTCCTCGTATTATAGAGCAAAATTGCAGAAATTCTCCTAATTGTGGGGCAAAAAGGCAGAAATTCCCTATATGTTGGGGCAAAAAGGCAGAAATTCTCTTTATTTTGGGGCAAAACTCAGAAATTCCACTTATTTTGGGGCAAAATAGAAATTTTCATTATTTTGGGGCAAAAGGCAGAAATTCCTAATATTTTGTGGCAAAAAAGCAGAAATTCCTTTTATTTTGGAACAAAAATGAAGAAATTTCCCTTTTTTATAGCAAAAAGTTATGCATTCTTCTTATTTTCCAGCAAAAAGGCAGAAATTTTCCGTATTTTGGAGCAAAATTGCAGAAATTCCCCTAATTATGGGGCAAAAAGGCAGAAATTCCCTATATGTTGGGGCAAAAAGACAGAAATTCTCCTTATTTTGGGGCAAAACTCAGAAATTCCACTTATCTTGGGGCAAAATTCCAGAAATTTCCTTTATTTTGGGGCAAAATTGCAGAAATTTCACTTATTTTGGGGCAAATATGCAGAAATTTCACTTATTTCAGGGAAAAAATGCAGAAATTTTCTTATTTTGTGACAAAAAGGCAGAAATTTCTTTTATTTTGGTACAAAATTGCAGAAATTTTTCTTATTTTGGGCAAAAAGGCAGCAATTTCCCATATTTTGGGGCAAAAATGCAAAAATTCCTTTCATTTTGAGGTAAAAAGGCTGAAATTCCTCTTATTTGGGGGCAAAAAGTAAGAAATTCCCATTATTTTGGTGCCAAAGCAGACATTTCTCTTATTTTCGGGAAAAATTTTAGGAATTTAACTTATTTCAGGGAAAAAAGTCAGAAATTTTCCTTATTTTGGGGAAGAAAGGCAGAAATTCCTAATATTTTGTGGCAAAAATGCAGGAATTCCCCTTATTTTGAGGTAAAAAGGCTGAAATTCCCCTTATTTGGGGGCAAAAAGGCAGAAATTTCCCTTATTTTGGGGCAAAATTGCAGAAATTTCACTTACTTCAAAGTAATAAGTCAGAAATTTTCCTTATTTTGGGGTAAAAAAGACAGAAATTCCCTTTGTTTTCGGGGAGAAAAAGAGAAATTCCACTAATTTAGAGGCAAAAAAGCAGAAATTCCTCTTATTTTGGAGCAAAAATGAAGAAATTTCCCTTTTTATGGCAAAAAGGTATGCATTCTTCTTATTTTCGGGCAAAAAGGCAGAAATTCCTCGTATTATAGAGCAAAATTGCAGAAATTCTCCTAATTGTGGGGCAAAAAGGCAGAAATTCCCTATATGTTGGGGCAAAAAGGCAGAAATTCTCTTTATTTTGGGGCAAAACTCAGAAATTCCACTTATTTTGGGGCAAAATAGAAATTTTCATTATTTTGGGGCAAAAAGGCAGAAATTCCTAATATTTTGTGGCAAAAATGCAGAAATTCCCCTTATTTCAAGGTAAAAAGGCTAAAATTCCTTTTACTTGGGGGCAAAAAAGCAGAAATTTTTTCTTATTTTGGGGCAAAATTGCAGAAATTTCACTTATTTCAGGGTAATAATCAGAAATATTCCTTATTTTGGGGCAAAAAGACAGAAATTCCCTTTGTTTTGGGGGAAAAAGACAGAAATTCTACTTATTTAGAAGCAAAAAAGCAGAAATTCCCCTTATTTTGGAGCAAAAATGAAGAAATTTCCCTTTTTTATAGCAAAAAGTTATGCATTCTTCTTATTTTCCAGCAAAAAGACAGAAATTTTCCGTATTTTGGAGCAAAATTGAAGAAATTCCCCTAATTGTGGGGCAAAAAGGCAGAAATTCCCTATATGTTGGGGCAAAAAGACAGAAATTCTCCTTATTTTGGGGCAAAACTCAGAAATTCCACTTATTTTGGGGCAAAATTCCAGAAATTTCCTTTATTTTGGGGCAAAATTGCAGAAATTTCACTTATTTTGGGGCAAAATTGTAGAAATTTCACTTATTTCAGAAAAAAAAAGCAGAAATTTTCTTATTTTGGGGCAAAAAGGCAGAAATTTCTTTTATCTTGGTACAAAATTGCAGAAATTTTTTTATTTTGGGTCAAAAAGTCAGAAATATCTGATATTTTGGGGCAAAAATGCAGAAATTCCCATTATCTTGAGGTAAAAAGGCTGAAATTCCCCTTATTTGGGGGCAAAAAGGCAGAAATTTCTCTTATTTTGAAGGAAAATTTCAGAAATTTCACTTACTTCAGGGTAATAAGTCAGAAATTTTCCTTATTTTGGGGCAAAAAAGACAGAAATTTCCTTTGTTTTTAGGGGATAAAGACAGAAATTCCACATTTTTGGAGGCAAAAAAGCAGAAATTTCTATTATTTTGGAGCAAAAATGAAGAAATTTCCCTTTTTTTTGTGGCAAAAGGTATACATTCCCCTTATTTTCAGGCTAAAAAGCAGAAATTCCCTTTATTTTGGAGCAAAATTGCAGAAATTCCCCTAATTGTCTGGCAAAAAGGCAGAAATTCCCTATATGTTAGCGCAAAAAGACAACAATTCTCCTTATTTTGGGGCAAAACTCTGAAATTCCACTTATTTTGGGGCAAAATTCCAGAAATTTCCCTTATTTTGGGTCAAAATTGCAGAAATTTTCACTTATTTTGGGGCAAAATTGCAGAAATTTCACTAATTTTGGGGCAAAATTGCAGAAATTTCACTTATTTCAGGGAAAATAGGCAGAAATTTTCCTTATTTTTGGGCAAAATGCAGAAATTCCTAATATTTTGTGACAAAAATGCAGAAATTCCCCTTATTTTGAGGTAGAAAGGCTGAAATTCCCCTTATTTGGGGGCAAAAAGGCAGAAATTTCTATTATTTTGGGGCAAAATTGCAGAAATTTCACTTATTTCAGGGTAATAAGTCAGAAATTTTCCTTATTTTGGGGCAAAAAAGACAGAAATTCTCTTTGTTTTGGAAGAATAAGACAGAAATTCCACTTATTTGGAGGCAAAAAAGCAGCAATTCCCCTTATTTTGGAGCAAAATTGCAGAAATTTCCCTTTTTTATGGCAAAAAGGTATGCATTCTTCTTATTTTCGGGCAAAAGGCATAAATTCCTCGTATTTTGGAGCAAAATTGCAGAAATTCCCCTAATTTTGGGGCAAAAAGGCAGAAATTCCCTATATGTTGGGGCAAAAAGACAGAAAGTCTCCTTATTTTGGGGCAAAACTCAGAAATTCCACTTATTTTGGGGCAAAATTCCAGAAATTTCCCTTATTTTGGGGCAAAATTGCAGAAATTTCACTTATTTTGGGGCAAAATTGCAGAAATTTCACTTATTTCATGGAAAAAAGCAGAAATTTTCTTATTTTGGGGCAAAATCAGAAATTTCCCATATTTTGGCGCAAAATTGCAGAAATTTCACTTATTTAAGGGTAAAAAGTCAGAAATTTTCCTTATTTTGGGGCAAAAAAGACAGAAATTCCCTTTGTTTTGCGAAAAAGGACAGAAATTTCCCTTATTTAGAGGCAAAAAAGCAGAAATTCCCCTTATTTTGGAGCAAAAATGAAGAAATTTCCATTTTTATGGCAAAAAGGTATGCATTCTTCTCATTTTCGGACAAAAAGGCAGAAATTCCCCGTATTTTAAAGCAAAATTGCTGAAATTCCCCTAATTGTTGGGCAAAAATGCAGAAATTCCCTATATGTTGGGGCAAAAAGACAGAAATTCTCCTTATTATGGGGCAAAACTCAGAAATTACACTTATTTTGGGGCAAAATTGCAGAAATTTCAATTATTTCAAAAAAAAGCAGAAATTTTCTTATTTTGGGGCAAAAAGGCAGAAATTTTTTTTTATTTTTGTACAAAATTGCAGTTATTTTTCTTATTTTGGGGCCAAAAGGCAGAAATTTCCCATATTTTGGGGCAAAAATGCAGAAATTCCCTTTATTTTGAGGTAAAAAGGCTCAAATTCTCCTTATTTGGAGGCAAAAAGGCAGAAATTTCTCTTATTTTGGGGCAAAATTTCAGAAACTTCATCTATTTCAGGGTAATAAGTCAGAAATTTTCCTTATTTTGGGGCCAAAAAATAGAAATTCTCTTTGTTTTGGGGGAAAAAGACAGAAATTCCACTTATTTAGAGGCAAAAAAGCAGAAATTCCCCTTATTTTGGAGCAAAAATGAAGAAATTTCCCTTTTTTTATGGCAAAAAATTATGCATTCTTTTATTTTCGGACAAAAAGGCAGAAATTCCTCGTATTTTGGAGCAAAATTTCAGGAATCCCCTAATTGTGGGGCAAAAAGGCAGAAATTCCTCTTATTTTGGAGCAAAAATGAAGAAATTTCCCTTTTTTTATGGCAAAAAATTATGCATTCTTTTATTTTCGGGCAAAAAGGCAGAAATTCCTCGTATTTTGGAGCAAAATTTCAGGAATCCCCTAATTGTGGGGCAAAAAGGCAGAAATTCCCTATATGTTGGGGCAAAAAGACAGAAATTCTCCTATTTTAAGGCAAAACTCAGAAATTCCACTTATTTTGGGGCAAAATTCCAGAAATTTCCCTTATTTTGGGACAAAATAGCAGAAATTTCACTTATTTTGGGGCAAAATTGCAGAAATTTCAATTATTTCAGGGAAAAAAATGCAGAAATTTTCTTATTTTGAGGCAAAAAGGCAGAAATTTCTTTTATTTTGGTACAAAATTGCAGAAATTTTTCTTATTTTGGGCAAAAAGGCAGAAATTCACCATATTTTTGGGCAAAAATGCAGAAATTTTTTTTTATTTTGAGGTAAAAAGGCTGAAATTCCTATTATTTGGGGGCAAAAAGTAAGAAATTCCCATTATTTTGGTGCCAAAAACAGACATTTCCCTTATTTTCGGGAAAAATTTTAGAAATTTAACTTATTTCAGAGCAAAAAGTCAGATATTTTCCTTATTTTGGGGCAGAAAGGTAGAAATTCCTAATATTTTGTGGCAAAAATGCTGAAATCCCCCATATTTTGAGGTAAAAAGGCTGAAATTCCCCTTATTTCGGGGCAAAAAGGCAGAAATTTCCCTTATTTTGGGGCAAAATTGCAGAAATTTCACTTACTTCAAAGTAATAAGTCAGAAATTTTCCTTATTTTGGGGTAAAAAAGACAGAAATTCCTTTTGTTTTAGGGAAAAAGACAGAAATTCCACTTATTTAGAGGAAAAAAGCAGAAATTCCCCTTATTTTGGAGCAAAAATGAAGAAATTTCCCTTTTTATGGCAAAAAGGTATGCATTCTTCTTATTTTCGGGCAAAAAGGGAGAAATTCACCGTATTTTATAGCAAAATTGCAGAAATTCCCCTAATTGTGAGGGAAAAAGGCAGAAATTCCCTATATGTTGGGTCAAAAAGACAGAAATTCTCTTTATTTTGGGGCAAAACTCAGAAATTCCACTTATTTTGGGCAAAATTCCAGAAATTTCCCTTCTTTTTGGGCAAAAAGGCAGAAATAACTAATATTTTGTAGCAAAAATGCCGAAATTCTCCTTATTTTGAGGTAAAAAGGCGGAAATTCCCTTTATTTGGGGGCAAAAAAGGAGAAATTTCCATTATTTTGGGGCAAAATTGCAGAAATTTCACTTACTTCAAAGTAATAAGTCAGAATTTTATTTATTTTGGGGCAAAAAAGACAGAAATTCTTTTTGTTTTGGGGGAGAAAGACAGAAATTCCACTTATTTAGAGGCAAAAAGCAGAAATTCCCCTTATTTTGGAGCAAAAATGAAGAAATTTCCCTTTTTATGGAAAAAGGTATGCATTCTTCTTATTTTCGGGCAAAAAGGCAGAAATTCCTTGTATTTTAGAGCAAAATTGCAGAAATTGCCCTTATTGTCGGGCAAAGGCAGAAATTCCCTATATGTTGGGGCAAAAAGGCAGAAATTCTCCTTATTTTGGGGCAAAACTCAGAAATTCCACTTATTTTGGGGCAAAATACAGAAATTTCCCTTATTTTGGGGCAAAAATTCAGAAATTCCTAATATTTTGTGGCAAAAATGCAGAAATTCCCTTTATTTTGAGGTAAAAAGGCTGAAATTCCTTTTATTTGGGGGCCAAAAAGACCGAAATTCTCCTTATTTTAGGCCAAAACTTAGAAATTCCACTTATTTTGAGGCAAAATTCCAGAAATTTCCCTTATTTTGGGGCAAAATTGCAGAAATTTCACTTATTTTGGGGCAAAATTGCAGAAATTTCACTTATTTAATGGAAAAAAGCAGAAATTTTCTTATTTTGGGGCAAAAAGGCAGAAATTTCCCATATTTGGGGCAAAAATGCAGAAATTCCCCTTGTTTTGATTTAAAAAGGCTGAAATTCCCCGTATTTGTGGGCAAAAATGCAGAAATTCCCATATCTTGAGGTAAAAAGGCTGAAATTCCCCTTATTTGGGGGCAAAAAGGCAGAAATTTCCTTTATTTTGGGGCAAAATTTCAGAAATTTCACTTATTTCAGGGTAATAAGTCAGAAATTTTCCTTATTTGGGGCAAAAAAGACAGAAATTCCCTTTGTTTTTAGGGGAAAAAGACAGAAATTCCACATTTTTAGAGGCAAAAAAGCAGAAATTCCTTTTATTTTGGAGCAAAAATGAAGAAATTTCTCTTTTTTGTGGCAAAGGTATACATTCCCCTTATTTTCAGGCTAAAAAGTAGATATTCCCTTTATTTTGGAGCAAAATTGCAGAAAATCTTCTAATTGTGGGGCAAAAAAGCAGAAATTCCCTATTTGTTAGGGCAAAAAGACAGAAATTCTCCTTATTTTGAGGCAAAACTCTGAAATTCCACTTATTTTGGGGCAAAATTCCAGAAAATTCCCTTATTTTGGGGCAAAATTGCAGAAATTTCACTTATTTTAAGGCAAAATTGCAGAAATTTCACTTATTTCAGGGAAAAAAGCAGAAAATTTTTTTATTTTGGGGCAAAAAGCCAGAAATTCTTAATATTATGTGGCAAAAATGCAGAAATTCCCCTTATTTTGAGGTAAAAAGGATGAAATTCTCCTTATTTGGGGGCAAAAAGGCAGAAATTTCCTTTATTTTGGGGCAAAATTGCAGAAATTTCACTTATTACAGGGTAATAATTCAGAAATTTTCCTTATTTTGGGGCAAAAAATACAGAAATTCCCTCTGTTTTGGGGGAAAAAGATAGAAATTCCACTTATTTAGAGGCAAAAAAGAAGAAATTCCCCTTATTTTGGAGCAAAAATGAAGAAATTTCCCTTTTTTATGGCAAAAAGGTATGCATTCTTATTTTCGGGCAAAAAGGCAGAAATTCCCCGTATTTTGGAGCAAAATTGCAGAAATTCCCCTAATTGTGGGGAAAAAGGCAGAAATTCCCTATATGTTGGGGCAAAAAGACAGAAATTCTCCTTATTGTGGGGCAAAACTCAGAAATTTCACTTATTTTTGGGCAAAATTGCAGAAATTTCACTTATTTCAGTAAAAAAAAGCAGAAATTTTCTTATTTTGGGGCAAAAAGGCAGAAATTACTTTTATTTTAGTACAAAATTGCAGAATTTTTTCTTATTTTGGGGCAAAAAGGCAGAAATTTCCCATATTTTTGGGCAAAAATGCAGAAATTCCCCTTATTTTGAGGTAAAAAGGCTGAAATTCCCCTTATTTGGGGGCAAAAAAGCAGAAATTTCCCTTATTTTGAGGCAAAATTGCAGAAATTTCACTTATTTCAGGGTAATAAGTCAGAAATTTTTTTTATTTTGGGACAAAAAAGACAGAAATTCCCTTTGTTTTGGGGGGAAAAGAGAGTAATTCCACTTTTAGAGGCAAAAAAGCAGAAATTCACCTTATTTTGGAGCAAAATTGCAGAAATTTCCCTTTTTTGTGGCAAAAAGGTATGAATTCTTCTTATTTTGAACAAAGAGGCAGAAGTTCCCTGTATTTTGGAGCAAAATTGCAGAAATTTCCCTAATTGTGGGGAAAAAAGGCAGAAATTCCCTATATGTTGGGGCAAAAAGACAGAAATTCTCCTTATTTTGAGGCAAAACTCTGAAATTCCACTTATTTTGGGGCAAAATTCCAGAAAATTCCCTTATTTTGGGGCAAAATTGCAGAAATTTCACTTATTTTAAGGCAAAATTGCAGAAATTTCACTTATTTCAGGGAAAAAAGCAGAAAATTTTTTTATTTTGGGGCAAAAAGCCAGAAATTCTTAATATTATGTGGCAAAAATGCAGAAATTCCCCTTATTTTGAGGTAAAAAGGATGAAATTCCCCTTATTTGGGGGCAAAAAGGCAGAAATTTCCTTTATTTTGGGGCAAAATTGCAGAAATTTCACTTATTACAGGGTAATAATTCAGAAATTTTCCTTATTTTGGGGCAAAAAATACAGAAATTCCCTCTGTTTTGGGGGAAAAAGATAGAAATTCCACTTATTTAGAGGCAAAAAAGAAGAAATTCCCCTTATTTTGGAGCAAAAATGAAGAAATTTCCCTTTTTTATGGCAAAAAGGTATGCATTCTTATTTTCGGGCAAAAAGGCAGAAATTCCCCGTATTTTGGAGCAAAATTGCAGAAATTCCCCTAATTGTGGGGAAAAAGGCAGAAATTCCCTATATGTTGGGGCAAAAAGACAGAAATTCTCCTTATTGTGGGGCAAAACTCAGAAATTTCACTTATTTTTGGGCAAAATTGCAGAAATTTCACTTATTTCAGTAAAAAAAAGCAGAAATTTTCTTATTTTGGGGCAAAAAGGCAGAAATTACTTTTATTTTAGTACAAAATTGCAGAATTTTTTCTTATTTTGGGGCAAAAAGGCAGAAATTTCCCATATTTTTGGGCAAAAATGCAGAAATTCCCCTTATTTTGAGGTAAAAAGGCTGAAATTCCCCTTATTTGGGGGCAAAAAAGCAGAAATTTCCCTTATTTTGAGGCAAAATTGCAGAAATTTCACTTATTTCAGGGTAATAAGTCAGAAATTTTTTTTATTTTGGGACAAAAAAGACAGAAATTCCCTTTGTTTTGGGGGGAAAAGAGAGTAATTCCACTTTTAGAGGCAAAAAAGCAGAAATTCACCTTATTTTGGAGCAAAATTGCAGAAATTTCCCTTTTTTGTGGCAAAAAGGTATGAATTCTTCTTATTTTGAACAAAAAGGCAGAAGTTCCCTGTATTTTGGAGCAAAATTGCAGAAATTTCCCTAATTGTGGGGAAAAAAGGCAGAAATTCCCTATATGTTGGGGCAAAAAGACAGAAATTCTCCTTATTTTGGGGCAAAACTCAGAAATTCCACTTATTTTGGGGCAAAATTGCAAAAATTTCACTTATTTTGGGGCAAAAGTGCAGAAATTTCACTTAATTCAGGGAAAAAAAGCAGAAATTTTCTTATTTTGGGGCAAAAAGTCAGAAATTTCTCATATTTTGTGGCAAAAATGCAGAAATTCCCCTTATTTTGAGGTAAAAAGGCTGAAATTCACCTTATTTGGGGGCAAAAAGGCAGAAATTTCCCTTATTTTGGGGCAAAATTGCAGAAATTTCACTTATTTCAGGGTAATAAGTCAAAAATTTTTCTTATTTTGCGGCAAAAAAGACAGAAATTTTCTTTGTTTTGTGGGAAAAAGACAGAAATTTTACTTATTTAGAGGCAAAAAAGCAGAAATTCCTCTTATTTTGGAGAAAAAATGAGGAAATTTCTTTTTTTTATGGCAAAAAGTAATGCATTCTTCTTATTTTCAGGCAAAAAGGCAGAAATTCCCCGTATTTTGTGGCAAAATTCCAGAAATTTCCTTTATTTTGGGGCAAAATTGCAGAAATTTCACTTATTTTGGGGCAAAATTGCAGAAATTTCACTTATTTCTGGGAAAAAAAGCAGAATTTGTCTCATTTTGGGGCAAAAGGCAGTAATTTCTCATATTTTGTGGCAAAAAAGCAGATATTCCCCTTATTTTGGAGCAAAAATAAAGAAATTTACCTTTTTTATGCCAAAAAAAAATGCATTCTTCTTATTTTCGGGCAAAAAGGCAGAAAGTCAGCGTATTTTATAGTAAAATTGCAGAAATTCCCCTAATTGTGGGGCAAAAAGGCAGAAATTCCCTATATGTTGGGTCAAAAAGACTGAAATTCTCCTTATTTTGGGGCAAAACTCAGAAATTCCACTTATTTTGGGGCAAAATTCCAGAAATTTCTTTTCTTTTGGGGCAAAAAGGCACAAATTCCTAATATTTTGTAGCAAAAATGCCGAAATTCCCTTTATTTTGAGGTAAAAAGGCTGACATTCCCCTTATTTGGGGGCAAAAAAGCAGAAATATTCTCTCATTTTGGGGCAAAATTGCAGAAATTTCACTTATTTCAGGGTAATAATCAGAAATATTCCTTATTTGGGGGCAAAAAGGACAGATATTCCCTTTGTTTTGGGGGAAAAAGATAGAAATTCTACTTATTTAGAAGCAAAAAAGCAGAAATTCCCTTTATTTTGGAGCAAACATGAAAAAATTTCCCTTTTTTATGGCAAAAAGTTATGCATTCTTCTTATTTTCTAGCAAAAAGGCAGAAATTTTCCGTATTTTGGAGCAAAATTGCAGAAATTCCCCTAATTGTGGGGCAAAAAGGCAGAAATTCCCTATATGTTGGGGCAAAAAGACAGAAATACTCCTTATTTTGGGGCAAAACTCAGAAATCCACTTATTTTGGGGCAAAATTCCAGAAATTTCCCTTATTTTGGGGCAAAATTGCAGAAATTTCACTTATTTCTGAAAAAAAAAGCAGAAAATTTCTTATTTTGGGGCAAAAAGGCAGAAATTTCTTTTCTCTTGGTAGAAAATTGCAGACATTTTTCTTATTTTGGGGCAAAAAGGCAGAAATATCCCATATTTTGGGGCAAAAATGCAGAAATTATCATTATCTTGAGGTAAAAAGGCTGAAATTCCCCTTATTTGGGGGGATAAAGGCAGAAATTTCCCTTATTTTGGGGCAAAATTTCAGAAATTTCACTTATTTCAGGGTAATAAGTCAGAAATTTTCTTAATTTTGGGGCAAAAAAGACAGAAATTCCCTTTGTTTTTAGGGGAAAAAGACAGAAATTCCACATTTTTGAAGGCAAAAAAGCAGAAATTCCTTTTATTTTGGAGCAAAAATGAAGAAATTTCCCTTTTTTGTGGCAAAAGGTATACATTCCCCTTATTTTCAGGCTAAAAAGCAGAAATTCCCTTTATTTTGGAGCAAAATTGCAGAAATTCCCCTAATTGTGGGGCAAAAAGGCAGAAATTCTCCTTATTTTGGGACAAAACACTGAAATTCCACTTATTTTGGAGCAAAATTCCAGAAATTTCCCTTATTTTCGGGCAAAATTGCAGAAATTTCACTTATTTTGGGGCAAAATTGCAGAAATTTCATTTATTTCAGGGAAAAAAGGCAGAAAATTTTTTTATTTTTGGGCAAAATGCAGAAATTCCTAATATTTTGTGGCAAAAATGCAGAAATTCCTTTTATTTTGAGGTAAAAAAGGCTGAAATTCCCCTTATTCTGGGGCAAAAAGGCAGAAATTTCTCATATTTTGGGGCAAAATTGCAGAAATTTCACTTATTTCAGGGTAATAAGTCAGAAATTTTTCTTATTTTGGTGCAAAAAAGACAGAAATTCTCTTTGTTTTGGGGGAAAAAGACTGAAATTCCACTTATTTAGAGGCAAAAAAGCAGTAATTCCCATTATTTTGGAGCAAAATTGCAGAAATTTCTCTTTTTTATTGCAAAAAGGTATGCATTCTTTTTATTTTCGGGCAAAAAGGCAGAAATTCCACACTATTTTGGAGCAAAATTGCAGAAATTCCCCTAATTGTGGGGCAAAAAGGCAGAAATTCCCTATATGTTGGGCCAAAAAGACAGAAATTCTCCTTATTTTGGAGCAAAACTCAGAAATTCCACTTATTTTGGGGCAAAATTCCAGAAATTTCCCTTATTTTGGGGCAAAATTGCAGAAATTTCACTTATTTCAGAAAAAAAAAGCAAAAATTTTCTTATTTTGGGCAAAAAGGCAGAAATTTCTTTCATCTTGGTACAAAATTACAGAAATTTTTCTTATTTTGGGGCAAAAAGGCAGAAATATCTCATATTTTGGGGAAAAAATGCAGAAATTATCATTATCTTGAGGTAAAAAGGCTGATTTTCCCCTTATTTGGGGGCAAAAAGGCAGAAATTTCCCTTATTTTGGGGCAAAATTTCAGAAATTTCACTTATTTCAGGGTAATAAGTCAGAAATTTTCTTTATTTTGGGGCAAAAAGACGGAAATTCCCTTTGTTTTTAGGGGAAAAAGACAGAAATTCCACATATTTGAAGGTAAAAAAGCAGAAATTCCTTTTATTTTAAAGCAAAAATGAAGAAATTTCCCTTTTTTGTGGCAAAAGGTATACATTCCCCTTATTTTCAGGCTAAAAAGCAGAAATTCCCTTTATTTTGGAGCAAAATTGCAGAAATTCCGCTAATTGTGTGGCAAAAAGGCAGAAATTCCCTAAATGTTAGGGCAAAAATACAGAAATTCTCCTTATTTAGGGCAAAACAATGAAATTCCACTTATTTTAAAGAAAAATTCCAGAAATTTCCCTTATTTTGGGGCAAAATTGCAGAAATTTCACTTATTTTGGGGCAAAATTGCAGAAATTTCACTTATTTCAGGGAAAAAAGGCAGAAATTTTTTTTATTTTTTGGCAAAATGCAGAAATTCCTAATATTTTGTGGCAAAAATGCAGAAATTCCCTTTATTTTGAGGTAAAAAGGCTGAAATTCCCCTTATTCGGGGGCAAAAAGGCAGAAATTTCTCTTATTTTGGGGCAAAATTGCAGAAATTTCACTTATTTCAAGGTAATAAGTCAGAAATTTTCCTTATTTTGGGGCAAAAAGACAGAAATTCTCCTTATTTTGGAGCAAAACTCAGAAATTCCACTTATTTTGGGGCAAAATTCCAGAAATTTCTTTTATTTTGTGGCAAAATTGCAGAAATTTCACTTATTTTTTGGCAAAATTGCAGAAATTTCACTTATTTCATGGAAAAAAGCAGAAATTTTCTTATTTTGGGGCAAAAAGGCAGAAATTTCCTATATTTTGGGGCAAAAATGCAGAAATTCCCCTTATTTTGAGGTAAAAAGGCTTAAATTCCCCGTATTTGGGGGCATAAAGGCAGAAATTTTCCTTATTTTGGGGCAAAATTGCAGAAATTTCACTTATTTCAGAAAAAAATGCAGAAATTTTTTTATTTAGGGGCAAAAAGGCACAAATTTCTTTTATTTTGGTACAAAATTGCAGAAATTTTTCTTATTTTGGGGCAAAAAGGCAGAAATTTCCCATATTTTGGGGCAAAAATGCAGAAATTCCCCTTATTTTGAGGTAAAAAGGCTGAAATTCCTTTTATTTGGGGGCAAAAAGAAAGAAATTTCCCATATTTTGGGACAAAAATGCAAAAATTTCCATTATTTTGGGCAAAAAGGCAGAAATTTCCTATATTTTGGGGCAAAAATGCAGAAATTTCCATTATTTTGAGGTAAAAAGGCTGAAATTCCCCTTATTTGGGGGCAAAATAAGAAATTCCCTTTATTTTGGGGCGAAAAGCAGACATTTCCCATATTTTGGGGAAAAATTTAAAAATTTAACTTATTTCAGGGCAAAAAGTCAGAAATTTTCCTTATTTTGTGGCAAAAATGCAGAAATTCCTAATATTTTGTGGTAAAAAGGCTGAAATTCCCCTTTATTTGGGGGCAAAAAGGCAGAAATTTCCCTTATTTTGAGGCAAAATTGAAGAAATTTCACTTATTTCAGGGTAATAAGTCAGAAATTTTTCTTATTTTGAAGCAAAAAGACAGAAATTCCCTTAGTTTTGTGGGAAAAAGACAGAAATTTTACTTATATAAAGGCAAAAAAGCAGAAATTCCCCTTATTTTGGAGCAAAATTGCAGAAATTTCTCTTTTTTGTGGCAAAAAGGTATGCATTCTTCTTATTTTGGACACAAAGGCAGAAATTTCCTGTATTTTGGAGCAAAATTGAAGAAATTCCCCTAATTGTGGGGCAAAAAGGCTGAAATTCCCTATATGTTGGGGCAAAAAGACAGAAATTTTTTTTATTTTGGGGCAAAACTCAGAAATTCCACTTATTTTGGGGCAAAATTGCAGAAATTTCCCTTATTTTGGGGGCAGAATTGCAAAAATTTTACTTATTTTGGGGCAAAATTGCAGAAATTTCACTTATTTCAGGGAAAAAAAGCAGAAATTTTCTTATTTTGGGGCAAAAGAGAAGAAATTTTTCATATTTTGTGGCAAAAATGCAGAAATTCCCCTTATTTTGAGGTAAAAAAGCTGAAATTCCCCTTATTTGGGTGCAAAAAGGCAGAATTTTCTTTTATTTTGGGAAAAAATTACAGAATTTCACTTATTTCAGGGTTATAAGTCAGAAATTTTCCTTATTTTGGGGCCAAAAACAGAAAATCCCTTTGTTTTGTGGGAAAAAGACAGAAATTTTACTTATTTAGAGGCAACAAAGCAGATATTTTCCTTATGTTGAAGCAAAAATGAAGAAATTCTCCTTTTTGATGGAAAAAAAGGAATGCATTCTTCTTATTTTCAGGCAAAAAGGCAGAAATTCCCCGTATTTTGGAGCAAAATTGCAGAAATTCCCCTATTTGTGAGGCAAAAAGGCAGAAATTCCCTATATGTTGGGGCAAAAAGACAGAATTTCTTTTTATTTTGGGGCAAAACTCAGAAATTCCACTTATTTTGGGGCAAAATTACAGAAATTCACCTTATTTTGGGGCAAAACTCAGAAATTCCACTTATTTTGGGGCAAAATTTCAGAAATTTCCCTTATTTTGGGACAAAATTGCAGAATGTTCACTTATTTTGGGGCAAAATTGCATAAATTTCACTTATTTCAGAAAAAAAAGCAGAATTTATCTTATTTCGGGGCAAAATGGCAGAAATTTCTCATATTTTGTGGCAAAAAAGCAGAAATTCCCCTTTTTTTGAAGCAAAAATGAAGAAATTTCCCTTTTTTATTCCAAAATAGAGTGCATTCTTCTTATTTTCGGGCAAAAAGGCAGAAATTAACCGTATTTTATAGCAAAATTGCAGAAATTCCCCGAAATGTGGGGCAAAAATGCAGAAATTCCCTATATGTTGGGTCAAAAAGACAGAAATTCTCCTTATTTTGGGGCAAAACTCAGAAATTCCACTTATTTTGGGGCAAAATTCCAGAAATTTCCTTTCTTTTGGGGCAAAAAGGCAGAAATTCCTAATATTTTGTAGCAAAAATGCCGAAATTCCCCTTATTTTGAGGTAAAAATGCTGAAATTCCCTTTATTTGGGAGCAAAAAGTCAGAAATTTCCATTATTTTGGGGCAAAATTGCATAAATTTCACTTACTTCAAAGTAATATGTCAGAAATTTTATTTATTTTGGGGCAAAAAAGACAGAAATTCTTTTTGTTTTGGGAGAGAAATACAGAAATTCCAATTATTTAGTGGCAAAAAGCAGAAATTCCCCTTATTTTGGAGCAAAAATTAAGAAATTTCCCTTTTTATGGCAAAAAGGTATGCATTTTTCTTATTTTCGGGCCAAAAGGCAGAAATTCCTCGTATTTTAGAGCAAAATTGCAGAAATTCCCCTAATTGTGGGGCAAAAAGTCAGAAATTCCCTATATGTTGGGGCAAAAAGGCAGAAATTCTCCTTACTTTGGGGCAAAACTCAGAAATTCCACTTATTTTGGGGGCAAAATTCCAGAAATTTCCCTTTATTTTGGAGCAAAAAGGCAGAAATTCCTAATATTTTGTGGCAAAACTGCAGAAATTCCCCTTATTTTGAGGTAAAAAGGCTGAAATTCCCCTTATTTGGGGGCAAAAAAGCAGAAATTTTCTCTTATTTTGGGGCAAAATTGCAGAAATTTAACTTATTTCAGGGTAATAATCAGAAATATTCTTTATTATGGGGCAAAATGGACAGAAATTCCCTTTGTTTTGGGGGAAAAAGACAGAAATTCTGCTTATTTAGAAGCAAAAAAGCAGAAATTCCCCTTATTTTGGAACAAAAATGAAGAAATTTCCCTTTTTTATTCCAAAAAGGAGTGCATTCTTTTTATTTTCGGGCAAAAAGGCAGAAATTCACCGTATTACATAGCAAAATTGCAGAAATTCCCCGAATTGTGGGCCAAAAATGCAGAAATTCCCTATAAGTTGGGTCAAAAAGACAGAAATTCTCCTTATTTTGGGGCAAAACTCAGAAATTCCACTTATTTTGGGACAAAATTCCAGAAATTTCCATTCTTTTGGGGCAAAAAGGCAGAAATTCCTAATATTTTGTAGCAAAAATGCCAAAATTCCCCTTATTTTGAGGTAAAAATGCTGAAATTCCCTTTATTTGGGGGCAAAAAGTCAGAAATTTCCATTATTTTGGGGCAAAATTGCATAAATTTCACTTACTTCAAAGTAATATGTCAGAAATTTTATTTATTTTGGGGCAAAAAAGACAGAAATTCTTGTTGTATTGGGAGAGAAATACAGAAATTCCAATTATTTAGTGGCAAAAAGCAGAAATTCCCCTTATTTTGGAGCAAAAATTAAGAAATTTCCCTTTTTATGGCAAAAAGGTATGCATTTTTCTTATTTTCGGGCAAAAAGGCAGAAATTCCTCGTATTTTAGAGCAAAGTTGCAGAAATTCCCCTAATTGTGGGGCAAAAAGTCAGAAATTCCCTATATGTTGGGGCAAAAAGGCAGAAATTCTCCTTACTTTGGGGCAAAACTCAGAAATTCCACTTATTTTGGGGGCAAAATTCCAGAAATTTCCCTTTATTTTGGAGCAAAAAGGCAGAAATACCTAATATTTTGTGGCAAAAATGCAGAAATTCCCCATATTTTGAGATAAAAAGGCTGAAATTCCCCTAATTTGGGGGCAAAAAAGCAGAAATTTTCTCTTATTTTGGGGCAAAATTGCAGAAATTTCACTTATTTCAGGGTAATAATCAGAAATATTCTTTATTATGGGGCAAAATGGACAGAAATTCCCTTTGTTTTGGGGGAAAAAGACAGAAATTCTGCTTATTTAGAAGCAAAAAAGCAGAAATTCCCCTTATTTTGGAACAAAAATGAAGAAATTTACCTTTTTTATGGCAAAAAGTTATGCGTTCTTCTTATTTTCCAGCCAAAAGGCAGAAATTTTCCGTATTTTGGAGCAAAATTGCAGTAATTCCCCTAATTGTGGGGCAAAAAGGCAGAAATTCCCTATATGTTGCGGCAAAAAGACAGAAATTCTCCTTATTTTGGGGCAAAACTCAGAAATTCCACTTATTTTGGGGCAAAATTCCAGAAATTTCTTTTATTTTGTGGCAACATTGCAGAAATTTCACTTATTTTGGGGCAAAATTGCAGAAATTTCACTTATTTCAGAAAAAAAAGCAGAAATTTTCTTATTTTGGGGCAAAAAGGCAGAAATTTCTTTTATCTTGGTACAAAATTGCAGAAATTTTTCTTATTTTGGGTCAAAAAGGCAGAAATTTCTCATATTTTGGGGAAAAAATGCAGAAATTCCCATTATCTTGAGGTAAAAAGGCTGAAATTCCCCTTATTTTGGGGCAAAAAGGCAGAAATTACTTTTATTTTAGTACAAAATTGCAGAATTTTTTCTTATTTTGGGGCAAAAAGGCAGAAATTTCCCATATTTTTGGGCAAAAATGCAGAAATTCCCCTTATTTTGAGGTAAAAAGGCTGAAATTCCCCTTATTTGGGGGCAAAAAAGCAGAAATTTCCCTTATTTTGAGGCAAAATTGCAGAAATTTCACTTATTTCAGGGTAATAAGTCAGAAATTTTTTTTATTTTGGGACAAAAAAGACAGAAATTCCCTTTGTTTTGGGGGGAAAAGAGAGTAATTCCACTTTTAGAGGCAAAAAAGCAGAAATTCACCTTATTTTGGAGCAAAATTGCAGAAATTTCCCTTTTTTGTGGCAAAAAGGTATGAATTCTTCTTATTTTGAACAAAGAGGCAGAAGTTCCCTGTATTTTGGAGCAAAATTGCAGAAATTTCCCTAATTGTGGGGAAAAAAGGCAGAAATTCCCTATATGTTGGGGCAAAAAGACAGAAATTCTCCTTATTTTGAGGCAAAACTCTGAAATTCCACTTATTTTGGGGCAAAATTCCAGAAAATTCCCTTATTTTGGGGCAAAATTGCAGAAATTTCACTTATTTTAAGGCAAAATTGCAGAAATTTCACTTATTTCAGGGAAAAAAGCAGAAAATTTTTTTATTTTGGGGCAAAAAGCCAGAAATTCTTAATATTATGTGGCAAAAATGCAGAAATTCCCCTTATTTTGAGGTAAAAAGGATGAAATTCCCCTTATTTGGGGGCAAAAAGGCAGAAATTTCCTTTATTTTGGGGCAAAATTGCAGAAATTTCACTTATTACAGGGTAATAATTCAGAAATTTTCCTTATTTTGGGGCAAAAAATACAGAAATTCCCTCTGTTTTGGGGGAAAAAGATAGAAATTCCACTTATTTAGAGGCAAAAAAGAAGAAATTCCCCTTATTTTGGAGCAAAAATGAAGAAATTTCCCTTTTTTATGGCAAAAAGGTATGCATTCTTATTTTCGGGCAAAAAGGCAGAAATTCCCCGTATTTTGGAGCAAAATTGCAGAAATTCCCCTAATTGTGGGGAAAAAGGCAGAAATTCCCTATATGTTGGGGCAAAAAGACAGAAATTCTCCTTATTGTGGGGCAAAACTCAGAAATTTCACTTATTTTTGGGCAAAATTGCAGAAATTTCACTTATTTCAGTAAAAAAAAGCAGAAATTTTCTTATTTTGGGGCAAAAAGGCAGAAATTACTTTTATTTTAGTACAAAATTGCAGAATTTTTTCTTATTTTGGGGCAAAAAGGCAGAAATTTCCCATATTTTTGGGCAAAAATGCAGAAATTCCCCTTATTTTGAGGTAAAAAGGCTGAAATTCCCCTTATTTGGGGGCAAAAAAGCAGAAATTTCCCTTATTTTGAGGCAAAATTGCAGAAATTTCACTTATTTCAGGGTAATAAGTCAGAAATTTTTTTTATTTTGGGACAAAAAAGACAGAAATTCCCTTTGTTTTGGGGGGAAAAGAGAGTAATTCCACTTTTAGAGGCAAAAAAGCAGAAATTCACCTTATTTTGGAGCAAAATTGCAGAAATTTCCCTTTTTTGTGGCAAAAAGGTATGAATTCTTCTTATTTTGAACAAAAAGGCAGAAGTTCCCTGTATTTTGGAGCAAAATTGCAGAAATTTCCCTAATTGTGGGGAAAAAAGGCAGAAATTCCCTATATGTTGGGGCAAAAAGACAGAAATTCTCCTTATTTTGGGGCAAAACTCAGAAATTCCACTTATTTTGGGGCAAAATTGCAAAAATTTCACTTATTTTGGGGCAAAAGTGCAGAAATTTCACTTAATTCAGGGAAAAAAAGCAGAAATTTTCTTATTTTGGGGCAAAAAGTCAGAAATTTCTCATATTTTGTGGCAAAAATGCAGAAATTCCCCTTATTTTGAGGTAAAAAGGCTGAAATTCACCTTATTTGGGGGCAAAAAGGCAGAAATTTCCCTTATTTTGGGGCAAAATTGCAGAAATTTCACTTATTTCAGGGTAATAAGTCAAAAATTTTTCTTATTTTGCGGCAAAAAAGACAGAAATTTTCTTTGTTTTGTGGGAAAAAGACAGAAATTTTACTTATTTAGAGGCAAAAAAGCAGAAATTCCTCTTATTTTGGAGAAAAAATGAGGAAATTTCTTTTTTTTATGGCAAAAAGTAATGCATTCTTCTTATTTTCAGGCAAAAAGGCAGAAATTCCCCGTATTTTGTGGCAAAATTCCAGAAATTTCCTTTATTTTGGGGCAAAATTGCAGAAATTTCACTTATTTTGGGGCAAAATTGCAGAAATTTCACTTATTTCTGGGAAAAAAAGCAGAATTTGTCTCATTTTGGGGCAAAAGGCAGTAATTTCTCATATTTTGTGGCAAAAAAGCAGATATTCCCCTTATTTTGGAGCAAAAATAAAGAAATTTACCTTTTTTATGCCAAAAAAAAATGCATTCTTCTTATTTTCGGGCAAAAAGGCAGAAAGTCAGCGTATTTTATAGTAAAATTGCAGAAATTCCCCTAATTGTGGGGCAAAAAGGCAGAAATTCCCTATATGTTGGGTCAAAAAGACTGAAATTCTCCTTATTTTGGGGCAAAACTCAGAAATTCCACTTATTTTGGGGCAAAATTCCAGAAATTTCTTTTCTTTTGGGGCAAAAAGGCACAAATTCCTAATATTTTGTAGCAAAAATGCCGAAATTCCCTTTATTTTGAGGTAAAAAGGCTGACATTCCCCTTATTTGGGGGCAAAAAAGCAGAAATATTCTCTCATTTTGGGGCAAAATTGCAGAAATTTCACTTATTTCAGGGTAATAATCAGAAATATTCCTTATTTGGGGGCAAAAAGGACAGATATTCCCTTTGTTTTGGGGGAAAAAGATAGAAATTCTACTTATTTAGAAGCAAAAAAGCAGAAATTCCCTTTATTTTGGAGCAAACATGAAAAAATTTCCCTTTTTTATGGCAAAAAGTTATGCATTCTTCTTATTTTCTAGCAAAAAGGCAGAAATTTTCCGTATTTTGGAGCAAAATTGCAGAAATTCCCCTAATTGTGGGGCAAAAAGGCAGAAATTCCCTATATGTTGGGGCAAAAAGACAGAAATACTCCTTATTTTGGGGCAAAACTCAGAAATCCACTTATTTTGGGGCAAAATTCCAGAAATTTCCCTTATTTTGGGGCAAAATTGCAGAAATTTCACTTATTTCTGAAAAAAAAAGCAGAAAATTTCTTATTTTGGGGCAAAAAGGCAGAAATTTCTTTTCTCTTGGTAGAAAATTGCAGACATTTTTCTTATTTTGGGGCAAAAAGGCAGAAATATCCCATATTTTGGGGCAAAAATGCAGAAATTATCATTATCTTGAGGTAAAAAGGCTGAAATTCCCCTTATTTGGGGGGATAAAGGCAGAAATTTCCCTTATTTTGGGGCAAAATTTCAGAAATTTCACTTATTTCAGGGTAATAAGTCAGAAATTTTCTTAATTTTGGGGCAAAAAAGACAGAAATTCCCTTTGTTTTTAGGGGAAAAAGACAGAAATTCCACATTTTTGAAGGCAAAAAAGCAGAAATTCCTTTTATTTTGGAGCAAAAATGAAGAAATTTCCCTTTTTTGTGGCAAAAGGTATACATTCCCCTTATTTTCAGGCTAAAAAGCAGAAATTCCCTTTATTTTGGAGCAAAATTGCAGAAATTCCCCTAATTGTGGGGCAAAAAGGCAGAAATTCTCCTTATTTTGGGACAAAACACTGAAATTCCACTTATTTTGGAGCAAAATTCCAGAAATTTCCCTTATTTTCGGGCAAAATTGCAGAAATTTCACTTATTTTGGGGCAAAATTGCAGAAATTTCATTTATTTCAGGGAAAAAAGGCAGAAAATTTTTTTATTTTTGGGCAAAATGCAGAAATTCCTAATATTTTGTGGCAAAAATGCAGAAATTCCTTTTATTTTGAGGTAAAAAAGGCTGAAATTCCCCTTATTCTGGGGCAAAAAGGCAGAAATTTCTCATATTTTGGGGCAAAATTGCAGAAATTTCACTTATTTCAGGGTAATAAGTCAGAAATTTTTCTTATTTTGGTGCAAAAAAGACAGAAATTCTCTTTGTTTTGGGGGAAAAAGACTGAAATTCCACTTATTTAGAGGCAAAAAAGCAGTAATTCCCATTATTTTGGAGCAAAATTGCAGAAATTTCTCTTTTTTATTGCAAAAAGGTATGCATTCTTTTTATTTTCGGGCAAAAAGGCAGAAATTCCACACTATTTTGGAGCAAAATTGCAGAAATTCCCCTAATTGTGGGGCAAAAAGGCAGAAATTCCCTATATGTTGGGCCAAAAAGACAGAAATTCTCCTTATTTTGGAGCAAAACTCAGAAATTCCACTTATTTTGGGGCAAAATTCCAGAAATTTCCCTTATTTTGGGGCAAAATTGCAGAAATTTCACTTATTTCAGAAAAAAAAAGCAAAAATTTTCTTATTTTGGGCAAAAAGGCAGAAATTTCTTTCATCTTGGTACAAAATTACAGAAATTTTTCTTATTTTGGGGCAAAAAGGCAGAAATATCTCATATTTTGGGGAAAAAATGCAGAAATTATCATTATCTTGAGGTAAAAAGGCTGATTTTCCCCTTATTTGGGGGCAAAAAGGCAGAAATTTCCCTTATTTTGGGGCAAAATTTCAGAAATTTCACTTATTTCAGGGTAATAAGTCAGAAATTTTCTTTATTTTGGGGCAAAAAGACGGAAATTCCCTTTGTTTTTAGGGGAAAAAGACAGAAATTCCACATATTTGAAGGTAAAAAAGCAGAAATTCCTTTTATTTTAAAGCAAAAATGAAGAAATTTCCCTTTTTTGTGGCAAAAGGTATACATTCCCCTTATTTTCAGGCTAAAAAGCAGAAATTCCCTTTATTTTGGAGCAAAATTGCAGAAATTCCGCTAATTGTGTGGCAAAAAGGCAGAAATTCCCTAAATGTTAGGGCAAAAATACAGAAATTCTCCTTATTTAGGGCAAAACAATGAAATTCCACTTATTTTAAAGAAAAATTCCAGAAATTTCCCTTATTTTGGGGCAAAATTGCAGAAATTTCACTTATTTTGGGGCAAAATTGCAGAAATTTCACTTATTTCAGGGAAAAAAGGCAGAAATTTTTTTTATTTTTTGGCAAAATGCAGAAATTCCTAATATTTTGTGGCAAAAATGCAGAAATTCCCTTTATTTTGAGGTAAAAAGGCTGAAATTCCCCTTATTCGGGGGCAAAAAGGCAGAAATTTCTCTTATTTTGGGGCAAAATTGCAGAAATTTCACTTATTTCAAGGTAATAAGTCAGAAATTTTCCTTATTTTGGGGCAAAAAGACAGAAATTCTCCTTATTTTGGAGCAAAACTCAGAAATTCCACTTATTTTGGGGCAAAATTCCAGAAATTTCTTTTATTTTGTGGCAAAATTGCAGAAATTTCACTTATTTTTTGGCAAAATTGCAGAAATTTCACTTATTTCATGGAAAAAAGCAGAAATTTTCTTATTTTGGGGCAAAAAGGCAGAAATTTCCTATATTTTGGGGCAAAAATGCAGAAATTCCCCTTATTTTGAGGTAAAAAGGCTTAAATTCCCCGTATTTGGGGGCATAAAGGCAGAAATTTTCCTTATTTTGGGGCAAAATTGCAGAAATTTCACTTATTTCAGAAAAAAATGCAGAAATTTTTTTATTTAGGGGCAAAAAGGCACAAATTTCTTTTATTTTGGTACAAAATTGCAGAAATTTTTCTTATTTTGGGGCAAAAAGGCAGAAATTTCCCATATTTTGGGGCAAAAATGCAGAAATTCCCCTTATTTTGAGGTAAAAAGGCTGAAATTCCTTTTATTTGGGGGCAAAAAGAAAGAAATTTCCCATATTTTGGGACAAAAATGCAAAAATTTCCATTATTTTGGGCAAAAAGGCAGAAATTTCCTATATTTTGGGGCAAAAATGCAGAAATTTCCATTATTTTGAGGTAAAAAGGCTGAAATTCCCCTTATTTGGGGGCAAAATAAGAAATTCCCTTTATTTTGGGGCGAAAAGCAGACATTTCCCATATTTTGGGGAAAAATTTAAAAATTTAACTTATTTCAGGGCAAAAAGTCAGAAATTTTCCTTATTTTGTGGCAAAAATGCAGAAATTCCTAATATTTTGTGGTAAAAAGGCTGAAATTCCCCTTTATTTGGGGGCAAAAAGGCAGAAATTTCCCTTATTTTGAGGCAAAATTGAAGAAATTTCACTTATTTCAGGGTAATAAGTCAGAAATTTTTCTTATTTTGAAGCAAAAAGACAGAAATTCCCTTAGTTTTGTGGGAAAAAGACAGAAATTTTACTTATATAAAGGCAAAAAAGCAGAAATTCCCCTTATTTTGGAGCAAAATTGCAGAAATTTCTCTTTTTTGTGGCAAAAAGGTATGCATTCTTCTTATTTTGGACACAAAGGCAGAAATTTCCTGTATTTTGGAGCAAAATTGAAGAAATTCCCCTAATTGTGGGGCAAAAAGGCTGAAATTCCCTATATGTTGGGGCAAAAAGACAGAAATTTTTTTTATTTTGGGGCAAAACTCAGAAATTCCACTTATTTTGGGGCAAAATTGCAGAAATTTCCCTTATTTTGGGGGCAGAATTGCAAAAATTTTACTTATTTTGGGGCAAAATTGCAGAAATTTCACTTATTTCAGGGAAAAAAAGCAGAAATTTTCTTATTTTGGGGCAAAAGAGAAGAAATTTTTCATATTTTGTGGCAAAAATGCAGAAATTCCCCTTATTTTGAGGTAAAAAAGCTGAAATTCCCCTTATTTGGGTGCAAAAAGGCAGAATTTTCTTTTATTTTGGGAAAAAATTACAGAATTTCACTTATTTCAGGGTTATAAGTCAGAAATTTTCCTTATTTTGGGGCCAAAAACAGAAAATCCCTTTGTTTTGTGGGAAAAAGACAGAAATTTTACTTATTTAGAGGCAACAAAGCAGATATTTTCCTTATGTTGAAGCAAAAATGAAGAAATTCTCCTTTTTGATGGAAAAAAAGGAATGCATTCTTCTTATTTTCAGGCAAAAAGGCAGAAATTCCCCGTATTTTGGAGCAAAATTGCAGAAATTCCCCTATTTGTGAGGCAAAAAGGCAGAAATTCCCTATATGTTGGGGCAAAAAGACAGAATTTCTTTTTATTTTGGGGCAAAACTCAGAAATTCCACTTATTTTGGGGCAAAATTACAGAAATTCACCTTATTTTGGGGCAAAACTCAGAAATTCCACTTATTTTGGGGCAAAATTTCAGAAATTTCCCTTATTTTGGGACAAAATTGCAGAATGTTCACTTATTTTGGGGCAAAATTGCATAAATTTCACTTATTTCAGAAAAAAAAGCAGAATTTATCTTATTTCGGGGCAAAATGGCAGAAATTTCTCATATTTTGTGGCAAAAAAGCAGAAATTCCCCTTTTTTTGAAGCAAAAATGAAGAAATTTCCCTTTTTTATTCCAAAATAGAGTGCATTCTTCTTATTTTCGGGCAAAAAGGCAGAAATTAACCGTATTTTATAGCAAAATTGCAGAAATTCCCCGAAATGTGGGGCAAAAATGCAGAAATTCCCTATATGTTGGGTCAAAAAGACAGAAATTCTCCTTATTTTGGGGCAAAACTCAGAAATTCCACTTATTTTGGGGCAAAATTCCAGAAATTTCCTTTCTTTTGGGGCAAAAAGGCAGAAATTCCTAATATTTTGTAGCAAAAATGCCGAAATTCCCCTTATTTTGAGGTAAAAATGCTGAAATTCCCTTTATTTGGGAGCAAAAAGTCAGAAATTTCCATTATTTTGGGGCAAAATTGCATAAATTTCACTTACTTCAAAGTAATATGTCAGAAATTTTATTTATTTTGGGGCAAAAAAGACAGAAATTCTTTTTGTTTTGGGAGAGAAATACAGAAATTCCAATTATTTAGTGGCAAAAAGCAGAAATTCCCCTTATTTTGGAGCAAAAATTAAGAAATTTCCCTTTTTATGGCAAAAAGGTATGCATTTTTCTTATTTTCGGGCCAAAAGGCAGAAATTCCTCGTATTTTAGAGCAAAATTGCAGAAATTCCCCTAATTGTGGGGCAAAAAGTCAGAAATTCCCTATATGTTGGGGCAAAAAGGCAGAAATTCTCCTTACTTTGGGGCAAAACTCAGAAATTCCACTTATTTTGGGGGCAAAATTCCAGAAATTTCCCTTTATTTTGGAGCAAAAAGGCAGAAATTCCTAATATTTTGTGGCAAAACTGCAGAAATTCCCCTTATTTTGAGGTAAAAAGGCTGAAATTCCCCTTATTTGGGGGCAAAAAAGCAGAAATTTTCTCTTATTTTGGGGCAAAATTGCAGAAATTTAACTTATTTCAGGGTAATAATCAGAAATATTCTTTATTATGGGGCAAAATGGACAGAAATTCCCTTTGTTTTGGGGGAAAAAGACAGAAATTCTGCTTATTTAGAAGCAAAAAAGCAGAAATTCCCCTTATTTTGGAACAAAAATGAAGAAATTTCCCTTTTTTATTCCAAAAAGGAGTGCATTCTTTTTATTTTCGGGCAAAAAGGCAGAAATTCACCGTATTACATAGCAAAATTGCAGAAATTCCCCGAATTGTGGGCCAAAAATGCAGAAATTCCCTATAAGTTGGGTCAAAAAGACAGAAATTCTCCTTATTTTGGGGCAAAACTCAGAAATTCCACTTATTTTGGGACAAAATTCCAGAAATTTCCATTCTTTTGGGGCAAAAAGGCAGAAATTCCTAATATTTTGTAGCAAAAATGCCAAAATTCCCCTTATTTTGAGGTAAAAATGCTGAAATTCCCTTTATTTGGGGGCAAAAAGTCAGAAATTTCCATTATTTTGGGGCAAAATTGCATAAATTTCACTTACTTCAAAGTAATATGTCAGAAATTTTATTTATTTTGGGGCAAAAAAGACAGAAATTCTTGTTGTATTGGGAGAGAAATACAGAAATTCCAATTATTTAGTGGCAAAAAGCAGAAATTCCCCTTATTTTGGAGCAAAAATTAAGAAATTTCCCTTTTTATGGCAAAAAGGTATGCATTTTTCTTATTTTCGGGCAAAAAGGCAGAAATTCCTCGTATTTTAGAGCAAAGTTGCAGAAATTCCCCTAATTGTGGGGCAAAAAGTCAGAAATTCCCTATATGTTGGGGCAAAAAGGCAGAAATTCTCCTTACTTTGGGGCAAAACTCAGAAATTCCACTTATTTTGGGGGCAAAATTCCAGAAATTTCCCTTTATTTTGGAGCAAAAAGGCAGAAATACCTAATATTTTGTGGCAAAAATGCAGAAATTCCCCATATTTTGAGATAAAAAGGCTGAAATTCCCCTAATTTGGGGGCAAAAAAGCAGAAATTTTCTCTTATTTTGGGGCAAAATTGCAGAAATTTCACTTATTTCAGGGTAATAATCAGAAATATTCTTTATTATGGGGCAAAATGGACAGAAATTCCCTTTGTTTTGGGGGAAAAAGACAGAAATTCTGCTTATTTAGAAGCAAAAAAGCAGAAATTCCCCTTATTTTGGAACAAAAATGAAGAAATTTACCTTTTTTATGGCAAAAAGTTATGCGTTCTTCTTATTTTCCAGCCAAAAGGCAGAAATTTTCCGTATTTTGGAGCAAAATTGCAGTAATTCCCCTAATTGTGGGGCAAAAAGGCAGAAATTCCCTATATGTTGCGGCAAAAAGACAGAAATTCTCCTTATTTTGGGGCAAAACTCAGAAATTCCACTTATTTTGGGGCAAAATTCCAGAAATTTCTTTTATTTTGTGGCAACATTGCAGAAATTTCACTTATTTTGGGGCAAAATTGCAGAAATTTCACTTATTTCAGAAAAAAAAGCAGAAATTTTCTTATTTTGGGGCAAAAAGGCAGAAATTTCTTTTATCTTGGTACAAAATTGCAGAAATTTTTCTTATTTTGGGTCAAAAAGGCAGAAATTTCTCATATTTTGGGGAAAAAATGCAGAAATTCCCATTATCTTGAGGTAAAAAGGCTGAAATTCCCCTTATTTGGGGGCAAAAAGGCAGAAATTTCCCTTATTTTGGGGCAAAATTTCAGAAATTTCACTTATTTCAGGGTAATAAGTCAGAAATTTTCCTTATTTTGGGGCAAAAAAGACAGAAATTCCCTTTGTTTTTAGGGGAAAAAGACAGAAATTCCACATTTTTGGAGGCAAAAAAGCAGAAATTCCTTTTATTTTGGAGCAAAAATGAATTTTTCTTTTTTGTGGCAAAAGGTATACATTCTCCTTATTTTCAGGCTAAAAAGCAGAAATTCCCTTTATTTTTGAGCAAAATTGCAGAAATTCCCTTAATTGTGGGGCAAAAAGGCAGAAATTGCCTATATGTTGGGGCAAAAAGACAGAAATTCTCCTTATTTGGGGGCAAAAGTCAGAAATTGCACTTATTTTGGGGCAAAATTCCAGAAATTTCCCTAATTTTGGGGCAAAATTGCAGAAATTTCAGTTATTTTGGGGCAAAATTGCAGAAATTTCACTTATTTCAGAGAAAAAAAACAGAAATTTTCCTTATTTTGTGCAAAATACAGAAATTCCTAATATTTTGTGGCAAAAATGCAGAAATTCCCCTTATTTTGAGGTAAAAAGGCTGAAATTTCCCTTATTTGGGGGCAAAAAGGCAGAAATTTCTCTTATTTCGGGGCAAAATTGCAGAAATTTCACTTATTTCAGGGTAATAAGTCAGAAATTTTCCTTATTTTGGAGCAAAAATGACAGAAATTCTCTTTGTTTTGCGGGAAAAAGACAGAAATTCCACTTATTTAGAGGCAAAAAAGCAGAAATTCCCCTTATTTTGGAGCAAAATTGCAGAAATTTCCCTTTTTTATGGCAAAAAGGTATGCATTCTTTTTATTTTTGGGCAAAAAGGCAGAAATTCCCTGTATTTTGGAGCAAAATTTTAGAAATTCCCATAATTGTGGGGCAAAAAGGCAGAAATTCCCTATATTTTGAGGCAAAAATCAGAAATTCTCTTTATTTTGGGGCAAAACTCAGAAATTCCACTTATTTTGGAGCACAATTCCAGAAATTTCTTTTATTTTGTCGCAAAATTTCAGAAATTTCACTTATTTTGGGGCAAAATTGCAGAAATTTCACTTATTTCATGGAAAAAAGAAGAAATTTTCTTTTTTTTTTTGAGGCAAAAAGTCAGAAATTTCCCATATTTTGGTGCAAAAATGCAGAAATTCCCCTTATTTTGAGGTAAAAAGGCTGAAATTCCCCGTATTTGGGGGCAAAAAGGTAGAAATTTCCCTTATTTTGGGGCAAAATTGCAGAAATTTCACTTATTTCAGAAAAAAAGCAGAAATTTTCTTATTTTGGGGCAAAAAGGCAGAAATTTTTTTATTTTGGTACAAAATTGCAGAAATTTTTCTTATTTTGGGGCCAAAAGGCAGAAATTTCCCATATTTTGGGGCAAAAATGCAGAAATTCCCCTTATTTTGAGGGAAATAGGCTAAAATTTCCCTTACTTGGAGGCAAAAAGGCAGAAATTTCTCTTATTTTGGGGAAAAATTGCAGAAACATCACTTATTTCAGGGTAATAATTCAGAAATTTTCCTTATTTTGGGGCAAAAAAGACAGAAATTCCCTTTGTTTTGGGGAAAAAAGACATAAATTCCACTTATTTAGAGGCAAAAAAGCAGAAATTGCCCTTATTTTGGAGCAAAATTTCAGAAATTGCCCTTTTTTATGGCAAAAAGGTATGCATTCTTTTTATTTTCGGGCAAAAAGGCAGAAATTCCTCGTATTTTGGAGCAAAATTTCAGAAATTCCCCTAATTGTGGGGCAAAAAGGTAGAAATTCCCTATATGTTGGGGCAAAAAGACAGAAATTCTCATTATTTTGGGGCAAAACTCAGAAATTCCACTTATTTTGGGGCAAAATTTCAGAAATTTCCCTTATTTTGGGGCAAAATTGCAGAATGTTCACTTATTTTGGGGCAAAATTGCATAAATTTCACTTATTTCAGAAAAAAAAAGCAGAATTTATCTTATTTCGGGGCAAAATGGCAGAAATTTCTCATATTTTGTGGTAAAAAAGCAGAAATTCCCCTTATTTTGAAGCAAAAATGAAGAAATTTCCCTTTTTTATTCCAAAAAGGAGTGCATTCTTCTTATTTTCGGGCAAAAAGGCAGAAATTCACCGTATTTTATAGCAAAATTGCAGAAATTTCTCTTTTTTGTGGCAAAAAGGTATGCATTCTTCTTATTTTGGACACAAAGGCAGAAATTTCCTGTATTTTGGAGCAAAATTGCAGAAATTCCCCTAATTGTGGGGCAAAAAGGCTGAAATTCCCTATATGTCGGGGCAAAAAGACAGAATTTTTTTTATTTGGGGCAAAACTCAGAAATTCCACTTATTTTGGGGCAAAATTGCAGAAATTTCCCTTATTTTGGGACAGAATTGCAAAAATTTTACTTATTTTGGGGCAAAATTGCAGAAATTTCACTTATTTCAGGGAAAAAAAGCAGAAATTTTCTTATTTTGGGGCAAAAGAGAAGAAATTTCTCATATTTTGTGGCAAAAATGCAGAAATTCCCCTTATTTTGAGGTAAAAAAGCTGAAATTCCCCTTATTTGGGTGCAAAAAGGCAGAATTTTTTTTTTATTTTGGGAAAAAATTGCAGAAATTTCACTTATTTCAGGGTAATAAGTCAGAAATTTTCCTTATTTTGGGGCCAAAATACAGAAAATCCCTTTTTTTGGGGGGAAAAGACAGAAATTCCACATATTTAGAGGCAAAAAGCAGAAATTCTTCTTATTTTGGAACAAAAATGAAGAAATTTCACTTTTTTATGGCAAAAAGGTATGCATTCTTCTTATTTACGGACAAAAAGGAAGAAATTTCCTGTATTTTGCAGCAAAATTGCAGAAATTCCTCTAATTGTGGCTAGAAAACGCAGAAATTCCCTATATGTTGGGGCAAAAAGACAGAAATTCTCCTTATTTTGGGGCAAAACTAAGAAATTTCACTTATTTTGGGGCAAAATTGCAGAAATTTCACTTATTTCAGAAAAAAAGCAGAAATTTTCTTATTTTGGATCAAAAAGGCAGAAATTGCTTTTATTTTGGTACAAAATTGAAGAAATTTTTCTTATTTTGGGGCAAAAGGCAGAAATTCTTAATATTTTGTGGCAAAAATGCAGAAATTCCCCTTATTTTGAGGTAAAAAGGCTGAAATTCCCCTTATTTGGGGGCAAAAAGGCAGAAATTTCTTTTATTTTGGTACAAAATTGCAAAAATTTTTCTTATTTTGGGCAAAATCAGAAATTTCCCATATTTTGGGGCAAAAATGCAGAAATTCCCCATATTTTGAGGTAAAAAGGCTGAAATTCCCCTTATTTGGGGGCAAAAAGTAAGAAATTCCTCTTATTTTTGGGCAAAAAGCAGACATTTCACTCATTTTGGGGAAAATTTTAGAAATTTAACTTATTTCAGGGCAAAAAGTCAGAAATTTTCCTCATTTTGGGGCAGAAAGACAGAAATTCCTAAAATTTTGTGGCAAAAATGCACAAATTCCCCTTATTTTGAGGTAAAAAGGCTGAAATTCCCCTTATTTGGGGGCAATAAGGCAGAAATTTCCCTTATTTTGAAACAAAATTGCAGAAATTTAACTTATTTCAGGGTAATAAGTCAAAAATTTTTCTTTTTTTGCGGCAAAAAAGACAGAAATTCCCTTTGTTTTGTGGGAAAAAGACAGAAATTTTACTTATTTAGAGGCAAAAAAGCAGAAATTCTCCTTATTTTGAAGCAAAAATGAAGAAATTCTCCTTTTTTATGGAAAAAAAGGAATGCATTCTTCTTATTTTCAGGCAAAAAGGCAGAAATTCCCCGTATTTTGGAGCAAAATTGCAGAAATTCCCCTATTTGTGAGGCAAAAAGGCAGAAATTCCCTATATGTTGGGGCAAAAAGACAGAATTTCTTTTTATTTTGGGGCAAAACTCAGAAATTCCACTTATTTGGGGGCAAAATTCCAGAAATTTCCCTTATTTTGGGGCAAAATTGCAGAAATTTCCCTTATTTTGGGGCAATAATGCAGAAATTTCACTTATTTTAGGGTAATAAGTAAGAAATTTTCCTTATTTTGGGGCATAAAAGACAGAAATTCCCTTTGTTTTGGGGGGAAAAGACAGAAATTTTACTTATTTAGATGCAAAAAAGCAGAAATTCCCCTTATTTTGGAGTAAAAATGAAGAAATTTCCCTTTTTTATGGCAAAAAGAAATGCATTCTTCTTATTTTCAGGCAAAAAAATTGAAATTCCTCGTATTTTGGAGCAAAATTGCAGAAATTCCCCTATTTGTGGGGAAAAAAGGCAGAAATTTCCTATATATTGGGGCAAAATTACAGAAATTCACCTTATTTTAGGGCAAAACTCAGAAATTCCACTTATTTTGGGGCAAAATTTCAGAAATTTCCCTTATTTTGGGACAAAATTGCAGAATGTTCACTTATTTTGGGGCAAAATTGCATAAATTTCACTTATTTCAGAAAAAAAGCAGAATTTATCTTATTTCGGGGCAAAATGGCAGAAATTTCTCATATTTTGTGGCAAAAAAGCAGAAATTCCCCTTTTTTTGAAGCAAAAATGAAGAAATTTCCCTTTTTTATTCCAAAAAGGAGTGCATTCTTCTTATTTTCGGGCAAAAAGGCAGAAATTCACCGTATTTTATAGCAAAATTGCAGAAATTCCCCGAATTGTGGGGCAAAAATGCAGAAATTCCCTATGTGTTGGGTCAAAAAGACAGAAATTCTCCTTATTTTGGGGCAAAACTCAGAAATTCCACTTATTTTGGGGCAAAATTCCAGAAATTTCCTTTCTTTTGGGGCAAAAAGGCAGAAATTCCTAATATTTTGTAGCAAAAATGCCAAAATTCCCCTTATTTTGAGGTAAAAATGCTGAAATTCCCTTTATTTGGGGGCAAAAAGTCAGAAATTTCCATTATTTTGGGGCAAAATTGCATAAATTTCACTTACTTCAAAGTAATATGTCAGAAATTTTATTTATTTTGGGGCAAAAAAACAGAAATTCTTTTTGTTTTGGGAGAGAAATACAGAAATTCCAATTATTTAGTGGCAAAAAGCAGAAATTCCCCTTATTTTGGAGCAAAAATTAAGAAATTTCCCTTTTTATGGCAAAAAGGTATGCATTTTTCTTATTTTCGGGCAAAAAGGCAGAAATTCCTCGTATTTTAGAGCAAAATTGCAGAAATTCCCCTAATTGTGGGGCAAAAAGTCAGAAATTCCCTATATGTTGGGGCAAAAAGGCAGAAATTCTCCTTACTTTGGGGCAAAACTCAGAAATTCCACTTATTTTGGGGGCAAAATTCCAGAAATTTCCCTTTATTTTGGAGCAAAAATGCAGAAATTCCTAATATTTTGTGGCAAAAATGCAGAAATTCCCCTTATTTTGAGGTAAAAAGGCTGAAATTCCCCTTATTTGGGGGCAAAAAAGCAGAAATTTTCTCTTATTTTGGGGCAAAATTGCAGAAATTTCACTTATTTCAGGGTAATAATCAGAAATATTCTTTATTATGGGGCAAAATGGACAGAAATTCCCTTTGTTTTGGGGGAAAAAGACAGAAATTCTGCTTATTTAGAAGCAAAAAAGCAGAAATTCCCCTTATTTTGGAACAAAAATGACGAAATTTACCTTTTTTATGGCAAAAAGTTATGCATTCTTCTTATTTTCCAGCCAAAAGGCAGAAATTTTCCGTATTTTGGAGCAAAATTGCAGTAATTCCCCTAATTGTGGGGCAAAAAGGCAGAAATTCCCTATATGTTGCGGCAAAAAGACAGAAATTCTCCTTATTTTGGGGCAAAACTCAGAAATTCCACTTATTTCGGGGCAAAATTCCAGAAATTTCTTTTATTTTGTGGCAAAATTGCAGAAATTTCACTTATTTTGGGGCAAAATTGCAGAAATTTCACTTATTTCAGAAAAAAAAAGCAGAAATTTTCTTATTTTGGGGCAAAAAGGCAGAAATTTCTTTTATCTTGGTACAAAATTGCAGAAATTTTTTTTATTTTGGGTCAAAAAGGCAGAAATTTCTCATATTTTGGGGAAAAAATGCAGAAATTCCCATTATCATGAGGTAAAAAGGCTGTAATTCCCCTTATTTGGGGGCAAAAAGGCAGAAATTTCCCTTATTTTGGGGCAAAATTTCAGAAATTTCACTTATTTCAGGGTAATAAGTCAGAAATTTTCCTTATTTTGGGGCAAAAAAGACAGAAATTCCCTTTGTTTTTAGGGGAAAAAGACAGAAATTCCACATTTTTGGAGGCAAAAAAGCAGAAATTCCTTTTATTTTGGAGCAAAAATGAATTTTTCTTTTTTGTGGCAAAAGGTATACATTCTCCTTATTTTCAGGCTAAAAAGCAGAAATTCCCTTTATTTTTGAGCAAAATTGCAGAAATTCCCTTAATTGTGGGGCAAAAAGGCAGAAATTGCCTATATGTTGGGGCAAAAAGACAGAAATTCTCCTTATTTTGGGGCAAAACTCAGAAATTGCACTTATTTTGGGGCAAAATTCCAGAAATTTCCCTAATTTTGGGGCAAAATTGCAGAAATTTCAGTTATTTTGGGGCAAAATTGCAGAAATTTCACTTATTTCAGAGAAAAAAACAGAAATTTTCCTTATTTTGTGCAAAATACAGAAATTCCTAATATTTTGTGGCAAAAATGCAGAAATTCCCCTTATTTTGAGGTAAAAAGGCTGAAATTTCCCTTATTTGGGGGCAAAAAGGCAGAAATTTCTCTTATTTTGGGGAAAATTGCAGAAATTTCACTTATTTCAGGGTAATAAGTCAGAAATTTTCCTTATTTTGGAGCAAAAATGACAGAAATTCTCTTTGTTTTGCGGGAAAAAAGACAGAAATTCCACTTATTTAGAGGCAAAAAAGCAGAAATTCCCCTTATTTTGGAGCAAAATTGCAGAAATTTCCCTTTTTTATGGCAAAAAGGTATGCATTCTTTTTATTTTTGGGCAAAAAGGCAGAAATTCCCTGTATTTTGGAGCAAAATTTCAGAAATTCCCATAATTGTGGGGCAAAAAGGCAGAAATTCCCTATATTTTGAGGCAAAAATCAGAAATTCTCTTTATTTTGGGGCAAAACTCAGAAATTCCACTTATTTTGGAGCACAATTCTAGAAATTTCTTTTATTTTGTCGCAAAATTTCAGAAATTTCACTTATTTTGGGGCAAAATTGCAGAAATTTCACTTATTTCATGGAAAAAAGAAGAAATTTTCTTTTTTTTTGAGGCAAAAAGTCAGAAATTTCCCATATTTTGGTGCAAAAATGCAGAAATTCCCCTTATTTTGAGGTAAAAAGGCTGAAATTCCCCGTATTTGGGGGCAAAAAGGTAGAAATTTCCCTTATTTTGGGGCAAAATTGCAGAAATTTCACTTATTTCAGAAAAAAAGCAGAAATTTTCTTATTTTGGGGCAAAAAGGCAGAAATTTTTTTATTTTGGTACAAAATTGCAGAAATTTTTCTTATTTTGGGGCCAAAAGGCAGAAATTTCCCATATTTTGGGGCAAAAATGCAGAAATTCCCCTTATTTTGAGGGAAATAGGCTAAAGTTTCCCTTACTTGGAGGCAAAAAGGCAGAAATTTCTCTTATTTTGGGGAAAAATTGCAGAAACATCACTTATTTCAGGATAATAATTCAGAAATTTTCCTTATTTTGGGGCAAAAAAGACAGAAATTCCCTTTGTTTTGGGGAAAAAAGACATAAATTCCACTTATTTAGAGGCAAAAAAGCAGAAATTGCCCTTATTTTGGAGCAAAATTTCAGAAATTTCCCTTTTTTATGGCAAAAAGGTATGCATTCTTTTTATTTTCGGGCAAAAAGGCAGAAATTCCTCGTATTTTGGAGCAAAATTTCAGAAATTCCCCTAATTGTGGGGCAAAAAGGTAGAAATTCCCTATATGTTGGGGCAAAAAGACAGAAATTCTCATTATCTTGGGGCAAAACTCAGAAATTCCACTTATTTTGGGGCAAAATTTCAGAAATTTCCCTTATTTTGGGGCAAAATTGCAGAATGTTCACTTATTTTGGGGCAAAATTGCATAAATTTCACTTATTTCAGAAAAAAAAAGCAGAATTTATCTTATTTCGGGGCAAAATGGCAGAAATTTCTCATATTTTGTGGTAAAAAAGCAGAAATTCCCCTTATTTTGAAGCAAAAATGAAGAAATTTCCCTTTTTTATTTCAAAAAGGAGTGCATTCTTCTTATTTTCGGGCAAAAAGGCAGAAATTCACTGTATTTTATAGCAAAATTGCAGAAATTTCTCTTTTTTGTGGCTAAAGGTATGCATTCTTCTTATTTTGGACACAAAGGCAGAAATTTCCTGTATTTTGGAGCAAAATTGCAGAAATTCCCCTAATTGTGGGGCAAAAAGGCTGAAATTCCCTATATGTTGGGGCAAAAAGACAGAATTTTTTTTATTTGGGGCAAAACTCAGAAATTCCACTTATTTTGGGGCAAAATTGCAGAAATTTCCCTTATTTTGGGGGCGGAATTGCAAAAATTTTACTTATTTTGGGGCAAAATTGCAGAAATTTCACTTATTTCAGGGAAAAAAAGCAGAAATTTTCTTATTTTGGGGCAAAAGAGAAGAAATTTCTCATATTTTGTGGCAAAAATGCAGAAATTCCCCTTATTTTTAGGTAAAAAAGCTGAAATTCCCCTTATTTGGGTGCAAAAAGGCAAAATTTTTTTTATTTTGGGAAAAAATTGCAGAAATTTCACTTATTTCAGGGTAATAAGTCAGAAATTTTCCTTATTTTGGGGCCAAAATACAGAAAATCCCTTTGTTTTGGGGGGAAAAGACAGAAATTCCACTTATTTAGAGGCAAAAAGCAGAAATTCTTCTTATTTTGGAACAAAAATGAAGAAATTTCACTTTTTTATGGCAAAAAGGTATGCATTCTTCTTATTTACGGACAAAAAGGAAGAAATTTCCTGTATTTTGCAGCAAAATTGCAGAAATTCCTCTAATTGTGGCTAGAAAACGCAGAAATTCCCTATATGTTGGGGCAAAAAGACAGAAATTCTCCTTATTTTGGGGCAAAACTAAGAAATTTCACTTATTTTGGTGCAAAATTGCAGAAATTTCACGTATTTCAGAAAAAAAGCAGAAATTTTCTTATTTTGGATCAAAAAGGCAGAAATTGCTTTTATTTTGGTACAAAATTGAAGAAATTTTTCTTATTTTGGGGCAAAAGGCAGAAATTCTTAATATTTTGTGGCAAAAATGCAGAAATTCCCCTTATTTTGAGGTAAAAAGGCTGAAATTCCCCTTATTTGGAGGCAAAAAGGCAGAAATTTCTTTTATTTTGGTACAAAATTGCAAAAATTTTTCTTATTTTGGGCAAAATCAGAAATTTCCCATATTTTGGGGCAAAAATGCAGAAATTCCCCTTATTTTGAGGTAAAAAGGCTGAAATTCCCCTTATTTGGGGGCAAAAAGTAAGAAATTCCTCTTATTTTTGGGCAAAAAGCAGACATTTCACTTATTTTGGGGAAAATTTTAGAAATTTAACTTATTTCAGGGCAAAAAGTCAGAAATTTTCCTCATTTTGGGGCAGAAAGGCAGAAATTCCTAATATTTTGTGGCAAAAATGCAGAAATTCCCCTTATTTTGAGGTAAAAAGGCTGAAATTCCCCTTATTTGGGGGCAATAAGGCAGAAATTTCCCTTATTTTGAAGCAAAATTGCAGAAATTTAACTTATTTCAGGGTAATAAGTCAAAAATTTTTCTTTTTTTGCGGCAAAAAAGACAGAAATTCCCTTTGTTTTGTGGGAAAAAGACAGAAATTTTACTTATTTAGAGGCAAAAAAGCAGAAATTCTCTTTATTTTGAAGCAAAAATGAAGAAATTCTCCTTTTTTATGGAAAAAAAGGAATGCATTCTTCTTATTTTCAGGCAAAAAGGCAGAAATTCCCCGTATTTTGGAGCAAAATTGCAGAAATTCCCCTATTTGTGAGGCAAAAAGGCAGAAATTCCCTATATGTTGGGGCAAAAAGACAGAATTTCTTTTTATTTTGGGGTAAAACTCAGAAATTCCACTTATTTGGGGGCAAAATTCCAGAAATTTCCCTTATTTTGGGGCAAAACTGCAGAAATTTCCCTTATTTTGGGGCAAAATTGCAGAAATTTCACTTATTTTAGGGTAATAAGTAAGAAATTTTCCTTATTTTGGGGCATAAAAGACAGAAATTCCCTTTGTTTTGGGGGGAAAAGACAGAAATTTTACTTATTTAGATGCAAAACAGCAGAAATTCCCCTTATTTTGGAGTAAAAATGAAGAAATTTCCCTTTTTTATGGCAAAAAGAAATGCATTCTTCTTATTTTCAGGCAAAAAGGTTGAAATTCTTCGTATTTTGGAGCAAAATTGCAGAAATTCCCCTATTTGTGGGGAAAAAAGGCAGAAATTTCCTATATATTGGGGCAAAATTACAGAAATTCACCTTATTTTGGGGCAAAACTCAGAAATTCCACTTATTTTGGGGCAAAATTTCAGAAATTTCCCTTATTTTGGGGCAAAATTGCAGAATGTTCACTTATTTTGGGGCAAAATTCATAAATTTCACTTATTTCAGAAAAAAAAAGCAGAATTTATCTTATTTCAGGGCAAAATGGCAGAAATTTCTCATATTTTGTGGCAAAAAAGCAGAAATTCCCCGAATTGTGGGGCAAAAATGCAGAAATTCCCTATGTGTTGGGTCAAAAAGACAGAAATTCTCCTTATTTTGGGGCAAAACTCAGAAATTCCACTTATTTTGGGGCAAAATTCCAGAAATTTCCTTTCTTTTGGGGCAAAAAGGCAGAAATTCCTAATATTTTGTAGCAAAAATGCCAAAATTCCCCTTATTTTGAGGTAAAAATGCTGAAATTCCCTTTATTTGGGGGCAAAAAGTCAGAAATTTCCATTATTTTGGGGCAAAATTGCATAAATTTCACTTACTTCAAAGTAATATGTCAGAAATTTTATTTATTTTGGGGCAAAAAAACAGAAATTCTTTTTGTTTTGGGAGAGAAATACAGAAATTCCAATTATTTAGTGGCAAAAAGCAGAAATTCCCCTTATTTTGGAGCAAAAATTAAGAAATTTCCCTTTTTATGGCAAAAAGGTATGCATTTTTCTTATTTTCGGGCAAAAAGGCAGAAATTCCTCGTATTTTAGAGCAAAATTGCAGAAATTCCCCTAATTGTGGGGCAAAAAGTCAGAAATTCCCTATATGTTGGGGCAAAAAGGCAGAAATTCTCCTTACTTTGGGGCAAAACTCAGAAATTCCACTTATTTTGGGGGCAAAATTCCAGAAATTTCCCTTTATTTTGGAGCAAAAAGGCAGAAATTCCTAATATTTTGTGGCAAAAATGCAGAAATTCCCCTTATTTTGAGGTAAAAAGGCTGAAATTCCCCTTATTTGGGGGCAAAAAAGCAGAAATTTTCTCTTATTTTGGGGCAAAATTGCAGAAATTTCACTTATTTCAGGGTAATAATCAGAAATATTCTTTATTATGGGGCAAAATGGACAGAAATTCCCTTTGTTTTGGGGGAAAAAGACAGAAATTCTGCTTATTTAGAAGCAAAAAAGCAGAAATTCCCCTTATTTTGGAACAAAAATGACGAAATTTACCTTTTTTATGGCAAAAAGTTATGCATTCTTCTTATTTTCCAGCCAAAAGGCAGAAATTTTCCGTATTTTGGAGCAAAATTGCAGTAATTCCCCTAATTGTGGGGCAAAAAGGCAGAAATTCCCTATATGTTGCGGCAAAAAGACAGAAATTCTCCTTATTTTGGGGCAAAACTCAGAAATTCCACTTATTTTGGGGCAAAATTCCAGAAATTTCTTTTATTTTGTGGCAAAATTGCAGAAATTTCACTTATTTTGGGGCAAAATTGCAGAAATTTCACTTATTTCAGAAAAAAAAAAGCAGAAATTTTTTTATTTTGGGGCAAAAAGGCAGAAATTTCTTTTATCTTGGTACAAAATTGCAGAAATTTTTCTTATTTTGGGTCAAAAAGGCAGAAATTTCTCATATTTTGGGGAAAAAATGCAGAAATTCCCATTATCTTGAGGTAAAAATGCTGAAATTCCCCTTATTAGGGGGCAAAAAGGCAGAAATTTCCCTTATTTTGGGGCAAAATTTCAGAAATTTCACTTATTTCAGGGTAATAAGTCAGAAATTTTCCTTATTTTGGGGCAAAAAAGACAGAAATTCCCTTTGTTTTTAGGGGAAAAAGACAGAAATTCCACATTTTTGGAGGCAAAAAAGCAGAAATTCCTTTTATTTTGGAGCAAAAATGAATTTTTCTTTTTTGTGGCAAAAGGTATACATTCTCCTTATTTTCAGGCTAAAAAGCAGAAATTCCCTTTATTTTTGAGCAAAATTGCAGAAATTCCCTTAATTGTGGGGCAAAAAGGCAGAAATTCCCTATATTTTGAGGCAAAAATCAGAAATTCTCTTTATTTTGGGGCAAAACTCAGAAATTCCACTTATTTTGGAGCACAATTCCAGAAATTTCTTTTATTTTGTGGCAAAATTGCAGAAATTTCACTTATTTTGGGGCAAAATTGCAGAAATTTCACTTATTTCATGGAAAAAAGAAGAAATTTTCTTTTTTTTTGAGGCAAAAAGTCAGAAATTTCCCATATTTTGTTGCAAAAATGCAGAAATTCCCCTTATTTTGAGGTAAAAATGCTGAAATTCCCCGTATTTGGGGGCAAAAAGGTAGAAATTTCCCTTATTTTGGGGCAAAATTGCAGAAATTTCACTTATTTCAGAAAAAAAGCACAAATTTTCTTATTTTGGGGCCAAAAGGCAGAAATTTCCCATATTTTGGGGCAAAAATGCAGAAATTCCCTTTATTTTGAGGGAAATAGGCTAAAATTTCCCTTACTTGGAGGCAAAAAGGCAGAAATTTCTCTTATTTTGGGGAAAAATTGCAGAAACATCACTTATTTCAGGGTAATAATTCAGAAAATTTCCTTATTTTGGGGCAAAAAAGACAGACATTCCCTTTGTTTTGGGGAAAAAAGACATAAATTCCACTTATTTAGAGGCAAAAAGGCAGAAATTCCTCGTATTTTGGAGCAAAATTTCAGAAATTCCCCTAATTGTGGGGCAAAAAGGCAGAAATTCCCTATATGTTGGGGCAAAAAGACAGAAATTCTCATTATTTTGGGGCAAAACTCAGAAATTCCACTTATTTTGGGGCAAAATTTCAGAAATTTCCCTTATTTTGGGGCAAAATTGCAGAATGTTCACTTATTTTGGGGCAAAATTGCATAAATTTCACTTATTTCAGAAAAAAAAAGCAGAATTTATCTTATTTCTTGGCAAAATGGCAGAAATTTCTCATATTTTGTGGTAAAAAAGCAGAAATTCCCCTTATTTTGAAGCAAAAATGAAGAAATTTCCCTTTTTTATTCCAAAAAGGAGTGCATTCTTCTTATTTTCGGGCAAAAAGGCAGAAATTCACCGTATTTTATAGCAAAATTGCAGAAATTTCTCTTTTTTGTGGCAAAAAGGTATGCATTCTTTTTATTTTGGACACAAAGGCAGAAATTTCCTGTATTTTGGAGCAAAATTGCAGAAATTCCCCTAATTGTGGGGCAAAAAGGCTGAAATTCCCTATATGTTGGGGCAAAAATACAGAAATTCTTTCTATTTTCGGGCAAAACTCAGAAATTCCACTTATTTTGGGGCAAAATTGCAGAAATTTCCCTTATTTTGGGGGCAGAATTGCAAAAATTTTACTTATTTTGGGGCAAAATTGCAGAAATTTCACTTATTTCAGGGAAAAAAAGCAGAAATTTTCTTATTTTGGGGCAAAAGAGAAGAAATTTCTCATATTTTGTGGCAAAAATGCAGAAATTCCCCTTATTTTGAGGTAAAAAAGCTGAAATTCCCCTTATTTGGGTGCAAAAAGGCAGAATTTTCTTTTATTTTGGGAAAAAATTGCAGAAATTTCACTTATTTCAGGGTAATAAGTCAGAAATTTTCCTTATTTTGGGGCCAAAAAACATAAAATCCCTTTGTTTTGGGGGGAAAAGACAGAAATTCCACTTATTTAGAGGCAAAAAGCAGAAATTCTTCTTCTTTTGGAACAAAAATGAAGAAATTTCACTTTTTTATGGCAAAAAGGTATGCATTCTTCTTATTTACGTACAAAAAGGAAGAAATTTCCTCTATTTTGCAGCAAAATTGCAGAAATTCCTCTAATTGTGGCTAGAATACGCAGAAATTCCCTATATGTTGGGGCAAAAAGACAGAAATTCTCCTTATTTTGGGGCAAAACTAAGAAATTTCACTTATTTTGGGGCAAAATTGCAGAAATTTCACTTATTTCAGAAAAAAAGCAGAAATTTTCTTATTTTGGATCAAAAAGGCAGAAATTGCTTTTATTTTGGTACAAAATTGAAGAAATTTTTCTTATTTTGGGCAAAATCAGAAATTTCCCATATTTTGGGTCAAAAATGCAGAAATTCCCTTTATTTTGAGGTAAAAAGGCTGAAATTCCCCTTATTTGGGGGCAAAAAGTAAGAAATTCCTCTTATTTTTGGGCAAAAAGCAGACATTTCACTTATTTTGGGGAAAATTTTAGAAATTTAACTTATTTCAGGGCAAAAAGTCAGAAATTTTCCTCATTTTGGGGCAGAAAGGCAGAAATTCCTAATATTTTGTGGCAAAAATGCAGAAATTCCCCTTATTTTGAGGTAAAAAGGCTGAAATTCCCCTTATTTGGGGGCAATAAGGCAGAAATTTCCCTTATTTTGAAGCAAAATTGCAGAAATTTAACTTATTTCAGGGTAATAAGTCAAAAATTTTTCTTTTTTTGCGGCAAAAAAGACAGAAATTCCCTTTGTTTTGTGGGAAAAAGACAGAAATTTTACTTATTTAGAGGCAAAAAAGCAGAAATTCTCCTTATTTTGAAGCAAAAATGAAGAAATTTTCCTTTTTTATGGAAAAAAAGGTATGCATTCTTCTTATTTTCAGGCAAAAAGGCAGAAATTCCCCGTATTTTGGAGCAAAATTGCAGAAATTCCCCTATTTGTGAGGCAAAAAGGCAGAAATTCCCTATATGTTGGGGCAAAAAGACAGAATTTCTTTTTATTTTGGGGCAAAACTCAGAAATTCCACTTATTTTGGGGCAAAATTCCAGAAATTCCACTTATTTTGGGGCAAAATTGCAGAAATTTCCCTTATTTTGGGGCAAAATTGCAGAAATTTCACTTATTTTAGGGTAATAAGTAAGAAATTTTCCTTATTTTGGGGCATAAAAGACAGAAATTCCCTTTGTTTTGGGGGGAAAAGACAGAAATTTTACTTATTTAGATGCAAAAAAGCAGAAATTCCCCTTATTTTGGAGTAAAAATGAAGAAATTTCCCTTTTTTATGGCAAAAAGAAATGCATTCTTCTTATTTTCAGGCAAAAAGGTTGAAATTCCTCGTATTTTGGAGCAAAATTGCAGAAATTCCCCTATTTGTGGGGAAAAAAGGCAGAAATTTCCTATATATTGGGGCAAAATTACAGAAATTCACCTTATTTTTGGGCAAAACTCAGAAATTCCACTTATTTTGGGGCAAAATTTCAGAAATTTCCCTTATTTTGGGGCAAAATTGCAGAATGTTCACTTATTTTGGGGCAAAATTGCATAAATTTCACTTATTTCAGAAAAGAAAGCAGAATTTATCTTATTTCGGGGCAAAATGGCAGAAATTTCTCATATTTTGTGGCAAAAAAGCAGAAATTCCCCTTATTTTGAAGCAAAAATGAAGAAATTTCCCTTTTTTATTCCAAAAAGGAGTGCATTCTTCTTATTTTCGGGCAAAAAGGCAGAAATTCACCGTATTTTATAGCAAAATTGCAGAAATTCCCCGAATTGTGGGGCAAAAATGCAGAAATTCCCTATATGTTAGGTCAAAAAGACAGAAATTCTCCTTATTTTGGGGCAAAACTCAGAAATTCCACTTATTTTGGGGCAAAATTCCAGAAATTTCCTTTCTTTTGGGGCAAAAAGGCAGAAATTCCTAATATTTTGTAGCAAAAATGCCGAAATTCCCCTTATTTTGAGGTAAAAATGCTGAAATTCCCTTTATTTGGGGGCAAAAAGTCAGAAATTTCCATTATTTTGGGGCAAAATTGCATAAATTTCACTTACTTCAAAGTAATATGTCAGAAATTTTATTTATTTTGGGGCAAAAAAGACAGAAATTCTTTTTGTTTTGGGAGAGAAATACAGAAATTCCAATTATTTAGTGGCAAAAAGCAGAAATTCCCCTTATTTTGGGGCAAAAATTAAGAAATTTCCCTTTTTATGGCAAAAAGGTATGCATTTTTCTTATTTTCGGGCAAAAAGGCAGAAATTCCTCGTATTTTAGAGCAAAATTGCAGAAATTCCCCTAATTGTGGGGCAAAAAGTCAGAAATTCCCTATATGTTCGGGCAAAAAGGCAGAAATTCTCCTTACTTTGGGGCAAAACTCAGAAATTCCACTTATTTTGGGGGCAAAATTCCAGAAATTTCCCTTTATTTTGGTGCAAAAAGGCAGAAATTCCTAATATTTTGTGGCAAAAATGCAGAAATTCCCCTTATTTTGAGGTAAAAGGCTGAAATTCTCCTTATTTGGGGGCAAAAAAGCAGAAATTTTCTCTTATTTTGGGGCAAAATTGCAGAAATTTCACTTATTTCAGGGTAATAATCAGAAATATTCTTTATTATTGGGCAAAATGGACAGAAATTCCCTATGTTTTAGGGGAAAAAGACAGAAATTCTGCTTATTTAGAAGCAAAAAAGCAGAAATTCCCCTTATTTTGGAACAAAAATTAAGAAATTTACCTTTTTTATGGCAAAAAGTTATGCATTCTTCTTATTTTCCAGCCAAAAGGCAGAAATTTTCCGTATTTTGGAGCAAAATTGCAGTAATTCCCCTAATTGTGGGGCAAAAAGTCAGAAATTCCCTATATGTTGGGGCAAAAAGGCAGAAATTCTCCTTACTTTGGGGCAAAACTCAGAAATTCCACTTATTTTGGGGGCAAAATTCCAGAAATTTCCCTTTATTTTGGTGCAAAAAGGCAGAAATTCCTAATATTTTGTGGCAAAAATGCAGAAATTCCCCTTATTTTGAGGTAAAAAGGCTGAAATTCTCCTTATTTGGGGGCAAAAAAGCAGAAATTTTCTCTTATTTTGGGGCAAAATTGCAGAAATTTCACTTATTTCAGGGTAATAATCAGAAATATTCTTTATTATGGGGCAAAATGGACAGAAATTCCCTATGTTTTAGGGGAAAAAGACAGAAATTCTGCTTATTTAGAAGCAAAAAAGCAGAAATTCCCCTTATTTTGGAACAAAAATTAAGAAATTTACCTTTTTCATGGCAAAAAGTTATGCATTCTTCTTATTTTCCAGCCAAAAGGCAGAAATTTTCCGTATTTTGGAGCAAAATTGCAGTAATTCCCCTAATTGTGGGGCAAAAAGTCAGAAATTCCCTATATGTTGGGGCAAAAAGGCAGAAATTCTCCTTACTTTGGGGCAAAACTCAGAAATTCCACTTATTTTGGGGGCAAAATTCCAGAAATTTCCCTTTATTTTGGTGCAAAAAGGCAGAAATTCCTAATATTTTGTGGCAAAAATGCAGAAATTCCCCTTATTTTGAGGTAAAAGGCTGAAATTCTCCTTATTTGGGGGCAAAAAAGCAGAAATTTTCTCTTATTTTGGGGCAAAATTGCAGAAATTTCACTTATTTCAGGGTAATAATCAGAAATATTCTTTATTATGGGGCAAAATGGACAGAAATTCCCTATGTTTTAGGGGAAAAAGACAGAAATTCTGCTTATTTAGAAGCAAAAAAGCAGAAATTCCCCTTATTTTGGAACAAAAATTAAGAAATTTACCTTTTTTATGGCAAAAAGTTATGCATTCTTCTTATTTTCCAGCCAAAAGGCAGAAATTTTCCGTATTTTGGAGCAAAATTGCAGTAATTCCCCTAATTGTGGGGCAAAAAGTCAGAAATTCCCTATATGTTGGGGCAAAAAGGCAGAAATTCTCCTTACTTTGGGGCAAAACTCAGAAATTCCACTTATTTTGGGGGCAAAATTCCAGAAATTTCCCTTTATTTTGGTGCAAAAAGGCAGAAATTCCTAATATTTTGTGGCAAAAATGCAGAAATTCCCCTTATTTTGAGGTAAAAAGGCTGAAATTCTCCTTATTTGGGGGCAAAAAAGCAGAAATTTGCTCTTATTTTGGGGCAAAATTGCAGAAATTTCACTTATTTCAGGGTAATAATCAGAAATATTCTTTATTATGGGGCAAAATGGACAGAAATTCCCTATGTTTTAGGGGAAAAAGACAGAAATTCTGCTTATTTAGAAGCAAAAAAGCAGAAATTCCCCTTATTTTGGAACAAAAATTAAGAAATTTACCTTTTTTATGGCAAAAAGTTATGCATTCTTCTTATTTTCCAGCCAAAAGGCAGAAATTTTCCGTATTTTGGAGCAAAATTGCAGTAATTCCCCTAATTGTGGGGCAAAAAGGCAAAAATTCCCTATATGTTGCGGCAAAAAGACAGAAATTCTCCTTATTTTGGGGCAAAACTCAGAAATTCCACTTATTTTGGGGCAAAATTCCAGAAATTTCTTTTATTTTGTGGCAACATTGCAGAAATTTCACTTATTTTGGGGCAAAATTGCAGAAATTTCACTTATTTCAGAAAAAAAAAGCAGAAATTTTCTTATTTTGGGGCAAAAAGGCAGAAATTTCTTTTATCTTGGTACAAAATTGCAGAAATTTTTCTTATTTTGGGTCAAAAAGGCAGAAATTTCTCATATTTTGGGGAAAAAATGCAGAAATTCCCATTATCTTGAGGTAAAAAGGCTGAAATTCCCCTTATTTGGGGGCAAAAAGGCAGAAATTTCTCTTATTTGGGGGCAAAATTTCAGAAATTTCACTTATTTCAGGGTAATAAGTCAGAAATTTTCCTTATTTTGGGGCAAAAAAGACAGAAATTCCCTTTGTTTTTAGGGGAAAAGACAGAAATTCCACATTTTTGGAGGCAAAAAAGCAGAAATTCCTTTTATTTTGGAGCAAAAATGAATTTTTCTTTTTTGTGGCAAAAGGTATACATTCTCCTTATTTTCAGGCTAAAAAGCAGAAATTCCCTTTATTTTTGAGCAAAATTGCAGAAATTCCCTTAATTGTGGGGCAAAAAGGCAGAAATTGCCTATATGTTGGGGCAAAAAGACAAAATTCTCCTTATTTTGGGGCAAAACTCAGAAATTGCACTTATTTTGGGGCAAAATTCCAGAAATTTCCCTAATTTTGGGGCAAAATTGCAGAAATTTCAGTTATTTTGGGGCAAAATTGCAGAAATTTCACTTATTTCAGAGAAAAAAACAGAAATTTTCTTTATTTTGTGCAAAATACAGAAATTCCTAATATTTTGTGGCAAAAATGCAGAAATTCCCCTTATTTTGAGGTAAAAAGGCTGAAATTCCTCTTATTTGGGGGCAAAAAGGCAGAAATTTCTCTTATTTTGGGGCAAAATTGCAGAAATTTCACTTATTTCAGGGTAATAAGTCAGAAATTTTCCTTATTTTGGAGCAAAAAGGACAGAAATTCTCTTTGTTTTGCGGGAAAAAGACAGAAATTCCACTTATTTAGAGGCAAATAGCAGAAATTCCCCTTATTTTGGAGCAAAATTGCAGAAATTTCCCTTTTTTATGGCAAAAAGGTATGCATTCTTTTTATTTTTGGGCAAAAAGGCAGAAATTCCCTGTATTTTGGAGCAAATTCAGAAATTCCCATAATTGTGGGGCAAAAAGGCAGAAATTCCCTATATTTTGAGGCAAAAATCAGAAATTCTCCTTATTTTGGAGCAAAACTCAGAAATTCCACTTATTTTGGAGCACAATTCCAGAAATTTTTTTTATTTTGTGGCAAAATTGCAGAAATTTCACTTATTTTGGGGCAAAATTGCAGAAATTTCACTTATTTCATGAAAAAAAGAAGAAATTTTTTTTTGAGGCAAAAAGTCGGAAATTTCCCATATTTTGTTGCAAAAATGCAGAAATTCCCCTTATTTTGAGGTAAAAAGGCTGAAATTCCTTGTATTTGGGGGCAAAAAGGCAGAAATTTCCCTTATTTTGGGGCAAAATTGCAGAAATTTCACTTATTTCAGAAAAAAAGCAGAAATTTTCTTATTTTGGGGCAAAAAGGCAGAAATTTTTTTATTTTGGTACAAAATTGCAGAAATTTTTCTTATTTTGGGGCCAAAAGGCAGAAATTTTCCATATTTTGGGGCAAAAATGCAGAAATTCCTTTTATTTTGAGGGAAATAGGCTAAAATTTCCCTTACTTGGAGGCAAAAAGGCAGAAATTTCTCTTATTTTGGGGCAAAATTGCAGAAACATCACTTATTTCAGAGTAATCATTCAGAAATTTTCCTTATTTTGGGGCAAAAAAGACAGAAATTCCATTTGTTTTGGGGAAAAAAGACATAAATTCCACTTATTTAGAGGCAAAAAAGGAGAAATTGCCCTTATTTTGGAGCAAAATTTCAGAAATTTCCCTTTTTTATGGCAAAAAGGTATGCATTCTTTTTATTTTCGGGCAAAAAGGCAGAAATTCCTCGTATTTTGGAGCAAAATTTCAGAAATTCCCCTAATTGTGGGGCAAAAAGGCAGAAATTCCCTATATGTTGTGGCAAAAAGACAGAAATTCTCATTATTTTGGGGCAAAACTCAGAAATTCCACTTATTTTGGGGCAAAATTTCAGAAATTTCCCTTATTTTGGGGCAAAATTGCAGAATGTTCACTTATTTTGGGGCAAAATTGCATAAATTTCACTTATTTCAGAAAAAAAAGCAGAATTTATCTTATTTCGGGGCAAAATGGCAGAAATTTCTCATATTTTGTGGTAAAAAAGCAGAAATTCCCCTTATTTTGAAGCAAAAATGAAGAAATTTTTCTTTTTTATTCCAAAAAGGAGTGCATTCTTCTTATTTTCGGGCAAAAAGGCAGAAATTCACCGTATTTTATAGCAAAATTGCAGAAATTTCTCTTTTTTGTGGCAAAAAGGTATGCATTCTTCTTATTTTGGACACAAAGGCAGAAATTTCCTGTATTTTGGAGCAAAATTGCAGAAATTCCCCTAATTGTGGGGCAAAAAGGCTGAAATTCCCTATATGTTGGGGCAAAAAGACAGAAATTCTTTTTATTTTGGGGCAAAACTCAGAAATTCCACTTATTTTGGGGCAAAATTGCAGAAATTTCCCTTATTTTGGGGGCATAATTGCAAAAATTTTACTTATTTTGGGGCAAAATTGCAGAAATTTCACTTATTTCAGGGAAAAAAAAGCAGAAATTTTCTTATTTTGGGGCAAAAGAGAAGAAATTTCTCATATTTTGTGGCAAAAATGCAGAAATTCCCCTTATTTTGAGGTAAAAAAGCTGAAATTCCCCTTATTTGGGTGCAAAAAGGCAGAAATTTCTTTTATTTTGGGAAAAAATTGCAGAAATTTCACTTATTTCAGGGTAATAAGTCAGAAATTTTTCTTATTTTGGGGCCAAAAAACAGAAAATTTCTTTGTTTTGGGGGGAAAAGACAGAAATTCCACTTATTTAGAGGCAAAATGCAGAAATTCTTCTTATTTTGGAACAAAAATGAAGAAATTTCACTTTTTTATGGCAAAAAGGTATGCATTCTTCTTATTTACGGACAAAAAGGAAGAAATTTCCTGTATTTTGCAGCAAAATTGCAGAAATTCCTCTAATTGTGCCTAGAAAACGCAGAAATTCCCTATATGTTGGGGCAAAAAGACAGAAATTCTCCTTATTTTGGGGCAAAACTAAGAAATTTCACTTATTTTGGGGCAAAATTGCAGAAATTTCACTTATTTCAGAAAAAAAGCAGAAATTTTCTTATTTTGGATCAAAAAGGCAGAAATTGCTTTTATTTTGGTACAAAATTGCAGAAATTTTTCTTATTTTGGGGCAAAAACAGAAATTCTTAATATTTTGTGGCAAAAATGCAGAAATTCCCCTTATTTTGAGGTAAAAAGGCTGAAATTCCCCTTATTTGGGGGTAAAAAGGCAGAAATTTCTTTTATTTTGGTACGAAATTGCAAAAATTTTTCTTATTTTGGGCAAAATCAGAAATTTCCCATATTTTGGGGCAAAAATGCAGAAATTCCCCTTATTTTGAGGTAAAAAGGCTGAAATTCCCCTTATTTGGGGGCAAAAAGTAAGAAATTCCTCTTATTTTTGGGCAAAAAGCAGACATTTCACTTATTTTGGGGAAAATTTTAGAAATTTAACTTATTTCAGGGCAAAAAGTCAGAAATTTTCCTCATTTTGGGGCAGAAAGGCAGAAATTCCTAATATTTTTTGGCAAAAATGCAGAAATTCCCCTTATTTTGAGGTAAAAAGGCTGAAATTCCCTTTATTTGGGGGCAAAAAGGCAGAAATTTCCCTTATTTTGAAGCAAAATTGCAGAAATTTAACTTATTTCAGGGTAATAAGTCAAAAATTTTTCTTTTTTTGCGGCAAAAAAGACAGAAATTCCCTTTGTTTTGTGGGAAAAGACAGAAATTTTACTTATTTAGAGGCAAAAAAGCAGAAATTCTCCTTATTTTGAAGCAAAAATGAAGAAATTTTCCTTTTTTATGGAAAAAAAGGAATCATTCTTCTTATTTTCAGGCAAAAAGGCAGAAATTCCCAGTATTTTGGAGCAAAATTGCAGAAATTCCCCTATTTGTGAAGCAAAAAGGCAGAAATTCCCTATATGTTGGGGCAAAAAGACAGAAATTCTCCTTATTTTGGGGCAAAACTCAGAAATTCCACTTATTTTGGGGCAAAATTCCAGAAATTTCTTTTATTTTGTGGCAAAATTGCAGAAATTTCACTTATTTTGGGGCAAAATTGCAGAAATTTCACTTATTTCAGAAAAAAAAGCAGAAATTTTCTTATTTTGGGGCAAAAAGGCAGAAATTTCTTTTATCTTGGTACAAAATTGCACAAATTTTTCTTATTTTGGGTCAAAAAGGCAGAAATTTCTCATATTTTGGGGAAAAAATGCAGAAATTCCCATTATCTTGAGGTAAAAAGGCTGAAATTCCCCTTATTTGGGGGCAAAAAGGCAGAAATTTCCCTTATTTGGGGGCAAAATTTCAGAAATTTCACTTATTTCAGGGTAATAAGTCAGAAATTTTCCTTATTTTGGGGCAAAAAGACAGAAATTCCCTTTGTTTTTAGGGGAAAAGACAGAAATTCCACATTTTTGGAGGCAAAAAAGCAGAAATTCCTTTTATTTTGGAGCAAAAATGAATTTTTCTTTTTTGTGGCAAAAGGTATACATTCTCCTTATTTTCATGCTAAAAAGCAGAAATTCCCTTTATTTTTGAGCAAAATTGCAGAAATTCCCTTAATTGTGGGGCAAAAAGGCAGAAATTGCCTATATGTTGGGGCAAAAAGACAGAAATTCTTCTTATTTTGGGGCAAAACTCAGAAATTGCACTTATTTTGGGGCAAAATTCCAGAAATTTCCCTAATTTTGGGGCAAAATTGCAGAAATTTCAATTATTTTGGGGCAAAATTGCAGAAATTTCACTTATTTCAGAGAAAAAAAACAGAAATTTTCCTTATTTTGTGCAAAATGCAGAAATTCCTAATATTTTGTGGCAAAAATGCAGAAATTCCCCTTATTTTGAGGTAAAAAGGCTGAAATTCCCCTTATTTGGGGGCAAAAAGGCAGAAATTTCTCTTATTTTGGGGCAAAATTGCAGAAATTTCACTTATTTCAGGGTAATAAGTCAGAATTTTTTCTTATTTTGGAGCAAAAAAGACAGAAATTCTCTTTGTTTTGCGGGAAAAAGACAGAAATTCCACTTATTTAGAGGCAAAAAAGCAGAAATTCCCCTTATTTTGGAGCAAAATTGCAGAAATTTCCCTTTTTTATGGCAAAAAGGTATGCATTCTTTTTATTTTTGGGCAAAAAGGCAGAAATTCCCTGTATTTTGGAGCAAAATTTCAGAAATTCCCATAATTGTGGGGCAAAAAGGCAGAAATTCCCCATATTTTGGGGCAAAAATAAGAAATTCTCTTTATTTTGGGGCAAAACTAAGAAATTCCACTTATTTTGGAGCACAATTCCAGAAATTTCTTTTATTTTGTGGCAAAATTGCAGAAATTTCACTTATTTTGGGGCAAAATTGCAGAAAATTCACTTATTTCATGGAAAAAAGAAGAAATTTTCTTTTTTTTGAGGCAAAAAGTCAGAAATTTCCCATATTTTGGTGCAAAAATGCAGAAATTCCCCTTATTTTGATGTAAAAAGGCTGAAATTCCCCGTATTTGGGGGCAAAAAGGCAGAAATTTCCCTTATTTTGGGGCAAAATTGCAGAAATTTCACTTATTTCAGAAAAAAAGCAGAAATTTTCTTATTTTGGGGCAAAAAGGCAGAAATTTTTTTATTTTGGTACAAAATTGCAGAAATTTTTCGTATTTTGGGGCCAAAAGGAAGAAATTTCCCATATTTTGGGGCAAAAATGCAGAAATTCCCCTTATTTTGAGGGAAATAGGCTAAAATTTCCCTTACTTGGAGGCAAAAGGGCAGAAATTTCTCTTATTTTGGGGCAAAATTGCAGAAACATCACATATTTCAGGGTAATAATTCTGAAATTTTCCTTATTTTCGGGCAAAAAAGACTGAAATTCCCTTTGTTTTGGGGAAAAAAGACATAAATTCCACTTATAGAGACAAAAAAGCAGAAATTGCCCTTATTTTGGAGCAAAATTTCAGAAATTTCCCTTTTTTATGGCAAAAAGGTATGCATTCTTTTTATTTTCGGGCAAAAAGGCAGAAATTCCTCGTATTTTGGAGCAAAATTTCAGAAATTCCCCTAATTGTGGGGCAAAAAGGCAGAAATTCCCTATATGTTGGGGCAAAAAGACAGAAATTCTCATTATTTTGGGGCAAAACTCAGAAATTCCACTTATTTTGGGGCAAAATTCCAGAAATTTCCCTTATTTGGGGGGCAAAATTGCAGAAATTTCAGTTATTTTGGGGCAAATTGCAGAAATTTCACTTATTTCAAAAATAAAATGAAGAATTTTTCTTATTTGGAGGCAAAAACGTAAAAATTTCTTTTATTTTGGTACAAAATTGCAGAAATTTTTCTTATTTTGGGCAAAAAGGCAGAAATTTCCCATATTTTGGGGCAAAAATGCAAAAATTCCTTTTATTTTGAGGTAAAAAGGCTGAAATTCCTCTTATTTGGTGGCAAAAAGTAAGAAATTCCCATTATTTTGGTGCCAAAAGCAGACATTTCTCTTATTTTCGGGAAAAATTTTAGGAATTTAACTTATTTCAGGGCAAAAAGTCAGAAATTTTCCTTATTTTGGGGCAGAAAGGCAGAAATTCCTAATATTTTGTGGCAAAAATGCAGGAATTCCCCTTATTTTGAGGTAAAAAGGCTGAAATTCCCCTTATTTGGGGGCAAAAAGTCAGAAATTTCCCTTTTTTTGGGGCAAAATTGCAGAAATTTCACTTACTTCAAAGTAATAAGTCAGAAATTTTTTTTATTTTGGGGTAAAAAAGACAGAAATTCCTTTTGTTTTGGGGGAGAAAGACAGAAATTCCACTTATTTAGAGGCAAAAAAGCAGAAATTCCCCTTATTTTGGGGCAAAAATGAAGAAATTTCCATTTTTTATGGCATAAAGGTATGCATTCTTATTATTTTCGGGCAAAAAGGCAGAAATTCCTCGTATTTTGGAGCAAAATTGCAGAAATTCCCCTAATTGTGGGGCAAAGAGGCAGAAATTTTCTATATGTTGGGGCAAAAAGACAGAAATTCTTCTTATTGTGGGGCAAAACTCAGAATTTTCACATATTTTGGGGCAAAATTGCAGAAATTTCACTTATTTCAGAAAAAAAGCAGAAATTTTCTTATTTTCGGGCAAAAAGGCAGAAATTTCTTTTATTTTGGTACAAAATTGCAGAAATTTTTCTTATTTTGGGGCAAAAAGGCAGAAATTTCCCATATTTTAGGGCAAAAATGCAGAAATTCCCCTTATTTTGAGGTAAAAAGGCTGAAATTCCCCTTATTTGGGGGCAAAAAAGCAGAAATTTCTTTAATTTTGGTACAAAATTGCAGAAATTTTTCTTATTTTGGGCAAAAAAGCAGAAATTTCCCATATTTTGGGGCTAAAATGCAGAAATTCCCATTATTTTGAGGTAAAAAGGCTGAAATTACCCTTATTTGGGGGCAAAAAGTAAGAAATTCCCCTTATTTTGGGTCAAAAAGCAGACATTTCCTATATTTTGGGGAAAAATTTTAGAAATTTAACTTATTTCAGGGCAAAAAGTCAGAAATTTTTCTTATTTTGGGGCACAAAGGCAGAAATTCCTAATATTTTGTGGCAAAAATGCAGAAATTCCTTTTATTTTGAGGTAAAAAGGCTGAAATTCCCCTTATTTGGGGGCAAAAAGGCAGAAATTTCCCTTATTTTGGGGCAAAATTGAAGAAATTTCACTTATTTCAGGGTAATAAGTCAGAAATTTTTCTTATTTTGAAGCAAAAAGACAAAAATTCCCTTTGTTTTGTGGGAAAAAGACAGAAATTTTACTTATTTAGAGGCAAAAAAGCAGAAATTCCCCTTATTTTGGAGCAAAAATGAGATTTCCCTTTTTTATGGCAAAAAGGTATGCATTCCTCTTATTTTCAGGCAAAAAGGCAGAAATTCCCCGTATTTTGGAGCAAAATTGAAGAAATTCCTCTAATTTTGGGGAAAAATGGCAGAAATTCCCTATATGTTGGGGCAAAAAGACAGAAATTCCCCTTATTTTGGAGCAAAAATGAAGAAATTTCCCTTTTTTATGGCATAAAGGTATGCATTCCTCTTATTTTCAGGCAAAAAGGCAGAAATTCCCTGTATTTTGGAGCAAAATTAAAGAAATTCTCCTAATTGTGGGGCAAAAAGGCTGAAATTCCCTATATGTTGGGGCAAAAAGACAGAAATTCTCCTTATTTAGGAGAAAAACTCAGAAATTTCAATTATTTTGAGGCAAAATTGCAGAAATTTCACTTATTTCAGAAAAAAAGCAGAAATTTTCTTATTTTGGGGCAAAAAAGCAGAAATTTCTTTTATTTTGGTACAAAATTGCAGAAATTTTTCTTATTTTGGGGCAAAAAGGCAGAAATTTCCCATATTTTGGGGCAAAAATGCAGAAATTCCCCTTATGTTGAGGTAAAAATGCTGAAATTCTCCTTATTTGGGGGCAAAAATGCAGAAATTTCTCTTATTTTGAGGCAAAATTGCAGAAATTTCACTTATTTCAGGGTAATAAGTCAGAAATTTTTTTTTTATTTTGGGACAAAAAAGACAGAAATTCTCTTTGTTTTGGGGAGAAAAGAGAGTAATTCCACTTATTTAGAGGCAAAAAAGCAGAAATTCCCCTTATTGTGGAGCAAAATTGCAGAAATTTCCCTATTTTGTGGTAAAAAGTTATGCATTCTCCTTATTTTGGACACAAAGGCAGAAATTCCCTGTATTTTGGAGCAAAATTGAAGAAATTCCCCTAATTGCGGGGCAAAAGGCTGAAATTCCCTATATGTTGGGGCAAAAAGACAGAAATTCTCCTTATTTTGGGGCAAAACTCAGAAATTCCACTTATTTTGGGGCAAAATTGCAGAAATTTCCCGTATTTTGGGGCAAAATTGAAAAAATTTCACTTATTTTGGGGCAAAATTCCAGAAATTTCACTTATTTCAGGGAAAAAAAGCAGAAATTTTTTTATTTTGGGGCAAAAAGGCAGAAATTTCTCATATTTTGTGGCAAAAATGCAGAAATTCTCCTTATTTTGAGGTAAAAAAGCTGAAATTCCCCTTATTTGGATGCAAAAAGGCAGAAATTTCTATTATTTTGGGAAAAAATTGCAGAAATTTCACTTATTTCAGGGTAATAAGTCAGAAATTTTCTTATCTTGGGGCAAATAAAACAGAAAATCCCTTTGTTTTGGGGGGAAAAGACAGAAATTCCACTTATTTAGAGGCAAAAACGGAGAAATTCCTCTTATTTTGGAACAAAAATGAAGAAAGTTCACTTTTTTATGGCAAAAGGTATGCATTCTTCTTATTTTCGTTCAAAAAGGCAGAAATTTCCCGTATTTTGGAGCAAAATTGCAGAAATTCCTCTAATTGTGGGGCAAAAAGCAGAAATTCCCAATATGTTGGGGCAAAAAGACAGAAATTCTCCTTATTTTGGGGCAAAACTCAGAAATTTCACTTATTTTGGGGCAAAATTGCAGAAATTTCACTTATTTCAGAAAAAAAGCAGAAATTTTCTTATTTTGGATCAAAAAGGCAGAAATTTCTTTTATTTTGGTACAAAATTGCAGAAATTTTTCTTATTTTGGGCAAAATGCAGAAATTTCCCATATTTTGGGGAAAAATGCAGAAATTCCCATTATTTTGAGGTAAAAAGGCTGAAATTCCCCTTATTTGGGGGCAAAAAGTAAGAAATTCCTCTTAATTTGTGGCAAAAAGCAGACATTTCCCTTATTTTGGGGAAAATTTTAGAAATTTATCTCATTTCAGGGCAAAAAGTCAGAAATTTTCCTTATTTAGAGGCAGAAAGGCAGAAATTTCTAATATTTTGTGGCAAAAATGCAGAAATTCCCCTTATTTTGAGGTAAAAATGCTGAAATTCCCCTTATTTGGGGGAAAAAAGGCAGAAATTTCCTTTATTTTGGGGCAAAATTGCAGAAATTTCACTCATTTCAGGGTAATAAGTCAAAAATTTTTCTTATTTTGCGGCAAAAAAGACAGAAATTCCCATTGTTTTGTGGTAAAAGACAGAAATTTTACTTATTTCGAGGCAATAAAGCAGAAATTCCCCTTATTTTGGAGCAAAAATGAAGAAATTTATCTTTTTTATGGCAAAAAGGAATGCATTCTTCTTATTTTCAGGCAAAAAGGCAGAAATTCCCCGTATTTTGGAGCAAAATTGCAGAAATTCCTCTAATTGTGGGGCAAAAATGCAGAAATTCCCTATATGTTTGGGCAAAAAGACAGAAATTCTCCTTATTTTGGGGTAAAACTCTAAAATTCCACTTATTTTGGGGCAAAATTCCAGAAATTTCCCTTATTTTGGGGCCAAATTGTAGAAATTTCACTTATATTGGGGCAAAATTGCAGAAATTTCACTTATTTCAGGGAAAAAAATTAGAATTTTTCTTATTGTGGGGCAAAAAGGCAGAAATTTCTCATATGTTGTGGCAAAAATGCAGAAATTCCCCTTATTTTGTGGTAAAAAGGCTGAAAATCCTCTTATTTGGGAGCAAAAATGCAGAAATTTCCATTATTTGGGGGTAAAATTGCAGAAATTTCACTTATTTCAGGGTAATAAGTCAGAAATTTTTCTTGTTTTGGGGCAAAAAATAGAGAAATTCCCTTTGTTTTGGGGGGAAAAGACAGAAATTCCACTTATTTAGAGGCAAAAAAGCAGAAATTCCCCTTATTTTGGAGCAAAAATGAAGAAATTTCCCTATTTTATGGCAAAAAGGTATGCATTCTTCTTATTTTCAGACAAAAAGGAAGAAATTGCCTGTATTTTGGAGCAAAATAGCAGAAATTCCCCTAAATGTGGGGCCAAAAGGCAGAAATTCACTATATGTTGCGGCAAAAAGACAGAATTTCTCCTTATTTTGGTGCAAAACTCAGAAATTTCACATATTTTGGGGCAAAATTCCAGAAATTTTTCTTATTTTGGAGAAAAATTGCAGAAATTTCACTTATTTTGGGGCAAAATTGCAAAAATTTCTCTTATTTTGGGGCAAAATTGCAGAAATTTCACTTATTTCAGGGAAAAAAAGCAGATATTTTCTTATTTTGGGGCAAAAAGGCAGAAATTCCTAATATTTTGTGGCAAAAATGCAGAAATTCCCCTTATTTGGAGGTAAAAAAGCTGGAATTCCCCTTATTTGGGTGCAAAAAGGCAGAAATTTCTTTTTTTTTTTGGGAAAAAATTGCAGAAATTTCACTTATTTCAGGGTAATAAGTCAGAAATTTTTTTTATTTTGCGGCAAAAAAGACAGAAATTCTTTTTGTTTTGTGGGAAAAAGACAGAAATTTTACTTATTTAGAGGCAATAAAGCAGAAATTCCCCTTATTTTGGAGCAAAAATGAAGAAATTTCCCTTTTTTATGGCAAAAAGGAATGCATTCTTCTTATTTTCAGGCAAAAAGGCAGAAATTTCCCGTATTATGGAGCAAAATTGCAGAAATTCCCCTAAATGTGGGGCCAAAAGTCAGAAATTCCCTATATGTTGGGGCAAAAAGACAGAAATTCTTCTTATTATGGGGCAAAACTCAGAAATTTCACATATTTTGGGGCAAAATTCCAGAAATTTTTCTTATTTTGGAGAAAAATTGCAGAAATTTCACTTATTTTAGGGCAAAATTGCAGAAATTTCACTTATTTCAGGGAAGAAAGGCAGAAATTTTCTTTATTTTGGGGCAAAAAGGCAGAAATTCCTAATATTTTGTGGCAAAAATGCAGAAATTCCCCTAATTTTGAGATAAAAAGTCTGAAATTCCCCTTTTTTAGGGGCAGAAAGGCAGAAATATCTCTTATTTTGGGGCAAAATTGATTAAATTTCACTATTTTCAGTGTAATAAGTCAGAAATTTTGCTTATTTTGGGGCAAAAATGACAGAAATTTTCTTTGTTTTGAGGGAAAAAGACAGAAATTCCACTTATTTAGAGGCAAAAAAGCAGAAATTCCCCTTATTTTGGAGCAAAAATGAAGAAATTTCCCTTTTTTGTGGCAAAAGGTATAAATTCCCCTTATTTTCGGGCTAAAAAGCAGAAATTCCCCGTATTTTGGAGCAAAATTGTAGAAATTCCCCTAATTGTGGTGCAAAAAGGCAGAAATTCCTTATATGTTAGGGCAAAGAGACAGAAATTCTCCTTATTTTGGGGCAAAACTCAGAAATTCCACTTATTTTGGGGCAAAATTCCAGAAATTTCCCTCAATTTGGGGCAAAATTGGAGAAATATCCCTCATTATGGGGCAAAATTTCAGAAATTTCACTTATTTCAGGGTAATAAGTCAGAAATTTTCTTTATTTTGGGGCCAAAAAGACAGAAATTCCCCTTTTTGGGAGGGGGAAAGAGAGAAATTTTACTTATTTAGAGGCAAAAAAGCAGAAATTCCCTTTATTTTGGAGCAAAATTGCAGAAATTTCTCTTTTTTATGGCAAAAAGGTATGCATTCTTCTTATTTTCGGGCAAAAAGGCAGAAATTCCCCGTATTTTTGAGCAAAATTGCAGAAATTCCCCTAATTGTGGGGCAAAAAGGCAAAATTTCCCTATATGTTGGGGCAAAAAGACAGAAATTCTCCATATTTTGGGGCAAAACTCAAAAATTCCACTTATTTTTGGGCAAAATTCCAGAAATTTCCCTTATTTTGGGGCAAAATTGCAGAAATTTCAATTATTTTGGGGCAAAATTGCAGAAATTTCACTTAATTCAGAAAAAAAAGCAGAAATTTTCTTATTTTGGGGCAAAAAGGCAGAAATTAATAATATTTTGTGGCAAAAATTCAGAAATTCCCCTTATTTTGAGGTAAAAAGGCTGAAATTCACCTTATTTGGGGGCAAGAAGGCAAAAAATTTTTTTTATTTTGGGGCAAAATTGCAGAAATTTCACTTATTTCAGGGTAGTAAGTCAGAAATTTTCCTTATTTTGGGGCAAAAAAGAAAGGAATTCCTTTTGTTTTTGGGGAAAAAGACAGAAATTCCACTTATTTAGAGGCAAAAATGCAGAAATTTTCCTTATTTTGGAGCAAAAATGAAGAAATTCGCCATTTTGATGGCAGAAAGGTATGCATTCTTCTTATTTTCGGGCAAAAAGGCAGTAATTCCCTGTATTTTGGAGCAAAATTGCAGAAATTCCCCTAATTGTTTGGCAAAAAGGCAGAAATTCTCTATATGTTGGGGCAAAAAGACAGAAATTCTTCTTATTTTGGGGCAAAACTCAGAAATTCCACTTGTTTTGGGGCAAAATTCCAGAAATTTCCCTTAATTTGGGGCAAAATTGCAGAAATTTCACTTATTTTGGAGCAAAATTGCAGAAATTTCACTTATTTTGGGGCAAAATTGCAGAAATTTCACTTATTTCAGAAAAAAGGCAGAAATTTTCCTTATTTTGGGAAAAAAGGCAGAAATTCCTAATATTTTGAGGCATAAATGCAGAAATTCCCCTTATTTTGAGGTAAAAAGGCTGAAATTCCCCTTATTTGGGGGCAATAAGGCAAAAATTTCTTTTATTTTGGGGCAAAATTGCAGAAATTTCATTTATTTCAGGGTAATAAGTCAGAAATTTTCTTTATTTTGGGGCAAAAAAGACAGGAATTCCCTTTGTTTTGGGGGAAAAATACAGAAATTACACTTATTTAGAGGCAAAAAAGCAGAAATTCCCCTTATTTTGGAGCAAAAATGAAGAAATTTCCTTTTTATGGCAAAAATGTTTGCATTCTTCTTATTTTTGGGCAAAAAGGCAGAAATTCCCCATATTTTGGAGCAAAATTGCAGAAATTTCCCCAATTGTGGGGCAAAAAGGCAGAAATTCTCTATATGTTGGGGCAAAAAGACAGAAATTCTTCTTATTTTGGGGCAAAACTCAGAAATTCCACTTATTTTGGGGCAAAATGCAGAAATTTCACTTATTTTGGGGCAAAATGCAGAAATTTCACTTATTTCAGGAAAAAAAGGCAGAAATTTTCCTTATATTGAGGCAAAAAGGCAGAAATTCCTAATATTTTGTAGCAAAAATGCAGAAATTCCCCTTATTTCGAGGTAAAAAGGTTGAAATTCCCTTTATTTGGTAGCAAAAAAGTAGAAATTTCCTTTATTTTGGGGCAAAATTGCAGAAATTTCACTTACTTCAGAGTAATAAGTCAGAATTTTTCCTTATTTTGGGGCAAAAAATAAAGAAATTCCCTTTGTATTGAGGGAAAAAAACAAAAATTCCACTTATTTAGAGGCAAAAATGCAGAAATTCCCTTTATTTTGGAGCAAAAATGAAGAAATTTCCCTTTTTTATGGCAAGAAGGTATGCATTCTTCTTATTTTCAAGCAAAAAGGCAGAAATTCCCTGTATATTGGAGCAAAATTGCAGAAATTCCCCTAATTGTGGTGCAAAAGGCAGAAATTGCCTATATGTTGGGGCAAAACTCAGAAATTCCACTTATTTAGGGGCAAAATTCCAGAAATTTCCCTTATTTTGGGGCAAAATTGCAGAAATTTCACTTATTTTGGGGCAAAATTGCAGAAATTTCACTTATTTCAGGGAAAAAAAAACAGAAATTTTCTTATTTTGGGGCAAAAAGGCAGAAATTATTATTTTGTGGCAAAAATGCAGAAATTCCTCTTATTTTGAGGTAAAAAGGCTGAAATTCCCCTTATTTGGGGGCAAAAAAGTAAAAATTTTCTTTATTTTGGGGCAAAATTGCAGAAATTTCACATATTTCAAGGTAGTCAGTCAGAAATTTTCCTTATTTTGGGGCAAAAAAGACAGGAATTCCCTTTGTTTTGGGGGAAAAAGACAGAAATTCCACTTATTTAGAGGCAAAAAAGCAGAAATTCCCTTTATTTAGGAGCAAAAATGAAGAAATTTTTCCTTTTTTAAGGCAAAAAGGTATGCATTCTTTTTATTTTCGGGCAAAAAGGCAGAAATTCCATGTATTTTGGAGCAAAATTGCAGAAATTCCCCTAAATGTGGGGCAAAAATGCAGAAAATCTCTATATGTTGGGGCAAAAAGACAGAAATTCTCTATATTTTGGGGCAAAACTCAGAAATTCCACTTATTTTGGGGCAAAATTCCAGAAATTTTCCTTATTTTGGGCAAAATTGCAGAAATTTCACTTATTTTTGGGCAAATATGCAGAAATTTCACTTATTTTGGGGCAAAATTGCAGAAATTTCACTTATTTCAGGGAAAAAAAGCAGAAATTTTCCTTATTTTGAAGCAAAAAGGCAGAAATTCCTAATATTTTGTTGCAAAAATGCAGAAATTCCCCTTATTTCGAGGTAAAAAGTCTGAAATTTCCCTTTTTGGGGGCAAAAAGGCAGAAATTTCCCTTATATTGAGACAAAATTGCCAAAATTTCACTTATTTCAGGGTAAAAAGTCAGAATTTTTCCTTATTTTGGGGCAAAAAAGACAGAAATTCCCTTTCTTTTGGGGGAAAAAGACAGAAATTCCACTTATTTAGAGGCAAAAAAGCAGAAATTCCCCTTATTTTGGAGCAAAAATGAAGAAATTCCCCTAATTGTAGGGCAATAAGGCAGAAATTGCCTATATGTTGGGGCAAAAAGACAGAAATTCTCCTTATTTTGGTGGAAAACTCAGAAATTAAACTTATTTTTGGGCAAAATTCCAGAAATTTTCCTTATTTTGTGGCAAAATTGCAGACATTTCACTTATTTTGGGGCAAAATTGCAGAAATTTCACTTATTTCAGGGAAAAAAAGCAGAAATTTTCTTATTTTAGGGTAAAACGGCAGAAATTCCTAATATTTTGTGGCATAAATGCCGAAATTCCCCTTATTTTGAGGTAAAAAGGCTGAAATTCCTTTTATTTGGGGGCAATAAGGCAAAAATTTCCTTTATTTTGGGGCAAAATTGCAGAAATTTCACTTATTTAAGGGTAATATGTCAGAAATTTTCTTTATTTTGGGGCAAAAAAGACAGGAATTCCCTTTGTTTTGGGGGAAAAAGACAGAAATTCCACTTATTTAGAGGCAAAAAAGCAGAAATTCCCCTTACTTTGGAGCAAAAATGAAGAAATTTACTTTTTATGGCAAAAAGGTATGCATTCTTCTTATTTTCGGGCAAAAAGGCAGAAATTCCCCGTATTTTGGAGCAAAATTGCAGAAATTCCCCTAATAGTGGGGCAAAAAGGCAGAAAAATCTCTATATGTTGGGGAAAAAAAAGAAATTCTTTTTATTTTGAGGCAAAACTAAGAATTCCACTTATTTAGGGGCAAAAATCCAGAAATTTCCCTTATTTTGGGACAAAATTGCAGAAATTTCACTTATTTTGGGGCAAAATTGCAGAAATTTCACTTATTTCAGGGAAAAAAGGAGAAATTTTCTTATTTTGGGGCAAAAAGGCAGAAATTCCTAATATTTTGTGGCAAAAATGCAGAAATTCACCTTATTTTGAGGTAAAAAGGCTGAAATTCCCCTTATTTGGGGGCAAAAAGGCAGAATTTTCCCTTATTTTGGGGCAAAATTGCAGAAATTTCACTTACGTCAGGGTAATAAGTCAGAATTTTTCCTTATTTTGGTGCAAAAATACAAAAAATCCCTTTGTTTTGGGGGAAAAAAACAGAAATTCCACTTATTTAGAGGCAAAAAAGCAGAAATTCATTTTTTTGGAGCAAAAATGAAGGAATTTCTTTTTTATGGCAAAAAGGTATGCATTCTTCTTATTTTCGGGCAAAAAGGCTGAAATTCCCCGTATTTTGGAGCAAAATTGCAGAAATTCCCCTAAATGTGGGGCCAAAAGGCAGAAATTCCCTATATGTTGGGACAAAAAGACAGAATTTCTCCTTATTTTGGGGCAAAACTCAGAAATTTCACATATTTTGGGGCAAAATTCCAGAAATTTTTCTTATTTTGGAGAAAAATTGCAGAAATTTCACTTATTTTGGGGAAAAATTGCAAAAATTTCTCTTATTTTGGGGCAAAATTGCAGAAATTTCACTTATTTCAGGGAAAAAAAACAGAAATTTTCTTATTTTGGGGCAAAAAGGCAGAAATTTCTCATATTTTGTGGCAAAAATGCAGAAATTCCCCTTATTTTGAGGTAAAAAGGCTGGAATTCCCCTAATTGGGTGCAAAAAGGCAGAAATGTCTTTTTTTTTTTTTTGGGAAAAAATTGCAGAAATTTCACTTATTTCAGGGTAATAAGTCAGAAATTTTTCTTATTTTTCGGCAAAAAAGACAGAAATTCTTTTTGTTTTGTGGGAAAAAGACAGAAATTTTACTTATTTAGAGGCAATAAAGCAGAAATTCCCCTTATTTTGGAGCAAAAATGAAGAAATTTCCCTTTTTTTATGGCAAAAAGGAATGCATTCTTCGTATTTTCAGGCAAAAAGGCAGAAATTTCCCGTATTTTGGAGCAAAATTGCAGAAATTCCCCTAAATGTGGGGCCAAAAGGCAGAAATTCCCTATATGTTGGGGCAAAAAGACAGAAATTCTTCTTATTATGGGGCAAAACTCAGAAATTTCACATATTTTGGTGCAAAATTCCAGAAATTTTTCTTATTTTGGAGAAAAATTGCAGAAATTTCACTTATTTTAGGGCAAAATTGCAGAAATTTCACTTATTTCATGGAAGAAAGGCAGAAATTTTCCTTATTTTGGGGCAAAAAGGCAGAAATTCCTAATATTTTGTGGCAAAAATGCAGAAATTCCCCTTATTTTGAGGTAAAAAGTCTGAAATTCCCCTTTTTTAGGGGCAGAAAGGCAGAAATTTCTCTTATTTTGGGGCAAAATTGATGAAATTTCACTATTTTCAGTGTAATAAGTCAGAAATTTTGCTTATTTTGGGGCAAAAATGACAGAAATTTTCTTTGTTTTGAGGGAAAAAGACAGAAATTCCACTTATTTAGAGGCAAAAAAGCAGAAATTCCCCTTATTTTGGAGCAAAAATGAAGAAATTTCCCTTTTTTGTGGCAAAAGGTATAAATTCCCCTTATTTTCGGGCTAAAAAGCAGAAATTCCCCGTATTTTGGAGCAATATTGTAGAAATTCCCCTAATTGTGGTGCAAAAAGGCAGAAATTCCCTATATGTTAGGGCAAAGAGACAGAAATTCTTATTTTGGGGCAAAACTCAGAAATTCCACTTATTTTGGGGCAAAATTCCAGAAATTTCCCTTAATTTGGGGCAAAATTGGAGAAATTTCCCTCATTTTGGGGCAAAATTTCAGAAATTTCACATATTTCAGGGTAATAAGTCAGAAATTTTCTTTATTTTGGGGCCAAAAAGACAGAAATTCCCTTTTTTGGGGGGGGAAAAGAGAGAAATTTTACTTATTTAGAGGCAAAAAAGCAGAAATTCCCCTTATTTTGGAGCAAAATTGCAGAAATTTCTCTTTTTTATGGCAAAAAGGTATGCATTCTTCTTATTTTCGGGCAAAAAGGCAGAAATTCCCCGTATTTTAGAGCAAAATTGCAGAAATTCCCCTAATTGTGGGGCAAAAAAGAAAAATTTCCCTATATATTGGGGCAAAAAGACAGAAATTCTCCTCATTTTGGGGCAAAACTCAAAAATTCCACTTATTTTTGGGCAAAATTCCAGAAATTTCCCTTATTTTGGGGCAAAATTGCAGAAATTTCACTTATTTTGGGGCAAAATTGCAGAAATTTCACTTATTTCAGAAAAAAAAGCAGAAATTTTCTTATTTTGGGGCAAAAAGGCAGAAATTAATAATATTTTGTGGCAAAAATGCAGAAATTCCTCTTATTTTGAGGTAAAAAGGCTGAAATTCCCCTTATTTGGGGGCAAGAAGGCAAAAAATTTTTTTTTATTTTGGGGCAAAATTGCAGAAATTTCACTTATTTCAGGGTAGTAAGTCAGAAATTTTCCTTATTTTGGGGCAAAAAAGAAAGGAATTCCTTTTGTTTTGGGGGAAAAAGACAGAAATTCCACTTATTTTGGGGCAAAATGCAGAAATTTCACTTATTTTGGGGCAAAATGCAGAAATTTCACTTATTTCAGGAAAAAAAGGCAGAAATTTTCCTTATATTGAGGCAAAAAGGCAGAAATTCTTAATATTTTGTAGCAAAAATGCAGAAATTCCCCTTATTTCGAGGTAAAAAGGTTGAAATTCCCTTTATTTGGTAGCAAAAAAGTAGAAATTTCCCTTATTTTGGGGCAAAATTGCAGAAATTTCACTTATTTCAGGGTAATAAGTCAGAAATTTTCTTTATTTTGGGGCAAAAAGGACAGGAATTTCCTTTGTTTTGGGGGAAAAATACAGAAATTCCACTTATTTAGAGGCAAAAAAATAGAAATTCCCTTTATTTTGGAGCAAAAATGAAGAAATTTCTTTTTTATGGCAAAAATGTTTGCATTCTTCTTATTTTCGGGCAAATAGGCAGAAATTCCCCATATTTTGGAGCAAAATTGCAGAAATTCCCCCAATTGTGGGGCAAAAAGGCAGAAATTCTCTATATGTTGGGGCAAAAAGACAGAAATTCTTCTTATTTTGAAGCAAAACTCAGAAATTCCACTTATTTTGAAGCAAAATTCAAGAAATTTCCCTTATTTTAGGACAAAATTGCAGAAATTTCACTTATTTTGGGGCAAAATTGCAGAAATTTCAATTATTTCAGGGAAAAAAGCAGAAATTTTCTTATTTTGGGGCAAAGAGGCAGAAATTCCTAATATTTTGTGGCAAAAATTCGTAAATTCCCCTTATTTTGAGGTAAAAAGGCTGAAATTCCCCTTATTTGGGGGCAAAAATGCAGAAATTCCCCTTATTTTGAGGTAAAAAGGCTGAAATTCCCTTTATTTGGGGGAAAAAAGGCAAAAATTTCCTTTATTTTGGGGCAAAATTGCAGAAATTTCACATATTTCAGGGTAATAAGTCAGAAATTTTCCTTATTTTGGGGCAAAAAAGACAGGAATTCCCTTTGTTTTGGAGGAAAAAGACAGAAATTCCACTTATTTAGAGGCAAAAAAGCAGAAATTCCCCTTATTTTGGAGCAAAAATGAAGAAATTTCCCTTTTTTATGGCAAAAAGTTATGCATTCTTCTTATTTTCGGGCAAAAAGGCAGAAATTTTCCGTATTTTGGAGCAAAATTGCAGAAATTTCCTTAATTGTGGGACAAAAATGCAGAAATTCTCTATATGTTGGGGCAAAAAGACAGAAATTCTCCTTATTTTGTGTCAAAACTCAGAAATTCCACTTATTTTGGGGCAAAATTCCAGAAATTTCCTTTAATTTGGGGCAAAATTGCAGAAATTTCACTTATTTTTGGGCAAAATTGCAGAAATTTCACTTATTTTGGGGCAAAATTGCAGAAATTTCACTTATTTCAGAGAAAAAGAAAAAATTTCCTTATTTTGGGGCAAAAAGGCAGAAATTCCTAATATTTTGTGACAAAAATGCAGAAATTCTCCTTATTTTGAGGTAAAAAGGCTGAAATTCCCCTTATTTGGAAGCAAAAATGCAGAAAATTCCCTAATTTTGGGGCAAAATTGCAAAAATTTAACTTACTTCAGGGTAATAAGTCAGAATTTTTCCTTATTTTGGGGCAAAAAAGACAGAAATTCCCTTTGTCTTGGGGGAAAAAGACAGAAATTCCACTTATATAAATGCCAAAAAGCAGAAATTCCCCTTATTTTGGAGCAAAAATGAAGAAATTTCTCTTTTTTATGGCAAAAAGTTATGCATTCTTCTTATTTTCGGGCAAAAAGGCAGAAATTCCCCGTATTTTGGAGCAAAATTGCAGAAATTCCCCTAATTGTGGGGCAAAAAGGCAGATATTCCCCGTATTTTGGAGCAAAATTGAAGAAATTCCCCTAAATGTTGGGCAAAAAGGCAGAAATTGCCTATATGTTGGGGCAAAAAGACAGAAATTCTCCTTATTTTGGTGCAAAATTCCAGAAATTTTCCTTATTTTGGGGCAAAATTGAAGAAATTTCACTTATTTTGGGGCAAAATTGCAGAAATTTCACTTATTTTGGGGCAAAATTGCAGAAATTTAACTTATTTCAGAGAAAAAAGGCAGAAATTTTCCTTATTTTGGGGCAAAAAGCAGATATTCCTAATATTTTGTGGCAAAAATGCAGAAATTCCCCTTATTTTGAGGTAAAAAGGCTGAAATTCGCATTATTTGGGGCAAAAAGGCAGAAATTTCCCTAATTTTGGAGCAAAAGTGCAGGAATTTCACGTACTTCAGAGTAATAAGTCAGAATTTTTCCTTATTTTGGGGCAAAAAAGACAGAAATTCCCTTTGTTTTGGGAGAAAAAGACAGAAATTCCACTTATTTAGAGGCAAAAAAGCAGAAATTCCCCTTATTTTGGAGCAAAAATGAAGAAATTTCCCTTTTTTATGGCAAAAAGGTATGCATTCTTCTTATTTTCGGGCAAAAAGGCAGAAATTCTCGGTATTTTGGAGCAAAATTGCAGAAATTCCCCTAATTGTGAAGCAAAAAGGCAGAAATTCCCTATATGTTGGGGCAAAAAGACAGAAATTCTCCATTTTTTGGGGCAAAACTCAGAAATTCCACTTATTTTGTGGCAAAATTCCAGAAATTTCCCTTATTTTGGGGCAAAATTGCAGAAATTTCACTTATTTTGGGGCAAAATTGCAGAAATTTCACTTATTTCAGGGAAAAAAAGCAGAAATTTTCTTATTTTGGGACAAAAAGGCAGAAATTAATAATATTTTGTGGCAAAAATGCAGAAATTCCCCTTATTTTGAGGTAAAAGGGCTGAAATTCCCCTTATTTGGGGGCAAAAAAGAAAAAATTTCCTTTATTTTGGGGCAAAATTGCAGAAATTTCACATATTTCAGGGTAGTCAGTCAGAAATTTTCCTTATTTTGGGGCAAAAAAGACAGGAATTCCCTTTGTTTTGGGGGAAAAATACAGAAATTCCACTTATTTAGAGGCAAAAAAGCAGAAATTCCCTTTATTTAGGAGCAAAAATGAAGAAATTTTTCTTTTTTTAAGGCAAAAAGGTATGCATTCTTTTTATTTTCGGGCAAAAAGGCAGAAATTCCATGTATTTTGGAGCAAAATTGCAGAAATTCCCCTAATTGTGGGGCAAAAATGCAGAAAATCTCTATATGTTGGGGCAAAAAGACAGAAATTCTGTATATTTTGGGGCAAAACTTCGAAATTCAACTTATTTTGGGGCAAAATTCCAGAAATTTTCCTTATTTTGGGCAAAATTGCAGAAATTTCACTTATTTTTGGGCAAATATGCAGAAATTTCACTTATTTTGGGGCAAAATTGCAGAAATTTCACTTATTTCAGGGAAAAAAGGCAGAAATTTTCCTTATTTTGGGGCAAAAAGGCAGAAATTCCTAATATTTTGTTGAAAAAATGCAGAAATTCCCCTTATTTCGAGGTAAAAAGTCTGAAATTCCCCTTATTTGGGGGCAAAAAGGCAGAAATTTCCCTTATTTTGGGACAAAATTGCCGAAATTTCACTTACTTCAGGGTAAAAAGTCAGAATTTTTCCTTATTTTGGGGCAAAAAATACAGAAATTCCTTTTGTTTTGGGGAAAAAGACAGAAATTCCACTTATTTAGAGGCAAAAAAGCAGAAATTCCCCTTATTTTGGAGCAAAAATGAAGAATTTCCCCTAATTGTGGGGCAAAAAGGCAGAAATTGCCTATATGTTGGGGCAAAAAGACAGAAATTCTCCTTATTTTGGTGCAAAACTCAGAAATTAAACTTATTTTTGGGCAAAATTCCAGAAATTTCCCTTATTTTGTGGCAAAATAGCAGACATTTCACTTATTTTGGGGCAAAATTGCAGAAATTTCACTTATTTCAGGGAAAAAAAGCAGAAATTTTCTTATTTTAGGGTAAAACGGCAGAAATTCCTAATATTTTGTGGCATAAATGCAGAAATTTCCCTTATTTTGAGGTAAAAAGGCTGAAATTCCTTTTATTTGGGGGCAATAAGGCAAAAATTTCCTTTATTTTGGGGCAAAATTGCAGAAATTTCACTTATTTAAGGGTAATAAGTCAGAAATTTTCTTTATTTTGGGGCAAAAAAGACAGGAATTCCCTTTGTTTTGGGGGAAAAAGACAGAAATTCCAATTATTTAGAGGCAAAAAAGCAGAAATTCCCCTTATTTTGGAGCAAAAATGAAGAAATTTACTTTTTATGGCAAAAAGGTATGCATTCTTCTTATTTTCGGGCAAAAAGGCAGAAATTCCCTGTATTTTGGAGCAAAATTGCAGAAATTCCCCTAATAGTGGGGCAAAAAGGCAGAAAATCTCTATATGTTGGGGAAAAAAAAATTCTTTTTATTTTGGGGCAAAACTCAGAAATTCCACTTATTTAGGGGCAAAATTCTAGAAATTTCCCTTATTTTGGGACAAAATTGCAGAAATTTCACTTATTTTGGGGCAAAATTGCAGAAATTTCACTTATTTCAGGGAAAAAAGGAGAAATTTTCTTATTTTGGGACAAAAAGGCAGAAATTCCTAATATTTTGTGGCAAAAATGCAGAAATTCACCTTATTTTGAGGTAAAAAGGCTGAAATTCCCCTTATTTGGGGGCAAAAAGGCAGAATTTTCCCTTATTTTGGGGCAAAATTGCAGAAATTTCACTTACTTCAGGGTAATAAGTCAGAATTTTTCCTTATTTTGGTGCAAAAATACAAAAAATTCCTTTGTTTTTGGGGAAAAAAACAGAAATTCCACTTATTTAGAGGCAAAAAAGCAGAAATTCCTTTTTTTGGAGCAAAAATGAAGGAATTTTTTTTTATGGCAAAAAGGTATGCATTCTTCTTATTTTCGGGCAAAAAGGCTGAAATTCCCCGTATTTTGGAGCAAAATTGCAGAAATTCCCCTAATTGTGGGGCAAAAAGGCAGAAATTCTCTATATGTTGGGGCAAAAAACAGAAATTCTTCTTATTTTGGGGCAAAACTCAGAAATTTCACCTATTTTGGGGCAAAATTCCAGAAATTTCCCTTATTTTGGGGCAAAATTGCAGAAATTTCACTTATTTTGGGGCAAATTTGCAGAAATTTCACTTATTTTGGGGCAAAACTGCAGAAATTTCACTTATTTCAGTGAAAAAAGGCAGAAATTTTCCTTATTTTGGGGCAAAAAGGCAGAAATTCCTAATATTTTGTGGCAAAAATGCAGAAATTCCCCATATTTCGAGGTAAAAAGGCTGAAATTCCACTTATTTGGGGGCAAAAAGGCAGAAATTTTTCTTATTTTGGGGCAAAATTGCAGAAATTTCACTTACTTCAGGGTAATAAGTCAGAATTTTTCTTTATTTTGGGGCAAAAAAGACAGAAATTTCCTTCGTTTTGGGGGAAAAATACAGAAATTCCACTTATTTAGAGGCAAAAAAGAAGAAATTACCCTTATTTTTGAGCAAAAATGAAGAAATTTCCTTTTTATGGCAAAAAGATATGCATTCTTCTCACTTTCGGGCAAAAAGGCAGAAATTCCCTGTATTTTGGGGCAAAATTGCAGAAATTCCCCTAATTGTGGGGCAAAAAGGCAGAAATTCTTTATATGTTGGGGCAAAAAGACAGAAATTCTCCTTATTTTGGGGCAAAACTCAGTAATTCCACTTAGTCTGGGTCAAAATTCCAGAAATTTCCCTTATTTTGGGGCAAAATTGCAGAAAATTCACTTATTTTGGGGCAAAATTGCAGAAATTTCACTTATTTCAGGGAAAAAAGCAGAAATTTTTTTATTTTGGGGCAAAAAGTCAGAAATTAATAATATTTTGTGGCAAAAATGCAGAAATTTTCTTTATTTTGAGGTAAAAAGGCTGAAATTCCACTTATTTGTGGGCAAAAAGGCAGAAATTTCTCTTATTTTGAGGCAAAATTGCAGAAATTTCACTTACTTCAGGGTAATAAGTCAGAATTTTTCCGTATTTTGGTGTAAAAATACAAAAATTCCCTTCGTTTTGGGAAAAAAAGACAGAAATTCCACTTATTTAGAGGCAAAAAAGCAGAAATTCCCCTTATTATGGAGCAAAATGAAGAAATTTCCCTTTTTTATGGCAAAAAGTTATGCATTCTTTATATTTTCAGGCAAAAAGGCAGATATTCCCCGTATTTTGGAGCAAAATTGAAGAAATTCCCCTAATTTTGGGGAAAAAGGAAGAAATTGCCTATATGTTGGGGCAAAAAGACAGAAATTTTCTTTATTTTGGGGCAAAACTCAGAAATTCCACTTATTTTGGGGCAAAATTCCAGAAATTTTCATTATTTTGGGGCAAAATTGCAGAAATTTCACTTATTTTGGGGCAAAATTGCAGAAATTTCACTTATTTTGGGGCAAAATTGCAGAAATTTCACTTATTTCAGAGAAAAAAGGCAGAAATTTTCCTTATTTTGGGGCAAAAAGCAGATATTCCTAATATTTTGTGGCAAAAATGCAGAAATTCCCCTTATTTTGAGGTAAAAAGGCTGAAATTCGCATTATTTTGGGGCAAAAAGGCTAAAATTTCCCTAATTTTGGAGCAAAAGTGCAGAAATTTCACCTACTTCAGGGTAATAAGTCAGAATTTTTCTTTATTTTGGGGCAAAAGAGACAGAAATTCCCTTTGTTTTGGAAGAAAAGGACAGAAATTCCACTTATTTAGAGGCAAAAAAGCAGAAATTCCCCTTATTTTGGAGCAAAAATGAAGAAATTTCCCTTTTTTATGGCAAAAAGTTATGCATTCTTCTTATTTTCGGGCAAAAAGGCAGAAATTCTTGGTATTTTGGAGCAAAATTGCAGAAATTCCCCTAATTGTGGGGCAAAAAGGCAGAAATTCCCTATATATTGGGGCAAAAAGACAGAAATTCTCCTTATTTTGGGGCAAAACTCAGAAATTCCACTTATTATGTGGAAAATTGCAGAAATTTCCCTTATTTTAGGACAAAATTGCAGAAATTTCACTTATTTTGGGGCAAAAAGGCAGAAATTTTACTTATTTCAGGGAAAAAAGGCAGAAATTTTCCTTATTTTGGGGCAAAAAGGCAGAAATTCCTAATATTTTGTGGTAAAAATGCAGAAATTCCCCTTAATTTGAGGTAAAAAGACTTAAATACCCCTTATTTGGGGGCAAAAAGTCAGAAATTTCCCTTATTTTGGGGCACAATTGAAGAAATTTCACTTTCTACAGGGTAATAAGTAAGAATTTTTTTCTTATTTTAAGGCAAAAAAGACAGAAATTCCCTTTGTTTTGAGGGAAAGAGACAGAAATTCCACTTATTTAGAGGCAAAAAAATAGAAATTCCCTTTATTTTGGAGCAAAATAGAAGAAATTACATTTTTTATGGCAAAAAGGTATGCATTCTTCTTATTTTCGGGCAAAAAGGCAGAAATTCCCCGTCTTTTGGAGCAAAATTGCTGAAATTCCCCTAATTGTGGGGCAAAAAGGCAGAAATTTCCTATATGTTGGGGCAAAAAGACAGAAATTCTCCTTATTTTGAAGCAAAACTCAGAAATTCCACTCATTTTGAAGCAAAATTCCAGAAATTTCCCTTATTTTAGGACAAAATTGCAGAAATTTCAATTATTTTGGGGCAAAATTGCAGAAATTTCAATTATTTCAGGGAAAACAAGCAGAAATTTTCTTATTTTGGTGCAAAAAGGCAGAAATTCCTAATATTTTGTGGCAAAAATGCGGAAATTCCCCTTATTTTGAGGTAAAAAGGCTGAAATTCCCCTTATTTGGGGGCAAAAATGTAGAAATTCCCCTTATTTTGAGGTAAAAAGGCTGAAATTCCCTTTATTTGGGGGCAAAAAGGCAAAAATTTCCTTTATTTTGGGGCAAAATTGAAGAAATTTCACATATTTCAGGGTAATAAGTCAGAAATTTTCCTTATTTTGAGGCAAAAAAGACAGGAATTCCCTTTGTTTGGGGGAAAAAGACAGAAATTCCACTTATTTAGAGGCAAAAAAGAAGAAATTCCCCTTATTTTGGAGCAAAAATGAAGAAATTTCCCTTTTTTATGGCAAAAAGTTATGCATTCTTCTTATTTTCGGGCAAAAAGGCAGAAATTTCCCGTATTTTGGAGCAAAATTGCAGAAATTCCCTTAGTTGTGGGACAAAAATGCAGAAATTCTCTATATGTTGGGTCAAAAAGACAGAAATTCTCCTTATTTTGTGTCAAAACTCAGAAATTCCACTTATTTTGGGGCAAAATTCCAGAAATTTCCTTTAATTTGGGGCAAAATTGCAGAAATTTCACTTATTTTGTGGCAAAATTGGAGAAATTCAACTTATTTCAGAGAAAAAAGGCAGAAATTTTCCTTATTTTGGGGCAAAAAGGCAGAAATTCCTAATATTTTGTGACAAAAATGCAGAAATTCTCCTTATTTTGAGGTAAAAAGGCTGAAATTCCCCTTATTTGGAAGCAAAAATGCAGAAAATTCCTCAATTTTGGGGCAAAATTGCAGAAATTTAACTTACTTCAGGGTAATAAGTCAGAATTTTTCCTTATTTTGGGGCAAAAAAGACAGAAATTCCCTTTGTCTTGGGGGAAAAAGACAGAAATTCCATTTATTTAAAGGCCAAAAAGCAGAAATTCTCCTTATTTTGGAGCAAAAATGAAGAAATTTCTCTTTTTTATGGCAAAAAGTTATGCATTCTTCATATTTTCGGGCAAAAAGGCAGAAATTCCCCGTATTTTGGAGCAAAATTGCAGAAATTCCCCTAATTGTGGGGCAAAAAGGCAGATATTCCCCGTATTTTGGAGCAAAATTGAAGAAATTCCCTAAAATGTTGGGCAAAAAGGCAGAAATTGCCTATATGTTGGGGCAAAAAGACAGAAATTCTCCTTATTTTGGGGCAAAATTCCAGAAATTTTCCTTATTTTGGGGCAAAATTGCAGAAATTTCACTTATTTTGGGGCAAAATTGCAGAAATTTCACTTATTTTGGGGCAAAATTGCAGAAATTTAACTTATTTCAGAGAAAAAAGCAGAAATTTTCCTTATTTTGGGGCAAAAAGCAGATATTTCTAATATTTTGTGGCAAAAATGCAGAAATTCCCCTTATTTTGAGGTAAAAAGCCTGAAATTCGCATTATTTTGGGGCAAAAAGGCAGAAATTTCCCTAATTTTGGAGCAAAAGTGCAGGAATTTCACGTACTTCAGGGTAATAAGTCAGAATTTTTCCTTATTTTGGGGCAAAAAAAACAGAAATTCCCTTTGTTTTGGGAGAATAAGACAGAAATTCCACTTATTTAGAGGCAAAAATGCAGAAATTCCCCTTATTTTGGAGCAAAAATGAAGAAATTTCCCTTTTTTATGGCAAAAAGGTATGCATTCTTCTTATTTTCGGGCAAAAAGGCAGAAATTCTCGGTATTTTGGAGCAAAATTGCAGAAATTCCCCTAATTGTGGGGCAAAAAGGCAGAAATTTCCTATATGTTGGGGCAAAAAGACAGAAATTCTCCATTTTTTGGGGCAAAACTCAGAAATTCCACTTATTTTGTGGCAAAATTGCAGAAATTTCCCTTATTTTGGGGCAAAATTGCAGAAATTTCACTTATTTTGGGCAAAAAGGCAGAAATTTCACTTATTTCAGGGAAAAAAGGCAAAAATTTTCCTTATTTTGGGGCAAAAAGTCAGAAATTCCTAATATTTGGTGGTAAAAATGCAGAAATTCCCCTTATTTTGAGGCAAAAAGACTGAAATTCCCCTTATTTGAGGGCAAAAAGGCAGAAATTTCCCTTATTTTGGGGCAAAATTGAAGAAATTTCACTTACTACAGGGTAATAAGTCAGAATTTTTCCTTATTTTAGGGCAAAAAAGACAGAAATTCCCTTTGTTTTGAGGGAAAAAGACAGAAATTCCACTTATTTAGAGGCAAAAAAATAGAAATTCCCTTTATTTTGAAGCAAAATAGACGAAATTACTTTTTTGATGGCAAAAAGGTATGCATTCTTCTTATTTTCGGGCAAAAAGGCAGAAATTCCCCGTCTTTTGGAGCAAAATTGCTGAAATTCCCCTAATTGTGGGGCAAAAATGCAGAAATTTCCTATATGTTGGGGCAAAAAGACAGAAATTCTCCTTATTTTGAAGCAAAACTCAGAAATTCCTCTTATTTTGAAGCAAATTTCCAGAAATTTCCCTTATTTTAGGACAAAATTGCAGAAATTTCACTTATTTTGGGGCAAAATTGCAGAAATTTCAATTATTTCAGGGAAAAAAAGCAGAAATTTTCTTATTTTGGGGCAAAAAGGCAGAAATTCCTAATATTTTGTGGCAAAAATGCGGAAATTCCCCTTATTTTGAGGTAAAAAGGCTGAAATTCCCCTTATTTGGGGGCAAAAATGCAGAAGTTCCCCTTATTTTGAGGTAAAAAGGCTGAAATTCCCCTTATTTGCGGGCAAAAAGGCAGAAATTTCCCTTATTTTGGGACAAAATTGCAGAAATTTCACTTACTTCAGGGTAATAAGTCAGAATTTTTCCTTATTTTGGGGCAAAAAAGACAGAAATTCTCTTTATTTTGGGGGAAATAGACAGAAATTCCACTTATTTAGAGGCAAAAAAGCAGAAATTCCTTTTATTTTGGAGCAAAAATGAAGAAATTTCCCATTTTTTGGCAAAAAGGTATTCATACTTCTTATTTTCGGGCAAAAAGGCAGAAATTAACCGTATTTTCGAGCAAAATTACAGATATTTCCCTAATTGTGTAGCAAAAAACAGAAATTCTCTATATGTTGGGGCAAAAATACAGAATTTCTCTTTATTTTGGGGAAAAACACAAAAATTCCACTTATTTTGGGGCAAAATTCCAGAAATTTCCCTTATTTTGGTGCAAAATTGCAGAAATTTTACTTACTTCATGTTAATAAGTCAGAATTTTTCCTTATTTTGGGGCAAAAAAGACAGAAATTCCCTTTGTTTTGGGGGAAAAAGACAGAAATTCCACTTATTTAGAGGCAAAAAAGCAGAAATTCCCCTTATTTTGGAGCAAAAATGAAGAAATTTCCCTTTTTTATGGCAAAAAGGTATGCATTCCTGTTATTTTCGTGCAAAAAGGCAGAAATTCCACGTATTTTGGAGCAAAATTGCAGAAATTCCCCTAATTGTGGGGCAAAAAGGCAGAAATTGCCTATATGTTGGGGCAAAAAAAAAACAGAAATTCTCCTTATTTTGGGGCAAAACTCAGAAATTCCACTTATTTTGGGGCAAAATTCCAGAAATTTCCCTTATTTTGGGGCAAAATTGCAGAAATTTCACTTATTTTGGGGCAAAATTGCAAAATTTCACTTATTTCAGAGAAAAAAAGCAGAAATTTTCTTATTTTGGGGCAAAAAGGCAGAAATTCCTAATATTTTGTGGCAAAAATGCAGAAATTCCCCTTATTTTGAGGTAAAAAGCCTGAAATTCCCTTTATTTGGGGGCAAAAAGGCAAAAATTTCCTTTATTTTGGGGCAAAATTGCAGAAATTTCACTTATTTCAGGGTAATAAGTCAGAAATTTTCCTTATGTTGGGGCAAAAAAGACAGGAATTCCCTTTGTTTTGGGGGAAAAAGACAGAAATTCCACTTATTTAGAGGCAAAAATGCAGAAATTCCCCTTATTTTGGAGCAAAAATGAAGAAATTTCCCTTTTTTATGGCAAAAAGTTATGCATTCTTCTTATTTTCGGGCAATAGGCAGAAATTCCCCGTATTTTGGAACAAAATTGCAGAAATTCCTCTAAATGTGGGGCAAAAAGGCAGAAATTGCCTATATGTTGGGCTAAAAAGACAGAAATTCTCCTTATTTTGCGGCAAAACTCAGAAATTCCACTTATTTTGGGGCAAAATTCCAGAAATTTCTATTATTTTGGGGCAAAATTGCAGAAATTTCACTTACTTCACGGTAATAAGTCAGAATTTTTCCTTATTTTGGTGCAAAAATACAAAAATTCCCTTTGTTTTGGGGGAAAAAGACAGAAATTCCACTTATTTAGAGGCAAAAAAGCAGAAATTCCCCTTATTATGGAGTAAAAATGAAGAAATTTCATTTTTTATGGCAAATAGTTATGCATTCTTCTTATTTTCAGGCAAAAAGGCAGATATTCCTCGTATTTTGCAGCAAAATTGGAAAAATTCCCCTAAATGTTGGGCAAAGAGGCAGAAATTGCCTATATGTTGGGGCAAAAAGACAGAAATTCTCTTTATTTTGGGGCAAAATTCCAGAAATTTTCCTTATTTTGGGGCAAATTTTCAGAAATTTCATTTATTTTGGGGCAAAATTGCAGAAATTTCACTTATTTTGGGGCAAAATTGCAGAAATTTCACTTATTTCAGAGAAAAAAGGCAGAAATTTTCCTTATTTTGGGGCAAAAAGCAGATATTCCTAATATTTTGTGACAAAAATGCAGAAATTCTTCTTGTTTTGAGGTAAAAAGGCTGAAATTCCCCTTATTTGGAGGCAAAAGTCAGAAATTTCCCTTATTTTGGGGCAAAATTGCAGAAATTTCACTTACTTCAGGGTAATAAGTCAGAATTTTTCCTTATTTTGGGGCAAAAAAGACAGAAATTCCCTTTGTCTTGGGGGAAAAAGACAGAAATTCCACTTATTTAAAGGCCAAAAAGCAGAAATTCCCATTATTTTGGAGCAAAAATGATGAAATTTCCATTTTTTATGGCAAAAAGTTATGCATTCTTCTTATTTTCGGGCAAAAAGGCAGAAATTCCCCGTATTTTGGAGCATAATTGCAGAAATTCCCCTAATTGTGGGGCAAAAATGCAGAAAATCTCTATATGTTGGTGCAAAAAGACAGAAAAAATTCTCTTTATTTTGGGGCAAAACTAAGAAATTCCACTTATTTTGGGGCAAAATTCCAGAAATTTTCCTTATTTTGGGGCAAAATTGCAGAAATTTCACTTATTTTGGGGCAAATATGAAGAAATTTTACTTTTTTTGTGGCAAAATTGCAGAAATTTCACATATTTTAGGAAAAAAGGCAGAAATTTTCTTTATTTTGGGGCAAAAAGGCAGAAATTCCTAATATTTTGTGGCAAAAATGCAGAAATTCCCCTTATTTCGAGGTAAAAAGGCTGAAATTTCCCTTATTTTGGAGCAAAAAGGCAGAAATTTCCCTTATTTTGGGGCAAAATTGCAGAAATTTCACTTACTTCAGGGTAATAAGTCAGAATTTTTCCTTATTTTGGGGCAAAAAAGACAGAAATTCTCTTTATTTTGGGGGAAATAGACAGAAATTCCACTTATTTAGAGGCAAAAAAGCAGAAATTCCTATTATTTTGGAGCAAAAATGAAGAAATTTCCCATTTTTTGGCAAAAAGGTATTCATACTTCTTATTTTCGGGCAAAAAGGCAGAAATTAACCGTATTTTCGAGCAAAATTACAGATATTTCCCTAATTGTGTAGCAAAAAACAGAAATTCTCTATATGTTGGGGCAAAAATACAGAATTTCTCTTTATTTTGGGGTAAAACACAAAAATTCCACTTATTTTGGGGCAAAATTCCAGAAATTTCCCTTATTTTGGTGCAAAATTGCAGAAATTTTACTTACTTCATGTCAATAAGTCAGAATTTTTCCTTATTTTGGGGCAAAAAAGACAGAAATTCCCTTTGTTTTGGGGGAAAAAGACAGAAATTCCACTTATTTAGAGGCAAAAAAGCAGAAATTCCCCTTATTTTGGAGCAAAAATGAAGAAATTTCCCTTTTTTATGGCAAAAAGGTATGCATTCCTGTTATTTTCGTGCAAAAAGGCAGAAATTCCACGTATTTTGGAGCAAAATTGCAGAAATTCCCCTAATTGTGGGGCAAAAAGGCAGAAATTGCCTATATGTTGGGGCAAAAAAAAACAGAAATTCTCCTTATTTTGGGGCAAAACTCAGAAATTCCACTTATTTTGGGGCAAAATTCCAGAAATTTCCCATATTTTGGGGCAAAATTGCAGAAATTTCACTTATTTTGGGGCAAAATTGCAAAATTTCACTTATTTCAGAGAAAAAAAGCAGAAATTTTCTTATTTTGGGGCAAAAAGGCAGAAATTCCTAATATTTTGTGGCAAAAATGCAGAAATTCCCCTTATTTTGAGGTAAAAAGCCTGAAATTCCCTTTATTTGGGGGCAAAAAGGCAAAAATTTCCTTTATTTTGGGGCAAAATTGCAGAAATTTCACTTATTTCAGGGTAATAAGTCAGAAATTTTCCTTATGTTGGGGCAAAAAAGACAGGAATTCCCTTTGTTTTGGGGGAAAAAGACAGAAATTCCACTTATTTAGAGGCAAAAATGCAGAAATTCCCCTTATTTTGGAGCAAAAATGAAGAAATTTCCCTTTTTTATGGCAAAAAGTTATGCATTCTTCTTATTTTCGGGCAATAGGCAGAAATTCCCCGTATTTTGGAACAAAATTGCAGAAATTCCTCTAAATGTGGGGCAAAAAGGCAGAAATTGCCTATATGTTGGGCTAAAAAGACAGAAATTCTCCTTATTTTGCGGCAAAACTCAGAAATTCCACTTATTTTGGGGCAAAATTCCAGAAATTTCTATTATTTTGGGGCAAAATTGCAGAAATTTCACTTACTTCACGGTAATAAGTCAAAATTTTTCCTTATTTTGGTGCAAAAATACAAAAATTCCCTTTGTTTTGGGGGAAAAAGACAGAAATTCCACTTATTTAGAGGCAAAAAAGCAGAAATTCCCCTTATTATGGAGTAAAAATGAAGAAATTTCATTTTTTATGGCAAAAAGTTATGCATTCTTCTTATTTTCAGGCAAAAAGGCAGATATTCCTCGTATTTTGCAGCAAAATTGGAAAAATTCCCCTAAATGTTGGGCAAAGAGGCAGAAATTGCCTATATGTTGGGGCAAAAAGACAGAAATTCTCTTTATTTTGGGGCAAAATTCCAGAAATTTTCCTTATTTTGGGGCAAATTTTCAGAAATTTCATTTATTTTGGGGCAAAATTGCAGAAATTTCACTTATTTTGGGGCAAAATTGCAGAAATTTCACTTATTTCAGAGAAAAAAGGCAGAAATTTTCCTTATTTTGGGGCAAAAAGCAGATATTCCTAATATTTTGTGACAAAAATGCAGAAATTCTTCTTTTTTTGAGGTAAAAAGGCTGAAATTCCCCTTATTTGGAGGCAAAAGTCAGAAATTTCCCTTATTTTGGGGCAAAATTGCAGAAATTTCACTTACTTCAGGGTAATAAGTCAGAATTTTTCCTTATTTTGGGGCAAAAAAGACAGAAATTCCCTTTGTCTTGGGGGAAAAAGACAGAAATTCCACTTATTTAAAGGCCAAAAAGCAGAAATTCCCATTATTTTGGAGCAAAAATGAAGAAATTTCCATTTTTTATGGCAAAAAGTTATGCATTCTTCTTATTTTCGGGCAAAAAGGCAGAAATTCCCCGTATTTTGGAGCATAATTGCAGAAATTCCCCTAATTGTGGGGCAAAAATGCAGAAAATCTCTATATGTTGGTGCAAAAAGACAGAAAAAATTCTCTTTATTTTGGGGCAAAACTAAGAAATTCCACTTATTTTGGGGCAAAATTCCAGAAATTTTCCTTATTTTGGGGCAAAATTGCAGAAATTTCACTTATTTTGGGGCAAATATGAAGAAATTTTACTTTTTTTTGTGGCAAAATTGCAGAAATTTCACATATTTTAGGAAAAAAGGCAGAAATTTTCTTTATTTTGGGGCAAAAAGGCAGAAATTCCTAATATTTTGTGGCAAAAATGCAGAAATTCCCCTTATTTCGAGGTAAAAAGGCTGAAATTTCCCTTATTTTGGAGCAAAAAGGCAGAAATTTCCCTTATTTTGGGGCAAAATTGCAGAAATTTCACTTACTTCAGGGAAATAAGTCAGAATTTTTCTTTATTTTGGGGCAAAAAGACAGAAATTCTCTTTGTTTTGGGGAAAAAAAAACGGAAATTCCACTTATTTAGAGGCAAAAAAGTAGAAATTCCTCTTTTTGGAGAAAAATTAAGAAATTTCCCATTTTTATGGCAAAAAGGTATGCATTCTTCTTATTTTCGGGCAAAAGGCAGAAATTCCCCGTATTTTGGAGCAAAATTGAAGAAATTCCCCTAATTGTGTGGCCAAAAGTGAGAAATTGCCTATATGTTGGGGCAAAAAGACAGAAATTCTCCTTATTTTGGGGCAAAACTCAGAAATTCCACTTATTTTGGGGCAAAATTCCAGAAATTTCCCTTATTTTGGGGCAAAATTGGAGACATTTCACTTATTTTGGGGCAAAATTGCAGAAATTTCACTTATTTAAGGGTTATAAGTCAGAAATTTTCTTTATTTTGGGACAAAAAAGACAGGAATTCCCTTTGCCTTGGGGGAAAAAGACAGAAATTCCACTTATTCATAGGCAAAAAAGCAGAAATTCCCCTTATTTTGGAGCAAAAATGAAGAAATTTCCCTTTTTTATGGCAAAAAGGTATGCATTCTTCTTATTATCGGGCAAAAAAGTAGAAATTCCTTGTATTTTTGAGAAAAATTGCAGAAATTCCCCTAATTGTGGGGCAAAAATGCAGAAAATCTCTATATGTTGGGGCAAAAAGACCGAAATTCTCTATATTTTGGGGCAAAACTCAGAAATTCCACTTATTTTGGGGCAAAATTACAGAAATTTTCCTTTTTTTGGGGCAAAATTGCAGAAATTTCACTTATTTTGGGGCAAATATGCAGAAATTTTACATATTTTGTAACAAAATTGCAGAAATTTCACTTATTTCAGGAAAAAAAGGCAGAAATTTTCCTTATTTTGGGGCAAAAAGGCAGAAATTCCTAATATTTTGTGGCAAAAATGCAGAAATTCCCCTTATTTTGAGGTAAAAAGGCTGAAATTCTCCTTATTTGGGGGCAAAAGGCAGAAATTTCCCTTATTTTGGGGCAAAATTGCAGAAATATCACTTACTTCAGTGTAATAAGTCAGAATTTTTCCTTATTTTGGGGAAAAAAGACAGAAATTCCCTTTGTTTTGAGGGAAAAAGAAAGAAATTCCACTTATTTAGAGGCAAAAAAGCAGAAATTCTCCTTTTTGGAGCAAAAATGAAGAAATTTTCTTTTTTATGGCAAAAAGGTATGCATTCTTCTCATTTTCAAGCAAAAAGGCAGAAATTCCCCGTATTTTGGAGCAAAATTGCAGAAAATCCCCTAATTGTGGGGCAAAAAGGCAGAAATTGCCTATATGTTGGGGCAAAAAAACAGAAATTCTCCTTATTTTGGGGCAAAACTCAGAAATTCCACTTATTTTGGGGCAAAATTCCAGAAATTTCCCTTATTTTGGGGCAAAATTGCAGATATTTCACTTATTTTGGGGCAAAATTGCAGAAATTTCACTTATTTCAGGGAAAAAAAGCAGAAATTTTCTTATTTTGGGGCAAAAAGGCATTAATTCTTAATATTTTGTGGCAAAAATGCAGAAATTCCCCTTATTTTAAGGTAAAAAGGCTGAAATTCCCCTTATTTGGGGCAATAAGGCAAAAATTTCCTTTATTTTCAGGCAAAATTGCAGAAATTTCACTTATTTAAAGGTATTAAGTCAGAAATTTTCTTTATTTTGGGACCAAAAAGTCAGGAATTCCCTTTGTTTTGGGGGATAAAGACAGAAATTCCACTTATTTAGAGGAAAAAAGCAGAAATTCCCCTTATTTTAGAGCAAAAATGAAGAAATTTCTTTTTTATGGCAAAAATGTATGCACTCTTCTTATTTTCGGACAAAAAGGCAGAAATTCCCCATATTTTGAAGCAAAATTGCAGAAATTCCCCTAATTGTGGGGCAAAAAGGCAGAAATTCTCTATATGTTGGTGCAAAAAGACAGAAATTCTTCTTATTTTGGGGAAATACTCAGAAATTCCACTTATTTGGGGGCAAAATTCCAGAAATTTCCCTTATTTTGGGACAAAATTGCAGAAATTTAACATATTTTGGGGCAAAATTGCAAAAATTTCACTTTTTCAGGGAAAAAAATGAGAAATTTTCTTATTTTGGGGCAAAAAGGAAGAAATATCTAATGTTTTGTGGCAATAATGCAGAAATTCTCCTTATTTTGAGATATAAAGGCTGAAATTCCCCTTATTTGGGGGCAAAAATGCAGAAATTCACCATATTTTGAGGTAAAAAGGCTGAAATTCCCCTTATTTGGAGGCAAAAAGGCAGAAATTTCCCTTATTTTTTGGCAAAATTGCAGAAATTTCACTTACATCAGGGTAATAAGTCAGAATTTTTCCTTATTTTGGTGCAAAAATACAAAAATTCCCTTTGTTTTGGGGGAAAAAGACAGAAATTCCACTTATTTAGAGGCAAAAAAGCAGAAATTCCTTTTATTTTGGAGCAAAAATAAAGAAATTTCCTTTTTATGGCAAAAAGTTATGCATTCTTCGTATTTTCGGGCAAAAAGGCAGAAATTCCCCATATTTTGGAGCAAAATTGCAGAAATTCCCGTAATTGTGGGGCAAAAAGGCAGAAATTCTCGATATGCTGGGGCAAAAAACAGAAATTCTCCTTATTTTGGGGCAAAACTCAGAAATTTCACTTATTTTGGGGCAAAATTGCAGAAATTTCACTTATTTCAGAGAAAAAAGACAGAAATTTTCCTTATTTTGGGGCAAAAAGGCAGAAATTCCTAATATTTTGTGACAAAAATGCAGAAATTCCCCTTATTTTGAGGTAAAAAGGCTAAAATTCTCCTTATTTGGGGGCAAAAAGGCACTAATTTCCCTAATTTTGGGGCAAGATTGCAGAAATTTCACTTACTTCAGGGTAATAAGTCAGAATTTTTTCTTATTTTGGGGCAAAAAAGACAGAAATTCCCTTTGTTTTGGGGAAAAAAGACAGAAATTCCACTTGTTTAGAGGCAAAAAAGCAGAAATTCCCCTTATTTTGGAGCAAAAATGAAGAAATTTCCCTTTTTTATGGCAAAAAAGTATGCATTCTTTTTATTTTCGTGCAAAAAGGCAGAAATTTTCCGTATTTTGGAGAAAAATTGCAGAAATTCCTCTAATTGTGGGGCAAAAAGGCAGAAATTGCCTATATGTTGGGCTAAAAAGACAGAAATTCTCTTTATTTTGTGGCAAAACTCAGAAATTGCACTTATTTTGGGGCAACATTCCAGAAATTTCCTTTATTTTGGGGCAAAATTGCAGAAATTTCACTCATTTTGGGGCAAAATTGGAGAAATTTCACTTATTTCAGGGTAATAAGTCAGAAATTTTCCTTATTTTGGGGCAAAAAAGACAGGAATTTTCTTTGTTTTGGGGGAAAACGACAGAAATTCCACTTATTTAGAGGCAAAAAAGCAGAAATTCCCCTTATTTTGGAGCAAAAATGAAGAAATTTCACTTTTTTATGGCAAAAAGGTATGCATTCTTCTTATTTTCCGGCAAAAAGGCAGAAATTCCCCGTATTTTGGAGCAAAATTTCAGAAATTCCCCTAATTGTGGGGCGAAAAGGCAGAAATTCCCTTTAGTTAGGGCAAAAAGACAGAAATTCTCCTTATTTTGGGGCAAAACTCAGAAATTCCACTTATTTTGTGGCAAAATTGCAGAAATTTCCCTTATTTTGGGGCAAAATTGCAGAAATTTCATTTATAATGGGGCAAAAATGCAGAAATTTCACTTATTTCAGGGAAAAAAAGCAGAATTTTTTTATTTTGGGGCAAAAAGGCAGAAATTAATAATATTTTGTGGCAAAAATGCAGAAATTCTCCTTATTTTGTGGTAAAAAGGCTGAAATTCCCCTTATTTGGGGGCAAAAAGGCAGAAATTTCCCTTATTTTGGGGCAAAATTGCAGAAATTTCACTTACTTCAGGGTAATAAGTCAGAATTTTTCCTTTTTTGTGCAAAAATACAAAAATTCCATTTGTTTTGGGGGAAAAAGACAGAAATTCCACTTATTTAGAGGCAAAAAAGCAGAAATTCCCCTTATATGGAGCAAAAATGAAGAAATTTCCCTTTTTTATGGCAAAAAGTTATGCATTGTTTTTATTTTCGGGCAAAAAAACAAAAATTCCCCGTATTTTGGAGCAAAATTGCAGAAATTCCCCTAATTGTGGGGCAAAAATGCAGAAATTCTTTATATGTTGGGGCAAAAATACAGAAATTCTCCTTATTTTGGGGCAAAACTCAGAAATTCCACTTATTTTGGGACAAAATTCCAGAAATTTCCCTTATTTTAGGGCAAAATTGCAGAAATTTCACTTATTTTGGGGCAGAATTGCAGAAATTTCACTTATTTCAGGGAAAAAAAGCAGAAATTTTTCTTATTTTGGGGCAAAAATGTAGAAATTTCTAATATTTTGTGGCAAAAATGCAGAAATTCCCCTTATTTTGAGGTAAAAAGGCTGAAATTCCCCTTATTTGGGGGCAAAAAACAGAAATTCCCCTTATTTTGAGGTAAAAAGGCTGAAATTCCCCTTATTTGGGGGCAAAAAGGCAGAAAGTTCCCTTATTTTGGGGCAAAATTTCAGAAATTTCACTTACTACAGGGTAATAAGTCAGAATTTTTCCTTATTTTGGGGCAAAAAAGACAGAAATTCTCTTTGTTTTGGGGGAAAAATACATAAATTCCACTTATTTAGAGGCAAAAAAGCAGAAATTCCTCTTATTTTGGAGCAAAAATGAAGAAATTTCCCATTTTTATGGCAAAAAGGTATGCATTCTTCTTATTTTCGGGCAAAAAGGCAGAAATTCCCTGTATTTTGGAGCAAAATTGCAGAAATTCCCCTAATTGTGGGGCAGAAAGGCAGAAATTGCCTATATGTTGGGGAAAAAACAGAAATTCTCTTTATTTGGGGAAAAACTCAGATATTCCACTTATTTTGTGGCAAAATTCCAGAAATTTCCCTTATTGTGGGGCAAAATTGCAGAAATTTCACTTATTTTGGGGCAAAATTGCAGAAATTTCACTTATTTCAGGGAAAAAAAGCAGAAATTTTCTTATTTTGGGGCAAAAAGGCAGAAATTCCTAATATTTTTTGGCAAAAATGCAGAAATTCCCCTTATTTTGAGGTAAAAAGGCTGAAATTCCCCTTATTTTGGGGCAAAAGGCAAAACTTTCCTTTATTTTGGGGCAAAATTGCAGAAATTTCACTTATTTCAGGGTAATAAGTCAGAAATTTTCCTTATTTTGGGGCAAAAAATACAGGAATTCCCTATGTTTTGGGGGAAAAAAAATAGAAATTTCATTTATTTAAAGGTAAAAAAGCAGACATTCCCCTTATTTTGGAGCAAAAATGAAGAAATTTCCCTTTTTTATGGCAAAAAGTTATGCATTCTTCTTATTTTCGGGCAAAAAGGCAAAAATTCCCCGTATTTTGGAGCAAAATTTCAGAAAATCCCCTAATTGTGGGGCAAAAAGGCAGAAATTCTTTATATGTTGGGGCAAAAAGACAGAAATTCTCCTTATTTTGGGGCAAAACACAGAAATTCAAATTATTTTGGGGCAAAATTCCAGAAATTTCCCTTATTTTGGGGCAAAATTGCAGAAATTTCACTTATTTTGGGCTAAAATTGCAGAACTTTCACTTATTTTGGGGCAAAATTTCAGAAATTTCACTTATTTCAGAGAAAAAAGGCAGAAATTTTCCTTATTTTGGGGCAAAAATGCAGAAATTCCTAATATTTTGTGGCAAAAATTCAGAAATTCCTCTTATTTTAGGTAAAAAGGCTGAAATTCCCCTTATTTGGGGGCAAAAAGTCTGAATTTTCCCTTATTTTGGGGCAAAATTGCAGAAATTTTACTTAGTTCAGGGTAATAAGACAGAATTTTTCCTTATTTTGGGGCAAAAAAGACAGTAATTCCCTTTGTTTTGGGGAAAAAAGACAGAAATTCCACTTATTTATAGGCAAAAAAGCAGAAATTCTCCTTATTTTGGAGCAAAAATGAAGAAATTTCCCTTTCTTATGGCAAAAAGGTATGCATTCTTCTTATTTTTGGGCAAAAAGGCAGAAATTCCTTGTATTTTGGAGCAAAATTGCAGAAATTCCCCTAATTGTGAGGCAAAAAGGCAGAAATTGCCTATATGTTGGGGCAAAAAGACAGAAATTCTCCTTATTTTGGGGCAAAACTCAGAAATTCCACTTATTTTGGAAAAAAATTTCAGAAATTTCCCTTATTTTGGGGCAAAATTGCAGAAATTTCACTTATTTTGGGGCAAAATTGCAAAATTTCACTTATTTCAGAGAAAAAAGCAGAAATTTTCTTATTTTGGGGCAAAAAGGCAGAAATTCCTAATATTTTGTGGCAAAAATGCAGAAATTCCCCTTATTTTGAGGTAAAAGGCTGAAATTCCCTTTCTTTGGGGGCAAAAAGGCAAAAATTTCCTTTATTTTGGGGCAAAATTGCAGAAATTTCACTTATTTCAGGGTAATAAGTCAGAAATTTTCCTTATTTTGGGGCAAAAAAGACAAAAATTCCCTTTTTTTGGGGGGAAAAAGACAGAAATTCCACTTATTTAGAGGCAAAAAAGCAGAAATTCCCCTTATTTTGGAGCAAAAATGAAGAAATTTCCCTTTTTTTCTGGCAAAAAGGTATGCATTCTTCTTATTTTCGGGCAAAAAGGCAGAAATTCCCCGTATTTTGGAGCAAAATTGCAGAAATTCCTTTAATTGTGGGACAAAAATGCAGAAATTCTCTATATATTGGGGCAAAAAGACAGAAATTCTCCTTATTTTGTGTCAAAACTCAGAAATTCCACTTATTTTGGGGCAAAATTCCAGAAATTTCCCTTAATTTGGGGCAAAATTGCAGAAATTTCACTTATTTTTGGGCAAAATAGCAGAAATTTCACTTATTTCAGAGAAAAAAAACAGAAATTTTTCTTATTTTGGGGCAAAAAGGCAGAAATTCCTAATATTTTGTGACAAAAATGCAGAAATTCTCCTTATTTTGAGGTAAAAAGGCTGAAATTCCCCTTATTTGGAGGCAAAAAGTCAGAAATTTCGCTAATTTTAGGGAAAAATTGCAGAAATTTCACTTACCTCAGGGTAATAAGTCAGAATTTTTCCTTATTTTGGGGCAAAAAAGACAGAAATTCCCTTTGTCTTGGGGGAAAAAGACAGAAATTCCACTTATATAAAGGCCAAAAAGCAGAAATTCCCCTTATTTTGGAGCAAAAATGAAGAAATTTCCCTTTTTTATGGCAAAAAGTTATGCATTCTTCTTATTTTCGGCAAATGGCAGAAATTCCCCGTATTTTGGAGCATAATTGCAGAAATTCCCCTAATTGTGGGGCAAAAATGCAGAAAATCTCTATATGTTGGTGCAAAAAGACAGAAAAAATTCTCTTTATTTTGGGGCAAAACTAAGAAATTCCACTTATTTTGGGGCAAAATTCCAGAAATTTTCCTTATTTTGGGGCAAAATTGCAGAAATTTCACTTATTTTGGGGCAAATATGAAAAAATTTTACTTATTTTGTGTCAAAATTGCAGAAATTTCACATATTTTAGGGAAAAAAGGCAGAAATTTTCTTTATTTTGGGGAAAAAAGGCAGAAATTCCTAATATTTTGTGGCAAAAATGCAGAAATTCCCCTTATTTTGAGGTAAAAAGGCTGAAATTCCCCTTATTTGGGGGCAAAAAGGCAGAAATTTCCCTTATTTTGGGGCAAAATTGCAGAAATTTCACTTACTTCAGGGTAATAAGTCAGAATTTTTACTTTTTTGTGCAAAAATACAAAAATTCCATTTGTTTTGGGGGAAAAAGACAGAAATTCCACTTATTTAGAGGCAAAAAAGCAGAAATTCCCCTTATATGGAGCAAAAATGAAGAAATTTCCCTTTTTTATGGCAAAAAGTTATGCATTGTTTTTATTTTCGGGCAAAAAGGCAGAAATTCCCCGTATTTTGGAGCAAAATTGCAGAAATTCCCCGTATTTTGGAGCAAAATTGCAGAAATTCCCCTAATTGTGGGGCAAAATGCAGAAATTCTTTATATGTTGGGGCAAAAAGACAGAAATTCTCCTTATTTTGGGGCAAAACTCAGAAATTCCACTTATTTTGGGGCAAAATTCCAGAAATTTCCCTTATTTTGGGGCAAAATTGCAGAAATTTCACTTATTTTGGGGCAGAATTGCAGAAATTTCACTTATTTCAGCGAAAAAAAGCAGAAATTTTTCTTATTTTGGGGCAAAAATGTAGAAATTTCTAATATTTTGTGGCAAAAATGCAGAAATTCCCCTTATTTTGAGGTAAAAAGGCTGAAATTCCCCTTATTTGGGGGCAAAAAACAGAAATTCCTTTTATTTTGAGGTAAAAAGGCTGAAATTCCCCTTATTTGGGGGCAAAAAGGCAGAAAGTTCCCTTATTTTGGGGCAAAATTTCAGAAATTTCTCTTACTTCAGGGTAATAAGTCAGAATTTTTCCTTATTTTGGGGCAAAAAAGACAGAAATTCTTTTGTTTTGGGGGAAAAAGACAGAAATTCCACATATTTAGAGGCAAAAAAGCAGAAATTCCTCTTATTTTGGTGCAAAAATGAAGAAATTTCCCATTTTTATGGCAAAAAGGTATGCATTCTTCTTATTTTCGGGCAAAAAGGCAGAAATTCCCTGTATTTTGGAGCAAAATTGCAGAAATTCCCCTAATTGTGGGGCAGAAAGGCAGAAATTGCCTATATGTTGGGGAAAAAACAGAAATTCTCATTATTTTGGGGAAAAACTCAGAAATTCCACTTATTTTGTGGCAAAATTCCAGAAATTTCCCTTATTGTGGGGCAAAATTGCAGAAATTTCACTTATTTTGGGGCAAAATTGCAGAAATTTCACTTATTTCAAGGAAAATAGCAGAAATTTTCTTTATTGGGGCAAAAAGGCAGAAATTCCTAATATTTTGTGGCAAAAATGCAGAAATTCCCCTCATTTTGAGGTAAAAAGGCTGAAATTCCCCTTATTTTGGGACAAAAAGCAAAAATTTCCTTTATTTTGGGGCAAAATTGCAGAAATTTCACTTATTTCAGGGAAATAAGTCAGAAATTTTCCTTATTTTGGGGCAAAAAATACAGGAATTCCCTATTTTTTGGGGGAAAAAAAACAGAAATTTCATTTATTTAAAGGTAAAAAAGCAGACATTCCCCTTATTTTGGAGCAAAAATGAAGAAATTTCCCTTTTTTATGGCAAAAAGTTATGCATTCTTCTTATTTTCGGGCAAAAAGGCAGAAATTCCCCGTATTTTGGAGCAAAATTGCAGAAATTCCCCTAATTGTGGGGCAAAAATGCAGAAATTCTTTATATGTTGGGGCAAAAAGACAGAAATTCTCCTTATTTTGGGGCAAAACTCAGAAATTCCACTTATTTTGGGGCAAAATTCCAGAAATTTCCCTTATTTTGGGGCAAAATTGCAGAAATTTCACTTATTTTGGGCTAAAATTGCAGAACTTTCACTTATTTTGGGGCAAAATTTCAGAAATTTCACTTATTTCAGAGAAAAAAGGCAGAAATTTTCCTTATTTTGGGGCAAAAATGCAGAAATTCCTAATATTTTGTGGCAAAAATTCAGAAATTCCTCTTATTTTAGGTAAAAAGGCTGAAATTCCCCTTATTTGGGGGCAAAAAGTCTGAATTTTCCCTTATTTTGGGGCAAAATTGCAGAAATTTTACTTAGTTCAGGGTAATAAGACAGAATTTTTCCTTATTTTGGGGCAAAAAAGACAGTAATTCCCTTTGTTTTGGGGAAAAAAGACAGAAATTCCACTTATTTATAGGCAAAAAAGCAGAAATTCTCCTTATTTTGGAGCAAAAATGAAGAAATTTCCCTTTCTTATGGCAAAAAGGTATGCATTCTTCTTATTTTTGGGCAAAAAGGCAGAAATTCCTTGTATTTTGGAGCAAAATTGCAGAAATTCCCCTAATTGTGAGGCAAAAAGGCAGAAATTGCCTATATGTTGGGGCAAAAAGACAGAAATTCTCCTTATTTTGGGGCAAAACTCAGAAATTCCACTTATTTTGGAAAAAAATTTCAGAAATTTCCCTTATTTTGGGGCAAAATTGCAGAAATTTCACTTATTTTGGGGCAAAATTGCAAAATTTCACTTATTTCAGAGAAAAAAGCAGAAATTTTCTTATTTTGGGGCAAAAAGGCAGAAATTCCTAATATTTTGTGGCAAAAATGCAGAAATTCCCCTTATTTTGAGGTAAAAGGCTGAAATTCCCTTTCTTTGGGGGCAAAAAGGCAAAAATTTCCTTTATTTTGGGGCAAAATTGCAGAAATTTCACTTATTTCAGGGTAATAAGTCAGAAATTTTCCTTATTTTGGGGCAAAAAATACAGGAATTCCCTATGTTTTGGGGGAAAAAAAATAGAAATTTCATTTATTTAAAGGTAAAAAAGCAGACATTCCCCTTATTTTGGAGCAAAAATGAAGAAATTTCCCTTTTTTATGGCAAAAAGTTATGCATTCTTCTTATTTTCGGGCAAAAAGGCAAAAATTCCCCGTATTTTGGAGCAAAATTTCAGAAAATCCCCTAATTGTGGGGCAAAAAGGCAGAAATTCTTTATATGTTGGGGCAAAAAGACAGAAATTCTCCTTATTTTGGGGCAAAACACAGAAATTCAAATTATTTTGGGGCAAAATTCCAGAAATTTCCCTTATTTTGGGGCAAAATTGCAGAAATTTCACTTATTTTGGGCTAAAATTGCAGAACTTTCACTTATTTTGGGGCAAAATTTCAGAAATTTCACTTATTTCAGAGAAAAAAGGCAGAAATTTTCCTTATTTTGGGGCAAAAATGCAGAAATTCCTAATATTTTGTGGCAAAAATTCAGAAATTCCTCTTATTTTAGGTAAAAAGGCTGAAATTCCCCTTATTTGGGGGCAAAAAGTCTGAATTTTCCCTTATTTTGGGGCAAAATTGCAGAAATTTTACTTAGTTCAGGGTAATAAGACAGAATTTTTCCTTATTTTGGGGCAAAAAAGACAGTAATTCCCTTTGTTTTGGGGAAAAAAGACAGAAATTCCACTTATTTATAGGCAAAAAAGCAGAAATTCTCCTTATTTTGGAGCAAAAATGAAGAAATTTCCCTTTCTTATGGCAAAAAGGTATGCATTCTTCTTATTTTTGGGCAAAAAGGCAGAAATTCCTTGTATTTTGGAGCAAAATTGCAGAAATTCCCCTAATTGTGAGGCAAAAAGGCAGAAATTGCCTATATGTTGGGGCAAAAAGACAGAAATTCTCCTTATTTTGGGGCAAAACTCAGAAATTCCACTTATTTTGGAAAAAAATTTCAGAAATTTCCCTTATTTTGGGGCAAAATTGCAGAAATTTCACTTATTTTGGGGCAAAATTGCAAAATTTCACTTATTTCAGAGAAAAAAGCAGAAATTTTCTTATTTTGGGGCAAAAAGGCAGAAATTCCTAATATTTTGTGGCAAAAATGCAGAAATTCCCCTTATTTTGAGGTAAAAGGCTGAAATTCCCTTTCTTTGGGGGCAAAAAGGCAAAAATTTCCTTTATTTTGGGGCAAAATTGCAGAAATTTCACTTATTTCAGGGTAATAAGTCAGAAATTTTCCTTATTTTGGGGCAAAAAATACAGGAATTCCCTATGTTTTGGGGGAAAAAAAATAGAAATTTCATTTATTTAAAGGTAAAAAAGCAGACATTCCCCTTATTTTGGAGCAAAAATGAAGAAATTTCCCTTTTTTATGGCAAAAAGTTATGCATTCTTCTTATTTTCGGGCAAAAAGGCAAAAATTCCCCGTATTTTGGAGCAAAATTTCAGAAAATCCCCTAATTGTGGGGCAAAAAGGCAGAAATTCTTTATATGTTGGGGCAAAAAGACAGAAATTCTCCTTATTTTGGGGCAAAACACAGAAATTCAAATTATTTTGGGGCAAAATTCCAGAAATTTCCCTTATTTTGGGGCAAAATTGCAGAAATTTCACTTATTTTGGGCTAAAATTGCAGAACTTTCACTTATTTTGGGGCAAAATTTCAGAAATTTCACTTATTTCAGAGAAAAAAGGCAGAAATTTTCCTTATTTTGGGGCAAAAATGCAGAAATTCCTAATATTTTGTGGCAAAAATTCAGAAATTCCTCTTATTTTAGGTAAAAAGGCTGAAATTCCCCTTATTTGGGGGCAAAAAGTCTGAATTTTCCCTTATTTTGGGGCAAAATTGCAGAAATTTTACTTAGTTCAGGGTAATAAGACAGAATTTTTCCTTATTTTGGGGCAAAAAAGACAGTAATTCCCTTTGTTTTGGGGAAAAAAGACAGAAATTCCACTTATTTATAGGCAAAAAAGCAGAAATTCTCCTTATTTTGGAGCAAAAATGAAGAAATTTCCCTTTCTTATGGCAAAAAGGTATGCATTCTTCTTATTTTTGGGCAAAAAGGCAGAAATTCCTTGTATTTTGGAGCAAAATTGCAGAAATTCCCCTAATTGTGAGGCAAAAAGGCAGAAATTGCCTATATGTTGGGGCAAAAAGACAGAAATTCTCCTTATTTTGGGGCAAAACTCAGAAATTCCACTTATTTTGGAAAAAAATTTCAGAAATTTCCCTTATTTTGGGGCAAAATTGCAGAAATTTCACTTATTTTGGGGCAAAATTGCAAAATTTCACTTATTTCAGAGAAAAAAGCAGAAATTTTCTTATTTTGGGGCAAAAAGGCAGAAATTCCTAATATTTTGTGGCAAAAATGCAGAAATTCCCCTTATTTTGAGGTAAAAGGCTGAAATTCCCTTTCTTTGGGGGCAAAAAGGCAAAAATTTCCTTTATTTTGGGGCAAAATTGCAGAAATTTCACTTATTTCAGGGTAATAAGTCAGAAATTTTCCTTATTTTGGGGCAAAAAAGACAAAAATTCCCTTTTTTTGGGGGGAAAAAGACAGAAATTCCACTTATTTAGAGGCAAAAAAGCAGAAATTCCCCTTATTTTGGAGCAAAAATGAAGAAATTTCCCTTTTTTTCTGGCAAAAAGGTATGCATTCTTCTTATTTTCGGGCAAAAAGGCAGAAATTCCCCGTATTTTGGAGCAAAATTGCAGAAATTCCTTTAATTGTGGGACAAAAATGCAGAAATTCTCTATATATTGGGGCAAAAAGACAGAAATTCTCCTTATTTTGTGTCAAAACTCAGAAATTCCACTTATTTTGGGGCAAAATTCCAGAAATTTCCCTTAATTTGGGGCAAAATTGCAGAAATTTCACTTATTTTTGGGCAAAATAGCAGAAATTTCACTTATTTCAGAGAAAAAAAACAGAAATTTTTCTTATTTTGGGGCAAAAAGGCAGAAATTCCTAATATTTTGTGACAAAAATGCAGAAATTCTCCTTATTTTGAGGTAAAAAGGCTGAAATTCCCCTTATTTGGAGGCAAAAAGTCAGAAATTTCGCTAATTTTAGGGAAAAATTGCAGAAATTTCACTTACCTCAGGGTAATAAGTCAGAATTTTTCCTTATTTTGGGGCAAAAAAGACAGAAATTCCCTTTGTCTTGGGGGAAAAAGACAGAAATTCCACTTATATAAAGGCCAAAAAGCAGAAATTCCCCTTATTTTGGAGCAAAAATGAAGAAATTTCCCTTTTTTATGGCAAAAAGTTATGCATTCTTCTTATTTTCGGCAAATGGCAGAAATTCCCCGTATTTTGGAGCATAATTGCAGAAATTCCCCTAATTGTGGGGCAAAAATGCAGAAAATCTCTATATGTTGGTGCAAAAAGACAGAAAAAATTCTCTTTATTTTGGGGCAAAACTAAGAAATTCCACTTATTTTGGGGCAAAATTCCAGAAATTTTCCTTATTTTGGGGCAAAATTGCAGAAATTTCACTTATTTTGGGGCAAATATGAAAAAATTTTACTTATTTTGTGTCAAAATTGCAGAAATTTCACATATTTTAGGGAAAAAAGGCAGAAATTTTCTTTATTTTGGGGCAAAAAGGCAGAAATTCCTAATATTTTGTGGCAAAAATGCAGAAATTCCCCTTATTTTGAGGTAAAAAGGCTGAAATTCCCCTTATTTGGGGGCAAAAAGGCAGAAATTTCCCTTATTTTGGGGCAAAATTGCAGAAATTTCACTTACTTCAGGGTAATAAGTCAGAATTTTTACTTTTTTGTGCAAAAATACAAAAATTCCATTTGTTTTGGGGGAAAAAGACAGAAATTCCACTTATTTAGAGGCAAAAAAGCAGAAATTCCCCTTATATGGAGCAAAAATGAAGAAATTTCCCTTTTTTATGGCAAAAAGTTATGCATTGTTTTTATTTTCGGGCAAAAAGGCAGAAATTCCCCGTATTTTGGAGCAAAATTGCAGAAATTCCCCGTATTTTGGAGCAAAATTGCAGAAATTCCCCTAATTGTGGGGCAAAATGCAGAAATTCTTTATATGTTGGGGCAAAAAGACAGAAATTCTCCTTATTTTGGGGCAAAACTCAGAAATTCCACTTATTTTGGGGCAAAATTCCAGAAATTTCCCTTATTTTGGGGCAAAATTGCAGAAATTTCACTTATTTTGGGGCAGAATTGCAGAAATTTCACTTATTTCAGCGAAAAAAAGCAGAAATTTTTCTTATTTTGGGGCAAAAATGTAGAAATTTCTAATATTTTGTGGCAAAAATGCAGAAATTCCCCTTATTTTGAGGTAAAAAGGCTGAAATTCCCCTTATTTGGGGGCAAAAAACAGAAATTCCTTTTATTTTGAGGTAAAAAGGCTGAAATTCCCCTTATTTGGGGGCAAAAAGGCAGAAAGTTCCCTTATTTTGGGGCAAAATTTCAGAAATTTCTCTTACTTCAGGGTAATAAGTCAGAATTTTTCCTTATTTTGGGGCAAAAAAGACAGAAATTCTTTTGTTTTGGGGGAAAAAGACAGAAATTCCACATATTTAGAGGCAAAAAAGCAGAAATTCCTCTTATTTTGGTGCAAAAATGAAGAAATTTCCCATTTTTATGGCAAAAAGGTATGCATTCTTCTTATTTTCGGGCAAAAAGGCAGAAATTCCCTGTATTTTGGAGCAAAATTGCAGAAATTCCCCTAATTGTGGGGCAGAAAGGCAGAAATTGCCTATATGTTGGGGAAAAAACAGAAATTCTCATTATTTTGGGGAAAAACTCAGAAATTCCACTTATTTTGTGGCAAAATTCCAGAAATTTCCCTTATTGTGGGGCAAAATTGCAGAAATTTCACTTATTTTGGGGCAAAATTGCAGAAATTTCACTTATTTCAAGGAAAATAGCAGAAATTTTCTTTATTGGGGCAAAAAGGCAGAAATTCCTAATATTTTGTGGCAAAAATGCAGAAATTCCCCTCATTTTGAGGTAAAAAGGCTGAAATTCCCCTTATTTTGGGACAAAAAGCAAAAATTTCCTTTATTTTGGGGCAAAATTGCAGAAATTTCACTTATTTCAGGGAAATAAGTCAGAAATTTTCCTTATTTTGGGGCAAAAAATACAGGAATTCCCTATTTTTTGGGGGAAAAAAAACAGAAATTTCATTTATTTAAAGGTAAAAAAGCAGACATTCCCCTTATTTTGGAGCAAAAATGAAGAAATTTCCCTTTTTTATGGCAAAAAGTTATGCATTCTTCTTATTTTCGGGCAAAAAGGCAGAAATTCCCCGTATTTTGGAGCAAAATTGCAGAAATTCCCCTAATTGTGGGGCAAAAATGCAGAAATTCTTTATATGTTGGGGCAAAAAGACAGAAATTCTCCTTATTTTGGGGCAAAACTCAGAAATTCCACTTATTTTGGGGCAAAATTCCAGAAATTTCCCTTATTTTGGGGCAAAATTGCAGAAATTTCAATTATTTTGGGCTAAAATTGCAGAAATTTCACTTATTTTGGGGCAAAATTTCAGAAATTTCACTTATTTCAGAGAAAAAAGGCAGAAATTTTCCTTATTTTGGGGCAAAAATGCAGAAATTCCTAATATTTTGTGGCAAAAATTCAGAAATTCCTCTTATTTTAGGTAAAAAGGCTGAAATTCCTCTTATTTGGGGGCAAAAAGTCTGAATTTTCCCTTATTTTGGGGCAAAATTGCAGAAATTTTACTTAGTTCAGGGTAATAAGACAGAATTTTTCCTTATTTTGGGGCAAAAAAGACAGTAATTCCCTTTGTTTTGGGGAAAAAAGACAGAAATTCCACTTATTTATAGGCAAAAAAGCAGAAATTCTCCTTATTTTGGAGCAAAAATGAAGAAATTTCCCTTTCTTATGGCAAAAAGGTATGCATTCTTCTTATTTTTGGGCAAAAAGGCAGAAATTCTCCGTATTTTGGAGCAAAATTGCAGAAATTCCCCTAATTGTGAGGCAAAAAGGCAGTAATTGCCTATATGTTGGGGCAAAAAGACAGAAATTCTCCTTATTTTGGGGCAAAACTCAGAAATTCCAAATATTTTGGGAAAAAATTTCAGAAATTTCCCTTATTTTGGGGCAAAATTGCAGAAATTTCACTTATTTTGGGGCAAAATTGCAAAATTTCACTTATTTCAGAGAAAAAAAGCAGAAATTTTCTTATTTGGGGGCAAAAAGGCAGAAATTCCTAATATTTTTTGGTAAAAATGCAGATATTCCCCTTATTTTTAGGCAAAAAGGCTGAAATTCCCCTTATTTGGGGGCAAAAAGGCAGAAATTTCCTTTATTTTGGGGCAAAATTGCAGAAATTTCACTTACTTCAGTGTAATAAGTCAGAATTTTTCCTTATTTTAGGGCAAAAAAGATAGAAATTCCCTTTGTTTTGGGAGAAAAAGACAGAAATTCCACTTATTTAGAGGCAAAAATGCAGAAATTCCCCTTATTTTGGAGCAAAAATGAAGAAATTTCCTTTTTTTATGGCAAAAAGTTATGCATTCTTCTTATTTTTGGGCAAAAAGGCAGAAATTCCCTGTATTTTGGAGCAAAATTGCAGAAATTCCCTTAATTGTGGGACAAAAATGCAGAAATTCTCTATATATTGGGGCAAAAAGACAGAAATTCTCCTTATTTTGTGTCAAAACTCAGAAATTCCACTTATTTTGGAGCAAAATTCCAGAAATTTCCCTTAATTTGGGGCAAAATTGCAGAAATTTCACTTATTTTTGGGCAAAATTGCAGAAATTTCACTTATTTAAGAGAAAAAAGACAGAAATTTTTCTTATTTTGGGGCAAAAAGGCAGAAATTTCTAATATTTTGTGACAAAAATGCAGAAATTCTCCTTATTTTGAGGTAAAAAGGCTGAAATTCCCCTTATTTGGAGGCAAAAAGTCAGAAATTTCCCTAATTTTGGCTAAAAATTGCAGAAATTTCACTTACTTCAGGGTAATAAGTCAGAATTTTTCCTTATTTTGGGGCAAAAAAGACAGAAATTCCCTTTGTCTTGGGGGAAAAAGACAGAAATTCCACTTATATAAAGGCCAAAAAGCAGAAATTCCCCTTATTTTGGAGCAAAAATGATGAAATTTCCCTTTATTATGGCAAAAAGTTATGCATTCTTCTCATTTTCGGGCAAAAAGGCAGAAATTCCCAGTATTTTGGAGCATAATTGCAGAAATTCCCCTAATTGTGGGGCAAAAATGCAGAAAATCTCTATATGTTGGTGCAAAAAGACAGAAAAAATTCTCTTTATTTTGGGGCAAAACTAAGAAATTCCACTTATTTTGGGGCAAAATTCCAGAAATTTCACATATTTTAGGGAAAAAAGGCAGAAATTTTCTTTATTTTGCGGCAAAAAGGCAGAAATTCCTAATATTTTGTGGCAAAAATGCAGAAATTCCCCTTATTTCGAGGTAAAAAGGCTGAAATTCCCCTTATTTGGGGGCAAAAAGGCAGAAATTTCCCTTATTTTGGGGCAAAATTGCAGAAATTTCACTTACTTCAGGGTAATAAGTCAAAATTTTTCCTTATTTTGGGGCAAAAGTCAGAAATTCCCTTTGTTTTGGGGGAAAAAAACAGAAATTCCACTTATTTAGAGGCAAAAAAGCAGAAATTCCCCTTTTTGGAGCAAAAATTAAAAAATTTCCCTTTTTTATGGCAAAAAAGTATGCATTCTTCTTATTATCGGGCAAAAAAGCAGAAATTCCCCGTATATTTGAGCAAAATTGCAGAAATTCCCATAATTGTGGGGCAAAAATGCAGAAAATCTCTATATGTTGGGGCCAAAAGACCGAAATTCTCTTTATTTTGGGGCAAAACTCAGAAATTCCACTTATTTTGGGGCAAAATTACAGAAATTTTCCTTTTTTGGGGGCAAAATTGCAGAAATTTCACTTATTTTGGGGCAAATATGCAGAAATTTTACATATTTTGTAACAAAATTGCAGAAATTTCACTTATTTCAGGGAAAAAAGGCAGAAATTTTCCTTATTTTGGGGCAAAATGGCAGAAATTCCTAATATTTTGTGGCAAAAATGCAGAAATTCCCCTTATTTCGAGGTAAAAAGGCTGAAATTGCCCTTATTTGGGGGCAAAAGGAAGAAATTTCCCTTATTTGGGGGCAAAATTGCAGAAATATCACTTACTTCAGGGTAATAAGTCAGAATTTTTCCTTATTTTGGGGCAAAAAAGACAGAAATTCCATTTGTTTTGAGGGAAATAGAAAGAAATTCCACTTATTTAGAGGCAAAAAAGCAGATATTCCCCTTTTTGGAGCAAAAATGAAGAAATTTTCTTTTTTTATGGCAAAAAGGTATGCATTCTTCTTATTTTCAAGCAAAAAGGCAGAAATTCCCCGTATTTTGGAGCAAAATTGCAGAAATTCCCCTAATTGTGGGACAAAAAGGCAGAAATTGCCTATATGTTGGGGCAAAAAACCAGAAATTCTCCTTACTTTGGGGCAAAACTCAGAAATTCCACTTATTTTGGGGCAAAATTCCAGAAATTTCCCTTATTTTGGGGCAAAATTGAAGACATTTCACTTATTTTGGGGGAAAATTGAAGAATTTTCACTTATTTCAGGAAAAAAAAGCAGAAATTTTCTTATTTTGGAAAAAAGGCAGAAATTCCTAATATTTTGTGGCAAAAATGCAGAAATTCCCCTTATTTTAAGGTAAAAAGGCTGAAATTCCCCTTATTTGGGGGCAATAAGGCAAAAATTTCCTTTATTTTCAGGCAAAATTGCAGAAATTTCACTTATTTAAGGGTATTAAGTCAGAAATTTTTTATATTTTGGGGCAAAAAAGACAGGAATTCCCTTTGTTTTGGGGGATAAATACAGAAATTCCACTTATTTAGAGGCAAAAAAGCAGAAATTCCTCTTATTTTAGAGCAAAAATGAAGAAATTTCTTTTTTATGGCAAAAATGTATGCATTCTTCTTATTTTCGGACAAAAAGGCAGAAATTCCCCGTATTTTGAAGCAAAATTGCAGAAATTCCCCTAATTGTGGGGCAAAAAGGCAGAAATTCTCTATATGTTGGGGCAAAGAGACAGAAATTCTTCTTATTTTGGGGAAATACTCAGAAATTCCACTTATTTGGGGGCAAAATTCCAGAAATATCCCTTATTTTGGAACAAAATTGCAGAAAATTAACATATTTTGGCGCAAAATTGCAGAAATTTCACTTTTTTCAGGGAAAAAAATGAGAAATTTTCTTATTTTGGGGCAAAAAGGCAGAAATTCCTAATGTTTTGTGGCAATAATGCAGAAATTCTCTTTATTTTGATATATAAAGGCTGAAATTCCCTTTATTTGGGGGCAAAAATGCAGAAATTCACCATATATTGAGGTAAAAAGGCTGAAATTCCCCTTATTTGGAGGCAAAAAGGCAGAAATTTCCCTTATTTTTTGGCAAAATTGCAGAAATTTCACTTACTTCAGGGTAATAAGTCAGAATTTTTCCTTATTTTGGTGCAAAAATACAAAAATTCCCTTTATTTTGGGGGAAAAAGACAGAAATTCCACTTATTAAGAGGCAAAAAGCAGAAATTCCTTTTATTTTGGAGCAAAAAATAAAGAAATTTCCTTTTTATGGCAAAAAGGTATGCATTCTTCTTATTTTCGGGCAAAAAGGCAGAAATTCCCTGTATTTTGGAGCAAAATTGCAGAAATTCCCGTAATTGTGGGGCAAAAAGGCAGAAATTCTCGATATGCTGGGGCAAAAAACAGAAATTCTTCTTATTTTGGGGCAAAACTCAGAAATTTCACTTATTTTGGGGCAAAATTCCAGAAATTTCACTTATTTCAGAGAAAAAAGACAGAAATTTTCCTTATTTTGGGGCAAAAAGACAGAAATTCCTAATATTTTGTGACAAAAATGCAGAAATTCCCCCTATTTTGAGGTAAAAAGGCTAAAATTCTCCTTATTTGGGGGCAAAAAGGCACTAATTTCCCTAATTTTGGGGCAAGATTGCAGAAATTTCACTTACTTCAGGGTAATAAGTCAGAATTTTTTCTTATTTTGGGGCAAAAAAGACAGAAATTCCCTTTGTTTTGGGGAAAAAAGACAGAAATTCCACTTATTTAGAGGCAAAAAAGCAGAAATTCCCCTTATTTTGGAGCAAAAATGAAGAAATTTCCCTTTTTTATGGCAAAAAAGTATGCATTCTTCTTATTTTCGTGCAAAAAGGCAGAAATTCTTTGTATTTTGGAGAAAAATTGCAGAAATTCCTCTAATTGTGGGGCAAAAATGCAGAAATTGCCTATATGTTGGGCTAAAAAGACAGAAATTCTCTTTATTTTGCGGCAAAACTCAGAAATTCCACTTATTTTGGGGCAACATTCCAGAAATTTCCTTTATTTTGGGGCAAAATTGCAGAAATTTCACTTATTTTGGGGCAAAATTGGAGAAATTTCACTTATTTCAGGGTAATAAGTCAGAAATTTTCCTTATTTTGGGGCAAAAAAGACAGGAATTTTCTTTGTTTTGGGGGAAAACGACAGAAATTCCACTTATTTAGAGGCAAAAAAGCAGAAATTCCCCTTATTTTGGAGCAAAAATGAAGAAATTTCACTCTTTTATGGCAAAAAGGTATGCATTCTTCTTATTTTCGGGCAAAAAGGCAGAAATTCCCCGTATTTTGGAGCAAAATTTCAGAAATTCCCCTAATTGTGGGGCAAAAAGGCAGAAATTCCCTTTAGTTAGGGCAAAAAGACAGAAATTCTCCTTATTTTGGGGCAAAACTCAGAAATTCCACTTATTTTGTGGCAAAATTGCAGAAATTTCCCTTATTTTGGGGCAAAATTACAGAAATTTCACTTATATTGGGGCAAAAAGGCAGAAATTTCACTTATTTCAGGGAAAAAAAGCAGAAATTTTTTTATTTTGGGGCAAAAAAGGCAGAAATTAATAATATTTTGTGGCAAAAATGCAGAAATTCTCCTTATTTTGAGGTAAAAAGGCTGAAATTCCCCTTATTTGGGGGCAAAAAGGCAGAAAGTTTCCTTATTTTGGGGCAAAATTTCAGAAATTTCACTTACTTCAGGGTAATAAGTCAGAATTTTTCCTTATTTTGGGGCAAAAAAGACAGAAATTCTCTTTGTTTTGGGGGAAAAAGACAGAAATTCCACTTATTTAGAGGCAAAAAAGCAGAAATTCCTCTTATTTTGGAGCAAAAATGAAGAAATTTCCCATTTTTATGGCAAAAAGGTATGCATTCTTCTTATTTTCGGGCAAAAAGGCAGAAATTCCCTGTATTTTGCAGCAAAATTGCAGAAAATCCCCTAATTGTGGGGCAGAAAGGCAGAAATTGCCTATATGTTGGGGAAAAAACAGAAATTCTCCTTATTTTGGGGCAAAACTCAGAAATTCCACTTATTTTGGGGCAAAATTCCAGAAATTTCCCTTATTGTGGGGGAAAATTGCAGAAATTTCACTTATTTTTGGGCAAAATTGCACACATTTCACTTATTTCAGGGAAAAAAAGCAGAAATTTTCTTATTTTGGGGCAAAAACGCAGAAATTCCTAATATTTTGTGGCAAAAATGCAGAAATTCCCCTTATTTTGAGGTAAAAAGGCTAAAATTCCCCTTATTTTGATGCAAAATTTGAGAAATTTCACTTATTTCAGGGTAATAAGTCAGAAATTTTTCTTATTTTGGGGCAAAAAATACAGGAATTCCCTATGTTTTGGGGGAAAAAAAACAGAAATTTCATTTATTTAAAGGTAAAAAAGCAGACATTCCCCTTATTTTGGAGCAAAAATGAAGAAATTTCCCTTTTTTATGGCAAAAAGTTATGCATTCTTCTTATTATCGGGCAAAAAGGCAAAAATTCCCCGTATTTTGGAGCAAAATTGCAGAAATTCCCCGAATTGTGGGGCAAAAATGCAGAAATTCTTTATATGTTGGGGCAAAAAGACAGAAATTCTCCTTATTTTGGGGCAAAACACAGAAATTCAAATTATTTTGGGGCAAAATTCCAGAAATTTCCCTTATTTTGGGGCAAAATTGCAGAAATTTCACTTATTTTGGGCTAAAATTGCAGAACCTTCACTTATTTTGGGGCAAAATTTCAGAAATTTCACTTATTTTAGAGAAAAAAGGCAGAAATTTTCCTTATTTTGGGGCAAAAATGCAGAAATTACTAATATTTTGTGGCAAAAATTTAGAAATTCCTCTTATTTTATGTAAAAAGGCTGAAATTCCCCTTATTTGGGGGCAAAAAGTCAGAATTTTCCCTTATTTTGGGGCAAAATTGCAGAAATTTTACTTAGTTCAGGGTAATAAGACAGAATTTTTTTTTATTTTGAGGCAAAAAAGACAGTAATTCCCTTGTTTTGGGGAAAAAAGACAGAAATTCCACTTATTTAGAGGCAAAAAAGCAGAAATTCCCCTTATTTTGGAGCAAAAATGAAGAAATTTCCCTTTTTTATGGCAAAAAGTTATGCATTCTTCTTATTTTCGGGCAAAAAGGCAGAAATTCCCCATATTTTGGAGCATAATTGCAGAAATTCCCCTAATTGTGGGGCAAAAATGCAGAAAATCTCTATATGTTGGGGCAAAAAGCCAGAAATTCTCCTTATTTTTGGGCAAAACTAAGAAATTCCACTTATTTTGGGGCAAAATTCCAGAAATTTTCCTTATTTTGGGGCAAAATTGCATAAATTTCACTTATTTTGAGGCAAATATGAAGAAATTTTACTTATTTTGTGGCAAAATTGAAGAAATTTCACATATTTTAGGGAAAAAAGGCAGAAATTTTCTTTATTTTGGGGCAAAAAGGCAGAAATTCCTAATATTTTGTGGCAAAAATGCAGAAATTCCCCTTATTTCGAGGTAAAAAGGCTGAAATTCCCCTTATTTGGGGGCAAAAAGGCAGAAATTTCCCTTATTTTGGGGCAAAATTGCAGAAATTTCACTTACTTCAGGGTAATAAGTCAGAATTTTTCCTTTTTTGGTGCAAAAATACAAAAATTCCATTTGTTTTGGGGGAAAAAGACAGAAATTCCACTTATTTAGAGGCAAAAAAGCAGAAATTCCCCTTATTTGGAGCAAAAATGAAGAAATTTACCTTTTTTATGGCAAAAAGTTATGCATTCTTTTTATTTTCGGGCAAAAAGGCAGAAATTCCCCGTATTTTTGAGCAAAATTGCAGAAATTCCCCTAATTGTGGGGCAAAGAGGCAGAAATTGCCTATATGTTGGGGCAAATAGACAGAAATTCTCCTTATTTTGGGGCAAAACTCAGAAATTCCACTTATTTTGGGGCAAAATTCGAGAAATTTCCCTTATTTTGGGGCAAAATTGCACAAATTTCACTTATTTTGGGGCAAAATTGCAGAAATTTCACTTATTTTAGAGAAAAAAAGCAGAAATTTTTCTTATTTTGGGGCAAAAATGTAGAAATTTCTAATATTTTGTGGCAAAATGCAGAAATTCCCCTTATTTTGAGATAAAAAGGCTGAAATTCCCCTTATTTGGGGGCAAAAAGCAGAAATTCCCCTTATTTTGAGGTAAAAAGGCTGAAATTCCCCTTATTTGGGGGCAAAAAGGCAGAAAGTTCCCTTATTTTGGGGCAAAATTTCAGAAATTTCACTTACTTCAGGGTAATAAGTCAGAATTTTTCCTTATTTTGGGGCAAAAAAGACAGAAATTCTCTTTGATTTGGGGGAAAAATACAGAAATTCCACTTATTTAGCGGCAAAAAAGCAGAAATTCCCCTTATTTTGGAGCAAAAATGAAGAAATTTCCCTTTTTTATGGCAAAAAGGTATGCATTCTTCTTATTTTCGGGCAAAAAGGCAGAAATTCCCCGTATTTTGGAGCAAAATTGCAGAAATTCCTTTAATTGTGGGACAAAAATGCAGAAATTCTCTATATATTGGGGCAAAAAGACAGAAATTCTCCTTATTTTGTGTCAAAACTCAGAAATTCCACTTATTTTGGGGCAAAATTCCAGAAATTTCCCTTAATTTGGGGCAAAATTGCAGAAATTTCACTTATTTTTGGGCAAAATAGCAGAAATTTCACTTATTTCAGAGAAAAAAAAACAGAAATTTTTCTTATTTTGGGGCAAAAAGGCAGAAATTCCTAATATTTTGTGACAAAAATGCAGAAATTCTCCTTATTTTGAGGTAAAAAGGCTGAAATTCCCCTTATTTGGAGGCAAAAAGTCAGAAATTTCGCTAATTTTAGGGAAAAATTGCAGAAATTTCACTTACCTCAGGGTAATAAGTCAGAATTTTTCCTTATTTTGGGGCAAAAAAGACAGAAATTCCCTTTGTCTTGGGGGAAAAAGACAGAAATTCCACTTATATAAAGGCCAAAAAGCAGAAATTCCCCTTATTTTGGAGCAAAAATGAAGAAATTTCCCTTTTTTATGGCAAAAAGTTATGCATTCTTCTTATTTTCGGCAAAAAGGCAGAAATTCCCCGTATTTTGGAGCATAATTGCAGAAATTCCCCTAATTGTGGGGCAAAAATGCAGAAAATCTCTATATGTTGGTGCAAAAAGACAGAAAAAATTCTCTTTATTTTGGGGCAAAACTAAGAAATTCCACTTATTTTGGAGCAAAATTCCAGAAATTTTCCTTATTTTGGGGCAAAATTGCAGAAATTTCACTTATTTTGGGGCAAATATGAAGAAATTTTACTTATTTTGTGGCAAAATTGCAGAAATTTCACATATTTTAGGGAAAAAAGGCAGAAATTTTCTTTAGTTTGGGGCAAAAAGGCAGAAATTCCTAATATTTTGTGGCAAAAATGCAGAAATTCCCTTTATTTTGAGGTAAAAAGGCTGAAATTCCCCTTATTTGGGGGCAAAAAGGCAGAAATTTCCCTTATTTTGGGGCAAAATTGCAGAAATTTCGCTTACTTCAGGGTAATAAGTCAGAATTTTTCCTTTTTTGTGCAAAAATACAAAAATTCCATTTGTTTTGGGGGAAAAAGACAGAAATTCCACTTATTTAGAGGCAAAAAAGCAGAAATTCCCCTTATATGGAGCAAAAATGAAGAAATTTCCCTTTTTTATGGCAAAAAGTTATGCATTGTTTTTATTTTCGGGCAAAAAGGCAGAAATTCCCCGTATTTTGGAGCAAAATTGCAGAAATTCCCTGTATTTTGGAGCAAAATTGCAGAAATTCCCCTAATTGTGGGGCAAAAATGCAGAAATTCTTTATATGTTCGAGAAAAAAGACAGAAATTCTCCTTATTTTGGGGCAAAACTCAGAAATTCCACTTATTTTGGGGCAAAATTCCAGAAATTTCCCTTATTTTGGGGCAAAATTGCAGAAATTTCACTTATTTTGGGGCAGAATTGCAGAAATTTCACTTATTTCAGGGAAAAAAAGCAGAAATTTTTCTTATTTTGGGGCAAAAATGTAGAAATTTCTAATATTTTGTGGCAAAAATGCAGAAATTCCCCTTATTTTGAGGTAAAAAGGCTGAAATTCCCCTTATTTGGGGGCAAAAAACAGAAATTCCTTTTATTTTGAGGTAAAAAGGCTGAAATTCCCCTTATTTGGGGGCAAAAAGGCAGAAAGTTCCCTTATTTTGGGGCAAAATTTCAGAAATTTCACTTACTTCAGGGTAATAAGTCAGAATTTTTCCTTATTTTGGGGCAAAAAAGACAGAAATTCTCTTTGTTTTGGGGGAAAAAGACAGAAATTCCACTTATTTAGAGGCAAAAAAGCAGAAATTCCTCTTATTTTTGAGCAAAAATGAAGAAATTTCCCATTTTTATGGCAAAAAGGTATGCATTCTTCTTATTTTTGGGCAAAAAGGCAGAAATTCCCTGTATTTTGCAGCAAAATTGCAGAAAATCCCCTAATTGTGGGGCAGAAAGGCAGAAATTGCCTATATGTTGGGGAAAAAACAGAAATTCTCCTTATTTTGGGGAAAAACTCAGAAATTCCACTTATTTTGTGGCAAAATTCCAGAAATTTCCCTTATTGTGGGGCAAAATTGCAGAAATTTCACTTATTTTGGGGCAAAATTGCAGAAATTTCACTTATTTCAGGGAAAAAAAGCAGAAATTTTCTTATTTTGGGGCAAAAAGGCAGAAATTCCTAATATTTTGTGGCAAAAATGCAGAAATTCCCCTCATTTTGAGGTAAAAAGGCTGAAATTCCCCTTATTTTGCGGCAAAAAGCAAAAATTTCCTTTATTTTGGGGCAAAATTGCAGAAATTTCACTTATTTCAGGGAAATAAGTCAGAAATTTTCCTTATTTTGGGGCAAAAATACAGGAATTCCCTATGTTTTGGGGGAAAAAAAACAGAAATTTCATTTATTTAAAGGTAAAAAAGCAGACATTCCCCTTATTTTGGAGCAAAAATGAAGAAATTTCCCTTTTTTATGGCAAAAAGTTATGCATTCTTCTTATTTTCGGGCAAAAAGTCAAAAATTCTCCGTATTTTGGAGCAAAATTGCAGAAATTCCCCTAATTGTGGGGCAAAAAGGCAGAAATTCTTTATATGTTGGGGCAAAAAGACAGAAATTCTCCTTATTTTGGGGCAAAACTCAGAAATTCCACTTATTTTGGGGCAAAATTCCAGAAATTTCCCTTATTTTGGGGCAAAATTGCAGAAATTTCACTTATTTTGGGCTAAAATTGCAGAACTTTCACTTATTTTGGGGCAAAATTTCAGAAATTTCACTTTTTTCAGAGAAAAAAGGCAGAAATTTTCCTTATTTTGGGGCAAAAATGCAGAAATTCCTAATATTTTGTGGCAAAAATTCAGAAATTCCTCTTATTTTAGGTAAAAAGGCTGAAATTCCCCTTATTTGGGGGCAAAAAGTCTGAATTTTCCCTTATTTTGGGGCAAAATTGCAGAAATTTTACTTAGTTTAGGGTAATAAGACAGAATTTTTCCTTATTTTGGGGCAAAAAAGACAGTAATTCCCTTTTTTTTGGGGAAAAAAGACAGAAATTCCACTTATTTATAGGCAAAAAAGCAGAAATTCTCCTAATTTTGGAGCAAAAATGAAGAAATTTCCCTTTTTTATGGCAAAAAGGTATGCATTCTTCTTATTTTTGGGCAAAAAGGCAGAAATTCTCCTTATTTTGGAGCAAAATTGCAGAAATTCCCCTAATTGTGAGGCAAAAAGGCAGAAATTGCCTATATGTTGGGGCAAAAGACAGAAATTCTCCTTATTTTGGGGCAAAACTCAGAAATTCCACTTATTTTGGGAAAAATTTTCAGAAATTTCCCTTATTTTGGGGCAAAATTGCAGAAATTTCACTTATTTTGGGGCAAAATTGCAAAATTTCACTTATTTCAGAGAAAAAAAGCAGAAATTTTCTTATTTGGGGGCAAAAAGGCAGAAATTCCTAATATTTTTTGGTAAAAATGCAGATATTCCCCTTATTTTTAGGCAAAAAGGCTGAAATTCCCCTTATTTGGGGGCAAAAAGGCAGAAATTTCCTTTATTTTGGGGCAAAATTGCAGAAATTTCACTTACTTCAGGGTAAAAAGTCAGAATTTTTCCTTATTTTAGGGCAAAAAAGATAGAAATTCCCTTTGTTTTGGGAGAAAAAGACAGAAATTCCACTTATTTAGAGGCAAAAATGCAGAAATTCCCCTTATTTTGGAGCAAAAATGAAGAAATTTCCCATTTTTATGGCAAAAAGGTATGCATTCTTCTTATTTTTGGGCAAAAAGGCAGAAATTCCCCGTATTTTGGAGCAAAATTGCAGAAATTCCCCTAATTGTGGGACAAAAAGGCAGAAATTGCCTATATGTTGGGGCAAAAAAACAGAAATTCTCCTTACTTTGGGGCAAAACTCAGAAATTCCACTTATTTTGGGGCAAAATTCCAGAAATTTCCCTTATTTTGGGGCAAAATTGCAGACATTTCACTTATTTTGGGGCAAAATTGAAGAATTTTCACTTATTTCAGGGAAAAAAAGCAGAAATTTTCTTATTTTGGGGCAAAAAGGCAGAAATTCCTAATATTTTGTGGCAAAAATGCAGAAATTCCCCTTATTTTAAGGTAAAAAGGCTGAAATTCCTCTTATTTGGGGGCAATAAGGCAAAAATTTCCGTTATTTTCAGGCAAAATTGCAGAAATTTCACTTATTTAAGGGTATTAAGTCAGAAATTTTCTTTATTTTGGGGCAAAAAAGACAGGAATTCCCTTTGTTTTGGGGGATAAAGACAGAAATTCCACTAATTTAGAGGCAAAAAAGCAGAAATTCCTCTTATTTTAGAGCAAAAATGAAGAAATTTCTTTTTTATGGCAAAAATGTATGCATTCTTCTTATTTTCAGACAAAAAGGCAGAAATTCCCCGTATTTTGAAGCAAAATTGCAGAAATTCCCCTAATTGTGGGGCAAAAAGGCAGAAATTCTCTATATGTTGGGGCAAAAAGACAGAAATTCTTCTTATTTTGGGGAAATACTCAGAAATTCCACTTATTTGGGGGCAAAATTCCAGAAATTTCCCTTATATTCTGGACAAAATTGCAGAAATTTAACATATTTTGGCGCAAAATTGCAGAAATTTCACTTTTTTCAGGGAAAAAAATGAGAAATTTTCTTATTTTGGGGCAAAAAGGCAGAAATTCCTAATGTTTTGTTGCAATAATGCAGAAATTCTCTTTATTTTGATATATAAAGGCTGAAATTCCCCTTATTTGGGGGCAAAAATGCAGAAATTCACCATATATTGAGGTAAAAAGGCTGAAATTCCCCTTATTTGGAGGCAAAAAGGCAGAAATTTCCCTTATTTTTTGGCAAAATTGCAGAAATTTCACTTACTTCAGGGTAATAAGTCAGAATTTTTCCTTATTTTGGTGCAAAAATAAAAAAATTCCCTTTATTTTGGGGGAAAAAGACAGAAATTCCACTTATTTAGAGGCAAAAAGCAGAAATTCCTTTTATTTTGGAGCAAAAATAAAGAAATTTCCTTTTTATGGCAAAAAGGTATGCATTCTTCTTATTTTCGGGCAAAAAGGCAGAAATTCCCTGTATTTTGGAGCAAAATTGCAGAAATTCCCGTAATTGTGGGGCAAAAAGGCAGAAATTCTCGATATGCTGGGGCAAAAAACAGAAATTCTCCTTATTTTGGGGCAAAACTCAGAAATTTCACTTATTTTGGGGCAAAATTGCAGAAATTTCACTTATTTCAGAGAAAAAAGACAGAAATTTTCCTTATTTTGGGGCAAAAAGACAGAAATTCCTAATATTTTGTGACAAAAATGCAGAAATTCCCCCTATTTTGAGGTAAAAAGGCTAAAATTCTCCTTATTTGGGGGCAAAAAGGCACTAATTTCCCTAATTTTGGGGCAAGATTGCAGAAATTTCACTTACTTCAGGGTAATAAGTCAGAATTTTTTCTTATTTTGGGGCAAAAAAGACAGAAATTCCCTTTGTTTTGGGGAAAAAAGACAGAAATTCCACTTATTTAGAGGCAAAAAAGCAGAAATTCCCCTTATTTTGGAGCAAAAATGAAGAAATTTCCCTTTTTTATGGCAAAAAAGTATGCATTCTTCTTATTTTCGTGCAAAAAGGCAGAAATTCTCTGTATTTTGGAGAAAAATTGCAGAAATTCCTCTAATTGTGGGGCAAAAATGCAGAAATTGCCTATATGTTGGGCTAAAAAGACAGAAATTCTCTTTATTTTGCGGCAAAACTCAGAAATTCCACTTATTTTGGGGCAACATTCCAGAAATTTCCTTTATTTTGGGGCAAAATTGCAGAAATTTCACTTATTTTGGGGCAAAATTGGAGAAATTTCACTTATTTCAGGGTAATAAGTCAGAAATTTTCCTTATTTTGGGGCAAAAAAGACAGGAATTTTCTTTGTTTTGGGGGAAAACGACAGAAATTCCACTTATTTAGAGGCAAAAAAGCAGAAATTCCCCTTATTTTGGAGCAAAAATGAAGAAATTTCACTCTTTTATGGCAAAAAGGTATGCATTCTTCTTATTTTCGGGCACAAAGGCAGAAATTCCCCGTATTTTGGAGCAAAATTTCAGAAATTCCCCTAATTGTGGGGCAAAAAGGCAGAAATTCCCTTTAGTTAGAGCAAAAAGACAGAAATTCTCCTTATTTTGGGGCAAAACTCAGAAATTCCACTTATTTTGTGGCAAAATTGCAGAAATTTCTCTTATTTTGGGGCAAAATTACAGAAATTTCACTTATATTGTGGCAAAAAGGCAGAAATTTCACTTATTTCAGGGAAAAAAAGCAGAAATTTTTTTATTTTGGGGCAAAAAGGCAGAAATTAATAATATTTTGTGGCAAAAATGCAGAAATTCTCCTTATTTTGAGGTAAAAAGGCTGAAATTCCCCTTATTTGGGGGCAAAAAGGCAGAAAGTTTCCTTATTTTGGGGCAAAATTTCAGAAATTTCACTTACTTCAGGGTAATAAGTCAGAATTTTTCCTTATTTTGGGGCAAAAAAGACAGAAATTCTCTTTGTTTTGGGGAAAAAAGACAGAAATTCCACTTATTTAGAGGCAAAAAAGCAGAAATTCCTCTTATTTTGGAGCAAAAATGAAGAAATTTCCCATTTTTATGGCAAAAAGGTATGCATTCTTCTTATTTTCGGGCAAAAAGGCAGAAATTCCCTGTATTTTGGAGCAAAATTGCAGAAAATCCCCTAATTGTGGGGCAGAAAGGCAGAAATTGCCTATATGTTGGGGAAAAAACAGAAATTCTCCTTATTTTGGGGCAAAACTCAGAAATTCCACTTATTTTGGGGCAAAATTCCAGAAATTTCCCTTATTGTGGGGGAAAATTGCAGAAATTTCACTTATTTTTGGGCAAAATTGCACACATTTCACTTATTTCAGGGAAAAAAAGCAGAAATTTTCTTATTTTGGGGCAAAAAGGCAGAAATTCCTAATATTTTGTGGCAAAAATGCAGAAATTCCCCTTATTTTGAGGTAAAAAGGCTGAAATTCCCCTTATTTTGAAGCAAAATTTGAGAAATTTCACTTATTTCAGGGTAATAAGTCAGAAATTTTTCTTATTTTGGGGCAAAAAATACAGGAATTCCCTATGTTTTGGGGGAAAAAAAACAGAAATTTCATTTATTTAAAGGTAAAAAAGCAGACATTCCCCTTATTTTGGAGCAAAAATGAAGAAATTTCCCTTTTTTATGGCAAAAAGTTATGCATTCTTCTTATTTTCGGGCATAAAAGGCAAAAATTCCACGTATTTTGGAGCAAAATTGCAGAAATTCCCCGAATTGTGGGGCAAAAATGCAGAAATTCTTTATATGTTGGGGCAAAAAGACAGAAATTCTCCTTATTTTGGGGCAAAACTCAGAAATTCCACTTATTTTGGGGCAAAATTCCAGAAATTTCCCTTATTTTGGGGCAAAATTGCAGAAATTTCACTTATTTTGTGCTAAAATTGCAGAACTTTCACTTATTTTGGGGCAAAATTTCAGAAATTTCACTTATTTTAGAGAAAAAAGGCAGAAATTTTCCTTATTTTGGGGCAAAAATGCAGAAATTACTAATATTTTGTGGCAAAAATTCAGAAATTCCTCTTATTTTATGTAAAAAGGCTGAAATTCCCCTTATTTGGGGGCAAAAAGTCAGAATTTTCTCTTATTTTGGGGCAAAATTGCAGAAATTTTACTTAGTTCAGGGTAATAAGACAGAATTTTTTTTTATTTTGAGGCAAAAAAGACAGTAATTCCGTTGTTTTGGGGAAAAAAGACAGAAATTCCACTTATTTATAGGCAAAAAAGCAGAAATTCCCCTTATTTTGGAGCAAAAATGAAGAAATTTCCCTTTTTTATGGCAAAAAGTTATGCATTCTTCTTATTTTCGGGCAAAAAGGCAGAAATTCCCCGTATTTTGGAGCAAAATTGCAGAAATTCCTTTAATTGTGGGACAAAAATGCAGAAATTCTCTATATATTGGGGCAAAAAGACAGAAATTCTCCTTATTTTGTGTCAAAACACAGAAATTCCACTTATTTTGGGGCAAAATTCCAGAAATTTTCCTTATTTTGGGGCAAAATTGCAGAAATTTCACTTATTTTGGGGCAAATATGAAGAAATTTTACTTATTTTGTGGCAAAATTGAAGAAATTTCACATATTTTAGGGAAAAAATGCAGAAATTTTCTTTATTTTGGGGCAAAAAGGCAGAAATTCCTAATATTTTGTGGCAAAAATGCAGAAAATCCCCTTATTTTGAGGTAAAAAGGCTGAAATTCCCCTTATTTGGGGGCAAAAAGGCAGAAATTTCCCTAATTTTGGGGCAAAATTGCAGAAATTTCACTTACTTCAGAGTAATAAGTCAGAAATTTTCTTTATTTTGGGGCAAAAAAGACAGAAATTCCCTTTGTCTTGGGGGATAAAAGACAGAAATTCCACTTATTTAAAGGCCAAAAAGCAGAAATTTCCCTTATTTTGGAGCAAAAATGAAGAAATTTCCCTTTTTTATGGCAAAAAGTTATGCATTCTTCTTATTTTCGGGCAAAAAGTCAGAAATTCCCCATATTTTGGAGCATAATTGCAGAAATTTTCCTAATTGTGGGGCAAAAATCCAGAAAATCTCTATATGTTGGGGCAAAAAGCCAGAAATTCTTCTTATTTTGGGGCAAAACTAAGAAATTCCACTTATTTTGGGGCAAAATTCCAGAAATTTTCCTTATTTTGGGGCAAAATTGCATAAATTTCACTTATTTTGGGGCAAATATGAAGAAATTTTACTTATTTTGTGGCAAAATTGAAGAAATTTCACATATTTTAGGGAAAAAAGGCAGAAATTTTCTTTATTTTGGGGCAAAAAGGCAGAAATTCCTAATATTTTGTGGCAAAAATGCAGAAATTCCCCTTATTTCGAGGTAAAAAGGCTGAAATTCCCCTTATTTGGGGGCAAAAAGGCAGAAATTTCCCTTATTTTGGGGCAAAATTGCAGAAATTTCACTTACTTCAGGGTAATAAGTCAGAATTTTTCCTTTTTTGGTGCAAAAATACAAAAATTCCATTTGTTTTGGGGGAAAAAGACAGAAATTCCACTTATTTAGAGGCAAAAAAGCAGAAATTCCCCTTATTTGGAGCAAAAATGAAGAAATTTCCCTTTTTTATGGCAAAAAGTTATGCATTCTTTTTATTTTCGGGCTAAAAGGCAGAAATTCCCCGTATTTTGGAGCAAAATTGCAGAAATTCCCCTAATTGTGGGGCAAAGAGGCAGAAATTGCCTATATGTTGGGGCAAAAATACAGAAATTTTCCTTATTTTGGGGCAAAACTCAGAAATTCCACTTATTTTGGGGCAAAATTCGAGAAATTTCCCTTATTTTGGGGCAAAATTGCAGAAATTTCACTTATTTTGGGGCAAAATTGCAGAAATTTCACTTATTTTAGGGAAAAAAAGCAGAAATTTCTCTTATTTTGGGGAAAAATGTAGAAATTTCTAATATTTTGTGGCAAAAATGCAGAAATTCCCCTTATTTTGAGGTAAAAAGGCTGAAATTCCCCTTATTTGGGGGCAAAAAGCAGAAATTCCCCTTATTTTGAGGTAAAAAGGCTGAAATTCCCCTTATTTGGGGGCAAAAAGTCAGAATTTTCTCTTATTTTGGGGCAAAATTGCAGAAATTTTACTTAGTTCAGGGTAATAAGACAGAATTTTTTTTTATTTTGAGGCAAAAAAGACAGTAATTCCGTTGTTTTGGGGAAAAAAGACAGAAATTCCACTTATTTATAGGCAAAAAAGCAGAAATTCCCCTTATTTTGGAGCAAAAATGAAGAAATTTCCCTTTTTTATGGCAAAAAGTTATGCATTCTTCTTATTTTCGGGCAAAAAGGCAGAAATTCCCCGTATTTTGGAGCAAAATTGCAGAAATTCCTTTAATTGTGGGACAAAAATGCAGAAATTCTCTATATATTGGGGCAAAAAGACAGAAATTCTCCTTATTTTGTGTCAAAACACAGAAATTCCACTTATTTTGGGGCAAAATTCCAGAAATTTTCCTTATTTTGGGGCAAAATTGCAGAAATTTCACTTATTTTGGGGCAAATATGAAGAAATTTTACTTATTTTGTGGCAAAATTGAAGAAATTTCACATATTTTAGGGAAAAAATGCAGAAATTTTCTTTATTTTGGGGCAAAAAGGCAGAAATTCCTAATATTTTGTGGCAAAAATGCAGAAAATCCCCTTATTTTGAGGTAAAAAGGCTGAAATTCCCCTTATTTGGGGGCAAAAAGGCAGAAATTTCCCTAATTTTGGGGCAAAATTGCAGAAATTTCACTTACTTCAGAGTAATAAGTCAGAAATTTTCTTTATTTTGGGGCAAAAAAGACAGAAATTCCCTTTGTCTTGGGGGATAAAAGACAGAAATTCCACTTATTTAAAGGCCAAAAAGCAGAAATTTCCCTTATTTTGGAGCAAAAATGAAGAAATTTCCCTTTTTTATGGCAAAAAGTTATGCATTCTTCTTATTTTCGGGCAAAAAGTCAGAAATTCCCCATATTTTGGAGCATAATTGCAGAAATTTTCCTAATTGTGGGGCAAAAATCCAGAAAATCTCTATATGTTGGGGCAAAAAGCCAGAAATTCTTCTTATTTTGGGGCAAAACTAAGAAATTCCACTTATTTTGGGGCAAAATTCCAGAAATTTTCCTTATTTTGGGGCAAAATTGCATAAATTTCACTTATTTTGGGGCAAATATGAAGAAATTTTACTTATTTTGTGGCAAAATTGAAGAAATTTCACATATTTTAGGGAAAAAAGGCAGAAATTTTCTTTATTTTGGGGCAAAAAGGCAGAAATTCCTAATATTTTGTGGCAAAAATGCAGAAATTCCCCTTATTTCGAGGTAAAAAGGCTGAAATTCCCCTTATTTGGGGGCAAAAAGGCAGAAATTTCCCTTATTTTGGGGCAAAATTGCAGAAATTTCACTTACTTCAGGGTAATAAGTCAGAATTTTTCCTTTTTTGGTGCAAAAATACAAAAATTCCATTTGTTTTGGGGGAAAAAGACAGAAATTCCACTTATTTAGAGGCAAAAAAGCAGAAATTCCCCTTATTTGGAGCAAAAATGAAGAAATTTCCCTTTTTTATGGCAAAAAGTTATGCATTCTTTTTATTTTCGGGCTAAAAGGCAGAAATTCCCCGTATTTTGGAGCAAAATTGCAGAAATTCCCCTAATTGTGGGGCAAAGAGGCAGAAATTGCCTATATGTTGGGGCAAAAAGACAGAAATTTTCCTTATTTTGGGGCAAAACTCAGAAATTCCACTTATTTTGGGGCAAAATTCGAGAAATTTCCCTTATTTTGGGGCAAAATTGCAGAAATTTCACTTATTTTGGGGCAAAATTGCAGAAATTTCACTTATTTTAGGGAAAAAAAGCAGAAATTTTTCTTATTTTGGGGAAAAATGTAGAAATTTCTAATATTTTGTGGCAAAAATGCAGAAATTCCCCTTATTTTGAGGTAAAAAGGCTGAAATTCCCCTTATTTGGGGGCAAAAAGCAGAAATTCCCCTTATTTTGAGGTAAAAAGGCTGAAATTCCCCTTATTTGGGGGCAAAAAAGGCAGAAAGTTCCCTTATTTTGGGGCAAAATTTCAGAAATTTCACTTACTTCAGGGTAATAAGTCAGAATTTTTCCTTATTTTGGGGCAAAAAAGACAGAAATTCTCTTTGATTTGGGGGAAAAATACAGAAATTCCACGTATTTAGAGGCAAAAAAGCAGAAATTCCTCTTATTTTGGAGCAAAAATGAAGAAATTTCCCATTTTTATGGCACAAAGGTATGCATTCTTCTTATTTTCGGGCAAAAAGGCAGAAATTCCCTGTATTTTGGAGCAAAATTGCAGAAATTCCCCTAATTGTGGGGCAGAAAGGCAGAAATTGCCTATATGTTGGGGAAAAAACAGAAATTCTCCTTATTTTGGGGAAAAACTCAGAAATTCCACTTCTTTTGGGGCAAAATTCCAGAAATTTCCCTTATTGTGGGGCAAAATTGCAGAAATTTCACTTATTTTGGGGCAAAATAGCAGAAATTTCACTTATTTCAGGGAAAAAAAGCAGAAATTTTCTTATTTTGGGGCAAAAAGGCAGAAATTCCTAATATTTTGTGGCAAAAATGCAGAAATTCCCCTTATTTTGGGGCAAAAAGCAAAAATTTCCTTTATTTTGGGGCAAAATTGCAGAAATTTCACTTATTTCAGGGAAATAAGTCAGAAATTTTCCTTATTTTGGGGCAAAAAATACAGGAATTCCCTATGTTTTGGGGGAAAAAAAACAGAAATTTCATTTATTTAAAGGTAAAAAAGCAGACATTCCCCTTATTTTGGAGCAAAAATGAAGAAATTTCCCTTTTTTATGGCAAAAAGTTATGCATTCTTCTTATTTTCGGGCAAAAAGTCAAAAATTCCCCGTATTTTGGAGCAAAATTGCAGAAATTCCCCTAATTGTGAGGGAAAAAGGCAGAAATTCTTTATATGTTGGGGCATAAAGACAGAAATTCTCCTTATTTTGGGGCAAAATTCAGAAATTCCACTTATTTTGGGGCAAAATTCCAGAAATTTCCCTTATTTTCGGGCAAAATTGCAGAAATTTCACTTATTTTGGGCTAAAATTGCAGAACTTTCACTTATTTTGGGGCAAAGTTTCAGAAATTTCAATTATTTCAGAGAAAAAAGGCAGAAATTTTCCCGATTTTGGGGCAAAAATGCAGAAATTCCTAATATTTTGTGGCAAAAATTCAGAAATTCCTATTATTTTAGGAAAAAAGGCTGAAATTCCCCTTATTTGGGGGCAAAAAGTCAGAATTTTCCCTTATTTTGGGGCAAAATTGCAGAAATTTTACTTAGTTCAGGGTAATAAGACAGAATTTTTTTTATTTTGGAGCAAAAAAGACAGTAATTCCCTTTGTTTTGGGGAAAAAAGACAGAAATTCCACTTATTTAGAGGCAAGAAAGCAGAAATTCTCTTTATTTTGGAGCAAAAATGAAGAAATTTCCCATTTTTATGGCAAAAAGGTATGCATTCTTCTTATTTTCGGGCAAAAAGGCAGAAATTTCCTGTATTTTGGAGCAAAATTGCAGAAATTCCCCTAATTGTGGGGCAGAAAGGCAGAAATTGCCTATATGTTGGGAAAAAACAGAAATTCTCCTTATTTTGGGGAAGAACTCAGAAATTCCACTTATTTTAGGGCAAAATTCCAGAAATTTCCCTTATTGTGGGGCAAAATTGCAGAAATTTCACTTATTTTGGGGCAAAATTACAGAAATTTCACTTATTTCAGGGAAAAAAAGCAAAAATTTTCTTATTTTGGGGCAAAAAGGCAGAAATTCCTAATATTTTGTGGCAAAAATGAAGAAATTCCCCTTATTTTGAGGTAAAAAGGCTGAAATTCCCTTTATTTGGGGGCAAAAAGGCAGAAATTTCCCTAATTTTGGGGCAAAATTGCAGAAATTTCACTTATTTCAGGGTAATAAGTCAGAAATTTTCCTCATTTTGGGGCAAAAAAGACAAAAATTCCCTTTGTTTTGGGGGAAAAAGACGGAAATTCCACTTATTTAGAGGCAAAAAAGCAGAAATTCCCCTTATTTTGGAGCAAAAATGAAGAAATTTCCCTTTTTTATGGCAAAAAGTTATGCATTCTTCTTATTTTCGGGCAAAAAGGCAGAAATTCCCCGTATTTTGGAGCAAAATTGCAGATATTCCTTTAATTGTGGGACAAAAATGCAGAAATTCTCTATATATTGGGGCAAAAAAGACAGAAATTCTCCTTATTTTGTGTCAAAACTAAGAAATTCCACTTATTTTGGGGCAAAATTCCAGAAATTTTCCTTATTTTGGGGCAAAATTGCAGAAATTTCACTTATTTTGGGGCAAATATGAAGAAATTTTACTAATTTTGTGGCAAAATTGAAGAAATTTCACATATTTTAGGGAAAAAAGGCAGAAATTTTCTTTATTTTGGGGCAAAAAGGCAGAAATTCCTAATATTTTGTGGCAAAAATGCAGAAAATCCCTTTATTTCGAGGTAAAAAGGCTGAAATTCCCCTTATTTGGGGGCAAAAAGGCAGAAATTTCCCTTATTTTGGGGCAAAATTGCAGAAATTTCACTTACTTCAGGGTAATAAGTCAGAATTTTTCTTTTTTTGGTGCAAAAATACAAAAATTCCATTTGTTTTGGGGGAAAAAGACAGAAATTCCACTTATTTAGAGGCACAAAAGCAGAAATTCCCCTTATTTGGAGCAAAAATGAAGAAATTTCCCTTTTTTATGGCAAAAAGTTATGCATTCTTTTTATTTTCGGGCAAAAAGGCAGAAATTCCCCGTATTTTGGAGCAAAATTGCAGAAATTCCCCTAATTGTAGGGCAAAGAGGCAGAAATTGCCTATATGTATGGGCAAAAAGACAGAAATTCTCCTTATTTTGGGGCAAAACTCAGAAATTCCACTTATTTTGGGGCAAAATTCGAGAAATTTGCCTTATTTTGGGGCAAAATTGCAGAAATTTCACTTATTTTGGGGCAAAATTGCAGAAATTTCAATTATTTCAGGGAAAAAAAGCAGAAATTTTTCTTATTTTGGGGCAAAAATGTAGAAATTTCTAATATTTTGTGGCAAAAATGCAGAAATTCCCCTTATTTTGAGGTAAAAAGGCTGAAATTCCCCTTATTTGGGGGCAAAAAGCAGAAATTCCCCTTATTTTGAGGTAAAAAGGCTGAAATTCCCCTTATTTGGGGGCAAAAAGGCAGAAAGTTCCCTTATTTTGGGGCAAAATTTCAGAAATTTCACTTACTTCAGGGTAATAAGTCAGAATTTTTCCTTATTTTGGGGCAAAAAAGACAGAAATTCTCTTTGTTTTGGGGGAAAAAGACAGAAATTCCACTTATTTAGAGGCAAAAAAGCAGAAATTCCTCTTATTTTGGAGTAAAAATGAAGAAATTTCCCATTTTTATGGCAAAAAGGTATGCATTCTTCTTATTTTCGGGCAAAAAGGCAGAAATTTCCTGTATTTTGGAGCAAAATTCCAGAAATTTCCCTTATTGTGGGGCAAAATTGCAGAAATTTCACTTATTTTGGGGCAAAATTACAGAAATTTCACTTATTTCAGGGAAAAAAAGCAAAAATTTTCTTATTTTGGGGCAAAAAGGCAGAAATTCCTAATATTTTGTGGCAAAAATGCAGAAATTCCCCTTGTTTTGAGGTAAAAAGGCTGAAATTCCCCTTATTTTGGGGCAAAAAGGCAAAAATTTCCTTTATTTTGGGGCAAAATTGCAGAAATTTCACTTATTTCAGGGTAATAAGTCAGAAATTTTCCTTATTTTGGGGCAAAAAATACAGGAATTCCCTGTGTTTTGGGGGAAAAAAAACAGAAATTTCATTTATTTAAAGGTAAAAAAGCAGACATTCCCCTTATTTTGGAGCAAAAATGAAGAAATTTCACTTTTTTATGGCAAAAAGTTATGCATTCTTCTTATTTTCGGGCAAAAAGGCAAAAATTCCCCATATTTTGGAGCAAAATTGCAGAAATTCCCCTAATTGTGGGGCAAAAAGGCAGAAATTCTTTATATGTTGGGGCAAAAAGACAGAAATTTTCCTTATTTTGGGGCAAAACTCAGAAATTCCACTTATTTTGGGGCAAAATTCTAGAAATTTCCCTTAATTTGGGGCAAAATTGCAGAAATTTCACTTATTTTAAGCTAAAATTGCAGAACTTTCACTTATTTTGGGGCAAAATTTCAGAAATTTCACTTATTTCAAAGAAAAAAGGCAGAAATTTTCCTTATTTTGGGGCAAAATGCAGAAATTCCTAATATTTTGTGGCAAAAATTCAGAAATTCCTCTTATTTTAGGTAAAAAGGCTGTAATTCCCCTTATTTGGGGGCAAAAAGTCAGAAATTTCCTTTATTTTGGGGCAAAATTGCAGAAATTTTACTTAGTTCATGGTAATAAGATAGAATTTTTCCTTATTTTGGGGCAAAAAAGACCGTAATTCCCTTTGTTTTGGGGAAAAAAGACAGAAATTCCACTTATTTATAGGCAAAAAAGCAGAAAATCTCCTTATTTTAGAGCAAAAATGAAGAAATTTCCCTTTTTTATGGCAAAAAGATATGCATTCTTCTTATTTTTGGGCAAAAAGGCAGAAATTCTCCGTATTTTGGAGCAAAATTGCAGAAATTCCCCTAATTGTGAGGCAAAAAGGCAGAAATTGCCTATATGTTGGGGCAAAAAGACAGAAATTCTCCTTATTTTGGGGCAAAACTCAGAAATTCCACTTATTTTGGGGAAAAATTTCAGAAATTTCCCTTATTTTGGGGCAAAATTGCAGAAATTTCACTTATTTTAGGGCAAAATTGCAAAATTTCACTTATTTCAGAGAAAAAAAGCAGAAATTTTCTTATTTTGGGGCAAAAAGGCAGAAATTCCTAATATTTTCTGGCAAAAATGCAGAAATTCCCCTTATTTTGAGGTAAAAATGCTGAAATTCCCTTTATGTGGGGGCAAAAAGGCAAAAATTTCCTTTATTTTGGGGCAAAATTGCAGAAATTTCACTTATTTCACGGTAACAAGTCAGAAATTTTCCTTATTTTGGGGCAAAAAAGACAGGAATTCCCTTTGTTTTGTGGGAAAAAGACAGAAATTCCACTTATTTAGAGGCAAAAAAGCAGAAATTCCCTTTATTTTGGAGCAAAAATGAAGAAATTTCCCTTTTTTATGGCAAAAAGTTATGCATTCTTCTTATTTTCGGGCAAAAAGGCAGAAATTAACTGTATTTTGGAGCAAAATTGCAGAAATTCCCTTAATTGTGGGACAAAAATGCAGAAATTCTCTATATATTGGGGCAAAAAGACAGAAATTCTCCTTATTTTGTGTCAAAACTCAGAAATTTCACTTATTTTCGGGCAAAATTCCAGAAATTTCCCTTAATTTGGGGCAAAATTGCAGAAATTTCACTTATTTTTGGGCAAAATTGCAGAAATTTCACTTATTTTGTGGCAAAATTGCAGAAATTTAAATTATTTCAGAGAAAAAAGACAGAAATTTTTCTTATTATAGGGCAAAAAGGCAGAAATTCCTAATATTTTGTGACAAAAATGCAGAAATTCTCCTTATTTTGAGGTAAAAAGGCTGAAATTCCCCTTATTTGGAGGCAAAAAGGCAGAAATTTCCCTAATTTTGGGGCAAAATTGCAGAAATTTCACTTACTTCAGGGTAATAAGTCAGAATTTTTCCTTATTTTGGGGCAAAAAAGACAGAAATTCCCTTTGTCTTTGGGGAAAAAGACAGAAATTCCACTTATTTAAAGGCCAAAAAGTAGAAATTCCCCTTATTTTGGAGCAAAAATGAAGAAATTTCCCTTTTTTATGGCAAAAAGTTATGCATTCTTCTTATTTTCGGGCAAAAAGGCAGAAATTCCCCTAATTGTGGGGCAAAAATGCAGAAAATCTCTATATGTTGGGGCAAAAAGACAGAAATTCTCTTTATTTTGGGGCAAAACTAAGAAATTCCACTTATTTTGGGGCAAAATTCCAGAAATTTTCCTTATTTTGGGGCAAAATTGCAGAAATTTCACTTATTTTGGGGCAAATATGCAGAAATTTTACATATTTTTTAACAAAATTGCAGAAATTTCACTTATTTCAGGGAAAAAAGGCAGAAATTTTCCTTATTTTGGGGCAAAATTGCAGAAATTCTTAATATTTTGTGGCAAAAATGCAGAAATTCCCCTTATTTCGAGGTAAAAAGGCTGAAATTCCCCTTATTTGGGGGCAAAAGTCAATAATTTCCCTTATTTTGGGGCAAAATTGCAGAAATATCACTTACTTCAGGGTAATAAGTCAGAATTTTTCCTTATTTTGGGGCAAAAAAGACAGAAATTCCCTTTGTCTTTGGGGAAAAAGACAGAAATTCCACTTATTTAAAGGCCAAAAAGCAGAAATTCCCCTTATTTTGGAGCAAAAATGAAGAAATTTCCCTTTTTTATGGCAAAAAGTTATGCATTCTTCTTATTTTCGGGCAAAAAGGCAGAAATTCCCCTAATTGTGGGGCAAAAATGCAGAAAATCTCTATATGTTGGGGCAAAAAGACAGAAATTCTCTTTATTTTGGGGCAAAACTAAGAAATTCCACTTATTTTGGGGCAAAATTCCAGAAATTTTCCTTATTTTGGGGCAAAATTGCAGAAATTTCACTTATTTTGGGGCAAATATGCAGAAATTTTACATATTTTTTAACAAAATTGCAGAAATTTCACTTATTTCAGGGAAAAAAGGCAGAAATTTTCCTTATTTTGGGGCAAAATTGCAGAAATTCTTAATATTTTGTGGCAAAAATGCAGAAATTCCCCTTATTTCGAGGTAAAAAGGCTGAAATTCCCCTTATTTGGGGGCAAAAGTCAATAATTTCCCTTATTTTGGGGCAAAATTGCAGAAATATCACTTACTTCAGGGTAATAAGTCAGAATTTTTCCTTATTTTGGGGCAAAAAAGACAGAAATTCCCTTTGTTTTGAGGGAAAAAGAAAGAAATTCCACTTATTTAGAGGCAAAAAAGCAGAAATTCCCCTTTTTGGAGCAAAAATGAAGAAATTACATTTTTGATGGCAAAAAGGTATGCATTCTTATTATTTTCAAGCAAAAAGGCAGAAATTCCCCGTATTTAAGAGTAAAATTGCAGAAATTCCCCTAATTGTGGGGCAAAAAGGCAGAAATTTCCCTTATTTTGGGGCAAAATTGCAGACATTTCACTTATTTTGGGGCAAAATTGCAGAAATTTCACTTATTTCAGGGAAAAAAACAGAAATTTTCTTATTTTGGGGCAAAAAGGCAGAAATTCCTAATATTTTGTGGCAAAAATGCAGAAATTCCCCTTATTTTAAGGTAAAAAGGCTGAAATTCCCCTTATTTGGGGGCAATAAGGCAAAAATTTCTTTTATTTTCGGGCAAAATTGCAGAAATTTCACTTATTTAAGGGTAATAAGTCAGAAATTTTCTTTATTTTGGGGCAAAAAATACAGGAATTCCCTTTGTTTTGGGGGATAAACACAGAAATTCCACTTATTTAGAGGCAAAAAAGCAGAAATTCCCCTTATTTTAGAGCAAAAATGAAGAAATTTCTTTTTTATGGCAAAAATGTATGCATTCTTCTTATTTTCTGACAAAAAGGCAGAAATTCCCCGTATTTTGGAGCAAAATTGCAGAAATTCCCCTAATTGTGGGGCAAAAAGGCAGAAATTCTCTATATGTTGGGGCAAAAAGACAGAAATTCTTCTTATTTTGGGGAAATACTCAGAAATTCCACTTATTTGGGGGCAAAATTCCAGAAATTTCCCTTATTTTGGGACAAAATTGCAGAAATTTAACATATTTTGGGGCAAAATTGCAGAAATTTCACTTTTTTCAGGGAAAAAAATGAGAAATTATCTTATTTTGGGGCAAAAAGGCAGAAATTCCTAATGTTTTGTTCCAATAATGCAGAAATTCCCCTTATTTTGAGATATAAAGGCTGAAATTCCCCTTATTTGTAAGCAAAAATGCAGAAATTCACCATATTTTGAGGTAAAAAGGCGGAAATTCCCCTTATTTGGAGGCAAAAAGGCAGAAATTTCCCTTATTTTTTGGCAAAATTGCAGAAATTTCACTTACTTCAGGGTAATAAGTCAGAATTTTTCCTTATTTTGGTGCAAAAATACAAAATTCCCTTTGTTTTGGAGGAAAAAGACAGAAATTCCACTTATTTAGAGGCAAAAAAGCAGAAATTCCTTTTATTTTGGAGCAAAAATAAAGAAATTTCCTTTTTATGGCAAAAAGGTATGCATTTTTCTTATTTTCGGGCAAAAAGGCAGAAATTCCCCGTATTTTGGAGCAAAATTGCAGAAATTCCCGTAATTGTGGGGCAAAAAGGCAGAAATTCTCTATATGCTGGGGCAAAAAAGAGAAATTCTCCTTATTTTGGGGCAAAACTCAGAAATTTCACTTATTTTGGGGCAAAATTGCAGAAATTTCACTTATTTCATAGAAAAAAGACAGAAATTTTCCTTATTTTGGGGCAAAAAGGCAGAAATTCCTAATATTTTGTGACAAAAATGCAGAAATTCCCCTTATTTTGAGGTAAAAAGGCTAAAATTCTCCTTATTTGGGGGCAAAAAGGCACTAATTTCCCTAATTTTGGGGCAAGATTGCAGAAATTTCACTTACTTCAGGGTAATAAGTCAGAATTTTTTCTTATTTTGTGGCAAAAAAGACAGAAATTCCCTTTGTTTTGGGGAAAAAAGACAGAAATTCCACTTATTTAGAGGCAAAAAAGCAGAAATTCCCCTTATTTTGGAGCAAAAATTTAGAAATTTCCCTTTTTTATGGCAAAAAAGTATGCATTCTTTTTATTTTCGTGCAAAAAGGCAGAAATTCTCCGTATTTTGAAGCAATATTGCAGAAATTCCTCTAATTGTGGGGCAAAAAGGCAGAAATTGCCTATATGTTGGGCTAAAAAGACAGAAATTCTCCTTATTTTGCGGCAAAACTCAGAAATTCCACTTATTTTGGAGCAAAATTCTAGAAATTTCCCTTATTTTGGGGCAAAATTGCAGAAATTTCACTTACTTCAGGGTAATAAGTCAGAATTTTTCCTTATTTTGGTGCAAAAATACAAAAATTCCCTTTGTTTTGGGGGAAAAAGACAGAAATTCCACTTATTTAGAGGCAAAAATGCAGAAATTCCCCTTATTATGGAGCAAAAATGAAGAAATTTCCCTTTTTTATGGCAAAAAGTTATGCATTCTTCTTATTTTCAGGCAAAAAGGCAGATATTCCCCATATTTTGGAGCAAAATTGAAGAAATTCCCCTAAATGTTGGGCAAAGAGGCACAAATTGCCTATATGTTGGGGCAAAAAGACAGAAATTCTCCTTATTTTGGGGCAAAATTCCAGAAATTACCTTATTTTGGGGCAAAATTGCAGAAATTTCACTTATTTTGGGGCAAAATTGCAGAAATTTCACTTATTTTGGGGCAAAATTGCAGAAATTTCACTTATTTCAGAGAAAAAAGGCAGAAATTTTCCTTATTTTGGGGCAAAAAGCAGATATTCCTAATATTTTGTGGCAAAAATGCAGAAATTCCCCTTATTTTGAGGTAAAAAGGCTGAAATTCGCATTATTTTGGGGCAAAAAGGCAGAAATTTCCCTAATTTTGGAGCAAAAGTGCAGGAATTTCACTTACTTCAGGGTAATAAGTCAGAATTTTTCCTTATTTTGGGGCAAAGAAGACAAAAATTCCCTTTGTTTTGGGAGAAAAACACTAAAATTCCACTTATTTAGAGGCAAAAAAGCAGAAATTCCCCTTATTTTGGAGCAAAAATGAAGAAATTTCCCTTTTTTATGGCAAAAAGGTATGCATTCTTCTTATTTTCGGGCAAAAAGGCAGAAATTCTCGGTATTTTGGAGCAAAATTGCAGAAATTCCCCTAATTGTGGGGCAAAAATGCAGAAAATCTCTATATGTTGGGGCAAAATGACAGAAATTCTCTTTTTTTGGGGGCAAAACTCAGAAATTCCACTTATTTTGTGGCAAAATTGCAGAAATTTCCCTTATTTTGGGGCAAAATTGCAGAAATTTCACTTATTTTGGGGCAAAAAGTCAGAAATTTCACTTATTTCAGGGAAAAAAGGCAGAAATTTTCCTTATTTTGTGCAAAAAGGCAGAAATTCTTAATATTTTGTGGTAAAAATGCAGAAATTCCCCTTATTTTGAGGTAAAAAGACTGAAATTCCCCTTATTTGGGGGGAAAAAGGCAGAAATTTCCCTTATTTTGGGGCAAAATTGAAGAAATTTCACTTACTACAGAGTAAGAAGTCAGAATTTTTCCTTATTTTAGTGCAAAAAAGACAGAAATTCCCTTTGTTTTGAGGGAAAAAAACAGAAATTCCACTTATTTAGAGGCAAAAAAATAGAAATTCCCTTTATTTGAAAGCAAAATAGAAGAAATTACATTTTTGATGGCAAAAAGGTATGCATTCTTCTTATTTTCGGGCAAAAAGGCAGAAATTCCCCGTCTTTTGGAGCAAAATTGCTGAAATTCCCCTAATTGTGGGGCAAAAAGGCAAAAATTTCCTATAAGTTGGGGCAAAAAGACAGAAATTCTCCTTATTTTGAAGGAAAACTCAGAAATTCCTCTTATTTTGAAGCAAAATTCCAGAAATTTCCCTTATTTTAGGACAAAATTGCAGAAATTTCACTTATTTTGGGGCAAAATTGCAGAAATTTCAATTGTTTCAGGAAAAAAAAGCAGAAATTTTCTTATTTTGGGGCAAAAAGGCAGAAATTCCTAATATTTTGTGACAAAAATGCGGATATTCCCCTTATTTTGAGGTAAAAAGGCTGAAATTCCCCTTATTTGGGGGCAAAAATGCAGAAATTCCCCTTATTTTGAGGTAAAAAGGCTGAAATTCCCCTTATTTGGGGGCAAAAAGGCAGAAATTTCCCTTATTTTGAAGCAAAATTGCAGAAATTTCACTTAATTCAGGGTAATAAGTCAGAATTTTTCCTTATTTTGGGCAAAAAAGACAGAAATTCTCTTTATTTTGGGGGAAATAGACAGAAATTCCACTTATTTAGAGGCAAAAAAGCAGAAATTCCTTTTATTTTGGAGCAAAAATGAAGAAATTTCCCATTTTTTGGCAAAAAGGTATTCATTCTTCTTATTTTCGGGCAAAAAGGCAGAAATTACCCGTATTTTGGAGCAAAATTACAGAAATTTCCCTAATTGTGTGGCAAAAAAACAGAAATTCTCTATATGTTTGGGCAAAAATACAGAAATTCTCTTTATTTTGGGGAAAAACACAAAAATTCCACTTATTTTGGGGCAAAATTCTTGAAATTTCCCTTATTTTGGTGCAAAATTGCAGAAATGTTACTTACTTCAGGTTAATAAGTCAGAATTTTTCCTTATTTTGGGGCAAAAAAGACAGAAATTCCCTTTGTTTTGGGGGAAAAAGACAAAAATTCCACTTATTTAGAGGCAAAAAAGCAGAAATTCCCCTTAATTTGGAGCAAAAATGAAGAAATTTCCCTTTTTTATGGCAAAAAGGTATGCATTCTTCTTATTTTCGTGCAAAAAGGGAGAAATTCCACGTATTTTGGAGCAAAATTGCAGAAATTCCCCTAATTGTGGGGCAAAAAGGCAGAAATTGCCTATATGTTGGGGCAAAAGAACAGAAATTCTCCTTATTTTGGGGCAAAACTCAGAAATTCCACTTATTTTGGGGCAAAATTCCAGAAATTTCCCTTATTTTGGGGCAAAATTGCAAAAATTTCACTTATTTCAGAGTAAAAAAGCAGAAATTTTCTTATTTTGGGGCAAAAAGGCAGAAATTCCTAATATTTTGTGGCAAAAATGCAGAAATTTCCCTTATTTTGAGGTAAAAAGGCTGAAATTCCCTTTATTTGAGGGCAAAAGGCAAAAATTTCCTTTATTTTGGGGCAAAATTGCAGAAATTTCACTTATTTCAGGGTAATAAGTCAGAAATTTTCCTTATTTTGGGGCAAAAAAGACAGGAATTCCCTTTGTTTTGGGGGAAAAAGACAGAAATTCCACTTATTTAGAGGCAATAAAGCAGAAATTCCCCTTATTTTGGAGCAAAAATGAAGAAATTTCCCTTTTTTATGGCAAATAGTTATGCATTCTTCTTATTTTCGGGCAAAAAGGCAGAAATTCCCTGTATTTTGGAGGAAAATTGCAGAAATTCCCTTAATTGTGGGACAAAAATGCAGAAATTCTCTATATATTGGGGCAAAAAGACAGAAATTCTCCTTATTTTGTGTCAAAACTCAGAAATTCCACTTATTTTGGGGAAAATTCCAGAAATTTCCCTTAATTTGGGGCAAAATTGCAGAAATTTCACTTAATCTTGGGCAAAATTGCAGAAATTTCACTTATTTTGGGGCAAAATTGCAGAAATTTCACTTATTTCAGAGAAAACAGACAGAAATTTTCCTTATTTTGAGGCAAAAAGGCAGAAATTCCTAATATTTTGTGACAAAAATGCAGAAATTCTCCTTGTTTTGAGGTAAAAAGGCTGAAATTCCCCTTATTTGGAGGCAAAAAGGCAGAAATTTCCCTAATTTTGGGGAAAAATTGCAGAAATTTCACTTACTTCAGGGTAATAAGTCAGAATTTTTCCTTATTTTGGGGCAAAAAAGACAGAAATTCCCTTTGTCTTGGGGGAAAAAGACAGAAATTCCACTTATTTAAAGGCCAAAAAGCAGAAATTCCCCTTATTTTGGAGCAAAAATGAAGAAATTTACATTTTTTATGGCAAAAAGTTATGCATTCTTCTTATTTTCGGGGAAAAAGGCAGAAATTCCCCGTATTTTGGAGCAAAATTGCAGAAATTCCCCTAATTGTGGGGCAAAAATGCAGAAAATCTCTATATGTTGGGGCAAAAAGACAGAAATTCTCCTTATTTTGGGGCAAAACTAAGAAATTCCACTTATTTTGGGGTAAAATTCCAGAAAATTTCCTTATTTTGGGGCAAAATTGCAGAAATTTCATTTATTTTGGGGCAAATATGAAGAAATTTTAATTATTTTGTGGCAAAATTGCAGAAATTTCACATATTTTAGGGAAAAAAGGCAGAAATTTTCTTTATTTTGTGGCAAAGAGGCAAAAATTCCTAATATATTGTGGCAAAAATGCAGAAATTCCCCTTATTTTGAGGTAAAAAGGCTGAAATTCCCATTATTTGGGGGCAAAAAGGCAGAAATTTTCCTTATTTTGGGGCAAAATTGCAGAAATTTCACTTACTTCAGGGTAATAAGTCAGAATTTTTCCTTATTTTGGGGCAAAAAGACAGAAATTCCCTTTGTTTTGGGGGAAAAAAACAGAAATTCCACTTATTTAGTAGCAAAAAAGCAGAAATTTCCCTTTTTTATGTCAAAAAGGTATGCATTCTTCTTATTTTCGGGCAAAAGGCAGAAATTCCCCGTATTTTGGAGCAAAATTGAAGAAATTCCCCTAATTGTGGGGCCAAAAGGCAGAAATTGCCTATATGTTGGGGCAAAAAGACAGAAATTCTCCTTATTTTGGGGCAAAACTCAGAAATTCCACTTTTTTTTGGGCAAAATTCCAGAAATTTCCCTTATTTTGGGGCAAAATTGCAGACATTTCACTTATTTTGGGGCAAAATTGCAGAAATTTCACTTATTTAAGGAAAAAAAAGCAGAAATTTTCTTATTTTGGGGCAAAAAGGCAGAAATTCCTAATATTTTGCGGCATAAATGCAGAAATTCCCTTTATTTTGAGGTAAAAAGGCTGAAATTCCCCTTATTTGGGGAAATAAGTCAAAAATTTCCTTTATTTTTGGGGCAAAATTGCAGAAATTTCACTTATTTAAGGGTTATAAGTCAGAAATTTCTTTTATTTTGGAACAAAAAAGTCAGGAATTCCCTTTGCCTTGGGGGAAAAAGACAGAAATTCAACTTATTCAGAGGCAAAAAAGCAGAAATTCCCCTTATTTTGGAGCAAAAATGAAGAAATTTCCTTTTTTTATGGCAAAAAGGTATGCATTCTTCTTATTATTGGGCAAAAAAGCAGAAATTCCCCGTGTTTTTGAGCAAAATTGCAGAAATTCCCCTAATTGTGGGGCAAAAATGCATAAAATCTCTATATGTTGGGGCAAAAAGACCGAAATTCTCTTTATTTTGGGGCAAAACTCATAAATTCCACTTATTTTGGGGCAAAATTACAGAAATTTTCCTTTTTTTGGGGCAAAATTGCAGAAATTTCACTCATTTTGGGGCAAATATGCAGAAATTTTACATATTTTGTAACAAAATTGCAGAAATTTCACTTATTTCAGGGAAAAATGCAGAAATTTTTCTTAATTTTGGGGCAAAAAGGCAGAAATTCCTAATATTTTTTGGCAAAAATGCAGAAATTCCCCTTATTTCGAGGTAAAAAGGCTGAAATTCCCCTTATTTGGGGGCAAAAGGCAGAAATTTCCCTTAATTTGGGGCAAAATTGCAGAAATATCACTTACTTCAGGGTAATAAGTCAGAATTTTTCCTTATTTTGGGGCAAAAAAGACAGAAATTCCCTTTGTTTTGAGGGAAAAAGAAAGAAATTCCACTTATTTAGAGGCAAAAAAGCAGAAATTCCCCTTTTTAGATCAAAAATGAAGAAATTTTTTTTTTATGGCAAAAAGGTATGCATTCTTCTTATTTTCAAGCAAAAAGGCAGAAATTCCCCGTATTTTGGAGCAAAATTGGAGAAATTCCCCTAATTGTGGGGCAAAAAGGCAGAAATTGCCTATATGTTGGGGCAAAAAAACAGAAATTCTACTTATTATGCGGCAAAACTCAGAAATTCCACTTATTTTCGGGCAAAATTCCAGAAATTTCCCTTATTTTGGGGCAAAATTGCAGACATTTCACTTATTTTGGGGCAAAATTGCAGAAATTTCACATATTTTCGGGAAAAAAGGCAGAAATTTTCTTTATTTTGGGGCAAAAAGGCAGAAATTCCTAATATTTTGTGGCATAAATGCAGAAATTCCCTTTATTTTGAGGTAAAAAGGCTGAAATTCCCCTTATTTGGGGGGCAATAAGGCAAAATTTCCTTTATTTTGGGGCAAAATTGCAGAATTTTCACTTATTTAAGGGTTATAAGTCAGAAATTTTCTTATTTTGGGACAAAAAAGACAGGAATTCCCTTTGCCTTGGGGGAAAAAGACAGAAATTCCACTTATTCAGAGGCAAAAAAGCAGAAATTCCCCTTATTTTGGAGCAAAAATGAAGAAATTTCCCTTTTTTTATGGCAAACAGGTATGCATTCTTCTTATTATCGGGCAAAAAAGCAGAAATTCCCCGTATTTTTGAGCAAAATTGCAGAAACTCCCCTAATTGTGGGGCAAAAATGCAGAAAATCTCTATATGTTGGAGCAAAAAGACCAAACTTCTCTTTATTTTGGGGCAAAACTCAGAAATTCCACTTATTTTGGGGCAAAATTACAGAAATTTTCCTTTTTTGGGGGCAAAATTGCAGAAATTTCACTTATTTTTGGGCAAATATGCAGAAATTTTACATATTTTGTAACAAAATTGCAGAAATTTCACTTATTTCAGGGAAAAAACGCAGAAATTTTCCTTATTTTGTGGCAAAAAGGCAGAAATTACTAATATATTGTGGCAAAAATGCAGAAATTCCCCTTATTTCGAGGTAAAAAGGCTGAAATTCCTCTTATTTGGGGGCAAAAAGGCAAAAATTTCCTTTATTTTGGGGCAAAAGTGCAGAAATTTCACTTACTTCAGGGTAATAAGTCAGAAATTTTCTTTATTTTGGGGAAAAAAAGACAGGAATTCCCTTTGTTTTGGAGGATAAAGACAGAAATTCCACTTATTTAGAGGCAAAAAAGCAGAAATTCCCCTTATTTTAGAGCAAAAATGAAGAAATTTCTTGTTTATGGCAAAAATGTATGCATTCTTCTTATTTTCGGACAAAAAGGAAGAAATTCTCCGTATTTTGGAGCAAAATTGCAGAAATTTACAAATTGTGTGGCAAAAAGGCAGAAATTCTCTATATGTTGGGGCAAAAAGACAGAAATTCTTCTTATTTTGGGGAAATACTCAGAAATTCCACTTATTTGGGGGCAAAATTCCAGAAATTTCTCTTATTTTGGGACAAAATTGCAGAAATTTAACATATTTTGGGGCAAAATTGCAGAAATTTCACTTTTTTCAGGGAAAAAAATGAGAAATTTTCTTATTTTGGGGCAAAAAGGCAGAAATTCCTAATGTTTTGTGGAAATAATGCAGAAATTCTCCTTATTTTGAGATATGAAGGCTTAAATTCCCCTTATTTGGGGGCAAAAATGCAGAAATTCACCATATTTTGAGGTAAAAAGGCTGAAATTCCCCTTATTTGGAGGCAAAAATTCAGAAATTTCCATTATTTTTTGGCAAAATTGCAGAAATTTCACTTACTTCAGGGTAATAAGTCAGAATTTTTCCTTATTTTGGTGCAAAAACACAAAAATTCCCTTTGTTTTGGGGGAAAAAGACAGAAATTCCACTTATTTAGAGGCAAAAAAGCAGAAATTCCTTTTATTTTGGAGCAAAAATAAAGAAATTTCCTTTTTATGGCAAAAAGTTATGCATTCTTCGTATTTTCGGGCAAAAAGGCAGAAATTCCCCATATTTTGGAGCAAAATTGCAGAAATTCCCGTAATTGTGGGGCAAAAAGGCAGAAATTCTCGATATGCTGGGGCAAAAAACAGAAATTCTCCTTATTTTGGGGCAAAACTCAGAAATTTCACTTATTTTGGGGCAAAATTGAAGAAATTTCACTTATTTCAGAGAAAAAAGACAGAAATTTTCCTTATTTTGGGGCAAAAAGGCAGAAATTCCTAATATTTTGTGACAAAAATGCAGAAATTCCCCTTATTTTGAGGTAAAAAGGCTAAAATTCTCCTTATTTGGGGGCAAAAAGGCACTAATTTCCCTAATTTTGGTGCAAGATTGCAGAAATTTCACTTACTTCAGGGTAATAAGTCAGAATTTTTTCTTATTTTGGGGCAAAAAATACAGAAATTCCCTTTGTTTGGGGAAATAAGAGAGAAATTCCACTTATTTAGAGGCAAAAAAGCAGAAATTCCCCTTATTTTGGAGCAAAAATGAAGAAATTTCCCTTTTTTATGGCAAAAAAGTATGCATTCTTCTTATTTTCATGCAAAAAGCAGAAATTCTCCGTATTTTGGAGAAAAATTGCAGAAATTCCTCTAATTGTGGGGCAAAAAGGCAGAAATTGCCTATATGTTGGGCTAAAAAGACAGAAATTCTCCTTATTTTGCGGCAAAACTCAGAAATTCCACTTATTTTGGGGCAACATTCCAGAAATTTCCTTTATTTTGGGGCAAAATTGCAGAAATTTCACTTATTTTGGGGCAAAATTGGAGAAATTACACTTATTTCAGGGTAGTAAGTCAGAAATTTTCCTTATTTTGGGGCAAAAAAGACAGGAATTTTCTTTGTTTTGGGGGAAAAAGACAGAAATTCCACTTATTTAGAGGCAAAAAATCAGAAATTCCCCTTATTTTGGAGCAAAAATGAAGAAATTTCAATTTTTTATGGCAAAAAGGTATGCATTCTTCTTATTTTCGGGCAAAAAGGCAGAAATTCCCCGTATTTTGGAGCAAAATTTCAGAAATTCCCCTAATTGTGGGGCAAAAAGGCAGAAATTCCCTTTAGTTAGGGCAAAAAGACAGAACTTCTCCTTATTTTGGGGCAAAACTCAGAAATTCCACTTATTTTGTGGCAAAATTGCAGAAATTTCCCTTATTTTGGGGCAAAATTGCAGAAATTTTACTTGTATTGGGGCAAAAAGGCAGAAATTTCACTTATTTCGGGGAAAAAAAGCAGAAATTTTTTTATTTTGGGGCAAAAAGGCAGAAATTAATAATATTTTGTGGCAAAAATGCAGAAATTCTCCTTATTTTGAGGTAAAAAGGCTGAAATTCCCCTTATTTGTGGGCAAAAAGGCAGAAATTTCCCTTATTTTGGGGCAAAATTGCAGAAATTTCACTTACTTAAGGGTAATAAATCAGAATTTTTCCTTTTTTGGTGCAAAAATACAAAAATTCCATTTGTTTTGGGGGAAAAAGACAGAAATTCCACTTATTTAGAGGCAAAAAATCAGAAATTCCCCTTATTTGGAGCAAAAATGAAGAAATTTCCCTTTTTTATGGCAAAAAGTTATGCATTCTTTTTATTTTCGGACAAAAAGGCAGAAATTCCCCGTATTTTGGAGCAAAATTGCAGAAATTCCCCTAATTGTGGGGCAAAGAGGCAGAAATTGCCTATATGTTGGGGCAAAAAGACAGAAATTCTCCTTATTTTGGGGCAAAACTCAGAAATTCCACTTATTTTGGGGCAAAATTCGAAAAATTTCCCTTATTTTGGGGCAAAATTGCAGAAATTTCACTTATTTTGGGGCAAAATTGCAGAAATTTCACTTATTTCAGGGAAAAAAAGCAGAAATTTTTCTTATTTTGCGGCAAAAATGTAGAAATTTCTAATATTTTGTGGCAAAAATGCAGAAATTCCCCTTATTTTGAGGTAAAAAGGCTGAAATTCCCCTTATTTGGGGGCAAAAAGCAGAAATTCCCCTTATTTTGAGGTAAAAAGGCTGAAATTCCCCTTATTTGGGGGCAAAAAGGCAGAAAGTTCCCTTATTTTGGGGCAAAATTTCAGAAATTTCACTTACTTCAGGGTAATAAGTCAGAATTTTTCCTTATTTTGCGGCAAAAAAGACAGAAATTCCCTTTGTTTTGGGGGAAAAAGACAGAAATTCCACTTATTTAGAGGCAAAAAAGCAGAAATTCCTCTTATTTTGGAGCAAAAATGAAGAAATTTCCCATTTTTATGGCAAAAAGGTATGCATTCTTCTTATTTTCGGGCAAAAAGGCAGAAATTCCCTGTATTTTGGAGCAAAATTGCAGAAATTCCCCTAATTGTGGGGCAGAAAGGCAGAAATTGCCTATATGTTGGGGAAAAAACAGAAATTCTCCTTATTTTGGGGAAAAACTCAGAAATTCCACTTATTTTGGGGCAAAATTCCAGAAATTTCCCTTATTGTGGGGCAAAATTGCAGAAATTTCACTTATTTTGGGGCAAAATTTCAGAAATTTCACTTATTTCAGGGAAAAAATGCAGAAATTTTCTTATTTTGGGGCAAAAAGGCAGAAATTCCTAATATTTTGTGGCAAAAATTCAGAAATTCCTATTATTTTGAGGTAAAAAGGCGGAAATTCCCCTTATTTTGGGGCAAAAAGGCAAAAATTTCCTTTATTTTGGGGCAAAATTGCAGAAATTTCACTTATTTCAGGGTAATAAGTCAGAAATTTTCCTTATTTTGGGGCAAAAATTAAAGGAATTCCCTATGTTTTGGGGGAAAAAAACACAAATTTCATTTATTTAAAGGTAAAAAAGCAGACATTACCCTTATTTTGGAGCAAAAATGAAGAAATTTCCCTTTTTTATGGCAAAAAGTTATGCATTCTTCTTATTTTCGGGCAAAAAGGCAAAAATTCCCCGTATTTTGGAGCAAAATTGCAGAAATTCCCCTAATTGTGGGGCAAAAAGGCAGAAATTCTTTATATGTTGGGGCAAAAAGACAGAAATTTTCCTTATTTTGGGGCAAAACTCAGAAATTCCAATTATTTTGGGGCAAAATTCCAGAAATTTTCCTTATTTTGGTGCAAAATTGCAGAAATTTCACTTATTTTGGGCTAAAATTGCAGAACTTTCACTTATTTTGGGGCAAAATTTCAGAAATTTGACTTATTTCAGAGAAAAAAGGCAGAAATTTTCCTTATTTTGGGGCAAAAATGCAGAAATTCCTAATATTTTGTGGCAAAAATTCAGAAATTCCTCTTATTTTAGGTAAAAAGGCTGAAATTCCCCTTATTTGGGGGCAAAAAGTCAGAAATTTCCCTTATTTTGGGGCAAAATTGCAGAAATTTTACTTAGTTCAGGGTAATAAGGCAGAATTTTTCCTTATTTTGGGGTAAAAAAGACGGTAATTCCCTTTGTTTTGGGGAAAAAAGACAGAAATTCCACTTATTTATAGGCAAAAAAGCAGAAATTCTCCTTATTTTGGAGCAAAAATGAAGAAATTTCCCTTTTTTATGGCAAAATTGTATGCATTCTTCTTATTTTCAGGCAAAAAGGCAGAAATTCCCCATATTTTGGAGCAAAATTGCAGAAATTCCCCTAATTGTAAGGCAAAAAGGCAGAAATTGCCTATATGTTGGGGCAAAAAGACAGAAATTCTCCTTATTTTGGGGCAAAACTCAGAAATTCCACTTATTTTGGGGAAAAATTTCAGAAATTTCCTTTATTTTGGGGCAAAATTGCAGAAATTTCACTTCTTTTGGCGCAAAATTACAGAAATTTCACTTATTTCAGGGTAATAAGTTGAAATTTTCCTTATTTTAGGGCAAAAAAGACAGCACTTTTCTTTGTTTTGGGGGAAAAGACAGAAATTCCACTTACTTAGAGGCAAAAAAGCAGAAATTCCCCTTATTTTGAAGCAAAAATGAAGAAATTTCACTTTTTTATGGCAAAAAGATATGCATTCTTCTTATTTTCGGGCAAAAAAGCAAAAATTCCCCATATTTTGGAGCAAAATTGCAGAATTTCCCCTAATTGTGGAGCAAAAATGCAGAAATTCCCTTTAGTTAGGGCAAAAAGACAGAAATTCTTCTTATTTTGGGGCAAAACTCAGAAATTCCAAATATTTTGGGGCAAAATTCCAGAAATTTCCTTTATTTTGGGGCAAAATTGCAGAAATTTCACTTATTTTGGGGCAAAAAGGCAGAAATTTCACTTATTTCAGGGAAAAAAGGCAGAAATTTTCCTTATTTTGGGGCAAAAATGCAGAAATTCCTAATATTTTGTGGTAAAAATGCAGATATTCCCCTTATTTTGGTGTAAAAAGGCTGAAATTCCCCTTATTTGGGGGCAAAATGCAAAAATTTCACTTACTTCAGGGTAATAATTCTGAATTTTTCCTTATTTTGGGGCAATTAAGACAGGAATTCATTTTGTTTTGAAGGAAAAAGATAGAAATTCCACTTATTTAGAGGCAAAAAAGCAGAAATTCCCCTTATTTTGGAGCAAAAATGAAGAAATTTCAATTTTTTATGGCAAAAAGTTATGCATTCTTCTTATTTTCGCGCAAAAAAGGCAGAAATTCCTCGTATTTTGGAGCAAAATTGCAGAAATTCCCCTAATTGTGGGGCAAAAAGGCAGAAATTCTCTATATGTTGGGGCAAAAAGACAAAAATTCTTCTTATTTTGGGGCAAAACTCAGAAATTCCACTTATTTTGGGGTAAAATTCCAGAAATTTTTCTTATTTTGGGGCAAAATTGCAGAAATTTCACTTATTTTGGGGCAAAATTGCATTAATTTCACATATTTTGGAGCATAATTGCAGAAATTTCACTTATTTCAGAGAAAAAAGGCAGAAATTTTCCTTATTTTGGGGCAAAAATGCAGAAATTCCTAATATTTTGTGGCAAAAATGCAGAAATTTCCCTTATTTCGAGGTAAAAAGGCTGAAATTCCTCTTATTTGGGGGCAAAAAGGCAGAAATTTCCCTTATTTTGGGGCAAATTTGCAGAAATTTCACTTACTTCAGGGTAATAAGTCAGAATTTTTCCTTATTTTGGGGCAAAAAGACAGAAATTCCCTTTGTTTTGGGGGAAAAAAACAGAAATTCCACTTATTTAGAGGCAAAAAAGCAGAAATTCCCCTTTTTGGAGCAAAAACTAAGAAATTTCCCTTTTTTATGGCAAAAGGTATGCATTCTTCTTATTTTCGGGCAAAAGGCAGAAATTCCCCGTATTTTGGAGCAAAATTGAAGAAATTCCCCTAATTGTGGGGCCAAAAGGCAGAAATTGCCTATATGTTGGGGCAAAAAGACAGAAATTCTCCTTATTTTGGGGCAAAACTCAGAAATTCCACTTATTTTGGGGCAAAATTCCAGAAATTTCCCTTATTTTGGGGCAAAATTGCAGACATTTCACTTATTTTGGGGCAAAATTGCAGAAATTTCACTTATTTAAGGAAAAAAAAGCAGAAATTTTCTTATTTTGGGGCAAAAAGGCAGAAATTCCTAATATTTTGTGGCATAAATGCAGATATTCCCTTTATTTTGAGGTAAAAAGGCTGAAATTCCCCTTATTTGGGGGGCAATAAGGCAAAATTTCCTTTATTTTGGGGCAAAATTGCAGAAATTTCACTTATTTAAGGGTTATAAGTCAGAAATTTTCTTTATTTTGGGACAAAAAAGACAGGAATTCCCTTTGCCTTGGGGGAAAAAGACAGAAATTCCACTTATTCAGAGGCAAAAAAGCAGAAATTCCCCTTATTTTGGAGCAAAAATGAAGAAATTTCCCTTTTTTTATGGCAAAAAGTTATGCATTCTTCTTATTATCGGGCAAAAAAGCAGAAATTCCCCGTATTTTTGAGCAAAATTGCAGAAACTCCCCTAATTGTGGGGCAAAAATGCAGAAAATCTCTATATGTTGGAGCAAAAAGACCAAACTTCTCTTAATTTTGGGGCAAAACTCAGAAATTCCACTTATTTTGGGGCAAAATTACAGAAATTTTCCTTTTTTGGGGGCAAAATTGCAGAAATTTCACTTATTTTTGGGCAAATATGCAGAAATTTTACATATTTTGTAACAAAATTGCAGAAATTTCACTTATTTCAGGGAAAAAAGGCAGAAATTTTCCTTATTTTGTGGCAAAAAGGCAGAAATTACTAATATATTGTGGCAAAAATGCAGAAATTCCCCTTATTTCGAGGTAAAAAGGCTGAAATTCCTCTTATTTGGGGGCAAAAAGGCAAAAATTTCCTTTATTTTGGGGCAAAAGTGCAGAAATTTCACTTACTTCAGGGTAATAAGTCAGAAATTTTCTTTATTTTGGGGAAAAAAAGACAGGAATTCCCTTTGTTTTGGAGGATAAAGACAGAAATTCCACTTATTTAGAGGCAAAAAAGCAGAAATTCCCCTTATTTTAGAGCAAAAATGAAGAAATTTCTTTTTTATGGCAAAAATGTATGCATTCTTCTTATTTTCGGACAAAAAGGAAGAAATTCTCCGTGTTTTGGAGCAAAATTGCAGAAATTTACAAATTGTGTGGCAAAAAGGCAGAAATTCTCTATATGTTGGGGCAAAAAGACAGAAATTCTTCTTATTTTGGGGAAATACTCAGAAATTCCACTTATTTGGGGGCAAAATTCCAGAAATTTCTCTTATTTTGGGACAAAATTGCAGAAATTTAACATATTTTGGGGCAAAATTGCAGAAATTTCACTTTTTTCAGGGAAAAAAATGAGAAATTTTCTTATTTTGGGGCAAAAAGGCAGAAATTCCTAATGTTTTGTGGAAATAATGCAGAAATTCTCCTTATTTTGAGATATGAAGGCTTAAATTCCCCTTATTTGGGGGCAAAAATGCAGAAATTCACCATATTTTGAGGTAAAAAGGCTGAAATTCCCCTTATTTGGAGGCAAAAATTCAGAAATTTCCATTATTTTTTGGCAAAATTGCAGAAATTTCACTTACTTCAGGGTAATAAGTCAGAATTTTTCCTTATTTTGGTGCAAAAACACAAAAATTCCCTTTGTTTTGGGGGAAAAAGACAGAAATTCCACTTATTTAGAGGCAAAAAAGCAGAAATTCCTTTTATTTTGGAGCAAAAATAAAGAAATTTCCTTTTTATGGCAAAAAGTTATGCATTCTTCGTATTTTCGGGCAAAAAGGCAGAAATTCCCCATATTTTGGAGCAAAATTGCAGAAATTCCCGTAATTGTGGGGCAAAAAGGCAGAAATTCTCGATATGCTGGGGCAAAAAACAGAAATTCTCCTTATTTTGGGGCAAAACTCAGAAATTTCACTTATTTTGGGGCAAAATTGAAGAAATTTCACTTATTTCAGAGAAAAAAGACAGAAATTTTCCTTATTTTGGGGCAAAAAGGCAGAAATTCCTAATATTTTGTGACAAAAATGCAGAAATTCCCCTTATTTTGAGGTAAAAAGGCTAAAATTCTCCTTATTTGGGGGCAAAAAGGCACTAATTTCCCTAATTTTGGTGCAAGATTGCAGAAATTTCACTTACTTCAGGGTAATAAGTCAGAATTTTTTCTTATTTTGGGGCAAAAAATACAGAAATTCCCTTTGTTTTGGGGAAATAAGAGAGAAATTCCACTTATTTAGAGGCAAAAAAGCAGAAATTCCCCTTATTTTGGAGCAAAAATGAAGAAATTTCCCTTTTTTATGGCAAAAAAGTATGCATTCTTCTTATTTTCATGCAAAAAGCAGAAATTCTCCGTATTTTGGAGAAAAATTGCAGAAATTCCTCTAATTGTGGGGCAAAAAGGCAGAAATTGCCTATATGTTGGGCTAAAAAGACAGAAATTCTCCTTATTTTGCGGCAAAACTCAGAAATTCCACTTATTTTGGGGCAACATTCCAGAAATTTCCTTTATTTTGGGGCAAAATTGCAGAAATTTCACTTATTTTGGGGCAAAATTGGAGAAATTACACTTATTTCAGGGTAGTAAGTCAGAAATTTTCCTTATTTTGGGGCAAAAAAGACAGGAATTTTCTTTGTTTTGGGGGAAAAAGACAGAAATTCCACTTATTTAGAGGCAAAAAATCAGAAATTCCCCTTATTTTGGAGCAAAAATGAAGAAATTTCAATTTTTTATGGCAAAAAGGTATGCATTCTTCTTATTTTCGGGCAAAAAGGCAGAAATTCCCCGTATTTTGGAGCAAAATTTCAGAAATTCCCCTAATTGTGGGGCAAAAAGGCAGAAATTCCCTTTAGTTAGGGCAAAAAGACAGAACTTCTCCTTATTTTGGGGCAAAACTCAGAAATTCCACTTATTTTGTGGCAAAATTGCAGAAATTTCCCTTATTTTGGGGCAAAATTGCAGAAATTTTACTTGTATTGGGGCAAAAAGGCAGAAATTTCACTTATTTCGGGGAAAAAAAGCAGAAATTTTTTTATTTTGGGGCAAAAAGGCAGAAATTAATAATATTTTGTGGCAAAAATGCAGAAATTCTCCTTATTTTGAGGTAAAAAGGCTGAAATTCCCCTTATTTGTGGGCAAAAAGGCAGAAATTTCCCTTATTTTGGGGCAAAATTTCAGAAATTTCACTTACTTAAGGGTAATAAATCAGAATTTTTCCTTTTTTGGTGCAAAAATACAAAAATTCCATTTGTTTTGGGGGAAAAAGACAGAAATTCCACTTATTTAGAGGCAAAAAAGCAGAAATTCCTCTTATTTTGGAGCAAAAATGAAGAAATTTCCCATTTTTATGGCAAAAAGGTATGCATTCTTCTTATTTTCGGGCAAAAAGGCAGAAATTCCCTGTATTTTGGAGCAAAATTGCAGAAATTCCCCTAATTGTGGGGCAGAAAGGCAGAAATTGCCTATATGTTGGGGAAAAAACAGAAATTCTCCTTATTTTGGGGAAAAACTCAGAAATTCCACTTATTTTGTGGCAAAATTCCAGAAATTTCCCTTATTGTGGGGCAAAATTGCAGAAATTTCACTTATTTTGGGGCAAAATTTCAGAAATTTCACTTATTTCAGGGAAAAAATGCAGAAATTTTCTTATTTTGGGGCAAAAAGGCAGAAATTCCTAATATTTTGTGGCAAAAATGCAGAAATTCCTATTATTTTGAGGTAAAAAGGCGGAAATTCCCCTTATTTTGGGGCAAAAAGGCAAAAATTTCCTTTATTTTGGGGCAAAATTGCAGAAATTTCACTTATTTCAGGGTAATAAGTCAGAAATTTTCCTTATTTTGGGGCAAAAATTAAAGGAATTCCCTATGTTTTGGGGGAAAAAAACACAAATTTCATTTATTTAAAGGTAAAAAAGCAGACATTACCCTTATTTTGGAGCAAAAATGAAGAAATTTCCCTTTTTTATGGCAAAAAGTTATGCATTCTTCTTATTTTCGGGCAAAAAGGCAAAAATTCCCCGTATTTTGGAGCAAAATTGCAGAAATTCCCCTAATTGTGGGGCAAAAAGGCAGAAATTCTTTATATGTTGGGGCAAAAAGACAGAAATTCTCCTTATTTTGGGGCAAAACTCAGAAATTCCAATTATTTTGGGGCAAAATTCCAGAAATTTCCCTTAATTTGGGGCAAAATTGCAGAAATTTCACTTATTTTGGAGCAAAATTGCAGAAATTTCACTTATTTTGGGGCAAAATTTCAGAAATTTCACTTATTTCAGAGAAAAAAGGCAGAAATTTTCCTTATTTTGGGGCAAAAATGCAGAAATTCCTAATATTTTGTGGCAAAAATTCAGAAATTCCTCTTATTTTAGGTAAAAAGGCTGAAATTCCCCTTATTTGGGGGCAAAAAGTCAGAAATTTCCCTTATTTTGGGGCAAAATTGCAGAAATTTTACTTAGTTCAGGGTAATAAGGCAGAATTTTTCCTTATTTTGGGGTAAAAAAGATGGTAATTTCCTTTGTTTTGGGGAAAAAAGACAGAAATTCCACTTATTTATAGGCAAAAAAGCAGAAATTCTCCTTATTTTGGAGCAAAAATGAAGAAATTTCCCTTTTTTATGGCAAAATGGTATGCATTCTTCTTATTTTCAGGCAAAAAGGCAGAAATTCCCCATATTTTGGAGCAAAATTGCAGAAATTCCCCTAATTGTAAGGCAAAAAGGCAGAAATTGCCTATATGTTGGGGCAAAAAGACAGAAATTCTCCTTATTTTGGGGCAAAACTCAGAAATTCCACTTATTTTGGGGAAAAATTTCAGAAATTTCCCTTATTTTGGGGCAAAATTGCAGAAATTTCACTTCTTTTGGCGCAAAATTACAGAAATTTCACTTATTTCAGGGTAATAAGTTGAAATTTTCCTTATTTTAGGGCAAAAAAGACAGCACTTTTCTTTGTTTTGGGGGAAAAGACAGAAATTCCACTTACTTAGAGGCAAAAAAGCAGAAATTCCCCTTATTTTGAAGCAAAAATGAAGAAATTTCACTTTTTTATGGCAAAAAGATATGCATTCTTCTTATTTTCGGGCAAAAAAGCAAAAATTCCCCATATTTTGGAGCAAAATTGCAGAAATTCCCCTAATTGTGGAGCAAAAAGGCAGAAATTCCCTTTAGTTAGGGCAAAAAGACAGAAATTCTTCTTATTTTGGGGCAAAACTCAGAAATTCCACATATTTTGGGGCAAAATTCCAGAAATTTCCTTTATTTTGGGGCAAAATTGCAGAAATTTCACTTATTTTGGGGCAAAAAGGCAGAAATTTCACTTATTTCAGGGAAAAAAGGCAGAAATTTTCCTTATTTTGGGGCAAAAATGCAGAAATTCCTAATATTTTGTGGTAAAAATGCAGATATTCCCCTTATTTTGGTGTAAAAAGGCTGAAATTCCCCTTATTTGGGGGCAAAATGCAAAAATTTCACTTACTTCAGGGTAATAATTCTGAATTTTTCCTTATTTTGGGGCAATTAAGACAGGAATTCATTTTGTTTTGGGGGAAAAAGATAGAAATTCCACTTATTTAGAGGCAAAAAAGCAGAAATTCCCCTTATTTTGGAGCAAAAATGAAGAAATTTCAATTTTTTATGGCAAAAAGTTATGCATTCTTCTTATTTTCGCGCAAAAAAGGCAGAAATTCCTCGTATTTTGGAGCAAAATTGCAGAAATTCCCCTAATTGTGGGGCAAAAAGGCAGAAATTCTCTATATGTTGGGGCAAAAAGACAAAAATTCTTCTTATTTTGGGGCAAAACTCAGAAATTCCACTTATTTTGGGGTAAAATTCCAGAAATTTTTCTTATTTTGGGGCAAAATTGCAGAAATTTCACTTATTTTGTGGCAAAATTGCATTAATTTCACATATTTTGGGGCATAATTGCAGAAATTTCACTTATTTCAGAGAAAAAAGGCAGTAATTTTCCTTATTTTGGGGCAAAAAGGCAGAAATTCCTAATATTTTGTGGCAAAAATGCAGAAATTCTCCTTATTTTGAGGTAAAGAGGCTGAAATTCCCCTTATTAGGGGGTAAAAAGGCAGAAATTTCCCTTATTTTGGGGCAAAATTGCAGAAATTTCACTTACTTCAGGGTAATAAGTCAGAATTTTTCCTTATTTTGGGGCATAAAAGACAGAAATTCCATTTGTTTTGGGGAAAAAAACAGAAATTCCACTTATTTAGAAGCAAAAAAGCAGAAATTCCCATTATTTTGGAGAAAAAATGAAGAAATTTCTCTTTTTTATGGCAAAAAGGTATGCATTCTTCTTATTTTCGGGCAAAAAGGCAGAAATTCTCCATATTTTTGAGCAAAATTGCAGAAATTCCCCTAATTGTGGGGCAAAAAGGCAGAAATTGCCTATATGTTGGGGCAAAAACAGAAATTCTTCTTATTTTGTGGCAAAACTCAGAAATTCCACTTATTTTGGGGCAAAATTCTAGAAATTTTCCTTATTTTGGGGCAAAATCGCAGAAATTTCACTTATTTTGGGGCAAAATTGCAGAAATTTCACTTATTTCAGGGTAATAAGTCAGAAATTTTCCTTATTTTGGGGCAAAAAAGACAGGAATTTTTTTTGTTTGGGTGGAAAAAGCCAGAAATTCCACTTATTTAGAGGCAAAAAAGCAGAAATTCCCCTTAATTTGGAGCAAAAATGAAGAAATTTCCCTTTTTTATGGCAAAAAGGTATGCATTCTACTTATTTTCGGGCAAAAAGGCAGAAATTCCCCGTATTTTGGAGCAAAATTGCAGAAATTCCCCTATTTGTGGGACAAAAGGCAGAAATACTCTATATGTTGGGGCAAAAAGACAGAAATTCTCCTTATTTTGGGGCAAAACTAAGAAATTCCATTATTTTGGGGCAAATTTCCAGAAATTTCCCTTATTTTGGGGCAAAATTGCTGAAATTTCACTTATTTTGGGGCAAAATTATAGAAATTTCACTTATTTCAGAAAAAAAAAGCAGAAATTTTTTTATTTTGGGCCAAAGGGCAGAAATTCCTAATATATTGTTGCAAAAATGCAGAAATTCCCCTTATTTTGAGGTAAAAAGGCTGAAATTCCTATTAATAGGGGGTAAATATGCAGAAAATCCCCTAATTTGAGGTAAAATGGCTGAAATTCCCTTTATTTTGGAAACAAAAACGCAGAAATTTACCTAATTTTGGGGCAAAATTCCAGAAATTTCACTTACTTCAGGGTAATAAGTCAGAATTTTTCCATATTATGGGGCAAAAAAGACAGGAATTCCCTTTGTTTTGGGGGAAAAAGACAGATATTCCACTTATTTAGAGGCAAAAAAGCAGAAATTTCCCTTATTTTGGAGCAAAAATGAATAACTTTCCCTTTTTTATGGCAAAATGGTATGCATTCTTCATATTTTCAGGCAAAAAAGCAGAAATTCTCCGTATTTTGGAACAAAATTGTTGAAATTCCCCTAATTGTGGGACAAAAATGCAGAAAATCTCTATATGTTGGGGCAAAAATACAGAAATTCTCCTTATTTTGGGGCAAAATTCCAGAAATTTCCCTTATTTTGGGGCAAAATTGCAGAAATTTCACTTATTTTGAAGCAAAATTGCAGAAATTTCACTTATTTTGGGGCAAAATTACAGAAATTTTACATATTTCAGGGAAAAAAGGCAGAAATTTTCCTTATTTTGGGGCAAAAAGCAGAAATTCCTAATATTTTGTGGCAAAAATGCAGAAATTCCCCTTATTTTGAGGTAAAAAGGCTGAAATTCCCCTTATTTGGGGGAAAAAAGGCAAAAATTTCCTTTATTTTGGGGCAAAATTCCAGAAATTTCCCATATTTTGGGGCAAAATTGCAGAAATTTCACTTACTTCAGGGTAATAAGTCAGAATTTCTTCTTATTTTGGGGCAAAATACAGAAATTCCCTTTGTTTTGGGGGAAAAAGACAGAAATTCCACTTATTTAGAGGCAAAAAAGCAGAAATTCCCCTTATTTTAGAGCAAAAATGAAGAAATTTCCTTTTTTTATGGCAAAAAGGTATGCATTCTTCTTATTTTCGGGCAAAAAGGCAGAAATTCCCCGTATTTTGGAGCAAAATTGAAGAAATTTCCCTAATTGTGGGGCAAAAAGGCAGAAATTCCCTATATGTTGGGGCAAAAAGACAGAAATTCTCCTTATTTTGGGGCAAAACTCAGAAATTCCACTTATTTTGCGGCAAAATTCCAGAAATTTCCCTTATATTGGGACAAAAGTGCAGAAATTTAACTTATTTTGAGGCAAAATTGCAGAAATTTCACTTAGTTCAGGGTAATAAGTCAGAAATTTTTCTTATTTTGGGGCAAAAAAGACAGGAATTTTCTTTGTTTTGGGGAAAAAAGACAGAAATTCCACTTATTTAGAGGCAAAAAAGAAGAAATTCCCCTTATTTTGGAGCAAAAATGAAGAAATTTCCCTTTTTTATGGCAAAAAGGTATGCATTCTTATTATTTTCGGGCAAAAAGGCAAAAATTCACGGTATTTTGGAGCAAAATTGCAGAAATTTGCCTAATAGTGGGGCAAAAAGGCATAAATTCTCTATAGGCTGGGGCAAAAAGACAGAAATTCTCGTTATTTTGGGGCAAAACTCAGAAATTACATTATTTTTGGGCAAAATTCCAGAAATTTCCCTTATTTTGGGGCAAAATTGCAGAAATTTCACTTATTTTGGGGCATAATTGCAGAAATTTCACTTATTTCAGGGAAAAAAGCAGAAATTTTCTTTTTTGGGGGCAAAAATGCAGAAATTTCCAATATTTTGAGTCAAAAATGCAGAAATTCCCCTTATTTTGAGGTAAAAAGGCTGAAATTCCCATTAATAGGGGGCAAAAAAGCAGAAATTTTTCTTATTTTAGGGCAAAATTGCAGAAATCTCACTTACTTCAGGGTAATAAGTCAGAATTTTTCATTATTTTGAGGCAAAAAAGACAGAAATTCCATTTGTTTTAGGGGAAAAAACAGATATTCCACTTATTTAGAGGCAAAAAAGCAGAAATTCCCCTTATTTTGGAGCAAAAATGAAGAAATTTCCCTTTTTTATGGCAAAAAGGTATGCATCCTTCTTATTTTCGGGCAAAAAGGCAGAAATTCTCCGTATTTTGGAGCAAAATTGCAGAAATTCCCATAATTGTGGGGCAAAAAGGCAGAAATTGCCTATATGTTGGGGCAAAAAGACAGAAATTCTCCTTATTTTGGGGCAAAACTCAGAAATTCCACTTATTTTGGGGCAAAATTCCAGAAATTTTTCTTATTTTGGGGCAAAATTGCAGAAATTTCACTTATTTTGGGGCAAAATTGCAGAAATTTCACTTACTTCAGGGTAATAAGTCAGAAATTTTTATTATTTTGGGGCAAAAAATACAGAAATTCCTTTTGTTTTGGGGGAAAAAGACAGACATTCCACTTATTTAGTGGCAAAAAAGCAGAAATTCCTTTTATTTTGGAGCAAAAATGAAGAAATTTCCCTTTTTTATGGCAAAAAGGTATGCATTCTTCTTATTTTCGGGCAAAAAGGCAGAAATTCCCTGTATTTTGGAGCAAAATTGCAGAAATTTGCCTAATTGTAGGGCAAAAAGGCAGAAATTCTCTATATGTTGGGGCAAAAAGACAGAAATTCTCCTTTTTTTGGGGCAAAACTCAGAAATTCCATTTTTGGGGCAAAATTCCAGAAATTTCCCTTACTTTGGGGCAAAATTGCAGAAATTTCACTTATTTTGGGGCAAAATTGCAGAAATTTCACTTATTTCAGGGAAAAAAAGCAGAAATTTTCTTATTTTGGGCCAAAAAGGCAGAAATTCCTAATATTTTTTGTCAAAAATGCATAAATTCCATTATTTTGAGGTAAAAATGCTGAAATTCCCTTTAATAGTGGGTAAATATCCAGAAATTCCCCTAATTGGAGGTAAAATGGCTGAAATTCCCCTTATTTTGGAAACAAAAACACAGAAATTTCCCTTATTTTAGGGCAAAATTGCAGAAATTTCACTTACTTCAGGGTAATAAGTCAGAATTTTTCCTTATTTTAGGGCAAAAAAACAGAAATTCCCTTTGTTTTGGGGAAAAAAAGACAGAAATTCCTCTTATTTAGAGGCAAAAAAAAAATTCCCCTTATTTTGGAGCAAAAATGAAGAAATTACCTTTTTTGATGGCAAAAAGGTATGCATTCTTCTTATTTTCGGGCAAAAAGGCAGAAATTCCCCGTATTTTGGAGCAAAATTGCAGAAATTCCCCTAATTGTGGGGCAAAAAGGCAGAAATTCCCTATATGTTGGGGCAAAAAGACAGAAATTCTCCTTATTTTGGGGCAAAACTCAGAAATTCCACTTATTTTGGGGCAAAATTCCAGAAATTACCCTTATTTTAGGACAAAATTGCAGAAATTTCATTATTTTGGGGCAAAATTGCAGAAATTTCACTTATTTCAGGGAAAAAAAGCAAAAATTTTTCTTATTTTGGGGCAAAAATGCAGAAATTCCTAATATTTTGGGGTAAAAATGCATATATTCCCCTTATTTTGATGTAAAAATGCTGAAATTCCCCTTATTTGGGGGCAAAAAGGCAGAAATTTCTTTTATTTTTGGGCAAAATTGCAGAAATTTCACTTACTTCAGAGTAATAAGTCAGAATTTTTCCTTATTTTGTGGCAAAAAAGACAGGAATTCCTTTTGTTTTGGGGGAAAAAGACAGAAATTTCACTTATTTAGAGGCAAAAAAAGCAGAAATTCCCCTTATTTTGGAGCAAAAATGAAGAAATTTCAATTTTTTTATGGCAAAAAGTTATGCATTCTTCTTATTTTCGCGCAAAAAAGGCAGAAATTCCTCGTATTTTGGAGCAAAATTGCAGAAATTCCCCTAATTGTGGGGCAAAAAGGCAGAAATTCTCTATGTGTTGGAGCAAAAAGTCAGAAATTCTCCTTATTTTGGGGCAAAACTCAGAAATTCCACTTATTTTGGGGCAATATTCCAGAAATTTCCCTTATTTGGGAGCAAAATTGCAGAAATTTCACTTATTTTGGGGCAAAATTGAAAAAATTTCACATATTTTGGGGCATAATTGCAGAAATTTCACTTATTTCAGAGTAAAAAGGAAGTAATTTTCCTTATTTTGGGGCAAAAAGGCAGAAATTCCTAATATTTTGTGGCAAAAATGCAAAAATTTTCCTTATTTTGAGGTAAAAAGGCTGAAATTCCCATTATTTGGGGGCAAAAAAGCAGAAAGTTTCCTTATTTTGGAGCAAAATTGCAGAAATTTCACTTATTTTGGGGCATAATTGCAGAAATTTCACTTATTTCAGGGAAAAAAGCAGAAATTTTCTTATTTTGGGGCAAAATGGCAGAAATTTCTAATATTTTGTGTCAAAAATGCAGAAATTCTCCTTATTTTGAGGTAAAAAGGCTGAAATTCCCCTTAATAGGGGGCAAAAAGGCAGAATTTTTTCTTATTTTAGGGCAAAATTGCAGAAATTTCTCTTACTTCAGGGTAATAAGTCAGAATTTTTCATTATTTTGGGGCAAAAAAGACAGAAATTCCATTTGTTTTAGGGGAAAAAGACAGATATTCCACTTATTTAGAGGCAAAATGTAGAAATTCAACTTATTTTGGAGCAAAAATGAAAAAATTTCCCTTTTTTATGGCAAAAAGGTATGCATTCTTCTTATATTCGGGCAAAAAGGCAGAAATTCTCCATATTATGAAGCAAAATTGCAGAAATTCCCATAATTGTGGGGGAAAAAGGCAGAAATTGCCTATATGTTGGGGCAAAAAAACAGAAATTCTCCTTATTTTGGGGCAAAACTCAGAAATTCCACTTATTTTGGGGCAAAATTCCAGAAATTTTCCTTATTTTGGGGCAAAATTCCAGAAATTTCACTTATTTTGGGGCAAAATTGCAGAAATTTCACGTATTTCAGGGTAAAAAGTCAGAAATTTTCCTTGTTTTGGGGCAAAAAAGACAGGAATTTTCTTTGTTTTGGGGGAAAAAGACAGAAATTCCACTTATTTAGTGGCAAAAAAGCAGAAATTCCTTTTATTTTGGAGCAAAAATGAAGAAATTTCCCTTTTTTATGGCAAAAAGGTATGCATTCTTCTTATTTTCGGGCAAAAAGGCAAAAATTCACGGTATTTTAAAGCAAAATTGCCGAAATTTGCCTAATTGTGGGGCAAAAAGGCAGAAATTCTCTATATGTTGGGGCAAAAAGACAGAAATTCTCTTTATTTTGGGGCAAAACTCAGAAATTTCATTATTTTGGGGCAAAATTCCAGCAATTTCCCTTATTTTGGGGCAAAATTGCAGAAATTTCACTTATTTTGGGGCATAATTGCAGAAATTTCACTTATTTCAGAGAAAAAAGCAGAAATTTTCTTATTTTGGGGCAAAAAGTCAGAAATTCCTAATATTTTGTGTCAAAAATGCAGAAATTCCCCTTATTTTGAGGTAAAAAGGCTGAAATTCCCCTAAATAGAGGGCAAAAATACAGAAATTTTTCTTATTTTAGGGCAAAATTGCAGAAATTTCACTTTTTTCAGGGAAATAAGTCAGAATTTTTCATTATTTTGAGGCAAAAAACACAGAAATTCCATTTGTTTTAGGGGAAAAAGACAGATATTCCACTTATTTAGGCAAAAAAGCAGAAATTCCCCTTATTTTGGGGCAAAAATGAAGAAATTTCCCTTTTTTATGGCAAAAAGGTATGCATTCTTCTTATTTTCGGGCAAAAAGGCAGAAATTCTCCATATTTTGCAGCAAAATTGCAGAAATTCCCATAATTGTGGGGCAAAAAGGCAGAAATTGCCTATATGTTGGGGCAAAAAGACAGAAATTCTCCTTATTTTGGGGCAAAACTCAGAAATTCCACTTATTTTGGGGCAAAATTCCAGAAATTTCCCTTATTTTGGGGCAAAAGTGCAGAAATTTCACTTATTTTGGGCTAAAATTTCAGAACTTTCACTTATTTTGAGGCAAAATTTCAGAAATTTCACTTATTTCATAGAAAAAAAGCAGAAATTTTCCTTATTTTGGGGCAAAAATGCAGAAATTCCTAATATTTTGTGGCAAAAATTCAGAAATTCCTTTTATTTTAGGTAAAAAGGCTGAAATTCCCCTTATTTGGGGGCAAAAAGTCAGAAATTTCCCTTATTTTGGGGCAAAATTGCAGAAATTTTACTTAGTTCAGGTTAATAAGACAGAATTTTTCCTTATTTTGGGGCAAAAAAGACAGAAATTCCCTTTGTTTTGGGGGAAAAAGACAGAAATTCCACTTATTTAGTGGCAAAAAAGCAGAAATTCCTTTTATTTTGGAGCAAAAATGAAGAAATTTCCCTTTTTTATGGCAAAAAGGTATGCATTTTTCTTATTTTCGGGCAAAAAGGCAGAAATTCTCCGTATTTTGGAGCAAAATTGCAGAAATTTGCCTAATTGTAGGGCAAAAAGGCAGAAATTCTCTATATGTTGGGGCAAAAAGACAGAAATACTCCTTATTTTGTGGCAAAACTCAGAAATTCCATTTTTGGGGCAAAATTCCAGAAATTTCCCTTATTTTGGGGCAAAATTGCAGAAATTTCACTTATTTTGGGGCAAAATTGCAGAAATTTCACTTATTTCAGGGAAAAAAAGCAGAAATTTTCTTATTTTGGGCCAAAAAGGCAGAAATTCCTAATATTTTGTTGCAAAAATGCATAAATTCCCCTTATTTTGAGGTAAAAATGCTGAAATTCCCCTTAATAGGGGGTAAATATGCAGAAATTCCCCTAATTTGAGGTAAAATGGCTAAAATTCCCCTTATTTTAGAAACAAAAACGCAGAAAATTACCTTATTTTGGGGCAAAATTGCAGAAATTTCACTTACTTCAGGGTAATAAATCAGAATTTTTCCTTATTTTATGTCAAAAAAGACAGAAATTCCCTTTGTTTTGGGGGGAAAAAGACAGAAATTCCACTTATTTAGAGGCAAAAAAACAGAAATTCCCCTTATTTTGGAGCAAAAATGAAGAAATTTCCTTTTTTGATGGCAAAAAGGTATGCATTCTTCTTATTTTCGGGCAAAAAGACAGAAATTCCCCGTATTTTGGAGCAAAATTGCAGAAATTCCCCTAATTGTGGGGCAAAAAGGCAGAAATTCCCTATATGTTGGGGCAAAAAGACGGAAATTCATCTTATTTTGGGGCAAAACTCAGAAATTCCACTTCTTTTGGGGCAAAATTCCAGAAATTTCCTTTATTTTAGGACAAAATTGCAGAAATTTCACTAATTTTGGGGCAAAATTGCAGAAATTTCACTTATTTCAGGGAAAAAAAGCAGAAATTTTCTTATTTTGGGGCAAAAATGCAGAAATTCCTAATATTTTGTGGCATAAATGCGGAAATTCCCCTTATTTTGAGGTAAAAATGCTGAAATTCCCTTTATTTGGGGGCAAAAATGCAGAAATTTCCTTTATTTTGGGGTAAAAAGGCTGAAATTCCCCTTATTTGGGGGTAAAAAGGCAGAAAGTTCTCTTATTTTGGGGCAAAATTGCAGAAATTTCACTTACTACAAGGTAATAAGTCAGAATTTTTCTTTATTTTGGGGCAAAAAAGACAAAAATTCTCTTTGTTTTGGGGGAAAAAGACAGAAATTCCACTTATTTAGAGGCAAAAAAGCAGAAATTCCTTTTATTTTGGAGCAATAATGAAGAAATTTCCCATTTTTATGGCAAAAAGGTATGCATTCTTCTTATTTTTAGGCAAAAAGGCAGAAATTACCTGTATTTTGGATTAAAATTGCAGAAATTCCCCTAATTGTGGGGCAAAAAAACAGAAATTCTCCATATGTTGGGGCAAAAAGGCAGAAATTCTTTTTATTTTGGGGCAAAACTCAGAAATTCCACTTATTTTGGGGCAAAATTCCAAAAATTTCCCTTATTTTGGGGCAAAATTGCAGAAACTTCACTTACTTCAGAGTAATAAGTAAGAATTTTTCCTTATTTTGGGGCAAAAAAGACAGAAATTCCCTTTGTTTTGGGGGAAAAAGACAGAAATTCCACTTATTTAGAGGCAAAAAAGCAGAAATTCCTTTTATTATGGAGCAAAAATGAAGAAATTTTCCATTTTTATGGCAAAAAGGTATGCATTCTTCTTATTTTCGGGCAAAAAGGCAGAAATACACTGTATTTTGGAGCAAAATTGCAGAAATTCCCCTAATTGTGGGGCAAAACGGCACAAATTGCCTATATGTTGGGGCAAAAAACCAGAAATTCTCTTTATTTTGGGGCAAAACTCAGAAATTCCACTTACTTTGGGGCAAAATTCCAGAAATTTCTCTTATTTTGGGGCAAAATTGCAGAAATTCCACTTATTTTGGGGCAAAATTCCAGAAATTTCCCTTATTTTGGGGCAAAATTGCTGAAATTTCACTTATTTTGGGGCAAAATTGCAGAAATTTCACTTATTTCAGGGAAAAAAAGCAGAAATTTTCTTATTTTGGGGCAAAAAGGCAGAAATTCCTAATATTTTGTGGCAAAAATGCAGAAATTCCCCTTATTTTGAGGTAAAAAGGCTGAAATTCCCCTTATTTGGGGGCAAAAAGGCAAAAATTTCCTTTATTTTGGGGCAAAAGTGCAGAAATTTCACTTTTTTCAGGGAAATAAGTCAGAATGTTTCCTTATTTTGCGGCAAAAAAAACAGTATTTCCCTTTGTTTTGGGGAAAAAAGACAGAAATTCCACTTATTTATAGGCAAAAAAGCAGAAATTCCCCTTATTTTGGAGCAAAAATGAAGAAATTTCCCTTTTTTATGGCAAAAAGGTATGCATTCTTCTTATTTTTGGGCAAAAAGGCAGAAATTCTCCGTATTTTGGAGCAAAATTGCAAAAATTCCCCTAATTGTGAGGCAAAAAGGCAGAAATTGCCTATATGTTGGGGCAAAAAGACAGAAATTCTCTTTATTTTGGGGCAAAACTCAGAAATTCCACTTATTTTGGGGCAAAATTTCAGAAATTTCCCTTATTTTGGGGCAAAATTGCAGAAATTTCACTTATTTTGCGGCAAAATTACAGAAATTTCACGTATTTCAGGGTAATAAGTCAGAAATTTTCTTTATTTTGGGGCAAAAAAGACAGGACTTTTTTTTGTTTTGGGGGAAAAGACAGAAATTCCACTTATTTAGAGGCAAAAAAGCAGAAATTCCCCTTATTTTGAAGCAAAAATGAAGAAATTTAACTTTTTTATGGCAAAAAGGTATGCATTCTTCTTATTTTCGGGCAAAAAGGCAGAAATTCCCCGTATTTTGGAGCAAAATTGCAGAAATTCCCCTAATTGTGAGGCAAAAAGGCAGAAATTCCATTTAGTTAGGGAAAAAGACAGAAATTCTCCTTATTTTGGAGCAAAACTCAGAAATTACACATATTTTGGGGCAAAATTCCAGAAATTTCACTTATTTTCGGGCAAAAAGGCAGAAATTTCACTTATATAAGGGAAAAAAAGGCAGAAATTTTCCTTATTTTGGGGCAAAAACGCAGAAATGACTCATATTTTGTGGTAAAAATGCAGATATTCCCCTTATTTTTAGGTAAAAAGGCTGAATTTCCCCTTATTTGGGGGCAAAAAGGCAGAAATTTCCATTATTTTGGGGCAAAATTGCAGAAATTTCACTTACTTCAGGGTAATAAGTCAGAATTTTTCCTTATTTTGGGGCAAAAAAGACAGGAACTCCTTTTGTTTTGGGGGAAAAAGACAGAAATTTCACTTATTTAGAGGCAAAAAAGCAGAAATTTCCCTTATTTTGGAGCAAAAATGAAGAAATTTCACTTTTTTATGGCAAAAAGTTATGCATTCTTCTTATTTTCGCACAAAAAAGGCAGATATTCCTCGTATTTTGGAGCAAAATTGCAGAAATTCCCCTAATTGTGGGGCAAAAAGGCAGAAATTCTCTATATGTTGGGGCAAAAAGACAGAAATTCTCCTTATTTTGGGGCAAAACTCAGAAATTCCACGTATTTTGGGGCAAAATTCCAGAAATTTCCCTTATTTTGGAGCAAAATTGCAGAAATTTCACTTATTTTGGGGCAAAATTGAAGAAATTTCACATATTTTGGGGAATAGTTGCAGAAATTTCACTTATTTCAGAGTAAAAAGGCAGTAATTTTCCTTATTTTGGGGCAAAAAGGCAGAAATTCCTAATATTTTGTGGCAAAAATGCAAAAATTCTTCTTATTTTGAGGTAAAAAGGCTGAAATTCCCCATATTTGGGGGCAAAAAGGCAGAATTTTTTCTTATTTTAGGGCAAAATTGCAGAAATTTCTCTTACTTCAGGGTAATAAGTCAGAATTTTTCATTATTTTGGGGCAAAAAAGACAGAAATTCCTTTTGTTTTAGGGGAAAAAGACAGATATTCCACTTATTTAGAGGCAAAAAAGTAGAAATTCAACTTATTTTGGAGCAAAAATGAAAAAATTTCCCTTTTTTATGGCAAAAAGGTATGCATTCTTCTTATTTTCGGGCAAAAAGGCAGAAATTCTCCGTATTTTGGAGCAAAATTGCAGAAATTCCCATAATTGTGGGGGAAAAAGGCAGAAATTGCCTATATGTTGGGGCAAAAAGACAGAAATTCTCTTTTTTTTGGGGCAAAACTCAGAAATTCCACTTATTTTGGGGCAAAATTCCAGAAATTTTCCTTATTTTGGGGCAAAATTGCAGAAATTTCACTTATTTTGGGGCAAAATTGCAGAAATTTCACGTATTTCAGGGTAATAAGTCAGAAATTTTCCTTATTTTGGGGCAAAAAAGACAGGAATTTTTTTTTGTTTTGGGGGAAAAAGACAGAAATTCCACTTATTTAGTGGCAAAAAAGCAGAAATTCCTTTTATTTTGGAGCAAAAATGAAGAAATTTCCATTTTTTATGGCAAAATGTATGCATTCTTCTTATTTTCGGGCAAAAAGGCAAAAATTCACGGTATTTTAAAGCAAAATTGCCGAAATTTGCCTAATTGTGGGGCAAAAAGGCAGAAATTCTCTATATGTTGGGGCAAAAAGACAGAAATTCTCCTTATTTTGGGGCAAAACTCAGAAATTTCATTATTTTGGGGCACAATTCCAGCAATTTCCCTTATTTTGGGGCAAAATTGCAGAAATTTCACTTATTTTGGGGCATAATTGCAGAAATTTCACTTATTTCAGAGAAAAAAACAGAAATTTCCTTATTTTGGGGCAAAAAGTAAGAAATTCTTAATATTTTGTGTGAAAAATGCAGAAATTCCCCTTATTTTGAGGTAAAAAGGCTGAAATTCTCCTTAATAGTGGGCAAAAATGCAGAAATTTTTCTTATTTTAGGGAAAAATTGCAGAAATTTCACTTACTTCAGGGTAATAAGTCAGAATTTTTCATTATTTTGAGGCAAAAAACACAGAAATTCCATTTGTTTTAGGGGAAAAAGACAGATATTCCACTTATTTAGGCAAAAAAGCAGAAATTCCCCTTATTTTGAGGCAAAAATGAAGAAATTTCCCTTTTTTATGGCAAAAAGGTATGCATTCTTCTTATTTTCGGGCAAAAAGGCAGAAAATCTCCGTATTTTGGAGCAAAATTGCAGAAATTCCCATAATTGTGGGGCAAAAAGGCAGAAATTGCCTATATGTTGGGGCAAAAAGACAGAAATTCTCCTTATTTTGGGGCAAAACTCAGAAATTCCACTTATTTTGGGGCAAAATTCCAGAAATTTCCCTTATTTTGGGGCAAAATTGCAGAAATTTCACTTATTTCAGAGAAAAAAGGCAGAGATTTTCCTTATTTTGGGACAAAAATGCAGAAATTCCTAATATTTTGTGGCAAAAATTCAGAAATTCCTCTTATTTTAGGTAAAAAGGCTGAAATTCCCCTTATTTGGGGGCAAAAAGTCAGAAATATCCCTTATTTTGGGGCAAAATTGCAGAAATTTTACTTAGTTCAGGGTAATAAGACAGAATTTTTCCTTATTCTGGGGCAAAAAAGACAGAAATTCCCTTTATTTTGGGGGAAAAAGACAGAAATTCCACTTATTTAGTAGCAAAAAAGCAGAAATTCCTTTTATTTTGGAGCAAAAATGAAGAAATTTCCCTTTTTTATGGCAAAAAGGTATGCATTCTTCTTATTTTCGGGCAAAAAGGCAGAAATTCTCAGTATTTTGGAGCAAAATTGCAGAAATTTGCCTAATTGTAGGGCAAAAAGGCAGAAATTCTCTATATGTTGGGGCAAAAAGACAGAAATACTCCTTATTTTGGGGCAAAACTCAGAAATTCCATTTTTGGGACAAAATTACAGAAATTTCCCTTATTTTGGGGCAAAATTGCAGAAATTTCACTTATTTTGGGGCAAAATTGCAGAAATTTCACTTATTTCATGGAAAAAAAGCAGAAATTTTCTTATTTTGGGCCAAAAAGGCAGAAATTCCTAATATTTTGTGGCAAAAATGCATAAATTCCCCTTATTTTGAGGTAAAAATGCTGAAAATCCCCTTAATAGGGGGGTAAATATGCAGAAATTCACCTAATTTGAAGTAAAATGGCTAAAATTCCCCTTATTTTGGAAATAAAAACGCAGAAAATTCTCTTATTTTGTGGCAAAATTGCAGAAATTTCACTTACTTCAGGGTAATACGTCAGAATTATTCCTTATTTTATGTCAAAAAAGACAGAAATTCCCTTTGTTTTGGGGGGAAAAAGACAGAAATTCCACTTATTTAGAGGCAAAAAAACAGAAATTCCCCTTATTTTGGAGCAAAAATGAAGAAATTTCCTTTTTTGATGGCAAAAAGGTAGGCATTCTTCTTATTTTCAGGCAAAAAGGCAGAAATTCCCCGTATTTTGGAGCAAAATTGCAGAAATTCCCCTAATTGTGGGGCAAAAAGGCAGAAATTCCCCTAATTGTGGGGCAAAAAGACAGAAATTCATCTTATTTTGGGGCAAAACTCAAAAATTCCACTTATTTTGGGGCAAAATTCCAGAAATTTCCTTTATTTTAGGACAAAATTGCAGAAATTTCACTTATTTTGGGGCAAAATTGCAGAAATTTCACTTGTTTCAGGGAAAAAAAGCAGAAATTTTCTTATTTTGGGGCAAAAATGCAGAAATTCCTGATATTTTGTGGCAGAAATGCGGAAATTCCCCTTATTTTGAGGTAAAAAGGCTGAAATTCCCCTTATTTGGGGGCAAAAATGCAGACATTCCCTTTATTTTGAGGTAAAAAGGCTGAAATTCCCCTTATTTGGGGGTAAAAAGGCAGAAAGTTCCCTTATTTTGGGGCAAAATTGCAGAAATTTCACTTACTACAAGGTAATAAGTCAGAATTTTTCTTTATTTTGGGGCAAAAAAGACAAAAATTCTCTTTGTTTTGGGGGAAAAAGACAGAAATTCCACTTATTTAGAGGCAAAAAAGCACAAATTCCTTTTATTTTGGAGCAAAAATGAAGAAATTTCCCATTTTTATAGCAAAAAGGTATGCATTCTTCTTATTTTTAGGCAAAAAGGCCGAAATTACCCGTATTTTGGAGCAAAATTGCAGAAATTCCCCTAATTGTGGGGCAAAAAAACAGAAATTCTCCATATGTTGTTGCAAAAAGGCAGAAATTCTCTTTATTTTGGCGCAAAACTCAGAAATTCCACTTATTTTGGGGAAATTCCAAAAATTTCCCTTATTTTGGGGCAAAATTGCAGAAACTTCACTTACTTCAGAGTAATAAGTCAGAAATTTTCTTTATTTTGGGGCAAAAAAGACAGAAATTTTCTTTGTTTTGGGGGAAAAAGACAGAAATTCCACTTATTTAGAGGCAAAAAAGCAGAAATTCCTTTTATTATGGAGCAAAAATGAAGAAATTTCCCATTTTTATGGCAAAAAGGTATGCATTCTTCTTATTTTCGGGCAAAAAGGCAGAAATACCCTGTATTTTGGAGCAAAATTGCAGAAATTCCCCTAATTGTGGGGCAAAACGGCACAAATTGCCTATATGTTGGGGCAAAAAAACAGAAATTCTCTTTATTTTGGTGCAAAACTCAGAAATTCCACTTATTTTGGGGCAAAAATCCAGAAATTTCCCTTATTTTGGGGCAAAATTGCAGAAATTCCTCTCATTTTGGGGCAAAATTCCAGAAATTTCCCTTATTTTGGGGCAATATTGCTGAAATTTCACTTATTTTGGGGCAAAATTGCAGAAATTTCACTTATTTCAGGGAAAAAAAAGCAGAAATTTTCTTATTTTGGGGCAAAAAGGCAGAAATTCCTAATATTTTGTGGCCAAAATGCAGAAATTCCCCTTATTTTGAGGTAAAAAGGCTGAAATTCCCATTATTTGGGGGCAAAAAGTCAGAAATTTCCTTTATTTTGGGGAAAAATTGCAGAAATTTTACTTACTTCAGGGAAATAAGTCAGAATTTTTCCTTATTTTGCGCCAAAAAAACCAGTAATTCCTTTTGTTTTGGGGAAAAAAGACAGAAATTCCACTTATTTATAGGCAAAAAAGCAGAAATTCCCCTTATTTTGGAGCAAAAATGAAGAAATTTCCCTTTTTTATGGCAAAAAGGTATGCATTCTTCTTATTTTTGGGCAAAAAGGCAGAAATTCTCCGTATTTTGGAGCAAAATTGCAAAAATTCCCCTAATTGTGAGGCAAAAATGCAGAAATTGCCTATATGTTGGGGCAAAAAGACAGAAATTCTCCTTATTTTGGGGCAAACTCAAAAATTCCACTTATTTTGGGGCAAAATTTCAGAAATTTCCCTTATTTTGGGGCAAAATTGCAGAAATTTCACTTATTTTGGGGCAAAATTACAGAAATATCACGTATTTCAGGGTAATAAGTCAGAAATTTTCCTTATTTTGGGGCAAAAAAGACAGGACTTTTCTTTGTTTTTGGGGAAAAGACAGAAATTCCACTTATTTAGAGGCAAAAAAGCAGAAATTCCCCTTATTTTGAAGCAAAAATGAAGAAATTTAACTTTTTTATGGCAAAAAGTTATGCATTCTTCTTATTTTCGGGCAAAAAGGCAGAAATTCCACGTATTTTGGAGCAAAATTGCAGAAATTCCCCTAATTGTGAGGCAAAAAGGCAGAAATTCCCTTTAGTTAGAGCAAAAAGACAGAAATTCTCCTTATTTTGGGGCAAAACTCAGAAATTACACAGATTTTGGGGCAAAATTCAGGAAATTTCCCTTATTTTGGAGCAAAAATGCAGAAATTCCTAATATTTTGTGGTAAAAATGCAGATATTCCCTTTATTTTTATGTAAAATGCTGAAATTCCCCTTATTTGGGGGCAAAAAGGCAGAAATTTCCTTTTTTTGGGGCAAAATTGCAGAAATTTCACTTACTTCAGGGTAATAAGTCAGAATTTTTCCTTATTTTAGGGCAAAAAAGACAGAAATTCCCTTTGTTTTGGGAGAAAAAGACAGAAATTTCACTTATTTAGAGGCAAAACGCAAAAATTCCCCTCATTTTTGAGCAAAAATGAAGAAATTTCCTTTTTTGATGGCAAAAAGTTATGCATTCTTCTTATTTTCAGGCAAAAAGGCAGAAATTCCCCGTATTTTGGAGCAAAATTGCAGAAATTCCCCTAATTGTGGGGCAAAAAGCAGAAATTTTCTATATGTTGGGGCAAAAAGACAAATTCTCTTTATTTTGGGGTAAAACTCAGAAATTCCACTTATTTTGGGGCAAAATTCTAGAAATTTCCTTTATTTTGGGGCAAAATTGGAGAAATTTCACTTATTTTGGGGCAAAATTGAAGAAATTTCACTTATTTTGGGGCATAATTGCAGAAATTTCACTTATTTCAGAGAAAAAAGGCAGTAATTTTCCTTATTTTGGGGCAAAAAGGCAGAAATTGCTAATATTTTGTGGCAAAAATGCAGAAATTCCCCTTATTTTGAGGTAAAAAGGCTGAAATTCCCCTTATTTGGGGGCAAAAAGGCAGAAATTTTCCTTATTTTGGGGCAAAATTGCAGAAATTTCACTTATTTTGGGCTAAAATTGCAGAACTTTAACTTCTTTTGTGGTAAAATTTCGGAAATTTCACTTATTTCAGAGAAAAAAGGCAGAAATTTTCTTTATTTTGGGGCAAAAATGCAAAAATTCCTAATATTTTGTGGCAAAAATTCAGAAATTCCTCTTATTTTAGGTAAAAAGGCTGAAATTCCCCTTATTTGGGGGCAAAAAGTCAGAAATTTCCTTTATTTTGGGGAAAAATTGCAGAAATTTTACTTACTTCAGGGAAATAAGTCAGAATTTTTCATTATTTTGCGGCAAAAAAAAAACAGTAATTCTCTTTGTTTTGGGGAAAAAAGACAGAAATTCCACTTATGTAGAGGCCAAAAATCAGAAATTCCCCTTATTTTGGAGCAAAAATGAAGAAATTTCCCTTTTTTATGGCAAAAAGGTATGCATTCTTCTTATTTTTGGGCAAAAAGGCAGAAATTCTCCGTATTTTGGAGCAAAATTGCAAAAATTCCCCTAATTGTGAGGCAAAAAGGCAGAAATTGCCTATATGTTGGGGCAAAAAGACAGAAATTCTCCTTATTTTGGGGCAAAACTCAAAAATTCCACTTATTTTGGGGCAAAATTTCAGAAATTTCCCTTATTTTGAGGCAAAATTGCAGAAATTTCACTTATTTTGGGGCAAAATTACAGAAATATCACGTATTTCAGGGTAATAACTCAGAAATTTTCCTTTATTTGGTGCAAAAAAGACAGGACTTTGTTTTGGGGAAAAGACAGAAATTCCACTTATTTAGAGGCAAAAAAGCAGAAATTCCCCTTATTTTGAAGCAAAAATGAAGAAATTTAACTTTTTTATGGCAAAAAGGTATGCATTCTTCTTATATTCGGGCAAAAAGGCAGAAATTCCCCGTATTTTGGAGCAAAATTGCAGAAATTCCTCTAATTGTGAGGAAAAAAGGCAGAAATTCCTTTTAGTTAGAGCAAAAAGACCGAAATTCTCCTTATATTAGGGCAAAACTCAGAAATTACACATATTTTGGGGCAAAATTCCAGAAATTTCCCTTATTTTGGGCAAAAAGGCAGAAATTTCACTTATATCAGCGAAAAAAGGCAGAAATTTTCCCTATTTTGGGGCAAAAATGCAGAAATTCCTAATATTTTGTGGTAAAAATGCAGATATTCCCCTTATTTTTAGGTAAAAAGGCTGAAATTCCCCTTATTTGGGGGCAAAAATGCAGAAATTCCCTTTATTTTGAGGTAAAAAGGCTGAAATTCCCCTTATTTGGGGGTAAAAAGGCAGAAAGTTCCCTTATTTTGGGGCAAAATTGCAGAAATTTCACTTACTACAAGGTAATAAGTCAGAATTTTTCTTTATTTTGGGGCAAAAAAGACAAAAATTCTCTTTGTTTTGGGGGAAAAAGACAGAAATTCCACTTATTTAGAGGCAAAAAAGCACAAATTCCTTTTATTTTGGAGCAAAAATGAAGAAATTTCCCATTTTTATAGCAAAAAGGTATGCATTCTTCTTATTTTTAGGCAAAAAGGCAGAAATTACCCGTATTTTGGAGCAAAATTGCAGAAATTCCCCTAATTGTGGGGCAAAAAAACAGAAATTCTCCATATGTTGGGGCAAAAAGGCAGAAATTCTCTTTATTTTGGCGCAAAACTCAGAAATTCCACTTATTTTGGGGCAAAATTCCAAAAATTTCCCTTATTTTGGGGCAAAATTGCAGAAACTTCACTTACTTCAGAGTAATAAGTCAGAAATTTTCTTTATTTTGGGGCAAAAAAGACAGAAATTCCCTTTGTTTTGGGGGAAAAAGACAGAAATTCCACTTATTTAGAGGCAAAAAAGCAGAAATTCATTTTATTATGGAGCAAAAATGAAGAAATTTCCCATTTTTATGGCAAAAAGGTATGCATTCTTCTTATTTTCGGGCAAAAAGGCAGAAATACCCTGTATTTTGGAGCAAAATTGCAGAAATTCCCCTAATTGTGGGGCAAAACGGTACAAATTGCCTATATGTTGGGGCAAAAAAACAGAAATTCTCTTTATTTTGGGGCAAAACTCAGAAATTCCACTTATTTTGGGGCAAAATTCCAGAAATTTCCCTTATTTTGGGGCAAAATTGCAGAAATTCCTCTCATTTTGGGGCAAAATTCCAGAAATTTCCCTTATTTTGGGGCAATATTGCTGAAATTTCACTTATTTTGGGGCAAAATTGCAGAAATTTCACTTATTTCAGGGAAAAAAAAGAAGAAATTTTCTTATTTTGGGGCAAAAAGGCAGAAATTCCTAATATTTTGTGGACAAAATGCAGAAATTCCCCTTATTTTGAGGTAAAAAGGCTGAAATTCCCCTTATTTTGGGCAAAAAGTCAGAAATTTCCTTTATTTTGGGGAAAAATTGCAGAAATTTTACTTACTTCATGGAAATAAGTCAGAATTTTTCCTTATTTTGCGCCAAAAAAAACAGTAATTCCTTTTGTTTTGGGGAAAAAAGACAGAAATTCCACTTATTTATAGGCAAAAAAGCAGAAATTCCCCTTATTTTGGAGCAAAAATGAAGAAATTTCCCTTTTTTATGGCAAAAAGGTATGCATTCTTCTTATTTTTGGGCAAAAAGGCAGAAATTCTCCGTATTTTGGAGCAAAATTGCAAAAATTCCCCTAATTGTGAGGCAAAAATGCAGAAATTGCCTATATGTTGGGGCAAAAAGACAGAAATTCTCCTTATTTTGGGGCAAAACTCAAAAATTCCACTTATTTTGGGGCAAAATTTCAGAAATTTCCCTTATTTTGGGGCAAAATTGCAGAAATTTCACTTATTTTGGGGCAAAATTACAGAAATATCACGTATTTCAGGGTAATAAGTCAGAAATTTTCCTTATTTTGGGGCAAAAAAGACAGGACTTTTCTTTGTTTTGGGGAAAAGACAGAAATTCCACTTATTTAGAGGCAAAAAAGCAGAAATTCCCCTTATTTTGAAGCAAAAATGAAGAAATTTAACTTTTTTATGGCAAAAAGGTATGCATTTTTCTTATTTTCGGGCAAAAAGGCAGAAATTCCACGTATTTTGGAGCAAAATTGCAGAAATTCCCCTAATTGTGAGGCAAAAAGGCAGAAATTCCCTTTAGTTAGAGCAAAAGGACAGAAATTCTCCTTATTTTGGGGCAAAACTCAGAAATTACACAGATTTTGGGGCAAAATTCCAGAAATTTCCCTTATTTTGGAGCAAAAATGCAGAAATTCCTAATATTTTGTGGTAAAAATGCAGATATTCCCTTTATTTTTATGTAAAATGCTGAAATTCCCCTTATTTGGGGGCAAAAAGGCAGTAATTTCCTTTATTTGGGGCAAAATTGCAGAAATTTCACTTACTTCAGGGTAATAAGTCAGAATTTTTTCTTATTTTAGGGCAAAAAAGACAGAAATTCCCTTTGTTTTGGGAGAAAAAGACAGAAATTTCACTTATTTAGAGGCAAAACGCAAAAATTCCCCTCATTTTTGAGCAAAAATGAAGAAATTTCCTTTTATGATGGCACAAAGTTATGCATTCTTCTTATTTTCAGGCAAAAAGGCAGAAATTCCCCGTATTTTGGAGCAAAATTGCAGAAATTCCCCTAATTTGGGGCAAAAAGGCAGAAATTTTCTATATGTTGGGGCAAAAAGACAAATTCTCTTTATTTTGGGTTAAAACTCAGAAATTCCACTTATTTTGGGGCAAAATTCTAGAAATTTCCTTTATTTTGGGGCAAAATTGGAGAAATTTCACGTATTCTGGGGCAAAATTGAAGAAATTTCACTTATTTTGGGGCATAATTGCAGAAATTTCACTTATTTCAGAGAAAAAAGGCAGTAATTTTCCTTATTTTGGGGCAAAAAGGCAGAAATTGCTAATATTTTGTGGCAAAAATGCAGAAATTCCCCTTATTTTGAGGTAAAAAGGCTGAAATTCCCCTTATTTGGGGGCAAAAAGGCAGAAATTTTCCTTATTTTGGGGCAAAATTGCAGAAATTTCACTTATTTTGGGCTAAAATTGCAGAACTTTAACTTCTTTTGGGGTAAAATTTCGGAAATTTCACTTATTTCAGAGAAAAAAGGCAGAAATTTTTTTTATTTTGGGGCAAAAATGCAAAAATTCCTAATATTTTGTGGCAAAAATTCAGAAATTCCTCTTATTTTAGGTAAAAAGGCTGAAATTCCCCTTATTTGGGGGCAAAAAGTCAGAAATTTCCTTTATTTTGGGGAAAAATTGCAGAAATTTTACTTACTTCAGGGAAATAAGTCAGAATTTTTCATTATTTTGCGGCAAAAAAAAACAGTAATTCTCTTTGTTTTGGGGAAAAAAGACAGAAATTCCACTTATTTAGAGGCCAAAAATCAGAAATTCCCCTTATTTTGGAGCAAAAATGAAGAAATTTCCCTTTTTTATGGCAAAAAGGTACGCATTCTTCTTATTTTTGGGCAAAAAGGCAGAAATTCTCTGTATTTTGGAGCAAAATTGCAAAAATTCCCCTAATTGTGAGGCAAAAAGGCAGAAATTGCCTATATGTTGGGGCAAAAAGACAGAAATTCTCCTTATTTTGGGGCAAAACTCAAAAATTCCACTTATTTTGGGGCAAAATTTCAGAAATTTCCCTTATTTTGGGGCAAAATTGCAGAAATTTCACTTATTTTGGGGCAAAATTACAGAAATATCACGTATTTCAGGGTAATAAGTCAGAAATTTTCCTTTATTTGGTGCAAAAAAGACAGGACTTTGTTTTGGGGAAAAGACAGAAATTCCACTTATTTAGAGGCAAAAAAGCAGAAATTCCCCTTATTTTGAAGCAAAAATGAAGAAATTTAACTTTTTTATGGCAAAAAGGTATGCATTCTTCTTATTTTTGGGCAAAAAGGCAGAAATTCCCCGTATTTTGGAGCAAAATTGCAGAAATTCCTCTAATTGTGAGGAAAAAAGGCAGAAATTCCTTTTAGTTAGAGCAAAAAGACCGAAATTCTCCTTATATTAGGGCAAAACTCAGAAATTACACATATTTTGGGGCAAAATTCCAGAAATTTCCCTTATTTTGGGCAAAAAGGCAGAAATTTCACTTATATCAGCGAAAAAAGGCAGAAATTTTCCCTATTTTGGGGCAAAAATGCAGAAATTCCTAATATTTTGTGGTAAAAATGCAGATATTCCCCTTATTTTTAGGTAAAAAGGCTGAAATTCCCCTTATTTGGGGGCAAAAAGGCAGAAATTTCCTTTATTTTGGGGCAAAATTGCAGAAATTTCACTTACTTCAGGGTAATAAGTCAGAATTTTTCCTTATTTTAGGGCAAAAAAGACAGAAATTCCCTTTGTTTTGGGAGAAAAAGACAGAAATTTCACTTATTTAGAGGCAAAAAGCAGAAATTCCCCTCATTTTTGAGCAAAAATGAAGAAATTTCCTTTTTTGATGGCAAAAAGTTATGCATTCTTCTTATTTTCAGGCAAAAAGGCAGAAATTCCCCGTATTTTGGAGCAAAATTGCAGAAATTCCCGTAATTGTGGGGCAAAAAGGCAGAAATTTTCTATATGTTGGGGCAAAAAGACAGAAATTCTCCTTATTTTGGGGCAAAACTCAGAAATTCCACTTATTTTGGGGCAAAATTCTAAAAATTTCCTTTATTTTGGGGCAAAATTGGAGAAATTTCACTTATTTTAGGGCAAAATTGCAGAAATTTCACATATTTTGGGGCATAATTGCAGAAATTTCACTTATTTCAGAGAAAACAGGCACTAATTTTCCTTATTTTGGGGCAAAAAGGCAGAAATTGCTAATATTTTGTGGCAAAAATGCAGAAATTCCTCTTATTTTGAGGTAAAAGGCTGAAATTCCCCTTATTTGGGGGCAAAAAGGCAGAAATTTCCTTTATTTGGGGCAAAATTGCAGAAATTTCACTTACTTCAGGGTAATAAGTCAGAATTTTTCCTTATTTTAGGGCAAAAAAGACAGAAATTCCCTTTGTTTTGGGAGAAAAAGACAGAAATTTCACTTATTTAGAGGCAAAAAGCAAAAATTCCCCTCATTTTTGAGCAAAAATGAAGAAATTTCCTTTTTTGATGGCAAAAAGTTATGCATTCTTCTTATTTTCAGGCAAAAAGGCAGAAATTCCCCGTATTTTGGAGCAAAATTGCAGAAATTCCCCTAATTGTGGGGCAAAAAGGCAGAAATTTTCTATATGTTGGGGCAAAAAGACAAATTCTCTTTATTTTGGGGTAAAACTCAGAAATTCCACTTATTTTGGGGCAAAATTCTAGAAATTTCCTTTATTTTGGGGCAAAATTGGAGAAATTTCACTTATTTTGGGGCAAAATTGCAGGAATTTCAATTATTTTGGGGCATAATTGCAGAAATTTCACTTATTTCAGAGAAAAAAGGCAGTAATTTTCCTTATTTTGGGGCAAAAAGGCAGAAATTGCTAATATTTTGTGGCAAAAATGCAGAAATTCCCCTTATTTTGAGGTAAAAAGGCTGAAATTCCCCTTATTTGGGGGCAAAAAGGCAGAAATTTTTCTTATTTTGGGGCAAAATTGCAGAAATTTCACTTATTTTGGGCTAAAATTGCAGAACTTTAACTTATTTTGCGGTAAAATTTCGGAAATTTCACTTATTTCAGAGAAAAAAGGCAGAAATTTTCTTTATTTTGGGGCAAAAATGCAGAAATTCCTAATATTTTGTGGCAAAAATTCAGAAATTCCTCTTATTTTAGGTAAAAAGGCTGAAATTCCCCTTATTTGGGGTCAAAAAGTCAGAAATTTCCTTTATTTTGGGGAAAAATTGCAGAAATTTTACTTACTTCAGGGAAATGAGTCAGAATTTTTCATTATTTTGCGGCAAAAAAAAACAGTAATTCTCTTTGTTTTGGGGAAAAAAGACAGAAATTCCACTTATTTAGAGGCCAAAAATCAGAAATTCCCCTTATTTTGGAGAAAAATGAAGAAATTTCCCTTTTTTATGGCAAAAAGTTATGCATTCTTCTTATTTTTGGGCAAAAAGGCAGAAATTCTCCGTATTTTGGAGCAAAATTGCAAAAATTCCCCTAATTGTGAGGCAAAAAGGCAGAAATTGCCTATATGTTGGGGCAAAAAGACAGAAATTCTCCTTATTTTGGGGCAAAACTCAAAAATTCCACTTATTTTGGGGCAAAATTTCAGAAATTTCCCTTATTTTGGGGCAAAATTGCAGAAATTTCACTTATTTTGGGGCAAAATTACAGAAATATCACGTATTTCAGGGTAATAAGTCAGAAATTTTCCTTATTTTGGTGCAAAAAAGACAGGACTTTGTTTTGGGGAAAAGACAGAAATTCCACTTATTTAGAGGCAAAAAAGCAGAAATTCCCCTTATTTTGAAGCAAAAATGAAGAAATTTAACTTTTTTATGGCAAAAAGGTATGCATTCTTCTTATATTCGGGCAAAAAGGCAGAAATTCCCCGTATTTTGGAGCAAAATTGCAGAAATTCCCCTAATTGTGAGGCAAAAAGGCAGAAATTCCTTTTAGTTAGAGCAAAAAGACCGAAATTCTCCTTATATTAGGGCAAAACTCAGAAATTACACATATTTTGGGGCAAAATTCCAGAAATTTCCCTTATTTTGGGCAAAAAGGCAGAAATTTCACTTATATCAGCGAAAAAAGGCAGAAATTTTCCCTATTTTGGGGCAAAAATGCAGAAATTCCTAATATTTTGTGGTAAAAATGCAGATATTCCCCTTATTTTTAGGTAAAAAGGCTGAAATTCCCCTTATTTGGGGGCAAAAAGGCAGAAATTTCCTTTATTTTGGGGCAAAATTGCAGAAATTTCACTTACTTCAGGGTAATAAGTCAGAATTTTTCCTTATTTTAGGGCAAAAAAGACAGAAATTCCCTTTGTTTTGGGAGAAAAAGACAGAAATTTCACTTATTTAGAGGCAAAAAGCAGAAATTCCCCTCATTTTTGAGCAAAAATGAAGAAATTTCCTTTTTTGATGGCAAAAAGTTATGCATTCTTCTTATTTTCAGGAAAAAAGGCAGAAATTCCCCGTATTTTGGAGCAAAATTGCAGAAATTCCCGTAATTGTGGGGCAAAAAGGCAGAAATTTTCTATATGTTGGGGCAAAAAGACAGAAATTCTCCTTATTTTGGGGCAAAACTCAGAAATTCCACTTATTTTGGGGCAAAATTCTAAAAATTTCCTTTATTTTGGGGCAAAATTGGAGAAATTTCACTTATTTTAGGGCAAAATTGCAGAAATTTCAAATATTTTGGGGCATAATTGCAGAAATTTCACTTATTTCAGAGAAAACAGGCACTAATTTTCCTTATTTTGGGGCAAAAAGGCAGAAATTGCTAATATTTTGTGGCAAAAATGCAGAAATTCCCCTTATTTTGAGGTAAAAAGGCTGAAATTCCCTTATTTGGGGGCAAAAAGGCAGAAATTTTCCATATTTTGGAGGAAAATTGCAGAAATTTCACTTATTTTGGGGCATAATTGCAGAAATTTCACTTATTTCAGGGAAAAAAAAGCAGAAATTTTCTTATTTTGGTGCAAAAAGGCAGAAATTCCTAATATTTTGTGTCAAAAATGCAGAAATCCCCCTTATTTTGAGGTAAAAAGGCTGAAATTCCTCTTAATAGGGGGCAAAATGGCAGAAATTTTTTATATTTTAGGGCAAAATTGCAGAAATTTCACTTACACTGGGTAATAAGTCATAATTTTTCATTATTTTGGGGCAAAAAAGACAGAAATTCCATTTGTTTTAGGGGAAAAAGACAGATATTCCACTTATTTCGAGGCAAAAAAGCAGAAATTCCCCTTATTTTGGAGCAAAAATGAAGTAATTTCCCTTTTTTATGGCAAAAAGGTATGCATTCTTCTTATGTTCGGAAAAAAGTCAGAAATTCTCCGTATTTTGGAGCAAAATTGCAGAAATTCCCATAATTGTGGGGCAAAAAGGCAGAAATTGCCTATATGTTGGGGCAAAAAGACTGAAATTCTCCTTATTTTGGGGCAAAACTCAGAAATTCCAATTATTTTGGGGCAAAATTCCAGAAATTTTTCTTATTTTGGGGCAAAATTGCAGAAATTTCACTTATTTTGGGGCAAAATTGCAGAAATTTCTCTTATTTCAGGGTAATAAGTCAGAAATTTTCTTTATTTTGAGGCAAAAAATACAAGAATATTTTTTGTTTTGGGGGAAAAAGACAGAAATTGCACTTATTTAGTGGCAAAAAAGCAGAAATTCCTTTTATTTTGGAGCAAAAATGAAGAAATTTCCCTTTTTTATGGCAAAAAGTTATGCATTCTTTTTATTTTCGGGCAAAAAGGCAGAAATTCCTTGTATTTTGGAGCAAAATTGAAGAAATTTGCCTAATTGTAGGGCAAAAAGGCAGAAATTCTCTATATGTTGGGGCAAAAAGACAGAAATTCTCATTATTTTGTGGCAAAACTCAGAAATTCCATTTTGGGGTCAAAATTCCAGAAATTTCCCTTATTTTGGGGCAAAATTGCAGAAATTTCACTTATTTTGGGGCAAAATTGCAGAAATTTCACTTATTTCAGGGAAAAAAAAGCAGAAATTTTCTTATTTTGGGCCTAAAAGGCAGAAATTCCTAATATTTTGTGGCAAAAATGCATAAATTCCCCTTATTTTGAGGTAAAAATGCTAAAATTCCTTTTAATAGGGGGTAAATATGCAGAAATTCCCCTAACTTGAGGTAAAATGGCTGAAATTCCTTTTATTCTGGAAACAAAAACGCAGAAATTTCCCTTATTTTGGGGCAAAATTGCAGAAATTTCACTTAGTTCAGGGTAATTAGTGAGAATTTTTTCTTATTTTGGGGCAAAAAAGACAGAAATTCCCTTTGTTTTGGGGGAAAAAGACAGAAATTCCACTTATTTAGAGGCAAAAAAGCAGAAATTCCCTTTATTTTGGAGCAAAATTGCAGAAATTCCCCTAATTGTGGGGCAAAAATGCAGAAAATCTTTATATGTTGGGGCAAAATGACAGACATTCTCTTTATTTTGGGGCAAAACTCAGAAATTCCACTTATTTTGGGGCAAAATTCCAGAAATATCCCTTAATTTGGGGCAAAATTGCAGAAATTTCACTTATTTTGGGGCAAAATTGCAGAAATTTCACTTATTTTGGGGCAAAATTGCAGAAATTTCACTTATTTCTGGGAAAAAAGGCAGAATTTTTCCTTATTTTGGGGCAAAAAGCAGAAATTCCTAATATTTTGTGGCAAAAATGCAGAAATTCCCCTTATTTTGAGGTAAAAAGGCTGAAATTTCCCTTATTTGAGGGCAAAAAGTCAGAAATTTCCCATATTTTGGGGCAAAAAAGACAGGAATTTTCTTTGTTTTGTGGGAAAAACACAGAAATTCCACTTATTTAGAGGCAAAAAAGCAGAAATTTTCCTTATTTTGGAGCAAAAATGAAGAAATTTCCCTTTTTTATAGCAAAAAGGTATGCATTCTTCTTATTTTCGGGCAAAAAGGCAAAAATTCACGGTATTTTGGAGCAAAATTGCAGAAATTTGCCTAATTGTGGGGCAAAAAGGCAGAAATTCTCTATATGTTGGGGCAAAAAGACAGAAATTCTCCTTATTTTGGGGCAAAACTCAGAAATTCCATTATTTTGGGGCAAAATTCCAGAAATTTCCCTTATTTTGGGGCAAAATTGCAGAAATTTAACTTTTTTTGGGGCATAATTGGAGAAATTTCACTTATTTCAGGGAAAAAAAGCAGAAATTTTCTTATTTTGGGGCAAAGAGGCAGAAATTCCTAATATTTTGTGTCAAAAATGCAGAAATTCCCCTTATTTTGAGGTAAAAAGGCTGAAGTTCTCCTTAATAGGGGGCAAAAAGGCAGAAATTTTTCTTATGTTAGGGGAAAATTGCAGAAATTTCACTTAGTTCAGGGAAATAAGTCAGAATTTTTCATTATTTTGAAGCAAAAAGACAGAAATTCTATTTGTTTTAGGGGGAAAAGACAGATATTCCCCTTATTTAGAGGCAAAAAAGCAGAAATTCCCCTTATTTTGGAGCAAAAATGAAGAAATTTCTCCTTTTTATGGCAAAAAGGTATGCATTTTTCTTATTTTCAGGCAAAAAGGCAGAAATTCTCCGTATTTTGGAGCAAAATTGCAGAAATTCCCATAATTGTGGGGCCAAAAGGCACAAATTGCCTATATGTTGGGGCAAAAAGACAGAAATTCTCCTTATTTTGGGGCAAAACTCAGAAATTCCATTATTTTGGGGCAAAATTCCAGAAATTTCTCTTATTTTGGGGCAAAATTGCAGAAATTTCACTTATTTCAGGGATAAAAAGCAGAAATTTTCTTATTTTGGGCCAAAAATGCAGAAATTCCTAATATTTTGTGGCAAAAATGCATAAATTCCCCTTATTTTGAGGTAAAAATGCTTAAATACCCCTTAATAGGGAATAAATATGCAGAAATTCCCCTAATTTGAGGTAAAATGGCTGAAATCCCCTTATTTTGGAAACAAAAACGCAAAAATTTCCTTTATTTTGGGGCAAAATTGCAGAAATTTCACTTACTTCAGGGTAATAAGTCAGTATTTTTCCTTATTTTGGGGCAAAAAAGACAGAAATTCCCTTTGTTTTGGGGGAAAAAGACAGAAATTCCAGTTATTTAGAGGCAAAAAAGCAGAAATTCCCCTTATTTTGGAGCAAAAATGAAGAAATTTCCCTTTCTTATGGCAAAAATGTATGCATTCTTCTTATTTTCGGGCAAAAAGGCAGAATATCGCCGTATTTTGGAGCAAAATTGCAGAAATTCTCCTAATTGTTGGGCAAAAATGCAGAAAATCTCTATATGTTGGGGCAAAAAGACAGAAATTCTCCTTATTTTGGGGCAAAACTCAGAAATTCCACTTATTTTGGTGCAAAATTCCAGAAATTTCCCTTATTTTGGGGCAAAATTGCAGATATTTCACTTATTTTGTTGCAAAATTGCAGAAATTTCACTTATTTTGGGGCAAAATTGCAAAAATTTCACTTATTTCAGGGAAAAAATGCAGAAATTTTTCTTATTTTGGGGCAAAAAGCAGAAATTCCTAATATTTTGTGGCAAAAAGCAGAAATTCCCCTTATTTTGAGGTAAAAAGGCTGAAATTCCCCTTATTTGGGGGCAAAAAGTAAAAAATTTCCAATATTTTGGGGCAAAATTGCAGAAATTTCACTTACTTCAGGGTAATAAGTCAGAATTTTTCCTTATTTTAGGGCAAAAAGACCGAAATTCCCTTTGTTTTGGGGGAAAAAGACAGATATTCCACTTATTTAGAGGCAAAAAAGCAGAAATTCCCCTTATTTTGGAGCAAAAATGAAAAAATTTTCTTTTTTGATGGCAAAAAGGTATGCATTCTTCTTATTTTCAGGCAAAAAGGCAGAAATTCCCCGTATTTTGAAGCAAAATTGGAGAAATTTTCCTAATTGTAGGGCAAAAAGGCAGAAATTCCCTATATGTTGGGGCAAAAAGACAGAAATTCTCCTTATTTTGGGGCAAAACTCAGAAATTCCACTTATTTTGGGGCAAAATTCCAGAAATTTCCATTATTTTGGGACAAAAGTGCAGAAATTTCACTTATTTTGGGGCAAAATTACAGAAATTTCACTTATTTCAGGGAAAAAAAGCAGAAATTTTCTTATTTTGGGCGAAAGGGCAGAAATTCCTAATATTTTGTGGCAAAAATGCAGAAATTCCCCTTATTTTTAGGAAAAAAGGCTGAAATTCCTCTTAATAGGGGGTAAATATGCAGAAATTCCACTAATTTGAGGTAAAATGGCTGAAATTCCATTTATTTTGGAAACAAAAACGCAGAAATGTACCTTATTTTGGGGCAAAATTCCAGAAATTTCACATACTTCAGGGTAATAATTCAGAATTTTTCCTTATTTTGGGGCAAAAAAGACAGAAATTCCCCTTGTTTTGGGGGAAAAAGACAGAAATTCCACTTATTTAGAGGCAAAAAAGCAGAAATTCCCCTTATTTTGGAGCAAAAATGAAGAAATTTCCCTTTTTTATGGCAAAAAAGGTATGCATTCTTCTTATTTTCGGGAAATAAAGCAGAAATTCCCTGTATTTTGGAGCAAAATTGCAGAAATCCCCCTAATTGTGGGGCAAAAATGCAGAAAATCTCTATATGTTGGTGCAAAAAGACAGAAATTCTCCTTATTTTAGGGCAAAACTCAGGAATTCCACTTATTTTGGGGCAAAATTCCAGAAATTTCCATTATTTTTGGGCAAAATTGCAGAAATTTCACTTACTTCAGGGTAATAAGTCAGAATTTTTCCTTATTTTAGGGCAAAAAAGACAGAAATTCCCTTTGTTTTGGGAGAAAAAGACAGAAATTTCACTTATTTAGAGGCAAAAAGCAGAAATTCCCCTCATTTTTGAGCAAAAATGAAGAAATTTCCTTTTTTGATGGCAAAAAGTTATGCATTCTTCTTATTTTCAGGCAAAAAGGCAGAAATTCCCCGTATTTTGGAGCAAAATTGCAGAAATTCCCGTAATTGTGGGGCAAAAAGGCAGAAATTTTCTATATGTTGGGGCAAAAAGACAGAAATTCTCCTTATTTTGGGGCAAAACTCAGAAATTCCACTTATTTTGGGGCAAAATTCTAAAAATTTCCTTTATTTTGGGGCAAAATTGGAGAAATTTCACTTATTTTAGGGCAAAATTGCAGAAATTTCACATATTTTGGGGCATAATTGCAGAAATTTCACTTATTTCAGAGAAAACAGGCACTAATTTTCCTTATTTTGGGGCAAAAAGGCAGAAATTGCTAATATTTTGTGGCAAAAATGCAGAAATTCCTCTTATTTTGAGGTAAAAGGCTGAAATTCCCCTTATTTGGGGGCAAAAAGGCAGAAATTTCCTTTATTTGGGGCAAAATTGCAGAAATTTCACTTACTTCAGGGTAATAAGTCAGAATTTTTCCTTATTTTAGGGCAAAAAAGACAGAAATTCCCTTTGTTTTGGGAGAAAAAGACAGAAATTTCACTTATTTAGAGGCAAAAAGCAAAAATTCCCCTCATTTTTGAGCAAAAATGAAGAAATTTCCTTTTTTGATGGCAAAAAGTTATGCATTCTTCTTATTTTCAGGCAAAAAGGCAGAAATTCCCCGTATTTTGGAGCAAAATTGCAGAAATTCCCCTAATTGTGGGGCAAAAAGGCAGAAATTTTCTATATGTTGGGGCAAAAAGACAAATTCTCTTTATTTTGGGGTAAAACTCAGAAATTCCACTTATTTTGGGGCAAAATTCTAGAAATTTCCTTTATTTTGGGGCAAAATTGGAGAAATTTCACTTATTTTGGGGCAAAATTGCAGGAATTTCAATTATTTTGGGGCATAATTGCAGAAATTTCACTTATTTCAGAGAAAAAAGGCAGTAATTTTCCTTATTTTGGGGCAAAAAGGCAGAAATTGCTAATATTTTGTGGCAAAAATGCAGAAATTCCCCTTATTTTGAGGTAAAAAGGCTGAAATTCCCCTTATTTGGGGGCAAAAAGGCAGAAATTTTTCTTATTTTGGGGCAAAATTGCAGAAATTTCACTTATTTTGGGCTAAAATTGCAGAACTTTAACTTATTTTGCGGTAAAATTTCGGAAATTTCACTTATTTCAGAGAAAAAAGGCAGAAATTTTCTTTATTTTGGGGCAAAAATGCAGAAATTCCTAATATTTTGTGGCAAAAATTCAGAAATTCCTCTTATTTTAGGTAAAAAGGCTGAAATTCCCCTTATTTGGGGTCAAAAAGTCAGAAATTTCCTTTATTTTGGGGAAAAATTGCAGAAATTTTACTTACTTCAGGGAAATGAGTCAGAATTTTTCATTATTTTGCGGCAAAAAAAAACAGTAATTCTCTTTGTTTTGGGGAAAAAAGACAGAAATTCCACTTATTTAGAGGCCAAAAATCAGAAATTCCCCTTATTTTGGAGAAAAATGAAGAAATTTCCCTTTTTTATGGCAAAAAGTTATGCATTCTTCTTATTTTTGGGCAAAAAGGCAGAAATTCTCCGTATTTTGGAGCAAAATTGCAAAAATTCCCCTAATTGTGAGGCAAAAAGGCAGAAATTGCCTATATGTTGGGGCAAAAAGACAGAAATTCTCCTTATTTTGGGGCAAAACTCAAAAATTCCACTTATTTTGGGGCAAAATTTCAGAAATTTCCCTTATTTTGGGGCAAAATTGCAGAAATTTCACTTATTTTGGGGCAAAATTACAGAAATATCACGTATTTCAGGGTAATAAGTCAGAAATTTTCCTTATTTTGGTGCAAAAAAGACAGGACTTTGTTTTGGGGAAAAGACAGAAATTCCACTTATTTAGAGGCAAAAAAGCAGAAATTCCCCTTATTTTGAAGCAAAAATGAAGAAATTTAACTTTTTTATGGCAAAAAGGTATGCATTCTTCTTATATTCGGGCAAAAAGGCAGAAATTCCCCGTATTTTGGAGCAAAATTGCAGAAATTCCCCTAATTGTGAGGCAAAAAGGCAGAAATTCCTTTTAGTTAGAGCAAAAAGACCGAAATTCTCCTTATATTAGGGCAAAACTCAGAAATTACACATATTTTGGGGCAAAATTCCAGAAATTTCCCTTATTTTGGGCAAAAAGGCAGAAATTTCACTTATATCAGCGAAAAAAGGCAGAAATTTTCCCTATTTTGGGGCAAAAATGCAGAAATTCCTAATATTTTGTGGTAAAAATGCAGATATTCCCCTTATTTTTAGGTAAAAAGGCTGAAATTCCCCTTATTTGGGGGCAAAAAGGCAGAAATTTCCTTTATTTTGGGGCAAAATTGCAGAAATTTCACTTACTTCAGGGTAATAAGTCAGAATTTTTCCTTATTTTAGGGCAAAAAAGACAGAAATTCCCTTTGTTTTGGGAGAAAAAGACAGAAATTTCACTTATTTAGAGGCAAAAAGCAGAAATTCCCCTCATTTTTGAGCAAAAATGAAGAAATTTCCTTTTTTGATGGCAAAAAGTTATGCATTCTTCTTATTTTCAGGAAAAAAGGCAGAAATTCCCCGTATTTTGGAGCAAAATTGCAGAAATTCCCGTAATTGTGGGGCAAAAAGGCAGAAATTTTCTATATGTTGGGGCAAAAAGACAGAAATTCTCCTTATTTTGGGGCAAAACTCAGAAATTCCACTTATTTTGGGGCAAAATTCTAAAAATTTCCTTTATTTTGGGGCAAAATTGGAGAAATTTCACTTATTTTAGGGCAAAATTGCAGAAATTTCAAATATTTTGGGGCATAATTGCAGAAATTTCACTTATTTCAGAGAAAACAGGCACTAATTTTCCTTATTTTGGGGCAAAAAGGCAGAAATTGCTAATATTTTGTGGCAAAAATGCAGAAATTCCCCTTATTTTGAGGTAAAAAGGCTGAAATTCCCTTATTTGGGAGCAAAAAGGCAGAAATTTTCCATATTTTGGAGGAAAATTGCAGAAATTTCACTTATTTTGGGGCATAATTGCAGAAATTTCACTTATTTCAGGGAAAAAAAAGCAGAAATTTTCTTATTTTGGTGCAAAAAGGCAGAAATTCCTAATATTTTGTGTCAAAAATGCAGAAATCCCCCTTATTTTGAGGTAAAAAGGCTGAAATTCCTCTTAATAGGGGGCAAAATGGCAGAAATTTTTTATATTTTAGGGCAAAATTGCAGAAATTTCACTTACACTGGGTAATAAGTCATAATTTTTCATTATTTTGGGGCAAAAAAGACAGAAATTCCATTTGTTTTAGGGGAAAAAGACAGATATTCCACTTATTTCGAGGCAAAAAAGCAGAAATTCCCCTTATTTTGGAGCAAAAATGAAGTAATTTCCCTTTTTTATGGCAAAAAGGTATGCATTCTTCTTATGTTCGGAAAAAAGTCAGAAATTCTCCGTATTTTGGAGCAAAATTGCAGAAATTCCCATAATTGTGGGGCAAAAAGGCAGAAATTGCCTATATGTTGGGGCAAAAAGACAGAAATTCTCCTTATTTTGGGGCAAAACTCAGAAATTCCACTTATTTTGGGGCAAAATTCCAGAAATTTTTCTTATTTTGGGGCAAAATTGCAGAAATTTCACTTATTTTGGGGCAAAATTGCAGAAATTTCACTTACTTCAGGGTAATAAGTCAGAAATTTTTATTATTTTGGGGCAAAAAATACAGAAATTCCTTTTGTTTTGGGGGAAAAAGACAGACATTCCACTTATTTAGTGGCAAAAAAGCAGAAATTCCTTTTATTTTGGAGCAAAAATGAAGAAATTTCCCTTTTTTATGGCAAAAAGGTATGCATTCTTCTTATTTTCGGGCAAAAAGGCAGAAATTCCCTGTATTTTGGAGCAAAATTGCAGAAATTTGCCTAATTGTAGGGCAAAAAGGCAGAAATTCTCTATATGTTGGGGCAAAAAGACAGAAATTCTCATTATTTTGTGGCAAAACTCAGAAATTCCATTTTGGGGTCAAAATTCCAGAAATTTCCATTATTTTGGGGCAAAATTGCAGAAATTTCACTTATTTTGGGGCAAAATTGCAGAAATTTCACTTATTTCAGGGAAAAAAAAGCAGAAATTTTCTTATTTTGGGCCTAAAAGGCAGAAATTCCTAATATTTTGTGGCAAAAATGCATAAATTCCCCTTATTTTGAGGTAAAAATGCTAAAATTCCTTTTAATAGGGGGTAAATATGCAGAAATTCCCCTAACTTGAGGTAAAATGGCTGAAATTCCTTTTATTCTGGAAACAAAAACGCAGAAATTTCCCTTATTTTGGGGCAAAATTGCAGAAATTTCACTTAGTTCAGGGTAATTAGTGAGAATTTTTTCTTATTTTGGGGCAAAAAAGACAGAAATTCCCTTTGTTTTGGGGGAAAAAGACAGAAATTCCACTTATTTAGAGGCAAAAAAGCAGAAATTCCTTTTATTTTGGAGCAAAATTGCAGAAATTCCCCTAATTGTGGGGCAAAAATGCAGAAAATCTTTATATGTTGGGGCAAAATGACAGACATTCTCTTTATTTTGGGGCAAAACTCAGAAATTCCACTTATTTTGGGGCAAAATTCCAGAAATATCCCTTAATTTGGGGCAAAATTGCAGAAATTTCACTTATTTTGGGGCAAAATTGCAGAAATTTCACTTATTTTGGGGCAAAATTGCAGAAATTTCACTTATTTCAGGGAAAAAAGGCAGAATTTTTCCTTATTTTGGGGCAAAAAGCAGAAATTCCTAATATTTTGTGGCAAAAATGCAGAAATTCCCCTTATTTTGAGGTAAAAAGGCTGAAATTTCCCTTATTTGAGGGCAAAAAGTCAGAAATTTCCCATATTTTGGGGCAAAAAAGACAGGAATTTTCTTTGTTTTGTGGGAAAAACACAGAAATTCCACTTATTTAGAGGCAAAAAAGCAGAAATTTTCCTTATTTTGGAGCAAAAATGAAGAAATTTCCCTTTTTTATAGCAAAAAGGTATGCATTCTTCTTATTTTCGGGCAAAAAGGCAAAAATTCACGGTATTTTGGAGCAAAATTGCAGAAATTTGCCTAATTGTGGGGCAAAAAGGCAGAAATTCTCTATATGTTGGGGCAAAAAGACAGAAATTCTCCTTATTTTGGGGCAAAACTCAGAAATTCCATTATTTTGGGGCAAAATTCCAGAAATTTCCCTTATTTTGGGGCAAAATTGCAGAAATTTAACTTTTTTTGGGGCATAATTGGAGAAATTTCACTTATTTCAGGGAAAAAAAGCAGAAATTTTCTTATTTTGGGGCAAAGAGGCAGAAATTCCTAATATTTTGTGTCAAAAATGCAGAAATTCCCCTTATTTTGAGGTAAAAAGGCTGAAGTTCTCCTTAATAGGGGGCAAAAAGGCAGAAATTTTTCTTATGTTAGGGGAAAATTGCAGAAATTTCACTTAGTTCAGGGAAATAAGTCAGAATTTTTCATTATTTTGAAGCAAAAAGACAGAAATTCTATTTGTTTTAGGGGGAAAAGACAGATATTCCCCTTATTTAGAGGCAAAAAAGCAGAAATTCCCCTTATTTTGGAGCAAAAATGAAGAAATTTCTCCTTTTTATGGCAAAAAGGTATGCATTTTTCTTATTTTCAGGCAAAAAGGCAGAAATTCTCCGTATTTTGGAGCAAAATTGCAGAAATTCCCATAATTGTGGGGCCAAAAGGCACAAATTGCCTATATGTTGGGGCAAAAAGACAGAAATTCTCCTTATTTTGGGGCAAAACTCAGAAATTCCATTATTTTGGGGCAAAATTCCAGAAATTTCTCTTATTTTGGGGCAAAATTGCAGAAATTTCACTTATTTCAGGGATAAAAAGCAGAAATTTTCTTATTTTGGGCCAAAAATGCAGAAATTCCTAATATTTTGTGGCAAAAATGCATAAATTCCCCTTATTTTGAGGTAAAAATGCTTAAATACCCCTTAATAGGGAATAAATATGCAGAAATTCCCCTAATTTGAGGTAAAATGGCTGAAATCCCCTTATTTTGGAAACAAAAACGCAAAAATTTCCTTTATTTTGGGGCAAAATTGCAGAAATTTCACTTACTTCAGGGTAATAAGTCAGTATTTTTCCTTATTTTGGGGCAAAAAAGACAGAAATTCCCTTTGTTTTGGGGGAAAAAGACAGAAATTCCAGTTATTTAGAGGCAAAAAAGCAGAAATTCCCCTTATTTTGGAGCAAAAATGAAGAAATTTCCCTTTCTTATGGCAAAAATGTATGCATTCTTCTTATTTTCGGGCAAAAAGGCAGAATATCGCCGTATTTTGGAGCAAAATTGCAGAAATTCTCCTAATTGTTGGGCAAAAATGCAGAAAATCTCTATATGTTGGGGCAAAAAGACAGAAATTCTCCTTATTTTGGGGCAAAACTCAGAAATTCCACTTATTTTGGTGCAAAATTCCAGAAATTTCCCTTATTTTGGGGCAAAATTGCAGATATTTCACTTATTTTGTTGCAAAATTGCAGAAATTTCACTTATTTTGGGGCAAAATTGCAAAAATTTCACTTATTTCAGGGAAAAAATGCAGAAATTTTTCTTATTTTGGGGCAAAAAGCAGAAATTCCTAATATTTTGTGGCAAAAAGCAGAAATTCCCCTTATTTTGAGGTAAAAAGGCTGAAATTCCCCTTATTTGGGGGCAAAAAGTAAAAAATTTCCAATATTTTGGGGCAAAATTGCAGAAATTTCACTTACTTCAGGGTAATAAGTCAGAATTTTTCCTTATTTTAGGGCAAAAAGACCGAAATTCCCTTTGTTTTGGGGGAAAAAGACAGATATTCCACTTATTTAGAGGCAAAAAAGCAGAAATTCCCCTTATTTTGGAGCAAAAATGAAAAAATTTTCTTTTTTGATGGCAAAAAGGTATGCATTCTTCTTATTTTCAGGCAAAAAGGCAGAAATTCCCCGTATTTTGGAGCAAAATTGGAGAAATTTTCCTAATTGTAGGGCAAAAAGGCAGAAATTCCCTATATGTTGGGGCAAAAAGACAGAAATTCTCCTTATTTTGGGGCAAAACTCAGAAATTCCACTTATTTTGGGGCAAAATTCCAGAAATTTCCATTATTTTGGGACAAAAGTGCAGAAATTTCACTTATTTTGGGGCAAAATTACAGAAATTTCACTTATTTCAGGGAAAAAAAGCAGAAATTTTCTTATTTTGGGCGAAAGGGCAGAAATTCCTAATATTTTGTGGCAAAAATGCAGAAATTCCCCTTATTTTTAGGAAAAAAGGCTGAAATTCCTCTTAATAGGGGGTAAATATGCAGAAATTCCACTAATTTGAGGTAAAATGGCTGAAATTCCATTTATTTTGGAAACAAAAACGCAGAAATGTACCTTATTTTGGGGCAAAATTCCAGAAATTTCACATACTTCAGGGTAATAATTCAGAATTTTTCCTTATTTTGGGGCAAAAAAGACAGAAATTCCCCTTGTTTTGGGGGAAAAAGACAGAAATTCCACTTATTTAGAGGCAAAAAAGCAGAAATTCCCCTTATTTTGGAGCAAAAATGAAGAAATTTCCCTTTTTTATGGCAAAAAAGGTATGCATTCTTCTTATTTTCGGGAAATAAAGCAGAAATTCCCTGTATTTTGGAGCAAAATTGCAGAAATCCCCCTAATTGTGGGGCAAAAATGCAGAAAATCTCTATATGTTGGTGCAAAAAGACAGAAATTCTCCTTATTTTAGGGCAAAACTCAGGAATTCCACTTATTTTGGGGCAAAATTCCAGAAATTTCCATTATTTTTGGGCAAAATTGCAGAAATTTCACTTATTTTTGTGCAAAATTGCAGAAATTTCACTTATTTTGGGGCAAAATTGCAGAAATTTCACTTATTTCAGGAAAAAAAGGCAGAAATTTTCCTTATTTTGGGGCAAAAAGCAGAAATTCCTAATATTTTGTGGCAAAAAATGCAGAAATTCCCCTTATTTTGAGGTAAAAAGGCTGAAATTCCCCTTATTTGGAAGCAAAAAGTCAGAAATTTCCCATATTTTGGGGCAAAATTGCAGATATTTCACTTACTTCAGGGTAATAAGCCAGAATTTCTTCTTATTTTGGAGCAATAAAGACAGACATTCCCTTTGTTTTGGGGGAAAAATACAGAAATTCCACTTATTTAGAGGAAAAAAGCAGAAATTACCCTTATTTTGGAGCAAAAATTAAGAAATTTCCTTTTTTTATGGCAAAAAGGTATGCATTCTTCTTATTTTTGGGCAAAAAGGAAGAAATTCCCCGTAATATGAAGCAAAATTGAAGAAATTCCCCTAATTGTGGGGCAAAAAGGCAGAAATTTCCTATATGTTGGGGCAAAAAGACAGAAATTCTCCTTATTTTGGGGCAAAACTCTGAAATTCCACTTATTTTTGGGCAAAATTCCAGAAATTTCCCTTATTTTGAGACAAAAGTGCAGATATTTCACTTATTTTGAGGCATAATTGAAGAAATTTCACTTATTTCAGGGTAATAAGTCAGAAATTTTTCTTATTTTGGGGCAAAAAAGACAGGAATATTCTTTGTTTTGGGGGAAAAGACAGAAATTCCACTTATTTATAGGCAAAAAAGCAGAAATTCCCCTTATTTTGAAGCAAAAATGAAGAAATTTCCCTTTTTTATGGCAAAAAGGTATGCATTCTTCTTATTTTCGGGCAAAAAGGCAAAAATTCACGGTATTTTGGAGCAAAATTGCAGAAAATTGCCTAATTGTGGGGCAAAAAGGCAGAAATACTCTATATGTTGGGGCAAAAAGACAGAAATTCTTTTTATTTTGGGGCAAAACTCAGAAATTCCATTATTTTGGGGCAAAATTCCAGAAATTTCCCTTATTTTTGGGCAAAATTGCAGAAATATCCTTTATTTTGGGGCAAAATTGCAGAAATTTCACTTATTTCAGGAAAAAAAAGCAAAAATTTTCTTATTTTGGGGCAAAAAGGCAGAAATTCCTAATATTATGTGTCAAAAATGCAGAAATTCCCCTTATTTTGAGGTAAAAAGGCTGAAATTCCCCTTAATAGGGGGCCAAAAGAAGAAATTTTTCTTATTTTAGGGTAAAATTGCAGAAATTTCACTTACTTAAGGGTAATAAGTCAGAATTTTTCATTATTTTTGGGGCAAAAAAGACAGAAATTCCATTTGTTTTAGGAGAAAAAGACAGATATTCCACTTATTTAGAGGCAAAAAAGCAGAAATTCCCCTTATTTTGGAGCAAAAATGAAGAAATTTCCCTTTTTTATGGCAAAAAGGTATGCATTCTTCTTATTTTGGGGCAAAAATGCAGAAATTCTCCGTATTTTGGAGTAAAATTGCAGAAATTCCCATAATTGTGGGGCAAAAAGGCAGAAATTGCCTATATGTTGGGGCAAAAAGACAGAAATTCTCCTTATTTTGGGGCAAAACTCAGAAATTCCACTTATTTTGGGGCAAAATTCCAGAAATTTTCTTTATTTTGGGGCAAAAAAGACAGGAATTTTCTTTTTTTTGGGGGAAAAAGACAGAAATTCCACTAATTTAGTGGCAAAAAAGCAGAAATTCCTTTTATTTTGGAGCAAAAATGAAGAACTTTTTTTTTTTATGGCAAAAAGGTATGCATTCTTCTTATTTTCGGGCAAAAAGGCAGAAATTCCCCATATTTTGGAACAAAATTGCAGAAATTTGCCTAATTGTAGAGCAAAAAGGCAGAAATTCTCTAAATGTTGGGGCAAAAAGACAGAAATTCTCCTTATTTTGGGGCAAAACTCAGACATTCCATTTTTTTGGGTCAAAATTCCAGAAATTTCCCTTATTTTGGGGCAAAATTGCAGAAATTTCACTTATTTTGGGGCATAATTGCAGAAATTTCACTTATTTCAGGGAAAAAAAGCAGAAATTTTCTTATTTTGGGCCAAAAAGGCAGAAATTCCTAATATTTTGTGGCAAAAATGCAGAAATTCCCCTTATTTTGAGGTAAAAATGCTGAAATTCCCCTTAATAGGGGGTAAATATGCAGAAATTCTCCTAATTTGAGGTAAAATGTCTGAAATTCCCCTTATTTTGGAAACAAAAACGCAGAAATTTCCCTTATTTTGGGGCAAAATTGCAGAAATTTCACTTACTTCAGGGTAATAAGTCAGAATTTTTCCTTATTTTGGGGCAAAAAAGACAGAAATTCCTTTTGTTTTCGGGAAAAAGACAGAAATTCCACTTATTTAGAGGCAAAAAAAGCAGAAATTCCCCTTATTTTGGAGCAAAAATAAAGAAATTTCTCTTTCTTATGGCAAAAAGGTATGCATTCTTCTTATTTTCGGGCAAAAAGGCAGAAATTCCCCGTATTTGGAGCAAAATTGCAGGAATTCCCCTAATTGTGAGGCAAAAATTCAGAAAATCTTTATATGTTGGGGCAAAAAGAAAGAAATTCTAATTATTGTGGGGCAAAACTCAGAAATTCTACTTATTTTGGGGCAAAATATCAAAAATTTCCCTTATTTTGGGGCAAAATTGCAGAAATTTCACTTATTTTAGGGCAAAATTGCAGAAATTTCACTTATCTGGGGGCAAAATTGCAGAAATTTCACTTATTTTGAAGCAAAATTGCAGAAATTTCACTTATTTCAGGGAATAAGAGCAGAAATTTTCCTTATTTTGGGGCAAAAAGCAGAAATTCCTAATATTTTGTGGCAAAAAAGCAGAAATACCCCTTATTTTGAGGTAAAAAGGCTGAAATTCCCCTTATTTGGGGGCAAAAATGAAGAAATTTTCCATAATTTGGGGCAAAATTGCAGAAATTTCACTTACTTCAGGGTTTTAAGTCAGAACTTTTCATTATTTTGGGGCAAAAAAGACAGAAATTCCCTTTGTTTTGGGGGAAAAAGACAGAAATTCCACTTATTTAGAGGCAAAAAAGCAGAAATTCCCCTTATTTTGGAGCAAAAATGAAAAAATTTCCTTTTTTGATGGCAAAATGTTATGCATTCTTCTTATTTTCAGGCAAAAAGGCAGAAATTCCCCATATTTTGGAGCAAAATTGAAGAAATTCCCCTAATTGTGGTGCAAAAAGGCAGAAATTCCCTATATGTTGGGGCAAAAAGACAGAAATTCTCCTTATTTTGGGGCAAAACTCTGAAATTCCATTTTTTTGGGTCAAAATTCCAGAAATTTCCCTTATTTTGGGGCAAAATTGCAGAAATTTCACTTATTTTGGGGCATAATTGCAGAAATTTCACTTATTTCAGGGAATAAGAGCAGAAATTTTCTTATTTTGGGCCAAAAAGGCAGAAATTCCTAATATTTTGTGGCAAAAATGCAGAAATTCCCCTTATTTTGAGGTAAAAATGCTGAAATTCCCCTTAATAGGGGGTAAATATGCAGAAATTCTCCTAATTTGAGGTAAAATGTCTGAAATTCCCTTATTTTGGAAACAAAAACGCAGAAATTTCCCTTATTTTGGGGCAAAATTGCAGAAATTTCACTTATTTTGGGGCATAATTGCAGAAATTTCACTTATTTCAGGGAATAAGAGCAGAAATTTTCTTATTTTGGGCCAAAAAGGCAGAAATTCCTAATATTTTGTGGCAAAAATGCAGAAATTCCCCTTATTTTGAGGTAAAAATGCTGAAATTCCCCTTAATAGGGGGTAAATATGCAGAAATTCTCCTAATTTGAGGTAAAATGTCTGAAATTCCCCTTATTTTGGAAACAAAAACGCAGAAATTTCCCTTATTTTGGGGCAAAATTGCAGAAATTTCACTTACTTCAGGGTAATAAGTCAGAATTTTTCCTTATTTTGGGGCAAAAAACACAGAAATTCCTTTTGTTTTGGGGGAAAAAGACAGAAATTCCACTTATTTAGAGGCAAAAAAGCAGAAATTCCCCTTATTTTGGAGCAAAAATAAAGAAATTTCCCTTTCTTATGGCAAAAAGCTATGCATTCTTCTTATTTTCGGGCAAAAAGGCAGAAATTCCCCGTATTTGGAGCAAAATTGCAGGAATTCCCCTAATTGTGAGGCAAAAATTCAGAAAATCTCTATATGTTGGAGCAAAAAGAAAGAAATTCTAATTATTGTGGGGCAAAACTCAGAAATTCCACTTATTTTGGGGCAAAATATCAAAAATTTCCCTTATTTGGGGGCAAAATTGCAGAAATTTCACTTATTTTGAAGCAAAATTGCAGAAATTTCACTTATTTCAGGGAATAAGAGCAGAAATTTTCCTTATTTTGGGGCAAAAAGCAGAAATTCCTAATATTTTGTGGCAAAAAAGCAGAAATACCCCTTATTTTGAGGTAAAAAGGTTGAAATTCCCCTTATTTGGGGGCAAAAATGAAGAAATTTTCCATATTTTGGGGCAAAATTGCAGAAATTTCACTTACTTCAGGGTTTTAAGTCAGAACTTTTCATTATTTTGGGGCAAAAAAGACAGAAATTCTCTTTGTTTTGGGGGAAAAAGACAGAAATTCCACTTATTTGGAGGCAAAAAAGCAGAAATTCCCCTTATTTTGGAGCAAAAATGAAAAAATTTCCTTTTTTGAGGGCAAAATGGTATGCATTCTTCTTATTTTCAGGCAAAAAGGCAGAAATTCCCCATATTTTGGAGCAAAATTGAAGAAATTCCCCTAATTGTGGTGCAAAAAGGCAGAAATTCCCTATATGTTGGGGCAAAAAGACAGATTCTCCTTATTTTGGGGCAAAACTCTGAAATTCCACTTATTTTGGGGCAAAATTCCAGAAATTTCCCTTATTCTGGGACAAAAGTGCAGAAATTTCACTTATTTTGGGGCACAATTGCAGAAATTTCACTTATTTCAGGGTAATAAGTCAGAAATTTTTCTTATTTTGGGGCAAAAAAGACAGGAATATTCTTTGTTTTGGGGGAAAAGACAGAAATTCCACTTATTTATAGGCAAAAAAGCAGAAATTCCCCTTATTTTGAAGCAAAAATGAAGAAATTTCCCTTTTTTATGGCAAAAAGGTATGCATTCTTCTTATTTTCGGGCAAAAAGGCAGAAATTCCCCGTATTTTGGAGCAAAATTGCAGAAATTTGCCTAATTGTAGGGCAAAAAGGCAGAAATTCTCTATAAGTTGGGGCAAAAAGACAGAAATTCTCCTTATTTTGGGGCAAAACTCAGAAATTCAATTTTTTGGGGCAAAATTCCAGAAATTTCCCTTAATTTGGGGCAAAATTGTAGAAATTTCACTTATTTTGGGGCAAAATTGCAGAAATTTCACTTATTTCAGAGAAAAAAAAGCAGAAATTTTCTTATTTTGGGCCAAAAAGGCAGAAATTCCTAATATTTTGTGGCAAAAATGCATAAATTCCCCTTATTTTGAGGTAAAAATACTGAAATTCCCTTAATAGAGGGTAAATATGCAGAAATTCCCCTAATTTGAGGTAAAATGGCTGAAATTCCCCTTATTTTGTAAACAAAAACGCAGAAAATTCCCTTATTTTAGGGCAAAATTGCATAAATTTCACTTACTTCAGGGTAATAAGTCAGAATTTTTCCTTATTTTGGGGCAAAAAAGACAGAAATTCCCTTTGTTTTGGGGGAAAAAGACAGGAATTCTACTTATTTAGAGGCAAAAAAGCAGAAATAACCCTTATTTTGTGGCAAAAAATGAAGAAATTCCCCTTATTTTGAGGTAAAAAGGCTGAAATTCCCCTTATTTGGAAGCAAAAAGTCAGAAATTTCCCATATTTTGGGGCAAAATTGCAGAAATTTCACATATTCAGGGTAATAAGCCAGAATTTCTTCTTATTTTGGAGCAATAAAGACAGACATTCCCTTTGTTTTGGGGGAAAAATACAGAAATTCCACTTATTTAGAGGAAAAAAGCAGAAATTACCCTTATTTTGGAGCAAAAATTAAGAAATTTCCTTTTTTTATGGCAAAAAGGTATGCATTCTTCTTATTTTTGGGCAAAAAGACAGAAATTCCCTGTATTATGGAGCAAAATTGAAGAAATTCCCCTAATTGTGGGGCAAAAAGGCAGAAATTCCCTATATGTTGGGGCAAAAAGACAGAAATTCTCCTTATTTTGGGGCAAAACTCTGAAATTCCACTTATTTTTGGGCAAAATTCCAGAAATTTCCCTTATTTTGAGACAAAAGTGCAGATATTTCACTTATTTTGAGGCATAATTGAAGAAATTTCACTTATTTCAGGGTAATAAGTCAGAAATTTTTCTTATTTTGGGGCAAAAAAGACAGGAATATTCTTTGTTTTGGGGAAAAAGACAGAAATTCCACTTATTTATAGGCAAAAAAGCAGAAATTTCCCTTATTTTGAAGCAAAAATGAAGAAATTTCCCTTTTTTATGGCAAAAAGGTATGCATTCTTCTTATTTTCGGGCAAAAAGGCAAAAATTCACGGTATTTTGGAGCAAAATTGCAGAAATTTGCCTAATTGTGGGGCAAAAAGGCAGAAATACTCTATATGTTGGGACAAAAAGACAGAAATTCTTTTTATTTTGGGGCAAAACTCAGAAATTCCATTATTTTGGGGCAAAATTCCAGAAATTTCCCTTATTTTTGGGCAAAATTGCAGAAATTTCCTTTATTTTGGGGGCAAAATTGCAGAAATTTCACTTATTTCAGGAAAAAAAAGCAAAAATTTTCTTATTTTGGGGCAAAAAGGCAGAAATTCCTAATATTATGTGTCAAAAATGCAGAAATTCCCCTTATTTTGAGGTAAAAAGGCTGAAATTCCCCTTAATAGGGGGCCAAAAGAAGAAATTTTTCATATTTTAGGGTAAAATTGCAGAAATTTCACTTACTTAAGGGTAATAAGTCAGAATTTTTCATTATTTTTGGGGCAAAAAAGACAGAAATTCCATTTGTTTTAGGAGAAAAAGACAGATATTCCACTTATTTAGAGGCAAAAAAGCAGAAATTCCCCTTCTTTTGGAGCAAAAATGAAGAAATTTCCCTTTTTTATGGCAAAAAGGTATGCATTCTTCTTATTTTGGGGCAAAAATGCAGAAATTCTCCGTATTTTGGAGCAAAATTGCAGAAATTCCCATAATTGTGGGGCAAAAAGGCAGAAATTGCCTATATGTTGGGGCAAAAAGACAGAAATTCTCCTTATTTTGGGGCAAAACTCAGAAATTCCACTTATTTTGGGGCAAAATTCCAGAAATTTTCTTTATTTTGGGGCAAAAAAGACAGGAATTTTCTTTGTTTTGGGGGAAAAAGACAGAAATTCCACTAATTTAGTGGCAAAAAAGCAGAAATTCCTTTTATTTTGGAGCAAAAATGAAGAACTTTTTTTTTTTATGGCAAAAAGGTATGCATTCTTCTTATTTTCGGGCAAAAAGGCAGAAATTCCCCGTATTTTGGAACAAAATTGCAGAAATTTGCCTAATTGTAGAGCAAAAAGGCAGAAATTCTCTAAATGTTGGGGCAAAAAGACAGAAATTCTCCTTATTTTGGGGCAAAACTCAGACATTCCATTTTTTGGGTCAAAATTCCATAAATTTCCCTTATTTTGGGGCAAAATTGCAGAAATTTCACTTATTTTGGGGCATAATTGCAGAAATTTCACTTATTTCAGGGAAAAAAAGCAGAAATTTTCTTATTTTGGGCCAAAAAGGCAGAAATTCCTAATATTTTGTGGCAAAAATGCAGAAATTCCCCTTATTTTGAGGTAAAAATGCTGAAATTCCCCTTAATAGGGGGTAAATATGCCGAAATTCTCCTAATTTGAGGTAAAATGTCTGAAATTCCCCTTATTTTGGAAACAAAAACGCAGAAATTTCCCTTATTTTGGGGCAAAATTGCAGAAATTTCACTTACTTCAGGGTAATAAGTCAGAATTTTTCCTTATTTTGGGGCAAAAAAGACAGAAATTCCTTTTGTTTTGGGGGAAAAAGACAGAAATTCCACTTATTTAGAGGCAAAAAAGCAGAAATTCCCCTTATTTTGGAGCAAAAATAAAGAAATTTCCCTTTCTTATGGCAAAAAGGTATGCATTCTTCTTATTTTCGGGCAAAAAGGCAGAAATTCCCCGTATTTGGAGCAAAATTGCAGGAATTCCCCTAATTGTGAGGCAAAAATTCAGAAAATCTCTATATGTTGGGGCAAAAAGAAAGAAATTCTAAATATTGGGAGGCAAAACTCAGAAATTCCACTTATTTTGGGGCAAAATATCAAAAATTTCCCTTATTTTGGGGCAAAATTGCAGAAATTTCACTTATTTTAGGGCAAAATTGAAGATATTTCACTTATCTGGGGGCAAAATTGCAGAAATTTCACTTATTTTGAAGCAAAATTGCAGAAATTTCACTTATTTCAGGGAATAAGAGCAGAAATTTTCCTTATTTTGGGGCAAAAAGCAGAAATTCCTAATATTTTCTGGCAAAAAAGCAGAAATACCCCTTATTTTGAGGTAAAAAGGCTGAAATTCCCCTTATTTGGGGGCAAAAATGAAGAAATTTTCCATAATTTGGGGCAAAATTGCAGAAATTTCACTTACTTCAGGGTTTTAAGTCAGAACTTTTCATTATTTTGGGGCAAAAAAGACAGAAATTCCCTTTGTTTTGGGGGAAAAAGACAGAAATTCCACTTATTTAGAGGCAAAAAAGCAGAAATTCCCCTTATTTTGGAGCAAAAATGAAAAAATTTCCTTTTTTGATGGCAAAATGTTATGCATTCTTCTTATTTTCAGGCAAAAAGGCAGAAATTCCCCATATTTTGGAGCAAAATTGAAGAAATTCCCCTAATTGTGGTGCAAAAAGGCAGAAATTCCCTATATGTTGGGGCAAAAAGACAGAAATTCTCCTTATTTTGGGGCAAAACTCTGAAATTCCATTTTTTTGGGTCAAAATTCCAGAAATTTCCCTTATTTTGGGGCAAAATTGCAGAAATTTCACTTATTTTGGGGCATAATTGCAGAAATTTCACTTATTTCAGCAAATAAGAGCAGAAATTTTCTTATTTTGGGCCAAAAAGGCAGAAATTCCTAATATTTTGTGGCAAAAATGCAGAAATTCCCCTTATTTTGAGGTAAAAATGCTGAAATTCCCCTTAATAGGGGGTAAATATGCAGAAATTCTCCTAATTTGAGGTAAAATGTCTGAAATTCCCTTATTTTGGAAACAAAAACGCAGAAATTTCCCTTATTTTGGGGCAAAATTGCAGAAATTTCACTTATTTTGGGGCATAATTGCAGAAATTTCACTTATTTCAGGGAATAAGAGCAGAAATTTTCTTATTTTGGGCCAAAAAGGCAGAAATTCCTAATATTTTGTGGCAAAAATGCAAAAATTCCCCTTATTTTGAGGTAAAAATGCTGAAATTCCCCTTAATAGGGGGTAAATATGCAGAAATTCTCCTAATTTGAGGTAAAATGTCTGAAATTCCCCTTATTTTGGAAACAAAAACGCAGAAATTTCCCTTATTTTGGGGCAAAATTGCAGAAATTTCACTTACTTCAGGGTAATAAGTCAGAATTTTTCCTTATTTTGGGGCAAAAAACACAGAAATTCCTTTTGTTTTGGGGGAAAAAGACAGAAATTCCACTTATTTAGAGGCAAAAAAGCAGAAATTCCCCTTATTTTGGAGCAAAAATAAAGAAATTTCCCTTTCTTATGGCAAAAAGCTATGCATTCTTCTTATTTTCGGGCAAAAAGGCAGAAATTCCCCGTATTTGGAGCAAAATTGCAGGAATTCCCCTAATTGTGAGGCAAAAATTCAGAAAATCTCTATATGTTGGAGCAAAAAGAAAGAAATACTAATTATTGTGGGGCAAAACTCAGAAATTCCACTTATTTTGGGGCAAAATATCAAAAATTTCCCTTATTTGGGGGCAAAATTGCAGAAATTTCACTTATTTTGAAGCAAAATTGCAGAAATTTCACTTATTTCAGGGAATAAGAGCAGAAATTTTCCTTATTTTGGGGCAAAAAGCAGAAATTCCTAATATTTTGTGGCAAAAAAGCAGAAATACCCCTTATTTTGAGGTAAAAAGGCTGAAATTCCCCTTATTTGGGGGCAAAAATGAAGAAATTTTCCATATTTTGGGGCAAAATTGCAGAAATTTCACTTACTTCAGGGTTTTAAGTCAGAACTTTTCATTATTTTGGGGCAAAAAAGACAGAAATTCTCTTTGTTTTGGGGGAAAAAGACAGAAATTCCACTTATTTAGAGGCAAAAAAGCAGAAATTCCCCTTATTTTGGAGCAAAAATGAAAAAATTTCCTTTTTTGATGGCAAAATGGTATGCATTCTTCTTATTTTCAGGCAAAAAGGCAGAAATTCCCCATATTTTGGAGCAAAATTGAAGAAATTCCCCTAATTGTGGTGCAAAAAGGCAGAAATTCCCTATATGTTGGGGCAAAAAGACAGAAATTCTCCTTATTTTGGGGCAAAACTCTGAAATTCCACTTATTTTGGTGCAAAATTCCAGAAATTTCCCTTATTCTGGGACAAAAGTGCAGAAATTTCACTTATTTTGGGGCACAATTGCAGAAATTTCACTTATTTCAGGGTAATAAGTCAGAAATTTTTCTTATTTTGGGGCAAAAAAGACAGGAATATTCTTTGTTTTGGGGGAAAAGACAGAAATTCCACTTATTTATAGGCAAAAAAGCAGAAATTCCCCTTATTTTGAAGCAAAAATGAAGAAATTTCCCTTTTTTATGGCAAAAAGGTATGCATTCTTCTTATTTTCGGGCAAAAAGGCAGAAATTCCCCGTATTTTGGAGCAAAATTGCAGAAATTTGCCTAATTGTAGGGCAAAAAGGCAGAAATTCTTTATAAGTTGGGGCAAAAAGACAGAAATTCTCCTTATTTTGGGGCAAAACTCAGAAATTCAATTTTTTGGGGCAAAATTCCAGAAATTTCCCTTAATTTGGGGCAAAATTGTAGAAATTTCACTTATTTTGGGGCAAAATTGCAGAAATTTCACTTATTTCAGAGAAAAAAAAGCAGAAATTTTCTTATTTTGGGCCAAAAAGGCAGAAATTCCTAATATTTTGTGGCAAAAATGCATAAATTCCCCTTATTTTGAGGTAAAAATACTGAAATTCCCTTAATAGAGGGTAAATATGCAGAAATTCCCCTAATTTGAGGTAAAATGGCTGAAATTCCCCTTATTTTGTAAACAAAAACGCAGAAAATTCCCTTATTTTAGGGCAAAATTGCATAAATTTCACTTACTTCAGGGTAATAAGTCAGAATTTTTCCTTATTTTGGGGCAAAAAAGACAGAAATTCCCTTTGTTTTGAGGGAAAAAGACAGGAATTCTACTTATTTAGAGGCAAAAAAGCAGAAATAACCCTTATTTTGTGGCAAAAAATGAAGAAATTCCCCTTATTTTGAGGTAAAAAGGCTGAAATTCCCCTTATTTGGAAGCAAAAAGTCAGAAATTTCCCATATTTTGGGGCAAAATTGCAGAAATTTCACTTACTTCAGGGTAATAAGCCAGAATTTCTTCTTATTTTGGAGCAATAAAGACAGACATTCCCTTTGTTTTGGGGGAAAAATACAGAAATTCCACTTATTTAGAGGAAAAAAGCAGAAATTACCCTTATTTTGGAGCAAAAATTAAGAAATTTCCTTTTTTTATGGCAAAAAGGTATGCATTCTTCTTATTTTTGGGCAAAAAGACAGAAATTCCCTGTATTATGGAGCAAAATTGAAGAAATTCCCCTAATTGTGGGGCAAAAAGGCAGAAATTCCCTATATGTTGGGGCAAAAAGACAGAAATTCTCCTTATTTTGGGGCAAAACTCTGAAATTCCACTTATTTTTGGGCAAAATTCCAGAAATTTCCCTTATTTTGAGACAAAAGTGCAGATATTTCACTTATTTTGAGGCATAATTGAAGAAATTTCACTTATTTCAGGGTAATAAGTCAGAAATTTTTCTTATTTTGGGGCAAAAAAGACAGGAATATTCTTTGTTTTGGGGGAAAAGACAGAAATTCCACTTATTTATAGGCAAAAAAGCAGAAATTTCCCTTATTTTGAAGCAAAAATGAAGAAATTTCCCTTTTTTATGGCAAAAAGGTATGCATTCTTCTTATTTTCGGGCAAAAAGGCAAAAATTCACGGTATTTTGGAGCAAAATTGCAGAAATTTGCCTAATTGTGGGGCAAAAAGGCAGAAATACTCTATATGTTGGGGCGAAAAGACAGAAATTCTTTTTATTTTGGGGCAAAACTCAGAAATTCCATTATTTTGGGGCAAAATTCCAGAAATTTCCCTTATTTTTGGGCAAAATTGCAGAAATTTCCTTTATTTTGGGGGCAAAATTGCAGAAATTTCACTTATTTCAGGAAAAAAAAGCAAAAATTTTCTTATTTTGGGGCAAAAAGGCAGAAATTCCTAATATTATGTGTCAAAAATGCAGAAATTCCCCTTATTTTGAGGTAAAAAGGCTGAAATTCCCCTTAATAGGGGGCCAAAAGAAGAAATTTTTCATATTTTAGGGTAAAATTGCAGAAATTTCACTTACTTAAGGGTAATAAGTCAGAATTTTTCATTATTTTTGGGGCAAAAAAGACAGAAATTCCATTTGTTTTAGAAGAAAAAGACAGATATTCCACTTATTTAGAGGCAAAAAAGCAGAAATTCCCCTTATTTTGGAGCAAAAATGAAGAAATTTCCCTTTTTTATGGCAAAAAGGTATGCATTCTTCTTATTTTGGGGCAAAAATGCAGAAATTCTCCGTATTTTGGAGCAAAATTGCAGAAATTCCCATAATTGTGGGGCAAAAAGGCAGAAATTGCCTATATGTTGGGGCAAAAAGACAGAAATTCTCCTTATTTTGGGGCAAAACTCAGAAATTCCACTTATTTTGGGGCAAAATTCCAGAAATTTTCTTTATTTTGGGGCAAAAAAGACAGGAATTTTCTTTGTTTTGGGGGAAAAAGACAGAAATTCCACTAATTTAGTGGCAAAAAAGCAGAAATTCCTTTTATTTTGGAGCAAAAATGAAGAACTTTTTTTTTTATGGCAAAAAGGTATGCATTCTTCTTATTTTCGGGCAAAAAGGCAGAAATTCCCCGTATTTTGGAACAAAATTGCAGAAATTTGCCTAATTGTAGAGCAAAAAGGCAGAAATTCTCTAAATGTTGGGGCAAAAAGACAGAAATTCTCCTTATTTTGGGGCAAAACTCAGACATTCCATTTTTTTGGGTCAAAATTCCATAAATTTCCCTTATTTTGGGGCAAAATTGCAGAAATTTCACTTATTTTGGGGCATAATTGCAGAAATTTCACTTATTTCAGGGAAAAAAAGCAGAAATTTTCTTATTTTGGGCCAAAAAGGCAGAAATTCCTAATATTTTGTGGCAAAAATGCAGAAATTCCCATTATTTTGAGGTAAAAATGCTGAAATTCCCCTTAATAGGGGGTAAATATGCAGAAATTCTCCTAATTTGAGGTAAAATGTCTGAAATTCCCCTTATTTTGGAAACAAAAACGCAGAAATTTCCCTTATTTTGGGGCAAAATTGCAGAAATTTTACTTACTTCAGGGTAATAAGTCAGAATTTTTCCTTATTTTGGGGCAAAAAAGACAGAAATTCCTTTTGTTTTGGGGGAAAAAGACAGAAATTCCACTTATTTAGAGGCAAAAAAGCAGAAATTCCCCTTATTTTGGAGCAAAAATAAAGAAATTTCCCTTTCTTATGGCAAAAAGGTATGCATTCTTCTTATTTTCGGGCAAAAAGGCAGAAATTCCCCGTATTTGGAGCAAAATTGCAGGAATTCCCCTAATTGTGAGGCAAAAATTCAGAAAATCTCTATATGTTGGGGCAAAAAGAAAGAAATTCTAATTATTGGGAGGCAAAACTCAGAAATTCCACTTATTTTGGGGCAAAATATCAAAAATTTCCCTTATTTTGGGGCAAAATTGCAGAAATTTCACTTATTTTAGGGCAAAATTGCAGATATTTCACTTATCTGGGGGCAAAATTGCAGAAATTTCACTTATTTTGAAGCAAAATTGCAGAAATTTCACTTATTTCAGGGAATAAGAGCAGAAATTTTCCTTATTTTGGGGCAAAAAGCAGAAATTCCTAATATTTTGTGGCAAAAAAGCAGAAATACCCCTTATTTTGAGGTAAAAAGGCTGAAATTCCCCTTATTTGGGGGCAAAAATGAAGAAATTTTCCATATTTTGGGGCAAAATTGCAGAAATTTCACTTACTTCAGGGTTTTAAGTCAGAACTTTTCATTATTTTGGGGCAAAAAAGACAGAAATTCCCTTTGTTTTGGGGGAAAAAGACAGAAATTCCACTTATTTAGAGGCAAAAAAGCAGAAATTCCCCTTATTTTGGAGCAAAAATGAAAAAATTTCCTTTTTTGATGGCAAAATGGTATGCATTCTTCTTATTTTCAGGCAAAAAGGCAGAAATTCCCCATATTTTGGAGCAAAATTGAAGAAATTCCCCTAATTGTGGTGCAAAAAGGCAGAAATTCCCTATATGTTGGGGCAAAAAGACAGAAATTCTCCTTATTTTGGGGCAAAACTCTGAAATTCCATTTTTTTGGGTCAAAATTCCAGAAATTTCCCTTATTTTGGGGCAAAATTGCAGAAATTTCACTTATTTTGGGGCATAATTGCAGAAATTTCACTTATTTCAGGGAATAAGAGCAGAAATTTTCTTATTTTGGGCCAAAAAGGCAGAAATTCCTAATATTTTGTGGCAAAAATGCAGAAATTCCCCTTATTTTGAGGTAAAAATGCTGAAATTCCCCTTAATAGGGGGTAAATATGCAGAAATTCTCCTAATTTGAGGTAAAATGGCTGAAATTCCCCTTATTTTGGAAACATAAACGCAGAAATTTCCCTTATTTTGGGGCAAAATTGCAGAAATTTCACTTACTTCAGGGTAATAAGTCAGAATTTTTCCTTATTTTGGGGCAAAAAAGACAGAAATTTTTTTTGTTTTGGGGGAAAAAGACAGAAATTCCACTTATTTAGAGGCAAAAAAGCAGAAATTCCCCTTATTTTGGAGCAAAAATAAAGAAATTTCCCTTTCTTATGGCAAAAAGGTATGCATTCTTCTTATTTTCGGGCAAAAAGGCAGAAATTCCCCGTATTTTGGAACAAAATTTCAGAAATTTGCCTAATTGTAGAGCAAAAAGGCAGAAATTCTCTAAATGTTGGGGCAAAAAGACAGAAATTCTCCTTATTTTGGGGCAAAACTCAGACATTCCATTTTTTTGGGTCAAAATTCCATAAATTTCCCTTATTTTGGGGCAAAATTGCAGAAATTTCACTTATTTTGGGGCATAATTGCAGAAATTTCACTTATTTCAGGGAAAAAAAGCAGAAATTTTCTTATTTTGGGCCAAAAAGGCAGAAATTCCTAATATTTTGTGGCAAAAATGCAGAAATTCCCATTATTTTGAGGTAAAAATGCTGAAATTCCCCTTAATAGGGGGTAAATATGCAGAAATTCTCCTAATTTGAGGTAAAATGTCTGAAATTCCCCTTATTTTGGAAACAAAAACGCAGAAATTTCCCTTATTTTGGGGCAAAATTGCAGAAATTTCACTTACTTCAGGGTAATAAGTCAGAATTTTTCCTTATTTTGGGGCAAAAAAGACAGAAATTCCTTTTGTTTTGGGGGAAAAAGACAGAAATTCCACTTATTTAGAGGCAAAAAAGCAGAAATTCCCCTTATTTTGGAGCAAAAATAAAGAAATTTCCCTTTCTTATGGCAAAAAGGTATGCATTCTTCTTATTTTCGGGCAAAAAGGCAGAAATTCCCCGTATTTGGAGCAAAATTGCAGGAATTCCCCTAATTGTGAGGCAAAAATTCAGAAAATCTCTATATGTTGGGGCAAAAAGAAAGAAATTCTAATTATTGGGAGGCAAAACTCAGAAATTCCACTTATTTTGGGGCAAAATATCAAAAATTTCCCTTATTTTGGGGCAAAATTGCAGAAATTTCACTTATTTTAGGGCAAAATTGCGGATATTTCACTTATCTGGGGGCAAAATTGCAGAAATTTCACTTATTTTGAAGCAAAATTGCAGAAATTTCACTTATTTCAGGGAATAAGAGCAGAAATTTTCCTTATTTTGGGGCAAAAAGCAGAAATTCCTAATATTTTGTGGCAAAAAAGCAGAAATACCCCTTATTTTGAGGTAAAAAGGCTGAAATTCCCCTTATTTGGGGGCAAAAATGAAGAAATTTTCCATATTTTGGGGCAAAATTGCAGAAATTTCACTTACTTCAGGGTTTTAAGTCAGAACTTTTCATTATTTTGGGGCAAAAAAGACAGAAATTCCCTTTGTTTCGGGGGAAAAAGACAGAAATTCCACTTATTTAGAGGCAAAAAAGCAGAAATTCCCCTTATTTTGGAGCAAAAATGAAAAAATTTCCTTTTTTGATGGCAAAATGGTATGCATTCTTCTTATTTTCAGGCAAAAAGGCAGAAATTCCCCATATTTTGGAGCAAAATTGAAGAAATTCCCCTAATTGTGGTGCAAAAAGGCAGAAATTCCCTATATGTTGGGGCAAAAAGACAGAAATTCTCCTTATTTTGGGGCAAAACTCTGAAATTCCATTTTTTTGGGTCAAAATTCCAGAAATTTCCCTTATTTTGGGGCAAAATTGCAGAAATTTCACTTATTTTGGGGCATAATTGCAGAAATTTCACTTATTTCAGGGAATAAGAGCAGAAATTTTCTTATTTTGGGCCAAAAAGGCAGAAATTCCTAATATTTTGTGGCAAAAATGCAGAAATTCCCCTTATTTTGAGGTAAAAATGCTGAAATTCCCCTTAATAGGGGGTAAATATGCAGAAATTCTCCTAATTTGAGGTAAAATGGCTGAAATTCCCCTTATTTTGGAAACAAAAACGCAGAAATTTCCCTTATTTTGGGGCAAAATTGCAGAAATTTCACTTACTTCAGGGTAATAAGTCAGAATTTTTCCTTATTTTGGGGCAAAAAAGACAGAAATTTTTTTTGTTTTGGGGGAAAAAGACAGAAATTCCACTTATTTAGAGGCAAAAAAGCAGAAATTCCCCTTATTTTGGAGCAAAAATAAAGAAATTTCCCTTTCTTATGGCAAAAAGCTATGCATTCTTCTTATTTTCGGGCAAAAAGGCAGAAATTCCCCGTATTTGGAGCAAAATTGCAGGAATTCCCCTAATTGTGAGGCAAAAATTCAGAAAATCTCTATATGTTGGGGCAAAAAGAAAGAAATTCTAATTATTGTGGGGCAAAACTCAGAAATTCCACTTATTTTGGGGCAAAATATCAAAAATTTCCCTTATTTGGGGGCAAAATTGCAGAAATTTCACTTATTTTGAAGCAAAATTGCAGAAATTTCACTTATTTCAGGGAATAAGAGCAGAAATTTTCCTTATTTTGGGGCAAAAAGCAGAAATTCTTAATATTTTGTGGCAAAAAAGCAGAAATACCCCTTATTTTGAGGTAAAAAGGCTGAAATTCCCCTTATTTGGGGGCAAAAAGTCAGAAATTTCCCATATTTTGGGGCAAAATTGCAGAAATTTCACTTACTTCAGGGTTTTAAGTCAGAACTTTTCATTATTTTGGGGCAAAAAAGACAGAAATTCTCTTTGTTTTGGGGGAAAAATACAGAAATTCCACTGATTTAGAGGCAAAAAACCAGAAATTCCCCTTATTTTGGAGCAAAAATGAAGAAATTTCCCTTTTTTATGGCAAAAAGGTATTCATTCTTCTTATTTTCGGGCAAAAAGGCAGAAATTCCCCGTATTTTGGTGCAAAATTGCAGAAATTTGCCTAATTGTGGGGCAAAAAGGCAGAAATTCCCTATATGTTGGGGCAAAATACAGAAATTCTCCTTATTTTGGGGCAAAACTCTGAAATTCCACTTATTTTGGGGCAAAATTCCAGAAATTTCCCTTATTCTGGGACAAAAGTGCAGAAATTTCACTTATTTGGGGGCACAATTGCAGAAATTTCACTTATTTCAGGGTAATAAGTCAGAAATTTTTCTTATTTTGGGGCAAAAAAGACAGGAATATTCTTTGTTTTGGGGGAAAAGACAGAAATTCCACTTATTTATAGGCAAAAAAGCAGAAATTCCCCTTATTTTGAAGCAAAAATGAAGAAATTTCCCTTTTTTATGGCAAAAAGGTATGCATTCTTCTTATTTTCGGGCAAAAAGGCAGAAATTCCCCGTATTTTGGAGCAAAATTGCAGAAATTTGCCTAATTGTAGGGCAAAAAGGCAGAAATTCTCTATAAGTTGGGGCAAAAAGACAGAAATTCTCCTTATTTTGGGGCAAAACTCAGAAATTCCATTTTTTGGGGCAAAATTCCAGAAATTTCCCTTAATTTGGGGCAAAATTGTAGAAATTTCACTTATTTTGGGGCAAAATTGCAGAAATTTCACTTATTTCAGAGAAAAAATGCAAAAATTTTCTTATTTTGGGCCAAAAAGGCAGAAATTCCTAATATTTTGTGGCAAAAATGCATAAATTCCCCTTATTTTGAGGTAAAAATACTGAAATTCCCTTAATAGAGGGTAAATATGCAGAAATTCCCATAATTTAAGGTAAAATGGCTGAAATTCCCCTTATTTTGTAAACAAAAACGCAGAAAATTCCCTTATTTTAGGGCAAAGTTGCATAAATTTCACTTACTTCAGGGTAATAAGTCAGAATTTTTCCTTATTTTGGGGCAAAAAAGACAGAAATTCCCTTTGTTTTGGGGGAAAAAGACAGAAATTCTACTTATTTAGAGGCAAAAAAGCAGAAATTCCCCTTATTTTGGAGCAAAAATAAAGAAATTTCCCTTTCTTATGGCAAAAAGGTATGCATTCTTCTTATTTTCGGGCAAAAAGGCAGAAATTCCCCGTATTTTGGAGTAAAAATTGCAGAAATTCCCCTAATTGTGGGGCAAAAATGCAGAAAATCTCTATATGTTGGGGCAAAAAACAGAAATTCTCCTTATTTTGGGGCAAAACTCAGAAAATCCACTTATTTTGGGGCAAAATTCCAGAAATTTCACTTATTTTGGGGCAAAATTGCAGAAATTTCACTTATTTCAGGGAAAAAAGGCAGAAATTTTTCTTATTTTGGGGCAAAAAGCAGAAATTCCTAATATTTTGTGGAAAAAATTTAGAAATTCCCCTTATTTTGAGGTAAAAAGGCTGAAATTCCCCTTAATAGGGAGCAAAAAGGCAGAAATTTTTCTTATTTTCGGGCAAAATTGCAGAAATTTTACTTACTTCAGGGTAATAAGTCAGAATTTTTCTTTATTTTGGGGCAAAAAAACTGAAATTCCATTTGTTTTAGGGGAAAAAGACAGATATTCCACATATTTAGAGGCAAAAAAGCAGAAATTCCCCTTATTTTGAAGCAAAAATGAAGAAATTTCCCTTTTTTATGGCAAAAAGGTATGCATTCTTCTTATTTTCGGGCAAAAAGGCAGAAATTCTCTGTATTTTGGAGCAAAATTGCAGAAATTCCCATAACTGTGGGGCAAAAATGCAGAAATTGCCTATATGTTGTGGCAAAAAGACAGAAATTCTCCTTATTTTGGGGCAAAACCTAGAAATTTCCTTTATTTTGGGGCAAAATTCCAGAAATTTCTCTTATTTTGGGCCAAAATTGCAGAAATTTCACTTATTTTGGGGCAAAATTGCAGAAATTTCACATATTTCAGGGTAATAATTCAGAAATTTTTCTTATTTTGGGGCAAAAAAGACAAGAATTTTTTTTTGTTTTGGGGGAAAAAGACAGAAATTCCACTGATTTAGAGGCAAAAAACCAGAAATTCCCCTTATTTTGATCAAAAATGAAGAAATTTCCCTTTTTTATGGCAAAAAGGTATTCATTCTTCTTATTTTCGGGCAAAAAGGCAAAAATTCACGGTATTTTGGAGCAAAATTGCAGAAATTTGCCTAATTGTGGGGCAAAAAGGCAGAAATTCTCTATATGTTGGGGCAAAAAGACAGAAATTCTCCTTATTTTGGGGCAAAACTCAGAAATTCCATTATTTTGGGGCAAAATTCCAGAAATTTCCCTTATTTTGGGGCAAAATTGCAGAAATTTCACTTATTTTGGGGCATAATTGCAGAAATTTCACTTATTTCAGGGAAAAAAAGCAGAAATTTTCTTATTTTGGGCAAAAAGGCAGAAATTCCTAGTATTTTGTGTCAAAATTCAGAAATTCCCCTTATTTTGAGGTAAAAAGGCTGAAATTCCCCTTAATAGGGGGCAAAAAGGCAGAAATTTTTCTTATTTTAGGGCAAAATTGCAGAAATTTCACTTACTTCAGGGTAATAATTCAGAAACTTTCCTTATTTTGGGGCAAAAAAGACAGGAATTTTCTTTGTTTTGGGGGAAAAAGACAGAAATTCTACTTATTTAGAGGCCAAAAAGCAGAAATTCCTTTTATTTTAGAGCAAAAATGAAGAAATTTCCATTTTTTATGGCAAAAAGGTATGCATTCTTCTTATTTTCGGGCAAAAAGGCAGAAATTCCCCGTATTTTGGAGCAAAATTGCAGAAATTTGCCTAATTGTAGGGCAAAAAGGCAGAAATTCTCTATATGTTGGGGCAAAAAGACAGAAATTCTCCTTATTTTGGGGCAAAACTCAGAAATTCCATTTTTTGGGGCAAAATTCCAGAAATTTCCCTTAATTTGGGGCAAAATTGTAGAAATTTCACTTATTTTGGGGCAAAATTGCAGAAATTTCACTTATTTCAGGGAAAAAAAAGCAGAAATTTTCTTATTTTGGGCCAAAAAGGCAGAAATTCCTAATATTTTGTGGCAAAAATGCATAAATTCCCCTTATTTTGAGATAAAAATACTGAAATTCCCTTAATAGAGGGTAAATATGCAGAAATTCCCCTAATTTGAGGTAAAATGGCTGAAATTCCCCTTATTTTGTAAACAAAAACGCAGAAAATTCCCTTATTTTAGGGCAAAATTGCATAAATTTCACTTACTTCAGGGTAATAAGTCAGAATTTTTCCTTATTTTGGGGCAAAAAAGACAGAAATTCCCTTTGTTTTGGGGGAAAAAGACAGAAATTCTACTTATTTAGAGGCAAAAAAGCAGAAATTCCCCTTATTTTGGAGCAAAAATGAAGAAATTTCCCTTTCTTATGGCAAAAAGGTATGCATTCTTCTTATTTTCGGGCAAAAATGCAGAAATTCCCCGTATTTTGGAGTAAAAATTGCAGAAATTCCCCTAATTGTGGGGCAAAAATGCAGAAAATCTCTATATGTTGGGGCAAAAAACAGAAATTCTCCTTATTTTGGGGCAAAACTCAGAAATTCCACTTATTTTGGGGCAAAATTCCAGAAATTTCCCTTATTTTGGGGCAAAATTGCAGAAATTTCACTTATTTGAGGCAAATTTGCAGAAATTTCACTTATTTTGGGGCAAAATTGCAGAAATTTCACTTATTTCAGGGAAAAAAGGCAGAAATTTTCCTTATTTTGGGGCAAAACGCAGAAATTCCTAATATTTTGTGGCAAAAATTTAGAAATTCCCCTTATTTTGAGGTAAAAAGGCTGAAATTCCCCTTAATAGGGGGCAAAAAGGCAGAAATTTTTCTTATTTTGGGGCAAAATTGCAGAAATTTTACTTACTTCAGGGTAATAAGTCAGAATTTTTCTTAATTTTAGGGCAAAAAAACTGAAATTCCATTTGTTTTAGGGGAAAAAGACAGATATTCCACATATTTAGAGGCAAAAAAGCAGAAATTCCCCTTATTTTGGAGCAAAAATGAAGAAATTTCCCTTTTTTATGGCAAAAAGGTATGCATTCTTCTTATTTTCGGGCAAAAAGGCAGAAATTCTCTGTATTTTGGAGCAAAATTGCAGAAATTCCCATAATTGTGGGGCAAAAATGCAGAAATTGCCTATATGTTGGGGCAAAAAGACAGAAATTCTCCTTATTTTGTGGCAAAACCTAGAAATTCCACTTTTTTGGGGCAAAATTTCAGAAATTTCCCTTATTTTGGGCCAAAATTGCAGAAATTTCACTTATTTTGGGGCAAAATTGCAGAAATTTCACTTATTTCAGGGTAATAAGTCAGAAATTTTTCTTATTTTGGGGCAAAAAAGACAGGAATTTTCTTTGTTTTGGGGGAAAAATACAGAAATTCCACTGATTTAGAGGCAAAAAACCAGAAATTCCCCTTATTTTGGAGCAAAAATGAAGAAATTTCTCTTTTTTATGGCAAAAAGGTATTCATTCTTCTTATTTTCGGGCAAAAAAGCAGAAATTCCCCGTATTTTGGTGCAAAATTGCAGAAATTTGCCTAATTGTGGGGCAAAAAGGCAGAAATTCCCTATATGTTGGGGCAAAATACAGAAATTCTCCTTATTTTGGGGCAAAACTCTGAAATTCCACTTATTTTGGGGCAAAATTCCAGAAATTTCCCTTATTCTGGAACAAAAGTGCAGAAATTTCACTTATTTGGGGGCACAATTGCAGAAATTTCACTTATTTCAGGGTAATAAGTCAGAAATTTTTCTTATTTTGGGGCAAAAAAGACAGGAATATTCTTTGTTTTGGGGGAAAAGACAGAAATTCCACTTATTTATAGGCAAAAAAGCAGAAATTCCCGTTATTTTGAAGCAAAAATGAAGAAATTTCCCTTTTTTATGGCAAAAAGGTATGCATTCTTCTTATTTTCGGGCAAAAAGGCAAAAATTCACGGTATTTTGGAGCAAAATTGCAGAAATTTGCCTAATTGTGGGGCAAAAAGGCAGAAATTCTCTATATGTTGGGGCAAAAAGACAGAAATTCTCCTTATTTTGGGGCAAAACTCAGAAATTCCATTATTTTGGGGCAAAATTCCAGAAATTTCCCTTATTTTCGGGCAAAATTGCAGAAATTTCACTTATTTTGGGGCATAATTGCAGAAATTTCACTTATTTCAGGGAAAAAAAGCAGAAATTTTCTTATTTTGGGGCAAAAAGGCAGAAATTCCTAGTATTTTGTGTCAAAATTCAGAAATTCCCCTTATTTTGAGGTAAAAAGGCTGAAATTCCCCTTAATAGGGTGCAAAAAGGCAGAAATTTTTCTTATTTTAGGGCAAAATTGCAGAAATTTCACTTACTTCAGGGTAATAAGTCAGAAATTTTCCTTATTTTGGGGCAAAAAAGACAAGAATTTTCTTTGTTTTGGGGGAAAAAGACAGAAATTCTACTTATTTAGAGGCAAAAAAGCAGAAATTCCCCTTATTTTGGAGCAAAAATGAAGAAATTTCCCTTTCTTATGGCAAAAACGTATGCATTCTTCTTATTTTCGGGCAAAAAGGCAGAAATTCCCCGTATTTTGGAGTAAAAATTGCAGAAATTCCCCTAATTGTGGGGCAAAAATGCAGAAAATCTCTATATGTTGGGGCAAAAAACAGAAATTCTCCTTATTTTGGGGCAAAACTCAGAAATTCCACTTAATTTGGGGCAAAATTCCAGAAATTTCCCTTATTTTAGGGCAAAATTGCAGAAATTTCACTTATTTGAGGCAAATTTGCAGAAATTTCACATATTTTGGGGCAAAATTGCAGAAATTTCACTTATTTCAGGGAAAAAAGGCAGAAATTTTCCTTATTTTGGGGCAAACCGCAGAAATTCCTAATATTTTGTGGCAAAAATTTAGAAATTCCCCTTATTTTGAGGTAAAAAGGCTGAAATTCCCCTTAATAGGGGGCAAAAAGGCAGAAATTTTTCTTATTTTGGGGCAAAATTGCAGAAATTTTACTTACTTCAGGGTAATAAGTCAGAATTTTTCTTAATTTTAGGGCAAAAAAACTGAAATTCCATTTGTTTTAGGGAAAAAAGACAGATATTCCACATATTTAGAGGCAAAAAAGCAGAAATTCCCCTTATTTTGGAGCAAAAATTAAGAAATTTCCCTTTTTTATGGCAAAAAGGTATGCATTCTTCTTATTTTCGGGCAAAAAGGCAGAAATTCTCTGTATTTTCGAGCAAAATTGCAGAAATTCCCATAATTGTGGGGCAAAAATGCAGAAATTGCCTATATGTTGGGGCAAAAAGACAGAAATTCTCCTTATTTTGGGGCAAAACCTAGAAATTCCACTTTTTTGGGGCAAAATTCCAGAAATTTCCCTTATTTTGGGCCAAAATTGCAGAAATTTCACTTATTTTGGGGCAAAATTGCAGAAATTTCACTTATTTCAGGGTAATAAGTCAGAAATTTTTCTTATTTTGGGGCAAAAAAGACAGGAATTTTCTTTGTTTTGGGGGAAAAATACAGAAATTCCAGTGATTTAGAGGCAAAAAAACAGAAATTCCCCTTATTTTGGAGCAAAAATGAAGAAATTTCCCTTTTTTATGGCAAAAAGGTATTCATTCTTCTTATTTTCGGGCAAAAAGGCAGAAATTCCCCGTATTTTGGTGCAATATTGCAGAAATTTGCCTAATTGTGTGGCAAAAAGGCAGAAATTCCCTATATGTTGGGGCAAAATACAGAAATTCTCCTTATTTTGGGGCAAAACTCTGAAATTCCACTTATTTTGGGGCAAAATTCCAGAAATTTCCCTTATTCTGGGACAAAAGTGCAGAAATTTCACTTATTTGGCGGCACAATTGCAGAAATTTCACTTATTTCAGGGTAATAAGTCAGAAATTTTTCTTATTTTGGGGCAAAAAAGACAGGAATATTCTTTGTTTTGGGGGAAAAGACAGAAATTCCACTTATTTATAGGCAAAAAAGCAGAAATTCCCCTTATTTTGAAGCAAAAATGAAGAAATTTCCCTTTTTTATGGCAAAAAGGTATGCATTCTTCTTATTTTCGGGCAAAAAGGCAAAAATTCACGGTATTTTGGAGCAAAATTGCAGAAATTTGCCTAATTGTGGGGCAAAAAGGCAGAAATTCTCTATATGTTGGGGCAAAAAGACAGAAATTCTCCTTATTTTGGGGCAAAACTCAGAAATTCCATTATTTTGGGGCAAAATTCCAGAAATTTCCCTTATTTTCGGGCAAAATTGCAGAAATTTCACTTATTTTGGGGCATAATTGCAGAAATTTCACTTATTTCAGGGAAAAAAAGCAAAAATTTTCTTATTTTGGGGCAAAAAGGCAGAAATTCCTAGTATTTTGTGTCAAAATTCAGAAATTCCCCTTATTTTGAGGTAAAAAGGCTGAAATTCCCCTTAATAGGGGGCAAAAAGGCAGAAATTTTTCTTATTTTAGGGCAAAATTGCAGAAATTTCACTTACTTCAGGGTAATAAGTCAGAAATTTTCCTTATTTTGGGGCAAAAAAGACAAGAATTTTCTTTGTTTTGGGGGAAAAAGACAGAAATTCTACTTATTTAGAGGCAAAAAAGCAGAAATTCCCCTTATTTTGGAGCAAAAATGAAGAAATTTCCCTTTCTTATGGCAAAAACGTATGCATTCTTCTTATTTTCGGGCAAAAAGGCAAAAATTCCCCGTATTTTGGAGCAAAATTGCAGAAATTCCCCTAATTGTGGGGCAAAAAGGCAGAAATTGCCTATATGTTGGGGCAAAAAGACAAAAATTCTCCTTATTTTGGGGCAAAACTCAGAAATTCCACTTATTTTGGGGCAAAATTCCAGAAATTTCTCTTATTTTGGGGCAAAATTGCAGAAATTTCACTTATTTTGAGCAAAATTCCAAAAATTTCACTTATTTCAGGGAAAAAAGGCAGAAATTTTTTTAATTTGGGGCAAAAAAAGAAAAATTTTTAATATTTTGTGGCAATAATGCAAAAATTCCCCTTATTTTGAGGTAAAAAGGCTGAAATTCCCCTTTTTGGGGGCAAAAAGGCAGAAATTTCTTATATTTTGGGGCAAGATTGCAGAAATTTCAATTACTTCAGGGTAATAAGTCAGAATTTTTTCTTATTTTAGGGCAAAAAAACAGAAATTCACTTTGTTTTGTAGGAAAAACACAGAAATTCCACATATTTAGAGGCAAAAAAGCAGAAATTCCCCATATTTTGGAGCAAAAATGAAGAAATTTCCCTTTTTTATGGCAAAAAGTTATGCATTCTTCTTATTTTCGGGCAAAAAGGCAGAAATTTCCCGTATTTTGGAGCAAAATTGCAGAAATTCCCCTACTTGTGGGGCAAAAAGGCAGAAATTCTCTATACGTTGGGGCAAAAAACAGAAATTCTCCTTATTTTAGGGCAAAACTCAGAAATTCCACTTATTTTGGGGCAAAATTCCAGAAATTTCACTTATTTTGGGGCAAAATTGCAGAAATTTCACTTATTTTGGGGCAAAATTGCAGAAATTTCACTTATTTTGGGGCAAAATTGCAAATTTCACTTATTTCAGGGAAAAGAGGCAGAAATTTTTCTAATTTTTGGGGCAAAAAGGCAGAAATTCTTAAAATTTTGTGTCAAAAATGTAGAAATTCCCCTTATTTTGAGGAAAAAAGGCTGAAATTCACCTTATTTGGGGGCAAAAAGGCAGAAATTTCGCTTATTTAGGGGCAAAATTGCAGAATTTTCACTTATTTCAGGGTAATAAGTCAGAATTTTTTCTTATTTTGGGTCAAAAAAGACAGAAATTCCCTATGTTTTGGGGAAAAAACAGAAATTCCACTTATTTAGAGGCAAAAAAGCAGAAATTCCCCTTGTTTTGGAGCAAAAATCAAGAAATTTCCATTTTTTATGGCAAAAAGGTATGCATTCTTCTTATTTTCGGGCAAAAAAGAAGAAATTCCCCGTATTTTGGAACAAAATTGCAGAAATTCCCCTAATTGTGGGACAAAAAGGCAGAAATTGCCTATATGTTGAGGCAAAAAGACAGAAATTCTCCTTATTTTGGGGCAAAACTCAGAAATTCCACTTATTTTGGGGCAAAATTCCAGAAATTTCTCTTCTTTTGAGGCAAAATTGCAGAAATTTCACTTATTTTGGGGCAAAAATGCAGAAATTTGACTTATTTCAGGGAAAAAAAGCAGAAATTTTCTTATTTTGTAGCAAAAAGGCAGTAATTCCTAATATTTTCTGGCAAAAATGCAGAAATTCCCCTTATTTTGAGATAAAAAGGCTGAAATTCCCCTTATTTGGGGCAAAAAGGCAGAAATTTTTCATATTTTGGGGCAAAATTGCAGAAATTTCACTTACTTCAGGGTAAAAAGTCAGAATTTTTCCTCATTTTGGGGCCAAAAATACAGAAATTCCCTTTGTTTTGGGGGAAAAAGACAGAAATTCCACTTATTTAGAGGCAAATAAACAGAAATTCCCCTTATTATGGAGCAAAAATGAAGAAATTTCCCTTTTTTATGGCAAAAAGATATGCATTCTTCTTATTTTCGAGCAAAAAGGCAGAAATTCCCCGTATTTTGGAGCTAAGTTGAAGAAATTCCCCTAATTGTGGGGCAAAAAGGCAGAAATTTTCTATATGTTGGGGCAAAAAGACAGAAATTCTCCTTATTTTGGGGCAAAACTCAGAAATTCCACTTATTTTGGGGAAAAATTCCAGAAATTTCAATTCTTTTGAGGCAAAATTGCAGAAATTTCACTTATTTTGGGGCAAAATTGCAGAAATTTGACTTATTTCAGGGAAAAAAAGCAGAAATTTTCTTATTTTGTAGCAAAAAGGCAGTAATTCCTAATATTTTGTGGCAAAAATGCAGAAATTCCCCTTATTTTGAGGTAAAAAGGCTGAAATTCTTCTTATTTGGGGGCAAAAAGGCAGAAATTTCCCTATTTTTGGGGCAAAACTCAGAAATTCCACTTATTTTGGGGCAAAATTCCAGAAATTTTCCTTATTTTGAGGCAAAATTGCAGAATTTCACTTATTTTTGGGCAAAATTGCAGAAATTTCACTTATTTCATGGATAAAAAGCAGAAGTTTTCTTATTTTGAAGCAAAAATCCAGAAATTCCTAATATTTTGTGGCAAAAATGCAGAAATTCCCCTTATTTTGAGGTAAAAAGGCTGAAATTCCCCCTATTTGGGGGAAAAAGGCAGAAATTTCCCTTATTTTGGGGCAAAATTGCAGAAATTTCACTTACTTCAGGAAATAAGTCAGAATTTTTCCTTATTTTGGGGCAAAAAAGACAGGAATTCCCTTTGTTTTGGAGGAAAAAGACAGAAATTCCACTTATTTAGAGGCAAAAAAGCAGAAATTCCCCTTATTTTATAGCAAAAATTAAGAAATTTCCCTATTTTATGGCAAAAAGTTATGCATTCTTCCTATTTTCAGGCAAAAACAGAAATTCCACGTATTTTGGAGCAAAATTGCAGAAATTTCCCTAATTATGGGGCAAAAAGGCAGAAATTCTCCTTATTTTGGGGCAAAACTCTGAAATTCCACTTAGTTTGGGGCAAAATTCCAGAAATTTCCATTTATTGAGACAAAATTGCAGAAATTTCACTTATTTTGGGGCAAAATTGCAGAAATTTCACTTATTTTGTGGCAAAATTGCAGAAATTTCACTTATTTCAGGGAAGAAAGGCAGAAATTTTTTCTTATTTTGAGGTAAAAAGGCTAAAATTCCCCTTATTTGGGGGCAAAAAGGTAGAAATTTCTTTTATATTGGGGCAAAATTGCAGAAATTTCACTTATTTCAAGGTAATAAGTCAGAAATTTTTCTTATTTTGGGGCAAAAAAGACAGAAATCCCCTTGTTTTGGGGGAAAAAGACAGAAATTCCACTTATTTAGAGGCAAAGAAGCAGAAATTTCACTTATTTTGAAGCAAAAATAAAGAAATTTCCCTTTTTTGGCAAAAAGTTATGCATTCTTCTTATTTTCTGGCAAAAAGGCAGAAATTCCCCATATTTTGGGGCAAAAGGAAGAAATTCCCTTTATTTTGGGGCAAAAAGGCAAAAATTTCCCTTATTTTAGGGCAAAATTGCAGAAATTTCATTTATTTCAGGGCAAAAATTTAGAAATTCCCCTATTTTGGGGCAAAAAGCAGAAATTTCTTTTATTATGGTACAAAATTGAAGAAATTTTCCTTATTTTTGAGCAAAAATCAGAAATTCCCATATTTTGGTGCAAAAGGCAGAAATTCTTCTTATTTTGAGGTAAAATGCAGAAATTCCCCTTATTTGGAGGTAAAATGCAGAAATTCCCCAAATATTGGGGGAAAATGCAGAAATTCCCTTTATTTTGTGGCTAAAAGCCAGAAATTAACCGTATTTTAAAGCAAAATTGCAGAAATTCTCATAATTTTCGGGCAAAAAAGCAGAAATTCTCCTTATTTTGGGGCAAAAAGACAGAAAATCTCCTTTTTTTGAGAGCAAACAGTCAGAAATTCGCCTTATTTTGGGGCAAAATTGCAGAAATTTCCTTTACATTGGGGCAAAATTGCAGAAATTTCCCTTATTTTGAGGCAAAATTGCAGAAATTTCACTTATTTCAGAAAAATGGCAGAAATTTTCTTATTTTGGGGCAAAAAAGCAGAAACTTCTTTTATTTTGGTACAAAATTGCAGAATTTTTTTTTTATTTTGGGGGAAAAAGGCAGAAATTCCCTATATTTTGGGGCAAAAAGGAAGAAATTCCCCTTATTTTGAGGTAAAAAGGCTGAAATTTCCCTTATTTTCGGGCAAAAAGTCAGAAATTCCCCTTATTTTGATGCAAAAAGACAGAATTTTTTTTTATTTTTAGGGAAAAGGCAGAAATTGCACTTATTTTGAGTCAAAAAGGCGGAAAATCCCCATATTTTGGGGCAAAAATGAAGAAATTTCCCTTTTTTATGGCAAAAAAGAAAACATTCCCTTTATTTTCGGGCAAAAAGGCAGAAATTTCCCATATTTTGGAGCAAAATTGCAGAAATTCCCCTAATTTTGGGGCAAAAGGCAGAAATTCTCTATATTTTGGGGCAAAAATTAGAAATTCCCCTTATTTTGGGGCAAAATTCCAGAAATTTTTTTTATTTTGGGGCAAAATTGCAGGAATTTACCTTTTTTTGGAACAAAATTGTAGAAATTTCTCTTATTTGGGGCAAAATTGCAGAAATTTCTCTTATTTTCAGGTAAAAAGTCTGAAATTTCCTTTATTTTGCGCAAAAAGGTAGAAATTCCTCTTATTTTGGGGCAAAATTGCAGAAATTTTTTTTGGGGGCAAAAAGGCAGAAATTCCGTATATTTTGTGGCAAAAGGCAGATATTTCCTTTATTTTGAGGTAATAAGGTTGAAATTCCCCTTATTTTGGGGCAAAAAGGCAGAAATTCACCTTATTTTGGGGTTATATTGCAGAAATTTCAAATATTTCAGGGCAAAATGGCAGAAGTTCCCCTTATTTTGGGGCAAAAAGATGAAATCCCTAATTTTTGGCGAAAATTGAAGAAATTTCACTTATTTCGGGACAAAAAGCCAGAAATTCTAATTAATTTCGGGCAAAAAGGCGGAAATGACCCGTATTTTGGAGCAAAATTGCAGAAATTCCCCTAATATTGGTGCAAAAATGCAGAAATTCCCTTTATTATGGGGCAAAAAGGCATAAATTTTCCATATTTTGGTGCAAAAATCAGAAATTTCCCTTATTTTGAGGTAAAATTCTCAAATTCCCCAAATTTTAGGGCAAAAGGCAAAAATTTTTATTATTTTGGGGCAAATTTGCAGAAATTTCACTTATTTCAGCGTAATAAGTCAGAAATTTTCCTTATTTTGAGGCAAAAAAGACAGAAATTCCCTTTGTTTTGAGGGAAAAACAGAAATTCCACTTATTTAGAGGCAAAAAGGCAAAAGTTCCTCTTATTTTGGAGCAAAAATGAAGAAATTTCCCTTTTATATGGCAAAAAAATATGCATTCCCCTTATTTTCAGGCAAAAAGGCAGAAATTCCCCTTATTTTGGAGCAAAAATGAAGAAATTTCACTTTTTTATGGCAAAATGTAAGCATTCCCCTTATTTTTGATCAAAAAGGCAGAAATTCCCTGTATTTGGGAGCAAAATTGCAGAAATTCCCCTAATTTTGGGGCAAAAGGCAGAAATTCCCTTTATTTTGGGGCAAAAATCAGAAATTCCCCATATTTTGGGGCAAAATTCCAGAAATTTTCTTTATTTTTGGGCAAAATTTCAGAAATTTTTCTTATTTGGGGCAAAATTGCAGAAATTTCACTTATTTTATAGTAAAAAATTGATATTTAATTTATTTTGGGGCAAAAAGGGAGAAATTCCCCTTATTTGGGGCAAAATTGCAGTAATTTTCCTTATTTTGGGGCAAAAAGGCAGAAATTCTGTATATTTTGTGGCCAAAAGGCAGAAATTTCCCTTATTTAGAGGTAATAAGGTTGAAATTCCCTTTATTTGGGGGCAAAAAGGCTGAAATTCCCCTTATTTGCGGGCAAAAAGGCAGAAATTTCACTTATTTTGGGGCAAAATTGCAGAAATTTCATTTATTTCAGGGAAAAACATCAGAAATTTTCCTTATTTTGGGGCAAAAAGCAGAAATTCCTAATATTTTGTGGAAAAAATGCAGAAATTCCCCATATTTTGAGGTAAAAAGGCTGGAATTCCCTTTATTTGGGGGCAAAAAGGCAGAAATTTCCCTTATGTTGGGGCAAAATTGCAGAAATTTCACTTATTTCAGGGAAAAAAGGCAGAAATTTCCTTTATTTTGGGGCAAAAAGACAGAAGTTTTCTTTGTTTTGTGAAAAAAAGACAGAAATTCCACTTATTTAGAGGCAAAAAGAAAGAAATTCCCATTATTTTGGAGCAAAAATGAAGAAATTTCACTTTTTTATGGCAAAAACGTATGCATTCCCCTTATTTTCAGGCAAAAAGAAGAAATTCACCGTATTTTGGAGCAAAATTGCAGAAATTCCCCTAATTTTGGGGCAAAAGGCAGAAATTCCCTTTATTTTGGGGTAAAAATCAGAAATTCCCCTTATTTTGGGGCAAAATTCCAGGAATTTCCTTTATTTTGGGGCCAAATTTCAGAAATTTACCTTATTTTGGGTAAAATTGCATTAATTTCACTTATATTCTGGAAAAAAGGCTGAAATTGCCTTTTGGGGTGCAAAAAAGGAGAAATTCCCATTATTTTGGGCAAAATAGCAGAAATTTTCCTTATGATGGAGCAAAAAAGCAGAAATTCCGTAAATTTTGTGACAAAAATGCAGAAATTCCCCTTATTTTGAGGTAAAAAGGCTGAAATTCCCCTTATTTGGGGGCAAAAAGGCAGAAATTTCCCTTATTTTGGGACAAAATTGCAGAAATTTTACTTATTTCAGAGTAATAAGTCAGAAATTCCCCTTATTTTGGGGCAAAAAAGACAGAAATTCCTTTTGTGTTTAAAGAAAAAGACAGAAATTCCACTTATTTAGAGGCAAAAAGGCAGAAATTCTCCTTATTTTGGAGCAAAAATGAAGAAATTTCCCTCTTATATGGCAAAAAAATATGCATTCCCCTTATTTTCAGGCAAAAAGTCATAAATTCCCCTTATTTTGGTGCAAAAAGACAGAAATTTTGTTTATTTTTAGGGAAAAGGCAGAAATTGAACTTATTTTGAGTCAAAAAGGCGGAAAATCCCCATATTTTGGGGCAAAAATGAAGAAATTTCCCTTTTTTATGGCAAAAGGAAAACATTCCCTTTATTTTCGTGCAAAAAGGCAGAAATTCCCCATATTTTGGAGCAAAATTGCAGAAATTCCCCTAATTTTGGGGCAAAAGGCAGAAATTCCCTATATTTTGGTACAAAAATCAGAAATTCCCCTTATTTTGGGGCAAAATTCCAGAAATTTTCTTTATTTTGGGGCAAAATTGCAGGAATTTACCTTATTTTGGAACAAAATTGCAGAAATTTCTCTTATTTGGGGCAAAATTGCAGAAATTTCTCTTATTTTCATGTAAAAAGTCTGAAATTTCCTTTATTTTGCGCAAAAAGGGAAAAATTCCTCTTATTTTGGGGCAAAATTGCAGAAATTTTCCTTATTTTGGGGCAAAAAAGGCAGAAATTCCATATATTTTGTGGCAAAAAGGCAGAAATTTCCTTTATTTTGAGGTAATAAGGTTGAAATTTCCATTATTTTGGAGCAAAAAGGCAGAAATTCCCCTTATTTTGGGGTTAAATTGCAGAAATTTCAAATATTTCAGGGCAAAAATGGCAGAAATTCCTCTTATTTTGGGGCAAAAAGATGAAATCCCTAATTTTTGGCGAAAATTGAAGAAATTTCACTTATTTCGGGACAAAAAGCCAGAAATTCCAATTAATTTCGGGCAAAAAGGCAGAAATGACCCGTATTTTGGAGAAAAATTGCAGAAATTCCCCTAATATTGGTGCAAAAATGCAGAAATTCCCTTTATTATGGGGCAAAAAGGCAGAAATTCTCCATATTTTGGTGCAAAAATCAGAAATTTCCCTTATTTTGAGGTAAAATTCTCAAATTCCCCAAATTTTAGAGCAAAAGGCAAAAATTTCCATTATTTTGGGGCAAATTTGCAGAAATTTCACTTATTTCAGCGTAATAAGTCAAAAATTTTCCTTATTTTGAGGCAAAAAAGACAGAAATTCCCTTTGTTTTGAGGGAAAAACAGAAATTCCACTTATTTAGAGGCAAAAAGGCAAAAGTTCCCCTTATTTTGGAGCAAAAATGAAGAAATTTCCGTTTTATATGGCAAAAAAATATGCATTCCCCTTATTTTCAGGCAAAAAGGCAGAAATTCCCCTTATTTTGGAGCAAAAATGAAGAAATTTCACTTTTTTATGGCAAAATGTAAGCATTCCCCTTATTTTCGGTCAAAAAGGCAGAAATTCCCCGTATTTGGGAGCAAAATTGCAGAAATTCCCCTAATTTTGGGGCAAAAGGCAGAAATTCCCTTTATTCTGGGGCAAAAATCAGAAATTCCCCATATTTTGGGGCAAAATTCCAGAAATTTTCTTTATTTTGGGGCAAAATTTCAGAAATTTCTCTTATTTGGGGCAAAATTGCAGAAATTTCACTTATTTTATATTAAAAAAGTTGATATTTAATTTATTTTGGGGCAAAAAGGGAGAAATTCCCCTTACTTGGGGCAAAATTGCAGTAATTTTTCTTATTTTGGGGCAAAAAGGCAGAAATTCTGTATATTTTGTGGCAAAAAGACAGAAATTTCCTTTATTTAGAGGTAATAAGGTTGAAATTCCCTTTATTTGGGGGCAAAAAGGCTGAAATTCTCCTTATTTGGGGGCAGAAAGGCAGAAATTTCACTTATTTTGGGGCAAAATTGCAGAAATTTCATTTATTTCATGGAAAAAAGTCAGAAATTTTCCTTATTTTGGGGCAAAAAGCAGAAATTCCTAATATTTTGTGGAAAAAATGCAGAAATTCCCCATATTTTGAGGTAAAACGGCTGGAATTCCCCTTATTTGGGGGCAAAAAGGCAGAAATTTCCCTTATGTTGGGGCAAAATTGCTGAAATTTCACTTATTTCAGAGAAAAAAGGCAGAAATTTTCTTTATTTTGGGGCAAAAAGACAGAAGTTTTCTTTGTTTAGGGAAAAAAAGACAGAAATTCCACTTATTTAGAGGCAAAAAGGAAGAAATTCCCATTATTTTGGAGCAAAAATGAAGAAATTTCACTTTTTTATGGCAAAAACGTATGCATTTTCCTTATTTTCATGCAAAAAGAAGAAATTCCCCGTATTTTGGAGCAAAATTGCAGAAATTCCCCTAATTTTGGGAGAAAAAGCAGAAATTCCCTTTATTTTGGGGTAAAAATCAGAAATTCCCCTTATTTTGGGGCAAAATTCCAGGAATTTCCTTTATTTTGGGGCAAAATTGCAGAAATTTACCTTATTTTGGGCAAAATTGCAGTAATTTCACTTATATTCAGGAAAAAAGGCTGAAATTGCCTTTTTGGGGGCAAAAATAGAGAAATTCCCCTTATTTTGGGCAAAATTGCAGAAATTTTCCTTATTTTGGGGCAAAAATGCAGAAATTCCGTATATTTTGTTGCAAAAAGGGAGAAATTTCTTTTATTTAGAGGTAATAAGGTGGAAATTCCCCTTATTTGGGGGCAAAATGGCTGAAATTCCCCTTTATTTGGGGGTAAAAAGACAGAAATTTCACTTATTTTGGGGAAAAATTGCAGAAATTTCAATTATTTCAGGGAAAAAAGGCAGAAATTTTCCTTATTTTGGGGCAAAAAGGCAGAAATTCCTAATATTTTGTTGCAAAAATGCAGAAATTCCCCATATTTTGAGGTAAAAAGGATGGAATTCCCCTTATTTGGGGGCAAAAAGGCAGAAATTTCCCTTATGTTGGGGCAAAATTGCAGAAATTTCACTTATTTCAGAAAAAAAAGGCCGAAATGTTCTTTATTTTGGGGCAAAAAGACAGAAATTCTCTTTGTTTTGGGAAAAAAAGAGAGAAATTCCACTTATTTAGAGGCAAAAAAGAAGAAATTTCGTTATTTTTGAGCAAAAATTAAGAAATTTCCCTTTTTTATGGCAAAAAGGTATGCATTCCTCTTAATTTCGGGCAAAAAGACAGAAATTCCCCTTATTTTGGGGCAAAAAGATGAAATCCCTAATTTTTGGCGAAAAATGAAGAAATTTCACTTATTTCGGGAGAAAAAGGCAGAAATTCCAATTAATTTCGGGCAAAAAGGAAGAAATGACTCGTATTTAGGAGCAAAATTGCAGAAATTTTCCTAATATTGGTGCAAAAATGCAGAAATTCCCTTTATTTTGGGGGAAAAAGGCAGAAATTGTCCATATTTTGGTGCAAAAATCAGAAATTTCCCTTATTTTGAGGTAAAATGCTGAAATTCCCCATATTTTGGGCGAAAAGGCAAAAATTTCCCTTATTTTGGGGCAAATTTGCAGAAATTTCACTTATTTGATGGTAATAAGTAAGAAATTTTCCTTATTTTGGGGCAAAAAAGACAGAAATTCCCTTTGTTTTAGGGGAAAAAGACAGAAATTCCAATTATTTAGAGGCAAAAAGGCAAAAGTTCCCCTTATTTTGGAGCAAAAATGAAGAAATTTTCCTTTTTTATGGCAAAAAGGTATGCATTCCTATTATTTTCGAACAAAAAGGCAGAAATTCCTATTATTTTGGGGCAAAAAGCAGAAATTTCCCTTATTTTGGCGCAAAATTGCAGAAATTTCCCTAATTGTGTGGAAAAAAAACAGAAATTCCCTTTATTTGAAGGCAAAATAGCAGAAATTTCCCTTATTATGGAGAAAAATTGCAGAAATTTCTTTTTTTTAGGGCAAAATTGCAGAAATTTCACTCATTGTGGGGCAAAAAGGCAGAAATTCTCAATATTTTGGGGCAAAACTCAGAAATTCCACTTATTTTGGGGCAAAATTCTAGAAATTTCCCTTATTTTGGGGCAAAATTGCAGAAATTTCACTTATTTTGGGGCAAAAACGCAGAAATTTCTAATATTTTATGCCAAAATTCAGAAATTCCTTATATTTTGAGGTAAAAAGGCTGAAATTCCCCTTATTTGGGGGCAAAAAGGTAGAAATTTCCCTTATATTGGTGCAAAATTGCAGAAATTTCACTTATTTCAAGGTAATAAGTCAGAAATTTTTCTTATTTTGGGGCAAAAAAGACAGAAATTCCCTTTGTTTTGGGGGGAAAAGACAGAAATTCCACTTATTTAGAGGCAAAGAAGCAGAAATTTCGCTTATTTTGGAGCAAAAATGAAGAAATTTCCCTTTTTTATGGCAAAAAGGTATGCATTCTTCTTATTTTCGGGGAAAAAGGCAGAAATTCCCCATATTTTGGGGCAAAAGGAAGAAATTCCCTTTATTTTTGGGCAAAAAGGCAAAAATTTCCCTTATATTGGGGCAAAATTGCAGAAATTTCATTTATTTCAGGGCAAAAATTCAGAAATTCCACTATTTTGGGGCAAAAAGCAGAAATTTCTTTTATTATGGTACAAAATTGAAGAAATTTTCCTTATTTTGGAACAAAAAGGCAGAAATTCCCATATTTTGGTGCAAAAGGCAGAAATTCTTCTTATTTTGAGGTAAAATGCAGAAATTCCCCTTATTTGGAGGTAAAATGCAGAAATTCCCCAAATATTGGGGGAAAATGCAGAAATTCCCTTTATTTTGGGGCTAAAAGGCAGAAATTAACCGTATTTTAAAGCAAAATTGCAGAAATTCTCATAATTTTCGGGCAAAAAAGCAGAAATTCTCCTTAATTTGGGCAAAAAGACAGAAAATCTCCTTTTTTCGAGAGCAAACAGTCTGAAATTCCCCTTATTTTGGGGCAAAATTGCAGAAATTTCCTTTACATTGGGGCAAAATTGCAGAAATTTCCCTTATTTTGAGGCAAAATTGCAGAAATTTCACTTATTTCAGAAAAAAGGCAGAAAATTTCTTATTTTGGGGCAAAAATGCAGAAATTTCTTTTATTTTGGTACAAAATTGCTGAAATTTTTCTTATTTTGGGGCAAAAAGGCAGAAATTCCCCCATATTTTGGGGCAAAATGAAGAAATTCCCCTTATTTTGAGGTAAAAAGTCTGAAATTCCCCTTATTTTTGGGCAAAAAGTCAGAAATTCCCCTTATTTTGGTGCAAAAAGACAGAAATTTTGTTTATTTTTAGGGAAAAGGCATAAATTGCATTTATTTTGAGTCAAAAAGGTGGAAAATCCCCATATTTGGGGCAAAAATGAAGAAATTTCCCTTTTTTATGGCAAAAAGGAAAACATTCCCTTTATTTTCGGGCAAAAAGGCAGAAATTCCCCATATTTTGAAGCAAAATTGCAGAAATTCCCCTAATTTTGGGGCAAAAGGCAGAAATTCCCTATATTTTGGGGCAAAAGTCAGAAATTCCCCTTATTTTGTGGCAAAATTCCAGAAATTTTCTTTATATTGGGGCAAAATTGCAGGAATTTACCTTTTTTTGGAACAAAATTGCAGAAATTTCTCTTATTTGGGGAAAAATTGCAGAAATTTCTCTTATTTTCAGGTAAAAAGTCTGAAATTTCCTTTATTTTGCGCAAAAAGTGAGAAATTCCTCTTATTTTGGAGCAAAATTGCAGAAATTTTCCTTATTTTGGGGCAAAAGGGCAGAAATTCCATATATTTTGTGGCAAAAAGGGAGAAATTTCCTTTATTTTGAGGTAATAAGGTTGAAATTCCCCAAATTTTGGGGCAAAAAGGCAGAAATTCACCTTATTTTGGGGTTCAATTGCAGAAATTTCAAATATTTCAGCGCAAAATGGCAGAAATTCCCCTTATTTTGGGGCAAAAAGATGAAATCCCTAATTTTTGGCGAAAATTGAAGAAATTTCACATATTTCTGGACAAAAAGCCAAAAATTCCAATTAATTTCGAGCAAAAAGGCAGAAATGACCCGTATTTTGGAGAAAAATTGCAGAAATTCCCCTAATATTGGTGCAAAAATGCAGAAATTCCCTTTATTATGGGGCAAAAATGCAGAATTTCTCCATATTTTGGTGCAAAAATCAGAAATTTCCCTTATTTTGAGGTAAAATTCTCAAATTCCCCAAATTTTAGGGCAAAAAGCAAAAATTTCCATTATTTTGGGGCAAATTTGCAGAAATTTCACTTATTTCAGCGTAATAAGTCAGAAATTTTCCTTATTTTGAGGCAAAAAAGACAGAAATTCCCTTTGTTTTGAGGGAAAAACAGAAATTCCACTTATTTAGAGGCAAAAAGGCAAAAGTTCCCCTTATTTTGGAGCAAAAATGAAGAAATTTCCCTTTTAAATGGCAAAAAAATATGCATTCCCCTTATTTTCAGGCAAAAAGGAAGAAATTCCTCTTATTTTGGAGCAAAAATGAAGAAATTTCACTTTTTTATGGCAAAATGTAAGCATTCCCCTTATTTTCGATTAAAGAGGCAGAAATTCCCTGTATTTGGGAGCAAAATTGCAGAAATTCCCCTAATTTTGGGACAAAAAGCAGAAATTCCCTTTATTTTGGTGTAAAAATCAGAAATTCCCCATATTTTGGGGCAAAATTCCAGAAATTTTCTTTATTTTAGGGCAAAGTTTCAGAAATTTCCCTTATTTGGGGCAAAATTGCAGAAATTTCACTTATTTTATAGTAAAAAAGTTGATATTTAATTTATTTTGGGGCAAAAAGGGAGAAATTTCCCTTATTTGGGGCAAAATTGCAGTAATTTTTCTTATTTTGGGGCAAAAAGGCAGAAATTCTGTATATTTTGTGGCAAAAAGGCAGAAATTTCCCTTATTTAGAGGTAATAAGATTGAAATTCCCTTTATTTGGGGGCAAAAAGGCTGAAATTCCCTATTTGGGGTCAAAAAGGCAGAAATTTCAATTATTTTGGGGCAAAATTGCAGAAATTTCATTTATTTCAGGGAAAAAATTCAGAAATTTTCCTTATTTTGGGGCAAAAAGCAGAAATTCCCAATATTTTGTTGCAAAAATGCAGAAATTCCCTATATTTTGAGGTAAAAAGGCTGGAATTCCCTTTATTTGGGGGCAAAAAGGCAGAAATTTCCCTTATGTTGGGGCAAAATTGCAGAAATTTCACTTATCTCAGGGAAAAAAGGCAGACATTTCCTTTATTTTGGGGCAAAAAGACAGAAGTTTTCTTTGTTTTGTGAAAAAAAGACAGAAATTCCACATATTTAGGGGCAAAAAGGAAGAAATTCCCATTATTTTGGAGCAAAAATGAAGAAATTTCACTTTTTTATGGCAATAACGTATGCATTCACCTTATTTTCAGGCAAAAAGAAGAAATTCCCCGTATTTTGGAGCAAAATTGCAGAAATTCCCCTAATTTTGGGGCAAAAGGCAGAAATTCCCTTTATTTTGGGGTAAAAATCAGAAATTCCCCTTATTTTGGGGAAAAATTCCAGGAATTTCCTTTATTTTGGGGCAAAATTGCAGAAATTTACCTTTTTTTGGGCAAAATTGCAGTAATTTACCTTATATTCAGGAAAAAAGGCTGAAATTGCCTTTTTGGGGGCAAAAATAGAGAAATTCCCCTTATTTTGGGCAAAATTGCAGATATTTTCCTTATGATGGAGCAAAAAGGCAGAAATTCCGTAAATTTTGTTGCAAAAATGCAGAAATTCCTTTTATTTTGAGGTAAAAAGGCTGAAATTCCCCTTATTTGGGGGCAAAAAGGCAGAAATTTCCCTTATTTTGGGACAAAATTGCAGAAATTTTACTTATTTCAGGGTAATAAGTCAGAAATTCCCCTTATTTTGGGGCAAAAAAGACAGAAATTCTTTTTGTTTTTAAGGAAAAAGACAGAAATTCCACTTATTTAGAGGCAAAAAGGCAGAAATTCTCCTTATTTTGGAGCAAAAATGAAGAAATTTCCCTTTTATATGGCAAAAAAATATGCATTCCCTTTATTTTCAGGCAAAAAGTCAGAAATTCCTCTTATTTTGGTGCAAAAAGACAGAAATTTTGTTTATTTTTAGGGAAAAGGGAGAAATTGAACTTATTTTGAGTCAAAAAGGCAGAAAATCCCCATATTTTGGGGCAAAAATGAAGAAAATTCCCTTTTTTATGGCAAAAAGGAAAACATTCCCTTTATTTTCGGGCAAAAAGGCAGAAATTCCCCATATTTTGGAGCAAAATTGCAGAAATTCCCCTAATTTTGGAACAAAAGGCAGAAATTCCCTATATTTTGGGGCAAAAATCAGAAATTCCCCTTATTTTGGGGCAAAATTCCAGAAATTTTCTTTATTTTGGGGGAAATTTGCAGAAATTTCACTTATTTCAGCGTAATAAGTCAGAAATTTTCCTTATTTTGAGGCAAAAAAGACAGAAATTCCCTTTGTTTTGCGGGAAAAAAAGAAATTCCCCTTATTTTCAGGCAAAAAGGCAGAAATTCCCCTTATTTTGGAGCAAAAATGAAGAAATTTCACTTTTTTATGGCAAAATGTAAGCATTCCCCTTATTTTTGGTCAAAAAGGCAGAAATTCCCCTTATTTGGGAGCAAAATTCCAGAAATTCCCCTAATTTTGGGGCAAAAGGCAGAAATTCCCTTTATTTTGGGGCAAAAATCAGAAATTCCCCATATTTTGGGACAAAATTCCAGAAATTTTCTTTATTTTGGGGCAAAATTTCAGAAATTTCCCTTTTTTGGGGCAAAATTGCAGAAATTTCACTTATTTTATAGTAAAAAAGTTGATATTTAATTTATTTTGGGGCAAAAAGAGAGAAATTCCCCTTACTTGGGGCAATATTGCAGTAATTTTTCTTATTTTGGGGCAAAAATGCAGAAATTCTGTATATTTTGTGGCAAAAAGACAGAAATTTCCATTATTTAGAGGTAATAAAGTTGAAATTCCCTTTATTTGGGGGCAAAAAGGCTGAAATTCCCCTTATTTGGGGGCAAAAAGGCAGAAATTTCACTTATTTTGGGGCAAAATTGCAGAAATTTCATTTATTTCAGGGAAAAAAGTCAGAAATTTTCCTTATTTTGGGGCAAAAAGCAGAAATTCCTAATATATTGTGGAAAAAATGCAGAAATTCCCCATATTTTGAGGTAAAAAGGCTGGAATTCCCCGTATTTGGGGGCAAAAATGCAGAAATTTCCCTTATGTTGGGGCAAAATTACAGAAATTTCACTTATTTCAGGGAAAAAAGGCAGAAATTTTCTTTATTTTGGGGCAAAAAGACAGAAGTTTTTTTCTTTGTTTAGGGAAAAAAAGACAGAAATTCCACTTATTTAGAGGCAAAAAGGTAGAAATTCCCATTATTTTGGAGCAAAAATGAAGAAATTTCACTTTTTATGGCAAAAACGTATGCATTTTCTTTATTTTCAGGCAAAAAGAAGAAATTCCCCGTATTTTGGAGCAAAATTGCCGAAATTCCCCTTATTTTGGGACAAAAGGCAGAAATTCCCTTTATTTTGGGGTAAAAATCAGAAATTCCCCTTATTTTGGGGAAAAATTCCAGGAATTTCCTTTATTTTGGGGCAAAATTGCAGAAATTTACCTTTTTTTGGGCAAAATTGCAGTAATTTACCTTATATTCAGGAAAAAAGGCTGAAATTGCCTTTTTGGGGGCAAAAATAGAGAAATTCCCCTTATTTTGGGCAAAATTGCAGAAATTTTCCTTATGATGGGGCAAAAAGGCAGAAATTCCATAAATTTTGTGGCAAAAATGCAGAAATTCCCCTTATTTTGAGGTAAAAAGGCTGAAATTCCCCTTATTTGGGGGCAAAAAGGCAGAAATTTCCCTTATTTTGGGACAAAATTGCAGAAATTTTACTTATTTCAGGGTAATAAGTCAGAAATTCCCCTTATTTTGGGGCAAAAAAGACAGAAATTCCTTCTGTTTTTAAGGAAAAAGACAGAAATTCCACTTATTTAGAGGCAAATAGGCAGAAATTCTCCTTATTTTGGAGCAAAAATGAAGAAATTTCCATTTTATATGGCAAAAAAATATGCATTCCCCTTATTTTCAGGCAAAAAGGCAGAAATTCCCCGTATTTTGGAGCAAAATTGCAGAAATTCCCCTAATTGTGGGGCAAAAATGCAGAAATTCCCTATATGTTGGGGCAAAAAGACAGAAATTCTCCTTATTTTGGGGCAAAACTCAGAAATTTCACTTATTTTGGGGCAAAATTGCATAAATTTCACTTATTTCAGGGAAAAATGCAGAAATTTTCCTTATTTTGGGGCAAAAAGGCAGAAATTCCGTATATTTGTGGCAAAAATGCAGAAATTCCCCTTATTTTGAGGCAAAAAGCTGAAATTCTCCTTATTTGGGGGCAAAAAGGCAGAAATTTCACTTATTTTGGGGAAAAATTGCAGAAATTTACCTTATTTTGGGGCAAAATTTCAGAAATTTCCCTTATTTGGGGCAAAATTGCAGAAATTTCACTTATTTTAAGGTAAAAAGGATGATAATTAGTATATTTTGGGGCAAAAAGGGAGAAATTTCTCTTATTTGGGGCAAAATTGCAGTAATTTTCCTTATTTTGGGGCAAAAATGCAGAAATTCCGTATATTTTGTTGCAAAAAGGGAGAAATTTCTTTTATTTAGAGGTAATAAGGTTGAAATTCCCCTTATTTGGGGGCAAAAAGGCTGAAATTCCCCTTTATTTGGGGGCAAAAATGCAGAAATTTCACTTATTTTGGGGAAAAATTGCAGAAATTTCAATTATTTCAGGGAAAAAAGGCAGAAATTTTCCTTATTTTGGGGCAAAAAGGCAGAAATTCCTAATATTTTGTTGCAAAAATGCAGAAATTCCCCATATTTTGAGGTAAAAAGGCTGGAATTCCCCTTATTTAGAAGCAAAAAGGCAGAAATTTCCTTTATGTTGGGGCAAAATTGCAGAAATTTCACTTATTTCAGAAAAAAAAATGCCGAAATATTCTTTATTTTGGGGCAAAAAGAGAGAAATTCTCTTTGTTTTGGGAAAAAAAGATAGAAATTCCACTTATTTAGAGGCAAAAAAGAAGAAATTTCGTTATTTTGGAGCAAAAATGAAGAAATTTCCCTTTTTTATGGCAAAAAGGTATGCATTCCCCTTATTTTCGGGCAAAAAGGCAGAAATTCCCCTTATTTTGGGGCAAAAAAATGAAATCCCTAATTTTTGGATAAATTGAAGAAATTTCACTTATTTCGGGAGAAAAAGGCAGAAATTCCAATTAATTTCGGGCAAAAAGGAAGAAATGATCCGTATTTAGGAGCAAAATTGTAAAAATTCCCCTAATATTGGTGCAAAAATGCAGAAATTCCCTTTATTTTGGGGGAAAAAGGCAGAAATTGTCCATATTTTGGTTCAAAAATCAGAAATTTCCCTTATTTTGAGGTAAAATGCTGAAATTCCCAATATTTTGAGCCAAAAGGCAAAAATTTCCCTTATTTTGGGGCAAATTTGCAGAAATTTTACTTATTTGATGGTAATAAGTAAGAAATTTTCCTTATTTTGGGGCAAAAAAGACAGAAATTCCCTTTATTTTAGGGGAAAAAGACAGAAATTCCAATTATTTAGAGGCAAAATGGCAAAAGTTCCCCTTATTTTGGAGCAAAAATGAAGAAATTTTCATTTTTTATGGCAAAAAGGTAGGCATTCTTCTCATTTTCGAACAAAAAGGCAGAAATTCCCATTATTTTGGGGCAAAAAGCAGAAATTTCCCTTATTTTGGGGCAAAATTGCAGAAATTTCCCTAATTGTGTGGAAAAAAAACAGAAATTCCCTTTATTTGAAGGCAAAATAGCAGAAATTTCCCTTTTTATGGAGAAAATTGCAGAAATTTCCCTTTTTTTAGGGCAAAATTGCAGAAATTTCACTAATTGTGGGGCAAAAAGGCAGAAATTCTCAATATTTTATGGCAAAACTCAGAAATTCCACTTATTTTGGGGCAAAATTCTAGAAATTTCCCTTATTTTGGAACAAAATTGCAGAAATTTCACTTATTTTGGGGCAAAATTGCAGAAATTTCACTTATTTCATGGAAAAAAGGCAGATTTTCCTTATTTTGGGACATAAACGCAGAAATTCCTAATATTTTGTGCCAAAATTCAGAAATTCCTTATATTTTGAGGTAAAAAGGCTGAAATTCCCCTTATTTGGGGGCAAAAAGGTAGAAATTTCCCTTATATTGGGGCAAAATTGCAGAAATTTCACTTATTTCAAGGTAATAAGTCAGAAATTTTTCTTATTTTGGGGCAAAAAAGACAGAAATTCCCTTTGTTTTGGGGGAAAAAGACAGAAATTCCACTTATTTAGAGGCAAAGAAGCAGAAATTTCGCTTATTTTGGAGCAAAAATGAAGAAATTTCCCTTTTTTATGGCAAAAAAGTATGCATTCTTCTTATTTTCGGGCAAAAAGGCAGAAATTCCCCATATTTTGGGGAAAAAGGAAGAAATTTCCTTTATTTTTGGGCAAAAAGGCAAAAATTTCCCTTATTTGGGGCAAAATTGCAGAAATTTCATTTATTTCAGGGCAAAAATTCAGAAATTCCCCTTATTTTGGGGCAAAAAGCAGAAATTTCTTTTATTATGGTACAAAATTGAAGAAATTTTCCTTATTTTGGAACAAAAAGGCAGAAATTCCCATATTTTGGTGCAAAAGGCAGAAATTCTTCTTATTTTGAGGTAAAATGCAGGAATTCCCCTTATTTGGAGGTAAAATGCAGAAATTCCCCAAATATTGGGGGAAAATGCAGAAATTCCCTTTATTTTGGGGCTAAAAGGCAGAAATTAACCGTATTTTAAAGCAAAATTGCAGAAATTCTTATAATTTTCGGGCAAAAAATCAGAAATTCTCCTTAATTTGGGCAAAAAGACAGAAAATCTCCTTTTTTCGAGAGCAAACAGTCTGAAATTCCCCTTATTTTGGGGCAAAATTGCAGAAATTTCCTTTACATTGGGGCAAAATTGCAGAAATTTCCCTTATTTTGAGGCAAAATTGCAGAAATTTCACTTATTTCAGAAAAAAGGCAGAAATTTTCTTATTTTGGGGCAAAAAGGCAGAAATTTCTTTTATTTTGGTACAAAATTGCCGAAATTTTTCTTATTTTGGGGCAAAAAGGCAGAAATTCCCCATATTTTGGGGCAAAAAGGAAGAAATTCCCCTTATTTTGAGGTAAAAATTCTGAAATTAACCTTATTTTCGGGCAAAAAGTCAGAAATTCCCCTTATTTTGGTGCAAAAAGACAGAAATTTTGTTTATTTTTAGGGAAAAGGCAGAAATTGCACTTATTTTGAGTCAAAAAGGCGGAAAATCCCCATATTTTGGGGCAAAAATGAAGATATTTCCCTTTTTTATGGCAAAAAGGAAGACATTCCCTTTATTTTCGGGCAAAAAGGCAGAAATTCCCCATATTTTGGAGCAAAATTGCAGAAATTCCCCTAATTTTGGGGCAAAAGGAAGAAATTCCCTTTATTTTGGGGCAAAAATCATAAATTCTTCTTATTTTGGGGCAAAATTCCAGAAATTTTCTTTATTTTGGGGAAAAATTGCAGGAATTTACATTTTTTGGAACAAAATTGCAGAAATTTCTCTTATTTGGGGAAAAATTGCAGAAATTTCTTTTATTTTCAGGTAAAAAGTCTGAAATTTCCTTTATTTTGGGCAAAAAGGGAGAAATTCCTCTAATTTTGGGGCAAAATTGCAGAAATTTTCCTTATTTTGGGGCAAAAAGGCAGAAATTCCATATATTTTGTGGCAAAAGGGCAGAAATTTTCTTTATTTTGAGGTAATAAGGTTGAAATTCTTCTTATTTTGGGGCACAAAGGCAGAAATTCCCCTTATTTGGGGGTAAAATTGCAGAAATTTCAAATATTTCAGGGCAAAATGGCAGAAATTCTTATTATTTTGGGGCAAAAAGATGAAATCCTAATTTTTGGTGAAAATTGAAGAAATATCACTTATTTCGGGACAAAAAGCCAGAAATTCCAATTAATTTCAGGCAAAAAGGCAGAAATGACCCGTATTTTGGAGCAAAATTGCAGAAATTCCCCTAATATTGGTGCAAAAATGCAGAAATTCCCTTTATTATGGGCCAAAAGGCAGAAATTCTCCATATTTTGGTGCAAAAATCAGAAATTTCCCTAATTTTGAGGTAAAATTCTCAAATTCCCCAAATATAGGGCAAAAGGCAAAAATTTCCAATATTTTGGGGCAAATTTGCAGAAATTTCACTTATTTCAGCATAATAAGTCAGAAATTCTTCTTTTTTTGAGGCAAAAAAGACAGAAATTCCCTTTGTTTTGAAGGAAAAACAGAAATTCCACTTATTTAGAGGCAAAAAGGCAAAAGTTCCCCTTATTTTGGAGCAAGAATGAAGAAATTTCCCTTTTTTATGGCCAAAAGGTATGCATTCTTTTTATTTTCGGGCAAAAAGGCAGAAATTCCCCAAATTTTGGGGCAAAAGGCAGAAATTCCACTTATTTTGGGGCAAAAGTGCAGAAATTTCCCTTATTTTGGGGCAAAATTACAGAAATATCACTTATTTTGGAGCAAAATTGCAGATATTTCACTTATTTCAAAAAAAAGGCAGAAATTATCCTTATTTTGGGGCAAAAATGCAGAAATTCCTAATATTTTGTGCCAAAATTTAGAAATTCCCATTATTTTGAGGTAAAAAGTCTGAAATTCCCCTTATTTGGGGGCAAAAAGGCAGAAAATTCCCTTATATTGGGGCAAAATTTCAGAAATTTCACTTATTTCAGGGTAATAAATCAGAAATTTTTTTATTTTGGGGCAAAAAAGACAGAAATTCCTTTTGTTTTGGGGGAAAAGGAAAGAAATTCCACATATTTAGAGTCAAAAAAGCAGAAATTCCCCTTATTTAGGAGCAAAAATGAAGAAATTTACCTTTTTTATGGCAAAAAGGTATGCATTCTTCTTATTTTCGGGCAAAAAGGCAGAAATTTCCCATATTTTAGGGCAAAAAACAGAAATTCCCTTTATTTCGGGGCAAAAAGGTAAAAATTTCCCTCATTTTGGGGCAAACTTGCAGAAATTTCATTTATTTCAGGGCAAAAATTCAGAAATTCCCCTTATTTTGGGACAAAAAGCAGAAATTTCTTTTATTATGGTACAAAATTGAAGAAATTTTCCTTATTTTGGAAGAAAAAGGCAGAAATTCCCCCATATTTTGGGGCAAAAGGCATGAATTCTTTTTATTTTGAGGTAAAATGCAGAAATTCCCCTTATTTAAAGGTAAAATACAGAAATTCCCCAAATATTGGGGTAAAATGCAGAAATTCCCTTTATTTTGGGGCTAAAAGGCAGAAATTAACCGTATTTTAAAGCAAAATTGCAGAAATTCTCATAATTTTCGGGCAAAAAAGCAGAAATTCTACTTATTTTGGGGCAAAAAGACAGAAAATCTCCTTTTTTCGAGAGCAAACAGTCAGAAATTCCTCTTATTTTGGGGCAAAATTGCACAAATTTCTTTTACATTAGGGCAAAATTGCAGAAATTTCCCTTATTTTGGTGCAAAATTGCAGAAATTTCACTTATTTCAGGATAATAAGTCAGAAATTCTCCTTATTTTGATGCAAAAAAGACAAAAATTCCCTTTGTTTTGTGGGAAAAAGACAGAAATTCCACTTATTTAGAGGCAAAAAGGCAGAAATTTCCCTTATTTTGGAGCAAAAATGAAGAAATTTCCTTTTTTTATGGCAAAAATGTATGCATTTTTTTTTATTTTCGGGCAAAAAGGCAGAAATTCTTCAAATTTTGGGGCATAAGGCATAAATTCCACTTATTTTGGTCCAAAATTGCAGAAATTTCCCTTATTTTGGGGCAAAATTGCAGAAATTTCACTTATTTTGGGGCAAAATTGCAGAAATTTCACTTATTTCAAAGAAAAAAGGCAGAAAATTTCCTTATTTTGGGGCAAAAATGCAGAAATTCCTAATATTTTGTGCCAAAATTTAGAAATTCCCATTATTTTGAGGTTAAAAAGTCTGAAATTCCCCTTATTTGTGGGCAAAAAGGCAGAAATTTCGCTTATATTGGGGCAAAATTTCAGAAATTTCACTTATTTCAGGGTAATAAGTCAGAAATTTTTCTCATTTTGGGGCAAAAAAGACAGAAATTCCTTTTGTTTTGGGGGAAAAATAAAGAAATTCCACTTATTTAGAGGCAAAAAAGCAGAAATTCCCCTTATTTTGGAGCAAAAATGAAGAAATTTACCTTTTTTATGGCAAAAAGGTATGCATTCTTCTTATTTTCGGGCAAAAAGGCAGAAATTCCCCATATTTTGTGGCAAAAGGCAGAAATTCTCTTTATTTTGGGGCAAAAAGGCAAAAATTTCCCTTATTTTAGGGCAAAATTGCAGAAATTTCTTTATTTCAGGGCAAAAATTCAGAAATTTCCCTTATTTTGGGGCAAAAAGCAGAAATTTCTTTTATTATGGTACAAAATTGAAGAAATTTTCGTAATTTTGGAAAAAAAAGGCAGAAATTCCCCCATATTATGGGGCAAAAGGCATAAATTCTTCTTATTTTGAGGTAAAATGCAGAAATTCCCCTTATTTAGAGGTAAAATGCAGAAATTCCCCAAATATTGGGGGAAAATGCAGAAATTCCCTTTATTTTGGGGCTAAAAGGCAGAAATTAACCGTATTTTAAAGCAAAATTGCAGAAATTCTCATAATTTTCGGGCAAAAAAGCAGAAATTCTACTTATTTTGGGGCAAAAAGACAGAAAATCTTCTTTTTTTGAGAGCAAAAAATCAGAAATTCCCCTTATTTTCGGGCAAAATTGCATAAATTTCACTTATTTCAGGGTAATAAGTCAGAAATTCTCCTTATTTTGATGCAAAAAAGACAGAAATTTCCTTTGTTTTGTGGGAAAAAGACAGAAATTCCACTTATGTAGAGGCAAAAAGGCAGAAATTCCCCTTATTTTGGAGCAAAAATGAAGAAATTTCCCTTTTTATGGCAAAAAGGTGTGAATTCCCATTATTTTCGGGCAAAAAGGCAGAAATTCCCCGTATTTTGGAGCAAAATTGCAGAAATTCCCCTAATTTTTGGGCAAAAAGCAAAAATTCCCTTTATTTTGGGGCAAAAATCAGAAATTCCCTTTATTTTGGGGCAAAATTCAAGAAATTTTCTTTATTTTGGGGCAAAATTGCAGGAATTTACCTTATTTTAGGGCAAAATAGCAGAAATTTCACTTATTTCAGGGTAATAAGTCAGAATTTCTCCTTATTTTTATGCAAAAATGACAGAAATTCCCTTTGTTTTGTGGGAAAAAGACAGAAATTCCACTTATTTAGAGGCAAAAAGGCAGAAATTCCCTTTATTTTGAAGCAAAAATGAAGAAATTTCCCTTTTTATGGCAAAAAGGTATGAATTCCCATTATTTTCGGGCAAAAAGGCAGAAATTCCCCGTATTTTGGAGCAAAATTGCAGAAATTCCCCTAATTTTGGGGCAAAAGGCAGAAATTTTCTTTATTTTGGGGAAAAATCAGAAATTCCCCTTATTTTGGGGCAAAATTCAAGAAATTTCCTTTATTTTGGGGCAAAATTGCAGGAATTTACCTTATTTTAGGGCAAAATTGCAGAAATTTCCCTTATTTGGGGCAAAATTGCAGAAATTTCACTTATATTCAGGTAAAAAGGCTGAAATTTCCTTTATTTTGGGGCACAAATGGAGAAATTCCCCTTATTTTGGGGCAAAATTGCAGAAATTTCCTTTATTATGGGAAAAAATTGCAGAAATTTCCCTTATTTCACGGCAAAATTGCAGAAATTTCACTTAATCAGGGTAATAACTCAGAAATTCCCCTTATTTTGGAGCAAAAATGAAGAAATTTCCATTTTTATGGCAAAAGGGTTTGCATTCCCATTATTTTCGGGCAAAAAGGCAGAAATTCCCCATATTTTGGAGCAAAATTGAAGAAATTCCCCTAATTTTGGGGCAAAAGTCAGAAATTCCCTTTATTTTGGGGCAAAAATCAGAAATTCCCCTTATTTTGGGGCAAAATTCAAGAAATTTTCTTTATTTTGGGGCAAAATTGCAGGAATTTACCTTATTTTGGGGCAAAATTGCAGAAATTTCCCTTATTTGGGGAAAAATTGCAGAAATTTCACTTATTTTCAGGTAAAAAGGCTGAAATTTCCTTTATTTTGGGGCAAAAAGGGGGAAATTCCCCTTATTTTGGGCAAAATTGCAGAAATTTCCTTTATTATGGGAAAAAATTGCAGAAATTTCCCTTATTTTAATGCAAAATTGCAGAAATTTCACTTATTTCAGAGAAATAAAGCAAAAATTTTTCTTATTTTGGGGCAAAAAGGCAGAAATTCCCATTATTTTGGGGCAAAAAGGCAGAAATTCACCTTATTTTGGGGTAAAATTGCAGAAATTTTAAATATTTCAGGGCCTAATGAGGGAAATTCCCCTTATTTTGGGGCAAAAATATGAAATCCCTAATTTTTGGCGAAAATTGAAGAAATTTCACTTATTTCGGGACAAAAAGCCAGAAATTCCAATTAATTTCGGGCAAAAAGGCAGAAATGACCCGTATTTTGGAGCAAAATTGCAGAAATTCCCCTAATATTGGTGCAAAAATGCAGAAATTCCCTTTATTATGGGGCAAAAATGCAGAAATTCTCCATATTTTGGTGCAAAAATCAGAAATTTCCCTTATTTTGAGGTAAAATTCTCAAATTCCCCAAATTTTAGGGCAATAGAAAAAAATTTCCCTTAATTTGGGGCAAATTTGCCGAAATTTCACTTATTTCAGGGTAATAAGTCAGAAATTTTCCTTATTTTGAGACAAAAAATACAGAAATTCCCTTTGTTTTGGGGGAAAAACAGAAATTCCACTTATTTAGAGGCAAAAAGGCAAAAGTTCCCCTTATTTTGGAGCAAAAATGAAGAAATTTCCCTTTTTTATGGCAAAAAGGTATGCATTCTTTTTATTTTCGGGCTAAAAGGCAGAAATTCCCCAAATTTTGGGGCAAAAGGCATAAATTCCACTTATTTTGGGGCAAAATTGCAGAAATTTCCCTTATTTTGGGGCAAAATTGGAGAAATTTCACTTATTTTTGGGCAAAATTGCAGAAATTTCACTTATTTCAAGGAAAAAAGGCAGAAATTATCCTTATTTTGGGGCAAAAATGCAGAAATTCCAAATATTTTGTGCCAAAATTTAATAATTCCCATTATTTTGAGGTAAAAAGTCTGAAATTCCCCTTATTTGGGGACAAAAATGCAGAAAATTCCCTTATATTGGGGCAAAATTTCAGAAATTTCACTTATTTCAGGGTAATAAGTCAGAAATTTTCCTTATTTTGGGGCAAAAAAGACAGAAATTCCTTTTTTTTGGGGGGAAAAAAAAAGAAATTCCACATATTTAGAGGCAAAAAAGCAGAAATTCCCCTTATTTAGGAGCAAAAATGAAGAAATTTACCTTTTTTATGGCAAAAAGGTATGCATTCTTCTTATTTTCGGGCAAAAAGGCAGAAATTTCCCATATTTTAGGGCAAAAAACAGAAATTCCCTTTATTTTGGGGCAAAAAGGCAAAAATTTCCCTCATTTTGGGGCAAACTTGCAGAAATTTCATTTATTTCAGGGCAAAAATTCAGAAATTCCTCTTATTTTGGGGCAAAAAGCAGAAATTTCTTTTATTATGGTACAAAATTGAAGAAATTTTCCTTATTTTGGAAGAAAAAGGCAGAAATTCCCCCATATTTGGGGGCAAAAGGCATAAATTCTTCTTATTTTGAGGTAAAATGCAGAAATTCCCCTTATTTAGAGGTAAAATACAGAAATTCCCCAAATATTGGGGGAAAATGCAGAAATTCCCTTTATTTTGGGGCTAAAAGGCAGAAATTAACCGTATTTTAAAGCAAAATTGCAGAAATTCTCATAATTTTCGGGCAAAAAAGCAGAAATTCTACTTATTTTGGGGCAAAAAGACAGAAAATCTCCTTTTTTCGAGAGCAAACAGTCAGAAATTCCTCTTATTTTGGGGCAAAATTGCAGAAATTTCTTTTACATTAGGGCAAAATTGCAGAAATTCCCCTAATTTTGGGGCAAAAGGCAGAAATTCCCTTTATTTTGGGGCAAAAATCAAAAATTCCCCTTATTTTGGGGCAAAATTCAAGAAATTTCTTTTATTTTGGGGCAAAATTGAAGGAATTTACCTTATTTTGGGGCAAAATTGCAGAAATTTCCCTTATTTGGGGCAAAATTGCAGAAATTTTACTTTTTTTCAGGTAAAAAGGCTGAAATTTCCTTTATTTTGAGGCAAAAAGGAAAAAATTCCCCTTATTTTGGGGCAAAATTGCAAAAATTTCCTTTATTATGGGAAAAAATTGCAAAAATTTCCCTTATTTTATGGCAAAATTGCAGAAATTTCACTTATTTCAGAGAAATAAAGCAAAAATTTTTCTAATTTTGGGGCAAAAGGACAGAAATTCCCATTATTTTTGGGCAAAAAGGCAAAAATTCACCTTATTTTGGGGTAAAATTGCAGAAATTTCACATATTTCATGGCAAAAATGCAGAAATTTCCCTTATTTTGGTGCAAAATTGCAGAAATTTCATTTATTTCAGGGCAAAAATTCAGAAATTCGCCTTATTTTGGGGCAAAAAGCAGAAATTTCTTTTATTATGGTACAAAATTGAAGAAATTTTCCTTATTTTAGAACAAAAAGCAGAAATTCCCCATATTTTGGAGCAAAAGGCAGAAATTCTTCTTATTTTGAGGTAAAATGCAGAAATTCCTCTTATTTAGAGGTAAAATGCAGAAATTCCCCAAATATTGGAGGAAAATGCAGAAATTCCCTTTATTTTGGGGCTAAAAGGCAGAAATTAACCGTATTTTAAAAGAAAATTGCAGAAATTCTCATAATTTTCGGGCAAAAAAGCAGAAATTCTCCTTATTTTGGGGCAAAAAGACAGAAAATCTTCTTTTTTTCGAGAGCAAACAGTCAGAAATTCCCCTTATTTTGGGGCAAAATTGCAGAAATTTTTTTTACATTTGGGCAAAATTGCAGAAATTTCCCTTATTTTGGGGCAAAATTGCAGAAATTTCACTTATTTCAGGGTAATAATTCAGAAATTCTCCTTATTTTGATGCAAAAAAGACAGAAATTCCCTTGTTTTGGGGAAAAAGACAGAAATTCCACTTATTTAGAGGCAAAATTGCAGAAATTCCCCTTATTTTGGAGCAAAAATCAAGAAATTTCCCTTTTTATGGCAAAAAGGTATGCATTCCCATTATTTTCGGGCAAAAAGGCAGAAATTCCCAGTATTTTGGAGCAAAATTGCAGAAATTCCCCTAATTTTGGGGCAAAAAGCAGAAATTCCCCTTATTTTGGGGCAAAATTGCAGAAATTTCCCTAATTGTGGGGCAAAAAAACAGAAATTCCCCTTATTTGGGGGCAAAATGGCAGAAATTTCCCTTATTATGGGTAAAAATTGCAGAAATTTCCCTTATTTTAGGGCAAAATTGCAGAAATTTCACTAATTGTGGTGCAAAAAAGCAGAAATTCTCCATATTTTGGGGCAAAATTCAGAAATTCCACTTATTTTGGGGCAAAATTCTAGAAATTTCCCTTATTTTGGGGCAAAATTGCAGAAATTTCACTTATTTTGGGGCAAAATTGCAGAAATTTCACTTATTTCAAAGAAAAAAGGCAGAAATTTTCCTTATTTTGGGGCAAAAAGGCAGAAATTCCTAATATTTTGTGCCAAAATTTAGAAATTCCTTATATTTTGAGGTAAAAAGGCTGAAATTCCCCTTATTTGGGAGCAAAAAGGTAGAAATTTCCCTTATATTGGGGCAAAATTGCAAAAATTTCTCTTATTTCATGGTAATAAGTCAGAAATTTTCCTTATTTTGGGGCAATAAAGACAGAAATTCTCTTTGTTTTGTGGGAAAAAGACAGAAATTCCACTTATTTAGAGGCAAAGAAACAGAAATTTCGCTTATTTTTGAGCAAAAATGAAGAAATTTCCCTTTTTTATGGCAAAAAGGTATGCATTCTTCTTATTTTCGGGTAAACAGGCAGAAATTCCCCATATTTTGGGGCAAAAGGCAAAATTCCCATTGTTTTGGGGCAAAAGGCACAAATTTAACTTATTTTTGGGCAAAATTGCAGAAATTTCATTTATTTCAAGGCGAAAAGTCAGAAATTTCCCTTATTTTGGGGCAAAAAGCAGAAATTTCTTTTATTATGGTACAAAATTGATGAAATTTTCCTTATTTCGGACCAAAAGGCAGAAATTCCCCAAATTTGGGGCAAAAGGCAGAAATTCTTCTTATTTTGAGGTAAAATGCAGAAATTCCCCTTATTTGGAGGTAAAATGCAGAAATTCCCCAAATATTGGGGAAAAATGAAGAAATTCCCTTTATTTTGGGGCTAAAAGGAAGAAATTAACCGTATTTTGAAGCAAAATTGCAGAAATTCTCATAATTTTCGGGCAAAAAGGCAAAAATTCTTATTTTTGGCAAAAAGACAGAAAATCTCCTTTTTTCGGGAGCATAAAGTCAGAAATTTCCCTTATTTTGGGGCAAAATTGCATAAATTTCCCTTATTTTTAGGCATAATTGCAGAAATTTCACTTATTTCAGAAAAAAGGCAGAAATTTTCTTATTTTGGAGCAAAAAAACAGAAATTCCCCATATTTTGGGGCAAAAAGAAAGAAATTCCCTTTATTTTGAGGTAAAAAGGCTGAAATTCCCCTTATTTTCGGGCAAAAAGTCAGAAATTTCCCTTATTTTGGTGCAAAAAGACAGAAATTTTGTTTATTTTTAGGGAAAAGGCAGAACTTGAACTTATTTTGAATCAAAAAGGCGGAAAATCCCCATTTTTTGGGGCAAAAATGAGGAAATTTCTTTTTTTTATGGCAAAAAGGTAAACATTCCCTTTATTTTCGGGCAAAAAGGCAGACATTCCCTATATTTTGGTGCAAAATTGCAGAAATTCCCCTAATTTTGGGGCAAAAGGCAGAAATTCCCTTTATTTTGGGGTAAAAATCACAAATTCCCCTTATTTTGGGGCAAAATTCCAGAAACATTTTTTATTTTGGGGCAAAATTGCAGAAATTTACCTTATTTTGGGGCAAAATTGCAGAAATTTCACTTATTTCAGGGTAATAAGTCAGAAATTCTCCTTATTTTGATGCAAAAAAGACAGAAATTCCCTATGTTTTGGGGGAAAAAGACAGAAATTCCACTTATTTAGAGGCATAAAGGCAGAAATTCCCCTTATTTTGGAGCAAAAATGAAGAAATTTCCCTTTTTATGGCAAACAGGTATGCATTCCCATTATTTTCGGGCAAAAAAACAGAAATTCCCCCTATTTTGGAGCAAAATCGCAGAAATTCCCCAAATTTGGGGGCAAAATCAAAAATTCTCCTTATTTTGGGGCAAAATTGCAGAAATTTCCTTAATTGTGGGGCAAAAAAACCAGAAATTCCCCTTATTTGGGGGCAAAATGGAAGAAATTTCCCTTATTATGGGGAAAAATTGCAGAAATTTCCCTTATTTTACGGCAAAATTGCAGAAATTTCATTAATCGTGGGGCAAAAAGGCAGAAATTCTCCATATTTTGGGGCAAAATACAGAAATTCCACTTATCTTGGTGCAAAATTCCAGAAATTTCCTTTATTTTGGGGCAAAATTGCAGAAATTTCACTTATTTTGGGGCAAAATTGCAGAAATTTCACTTATTTCAGTGAAAAGAGGCAGAAATTTTCTTTATTTTGGTGCAAAAAGGCAGAAATTCCTAATATTTTGTGCCAAATTTTATAAATTCCTTATATTTTGAGGTAAAAAGGCTGAAATTCCCCTTATTTGTGGGCAAAAAGGTAGAAATTTCCCTTATATTGGGGCAAAATTGCAGAAATTTCACTTATTTCAAGGTAATAAGTCAGAAATTTTTCTTATTTTGGGGCAAAAAAAGACAGAAATTCCCTTTGTTTTGGGGGAAAAAGACAGAAATTCCACTAATTTAGAGGCAAAGAAGCAGAAATTTCGCTTATTTTGGAGCAAAAATGAAGAAATTTCCCTTTTTTATGGCAAAAAGGTATGCATTCTTCTTATTTTCGGGGAAACAGGCAGAAATTCCCCATATTTTGGGACAAAAGGCAGAAATTCCCATTATTTTGGGGCAAAAGGCACAAAATTAATTTATTTTTGGGCAAAATTGCAGAAATTTCATTTATTTCAAGGCAAAAAGTCAGAAATTTCCCTTATTTTGGGGCAAAAAGCAGAAATTTCTTTTATTATGGTACAAAATTGAAGAAATTTTCCTTATTTCGGAACAAAAAGGCAGAAATTCCCCATATTTTGGGGCAAAGGCAGAAATTCTTCTTATTTTGAGGTAAAATGCAGAAATTCCCCTTATTTAGAGGTAAAATGCAGAAATTACCCAAATATTGGGGAAAAATGTAGAAATTCTCTTTATTTTGTGGCTAAAATGAAGAAATTAACCGTATTTTGAAGCAAAATTGCAGAAATTCTCATAATTTTCGGGCAAAAAGGCAAAAATTCTTATTTTAGGGCAAAAAGACAGAAAATTTCCTTTTTTCAGGAGCATAAAGTCAGAAATTTCCCTTATTTTGGGTAAAATTGCAGAAATTTCCTTTACATTTGGGCAAAATTGAAGAAATTTCCCTTATTTTGAGGCAAAATTGCAGAAATTTCATTTATTTCAGAAAAAAGGCAGAAATTTTCTTATTTTGGGGCAAAAAGGCAGAAATTTCCCATATTTTGGGGCAAAAAGGAAGAAATTCCCCTTATTTTGAGGTAAAAAGGCTGAAATTCCCCTTATTTTCGGGCAAATTCAGAAATTCCCTTTTTTGGTGCAAAAAGACAGAAATTTTTTTTATTTTTAGGGAAAAAACAGAAATTGCACTTATTTTAAATCAAAATAGCAAAAAATCCCCATATTTTGGGGCAAAAATGAAGTAATTTCCCTTTTTTATGGCAAAAAGGTAAACATTCCCTTTATTTTCGGGCAAAAAGGCAGAAATTCCCCATATTTTGGAGCAAAATTGCAGAAATTCCCCTAATTTTTGGGCAAAAGGCAGAAATTCCCTTTATTTTGGGGCAAAAATCAGAAATTCCCCTTATTTTGGGGCAAAATTCCAGACATTTTCTTTATTTTGGGGCAAAATTGCAGGAATTTACCTTATTTTGGAACAAAATTGCAGAAATTTCTTATATTTGGGGCAAAATTGCAGAAATTTCTCTTATTTTCAGGTAAAAAGTCTGAAATTTCCTTTATTTTGGGCAAAAAGTGAGAAATTCCTCTTATTTTGGGGCAAAATTGCAGAAATTTTCCTTATTTTGGGGCAAGAAGGAAGAAATTCCGTATATTTTGTGGAAAAAAGGCAGAAATTTCCTTTATTTTGAGGTAATAAAGTTGAAATTCTCCTTATTTTGGGGCAAAAAGGCAGAAATTCCCCTTATTTTGGGGTAAAATTGCAGAAATTTCAAATATTTCAGGGCAAAATGGCAGAAATTCCCCTTATTTTGGGGCAAAAAGATGAAATCCCTAATTTTTTGCGAAAATTGAAGAAATTTCACTTATTTCGGGACAAAAAGCCAGAAATTCCAATTAATTTCGGGCAAAAAGGCAAATGACCCGTATTTTGGAGCAAAATTGTAGAAATTCCCCTAATATTGGTGCAAAAATGCAGAAATTCCCTTTATTATGGGGCAAAAAGGCAGAAATTCTCCATATTTTGGTGCAAAAATCAGAAATTTCCCTTATTTTGAGGTAAAATTCTCAAATTCCCCAAATTTTAGGGCAAAAGGCAAAAATGTCCCTTATTTTGGGGCAAATTTGCAGAAATTTCACTTATTTCAGGGTAATAAGTCAGAAATTTTTCTTATTTTGAGGCAAAAAAGACAGAAATTCCCTTTGTTTTGGGGGAAAAACAGAAATTCCACTTATTTAGAGGCAAAAAGGCAAAAGTTCCCCTTATTTTGAGCAAAAATGAAGAAATTTCCCTTTTTTATGGCAAAAAGGTATGCATTCTTTTTATTTTCGGGCAAAAAGGCAGAAATTCCCCAAATTTTGGGGCAAAAGGCAGAAATTCCACTTATTTTGGGGCAAAATTGCAGAAATTTTCCTTATTTTGGGGCAAAATTGGAGAAATTTCACTTATTTTGGGGCAAAAAGGCAGAAATTCCTAATATTTTGTGCCAAAATTTAGAAATTCCCATTACTTTGAGGTAAAAAGTCTGAAATTCCCCTTATTTGGGGGCAAAATGGCAGAAATTTCCTTTATATTGGGGCAAAATTTCAGAAATTTCACTTATTTCAGGGTAATAAGTAAGAAATTTTCCTTATTTTGGGGCAAAAAAGACAAAAATTCCTTTTGTTTTGGAAGAAAAAGAAAGAAATTCCACTTTTTTAGAGGCAAAAAAGCAGAAATTCCCCTTATTTTGGAGCAAAAATGAAAAAATTTACCTTTTTTATGGCAAAAAGGTATGCATTCTTCTTATTTTCGGGCAAAAATGCAGAAATTCGCCATATTTTGGGGCAAAAGGAAGAAATTCTCTTTATTTTGGGGCAAAAAAGCAAAAATTTCCCTTATTTTGGGGGAAATTGCAGAAATTTCATTTATTTCAGGGCAAAAATTCAGAAACTCCCCTTATTTTGGGGCAAAAAGCAGAAATTTCTTTTATTATGGTACAAAATTGAAGAAATTTTCCTTATTTTGAAACAAAAAGGCAGAAATTCCCCATATTTTGCGGCAAAAGTCAGAAATTGTTCTTATTTTGAGGTAAAATGCAGAAATTCCTCTTATTTAGAGGTAAAATGCAGAAATTTCCCAAATATTGGGGGAAAATGCAGAAATTCCCTTTATTTTGGGGCTAAAAGGCAGAAATTAACCGTATTTTAAAGCAAAATTGCAGAAATTCTCATAATTTTCAGGCAAAAAAGCAGAAATTCTCCTTATTTTGGGGTAAAATGACAGAAAATCTCCTTTTTTCGAGAGCAAACAGTCAGAAATTCCCCTTATTTTGGGGCAAAATTGCAGAAATTTCTTTTACATTGGGGCAAAATTGCAGAAATTTCCCTTATTTTGGGGCAAAATTGCAGAAATTTCACTTATTTCAGGGTAATAAGTCAGAAATTCTCCTTATTTTGATGCAAAAAAGACAGAAATTCTCTTTGTTTTGGGGGAAAAGACAGAAATTCCACTTATTTAGAGGCAAAAAGGCAGAAATTCCCCTTATTTTGGAGCAAAAATGAAGAAATTTCCATTTTTATGGCAAAAAGGTATGCATTCCCATTATTTTCAAGCAAAAAGGCAGAAATTCCCCGTATTTTGGAGCAAAATTGTAGAAATTCCCCTAATTTTGGGGCAAAAGGCAGAAATTCCCTTCATTTTGGGGCAAAAATCAGAAATTCCCCTTATTTTGGGGCAAAATTCAAGAAATTTCCTTTATTTTGGGGCAAAATTACAGGAATTTACCTTATTTTGGGGCAAAATTGCAGAAATTTCCCTTATTTGGGGTAAAATTGCAGAAATTTCACTTATTTTCAGGTAAAAAGCCTGAAATTTCCTTTATTTTGGGGCAAAAATGAAGAAATTCCCATTATTTTGGGGCAAAATTGCAGAAATTTCCTTTATTATGGGAAAAAATTGCAGAAATTTCCCTTATTTTAGGGCAAAATTGCAGAAATTTCACTTATTTCAGAGAAATAAAGCAAAAATTTTTTTTATTTTGGGGAAAAAAGGCAGAAATCCCCATTATTTTGGCGCAAAAAGGCAAAAATTAACCTTATTTTGGGGTAAAATGGCAGAAATTTCACATATTTCATGGCAACAAGGCAGAAATTTCCCTTATTTTGGGGCAAAATTGCAGAAATTTCATTTATTTCAGGGCAAAATTCAGAAATTCCCCTTATTTTGGGGCAAAAAGCAGAAATTTCTTTTATTATAGTACAAAATTGAAGAAATTTTCCTTATTTTAGAACAAAAATGCAGAAAATCCCCATATTTTGGGGCAAAAGACAGGAATTCTTCTTATTTTGTGGTAAAATGCAGAAATTTCCATTATTTAGAGGTAAAATGCAGAAAAACCCCAAATATTGGGGGAAAATGCAGAAATTCCCTTTATTTTGTGGCTAAAAGGCAGAAATTGACCGTATTTTAAAACAAAATTGCAGAAATTCTCATAATTGTCGGGCAAAAGCAGAAATTCTCCTTATTTTGGGGCAAAAAGACAGAAAAATCTCCTTTTTTCGAGAGAAAACAGTCAGAAATTCCCCTTATTTTGGGGCAAAATTGCAGAAATTTCTTTTACATTGGGGCAAAATTGCAGAAATTTCCCTTATTTTGGGGCAAAATTGCAGAAATTTCACTTATTTCATGGTAATAAGTCAGACATTCTCCTTATTTTGATGCAAAAAAGACAGAAATTCCCTGTGTTTTGGGGCAAAAAGACAGAAATTCTACTTATTTAGAGGCAAAAATGAAGAAATTCCCCTTATTTTGGAGCAAAAAGGAAGAAATTTCCCTTTTTATGGCAAAAAGGTATGCATTCCAATTATTATCGGGCAAAAAGGCAGAAATTCCCCGTATTTTGGAGCAAAATCACAGAAATTCCCCTAATTTTGGGGCAAAAGGCAGAAATTCCCTTTATTTTGGGGCAAAAATCAGAAATTCCCCTTATTTTGGGGCAAAATTCAAGAAATTTCCTTTATTTTGCGTCAAAATTGCAGGAATTTACCTTATTTTGAGGCAAAATTGCAGAAATTTCACTTATTTAGGGCAAAATTGCAGAAATTTCACTTATTTTCAGGTAAAAAGGCTGAAATTTCCTTTATTTTGGGGCAAAAAAGGAGAAATTCCCCTTATTTCGAGGCAAAATTGCAGAAATTTCCTTTATTATGGGAAAAAATTGCAGAAATTTCCCTTATTTTAGGGCAAAATTGCAGAAATTTTACTTATTCCAGAGAAATAAAGCAAAAATCTTTCTTATTTTGGGGCAAAAATGCAGAAATTCCCATTATTTTCGGGCAAAAAGGCAGAAATTCACCTTATTTTGGGGTAATGTTGCAGAAATTTCACATATTTCATGGCAAAAAGGCAGAAATTTCCCTTATTTTGGGGCAAAATTGCAGAAATTTCATTTATTTCAGGGCAAAAATTCAGATATTCCCCTTATTTTGGGGCAAAAAGCAGAAATTTCTTTTATTATTGTATAAAATTGTAGAAATATTCCTTATTTTGGAACAAAAAGGCAGAAATTCTCCATATTTTGGGGCAAAAGGCAGAAATTCTTCTTATTTTGAGGTAAAATGCAGAAATTCCCCTTATTTAGAGGTAAAATGCAGAATTTCCCAAAATATTGGGGGAAAATGCAGAAATTCCCTTCATTTTTGGGCTAAAAGGCAGAAATTAACCGTATTTTAAAGCAAAATTGCAGGAATTCTCATAATTTTCGGGCAAAAAAGCAGAAATTCTCCTTATTTTGGGGCAAAAAGACAGAAAATCTCCTTTTTTCGAGAGCAAACAGTCAGAAATTCCCCTTATTTTGGGGCAAAATTGCAGAAATTTCTTTTACATTGGGGCAAAATTGCAGAAATTTCCCTTATTTTGGGGCAAAATTGCAGAAATTTCACTTATTTCAGGGTAATAAGTCAGAAATTCTCCTTATTTTGATGCAAAAAAGACAGAAATTCCCTTTGTTTTGGGGGAAAAAGACAGAAATTCCACTTATTTAGAGGCAAAAAGGCAGAAATTCCCCTTATTTTGGAGCAAAAATGAAGAAATTTCCCTTTTTATGGCAAAAAGGTATGCATTCCCATTATTTTCAGGCAAAAAGGCAGAAATTCCCCGTATTTTGGAGCAAAATGCAGAAATTCCCCTAATTTTGGGCAAAAGACAGTAATTCCCTTTATTTTGGGACAAAAATCAGAAATTCCCCTTATTTTGGGGCAAAATTCAAGAAATTTCCTTTATTTTGGAGCAAAATTACAGGAATTTACCTTATTTTGGGGCAAAATTGCAGTAATTTCCTTTATTTGGGGCAAAATTGCAGAAATTTCACTAATTTTCAGGTAAAAAGGCTGAAATTTCCTTTATTTTGGGGCAAAAAAGGAGAAATTCCCCTTATTTTGGGACAAAATTGCAGAAATTTCCTTTATTAGGGGAATAAATTGCAGAAATTTCCCTTATTTTAGAGCAAAATTGCAGAAATTTCACTTATTTCAGAGAAATAAAGCAAAAATTTTTCTTATTTTGGGGCAAAAAGGCAGAAATTCCCAATATTTTGGGGCAAAAGGCAGAAATTTTTCTTATTTTGAGGTAAAATGCAGAAATTCCCCTTATTTAGAGATAAAATGCAGAAATTCCCCAAATATTGGAGGAAAATGCAGAAATTCTCTTTATTTTGGGGCTAAAAGGCAGAAATTAACCGTATTTTAAAGCAAAATTGCAGAAATTCTCATAATTTTCGGGCAAAAAAGCAGAAATTCTCCTTATTTTGGGGCAAAAGGACAGAAAATCTCCTTTTTTCGAGAGCAAACAGTCAGAAATTCCCCTTATTTTGGGGCAAAATTGCAGAAATTTCTTTGACATTGGGGCAAAATTGCAGAAATTTCCTTTATTTTGGGGCAAAATTGCAGAAATTTCACTTATTTCAGGGTAATAAGTCAGAAATTTTTCTTATTTTGATGCAAAAAAGACAGAAATTCCGTTTGTTTTGGGGGAAAAAGACAGAAATTCCACTTATTTAGAGGCAAAAAGGCAGAAATTCCCCTTATTTTGGAGCAAAAATGAAGAAATTTCCATTTTTATGGCAAAAAGGTATGCATTCCCATTATTTTCCAGCAAAAAGGCAGAAATTCCCCGTATTTTGGAGCAAAATTGTAGAAATTCCCCTAATTTTGGGGCAAAAGGCAGAAATTCCCTTTATTTTGGGGCAAAAAATCAGAAATTCCCCTTATTTTGGGGCAAAATTCAAGATTTTTCCTTTATTTTGGGGCAAAATTGCAGGAATTTACCTTATTTTGGGGCAAAATTGCAGAAATTTCCCTTATTTGGGGTAAAATTGCAGAAATTTACTTATTTTCAGGTAAAAAGGCTGAAATTTCCTTTATTTTGGGGCAAAAAAGAAGAAATTCCCCTTATTTTGGGGCAAAATTGCAGAAATTTCCTTTATTATGGGAAAAAATTGCAGAAATTTCCCTTATTTTAGGGCAAAATTGCAGAAATTTCACTTATTTCAGAGAAATAAAGCAAAAATTTTTCTTATTTTGGAGCAAAAAGGCAGAAATCCCCATTATTTTGGCACAAAAAGGCAAAAATTACCCCTATTTTGGGGTAAAATGGCAGAAATTTCACATATTTCATGGCAACAAGGGAGAAATTTCTCTTATTTTGCGGCAAAATTGCAGAAATTTCATTTATTTCAGGGCAAAATTCAGAAATTCCCCTTATTTTGGGGCAAAAAGCAGAAATTTCTTTTATTATGGTACAAAATTGAAGAAATTTTCCTTATTTTAGAACAAAAATGCAGAAAATCCCCATATTTTGGGGCAAAAGGCAGGAATTCTTCTTATTTTGTGGTAAAATGCAGAAATTCCCATTATTTAGAGGTAAAATGCAGAAATACCCCAAATATTGGGGGAAAATGCAGAAATTCCCTTTATTTTGTGGCTAAAAGGCAGAAATTAACCGTATTTTAAAACAAAATTGCAGAAATTCTCATAATTGTCGGGCAAAAGCAGAAATTCTCCTTATTTTGGGGCAAAAAGACAGAAAATCTCCTTTTTTCGAGAGCAAACAGTCAGAAATTCCCCTTATTTTGGGGCAAAATTGCAGAAATTTCTTTTACATTGGGGCAAAATTGCAGAAATTTCCCTTATTTTGGGGCAAAATTGCAGAAATTTCACTTATTTCAGGGTAATAAGTCAGACATTCTCCTTATTTTGATGCAAAAAAGACAGAAATTCCCTTTGTTTTGGGGGAAAAAGACAGAAATTCTACTTATTTAGAGGCAAAAATGAAGAAATTCCCCTTATTTTGGAGCAAAAAGGAAGAAATTTCCCTTTTTATGGCAAAAAGGTATGCATTCCCATTATTATCGGGCAAAAAGGCAGAAATTCCCCGTATTTTGGAGCAAAATCACAGAAATTCCCCTAATTTTGGGGCAAAAGGCAGAAATTCCCTTTATTTTGGGGCAAAAATCAGAAATTCCCCTTATTTTGGGGCAAAATTCAAGAAATTTCCTTTATTTTGCGTCAAAATTGCAGGAATTTACCTTATTTTGAGGCAAAATTGCAGAAATTTCACTTATTTAGGGCAAAATTGCAGAAATTTCACTTATTTTCAGGTAAAAAGGCTGAAATTTCCTTTATTTTGGGGCAAAAAAGGAGAAATTCCCCTTATTTCGAGGCAAAATTGCAGAAATTTCTTTTATTATGGGAAAAAATTGCAGAAATTTCCCTTATTTTAGGGCAAAATTGCAGAAATTTTACTTATTTCAGAGAAATAAAGCAAAAATCTTTCTTATTTTGGGGCAAAAATGCAGAAATTCCCATTATTTTCGGGCAAAAAGGCAGAAATTCACCTTATTTTGGGGTAATGTTGCAGAAATTTCACATATTTCATGGCAAAAAGGCAGAAATTTCCCTTATTTTGGGGCAAAATTGCAGAAATTTTATTTATTTCAGGGCAAAAATTCAGAAATTCCCCTTATTTTGGGGCAAAAAGCAGAAATTTCTTTTATTATGGTATAAAATTGTAGAAATATTCTTTATTTTGGAACAAAAAGGCAGAAATTCCTCATATTTTGGGGCAAAAGGCAGAAATTCTTCTTATTTTGAGGTAAAATGCAGAAATTCCCCTTATTTAGAGGTAAAATGCAGAAATTCCCCAAATATTGGGGGAAAATGCAGAAATTCCCTTCATTTTTGGGCTAAAAGGCAGAAATTAACCGTATTTTAAAGCAAAATTGCAGAAATTCTCATAATTTTCGGGCAAAAAAGCAGAAATTCTCCTTATTTTGGGGCAAAAAGACAGAAAATTTCCTTTTTTCGAGAGCAAACACTCAGAAATTCCCCTTATTTTGGGGCAAAATTGCAGAAATTTCTTTTACATTGGGGAAAAATTGCAGAAATTTCCCTTATTTTGGGGCAAAATTGCAGAAATTTCACTCATTTCAGGGTAATAAGTCAGAAATTCTCCTTATTTTGATGCAAAAAAGACAGAAATTCCCTTTGTTTTGGGGGAAAAAGACAGAAATTCCACTTATTTAGAGGCAAAAAGGCAGAAATTCCCCTTATTTTGGAGCAAAAATGAAGAAATTTCCCTTTTTGTGGCAAAAAGGTATGCATTCCCATTATTTTCAGGCAAAAAGGCGGAAATTCCCCGTATTTTGGATCAAAATGCAGAAATTCCCCTAATTTTGGGCAAAAGACAGAAATTCCCTTTATTTTGGGGCAAAAATCAGAAATTCCCCTTATTTTGGGGCAAAATTCAAGAAATTTCCTTTATTTTGGGGCAAAATTACAGGAATTTACCTTATTTTGGGGCTAAATTGCAGTAATTTCCTTTATTTGGGGCAAAATTGCAGAAATTTCACTAATTTTCAGGTAAAAAGGCTGAAATTTCCTTTATTTTGGGGCAAAAAGGAGAAATTCCCCTTATTTTGGGACAAAATTGCAGAAATTTCCTTGATTAGGGGAAAAAATTGCAGATATTTCCCTTATTTTAGGGCAAAATTGCAGAAATTTCACTTATTTCAGAGAAATAAAGCAAAAATTTTTCTTATTTTAGGGCAAAAAGGCAGAAATTCCCCATATTTTGGTGCAAAAGGCAGAAATTCTTCTTATTTTGAGGTAAAATGCAGAAATTCCCCTTATTTAGAGATAAAATGCAGAAATTCCCCAAATATTGGAGGAAAATGCAGAAATTCTCTTTATTTTGGTGCTAAAAGGCAGAAATTAACCGTATTTTAAAGCAAAATTGCAGAAATTCTCATAATTTTCGGGCAAAAAAGCAGAAATTCTCCTTATTTTGGGGCAAAAGGACAGAAAATCTCCTTTTTTCGAGAGCAAACAGTCAGAAATTCCCCTTATTTTGGGGCAAAATTGCAGAAATTTCTTTTACATTGGGGCAAAATTGCAGAAATTTCCTTTATTTTGGGGCAAAATTGCAGAAATTTCACTTATTTCAGGGTAATAAGTCAGAAATTCTTCTTATTTTGATGCAAAAAAGACAGAAATTCCGTTTGTTTTGGGGGAAAAAGACAGAAATTCCACTTATTTAGAGGCAAAAAGGCAGAAATTCCCCTTATTTTGGAGCAAAAATGAAGAAATTTCCATTTTTATGGCAAAAAGGTATGCATTCCCATTATTTTCCAGCAAAAAGGCAGAAATTCCCCGTATTTTGGAGCAAAATTGTAGAAATTCCCCTAATTTTGGGGCAAAAGGCAGAAATTCCCTTTATTTTGGGGCAAAAATCAGAAATTCCCCTTATTTTGGGGCAAAATTCAAGATTTTTCCTTTATTTTGGGGCAAAATTGCAGGAATTTACCTTATTTTGGGGCAAAATTGCAGAAATTTCCCTTATTTGGGGTAAAATTGCAGAAATTTACTTATTTTCAGGTAAAAAGGCTGAAATTTCCTTTATTTTGGGGCAAAAAAGAAGAAATTCCCCTTATTTTGGGGCAAAATTGCAGAAATTTTCTTTATTATGGGAAAAAATTGCAGAAATTTCCCTTATTTTAGGGCAAAATTGCAGAAATTTCACTTATTTCAGAGAAATAAAGCAAAAATTTTTCTTATTTTGGGGCAAAAAGGCAGAAATCCCATTATTTTGGCGCAAAAAGGCAAAAATTACCCCTATTTTGGGGTAAAATGGCAGAAATTTCACATATTTCATGGCAACAAGGGAGAAATTTCTCTTATTTTGCGGCAAAATTGCAGAAATTTCATTTATTTCAGGGCAAAATTCAGAAATTCCCCTTATTTTAGGGCAAAAAGCAGAAATTTCTTTTATTATGGTACAAAATTGAAGAAATTTTCCTTATTTTAGAACAAAAATGCAGAAAATCCCCATATTTTGGGGAAAAAGGCAGGAATTCTTCTTATTTTGTGGTAAAATGCAGAAATTCCCCTTATTTAGAGGTAAAATGCAGAAAAACCCCAAATATTGGGGGAAAATGCAGAAATTCCCTTTATTTTGTGGCTAAAAGGCAGAAATTAACCGTATTTTAAAACAAAATTGCAGAAATTCTCATAATTGTCGGGCAAAAGCAGAAATTCTCCTTATTTTGGGGCAAAAAGACAGAAAAATCTCCTTTTTTCGAGAGCAAACAGTCAGAAATTCCCCTTATTTTGGGGCAAAATTGCAGAAATTTCTTTTACATTGGGGCAAAATTGCAGAAATTTCCCTTATTTTGGGGCAAAATTGCAGAAATTTCACTTATTTCAGGGTAATAAGTCAGACATTCTCCTTATTTTGATGCAAAAAAGACAGAAATTCCCTTTGTTTTGGGGGAAAAAGACAGAAATTCTACTTATTTAGAGGCAAAAATGAAGAAATTCCCCTTATTTTGGAGCAAAAAGGAAGAAATTTCCCTTTTTATGGCAAAAAGGTATGCATTCCCATTATTATCGGGCAAAAAGGCAGAAATTCCCCGTATTTTGGAGCAAAATCACAGAAATTCCCCTAATTTTAGGGCAAAAGGCAGAAATTCCCTTTATTTTGGGGCAAAAATCAGAAATTCCCCTTATTTTGTGGCAAAATTCAAGAAATTTACTTTATTTTGCGTCAAAATTGCAGGAATTTACCTTATTTTGAGGCAAAATTGCAGAAATTTCACTTATTTAGGGCAAAATTGCAGAAATTTCACTTATTTTCAGGTAAAAAGGCTGAAATTTCCTTTATTTTGGGGCAAAAAAGGAGAAATTCCCCTCATTTCGAGGCAAAATTGCAGAAATTTCCTTTATTATGGGAAAAAATTGCAGAAATTTCCCTTATTTTAGGGCAAAATTGCAGAAATTTTACTTATTTCAGAGAAATAAAGCAAAAATCTTTCTTATTTTGGGGCAAAAATGCAGAAATTCCCATTATTTTCGGTCAAAAAGGCAGAAATTCACCTTATTTTGGGGTAATGTTGCAGAAATTTCACATATTTCATGGCAAAAAGGCAGAAATTTCCCTTATTTTGGGTCAAAATTGCAATAATTTCCTTTATTTGGGGCAAAATTGCAGAAATTTCACTAATTTTCAGGTAAAAAGGCTGAAATTTCCTTTATTTTGGGGCAAAAATGGAGAAATTCCCCTTATTTTGGGACAAAATTGCAGAAATTTCCTTTATTAGGGGAAAAAATTGCAGAAATTTCCCTTATTTTAGGGCAAAATTGCAGAAATTTCACTTATTTCAGAGAAATAAAGCAAAAATTTTTCTTATTTTGGGGCAAAAAGGCAGAAATTCCCCATATTTTGGGGCAAAAGGCAGAAATTCTTCTTATTTTGAGGTAAAATGCAGAAATTCCCCTTATTTAGAGATAAAATGCAGAAATTCCCCAAATATTGGGGGAAAATGCAGAAATTCTCTTTATTTTGGGGCTAAAAGGCAGAAATTAACCGCATTTTAAAGCAAAATTGCAGAAATTCTCATAATTTTCGGGCAAAAAAATCAGAAATTCTCCTTATTTTGGGGCAAAAGGACAGAGAATCTCCTTTTTTCGAGAGCAAACAGTCAGAAATTCCCCTTATTTTGGGGCAAAATTGCAGAAATTTCTTTTACATTGGGGCAAAATTGCAGAAATTTCCTTTATTTTGGGGCAAAATTGCAGAAATTTCACTTATTTCAGGGTAATAAGTCAGAAATTCTTCTTATTTTGATGCAAAAAAGACAGAAATTCCATTTGTTTTGGGGGAAAAAGACAGAAATTCCACTTATTTAGAGGCAAAAAGGCAGAAATTCCCCTTATTTTGGAGCAAAAATGAAGAAATTTCCATTTTTATGGCAAAAAGGTATGCATTCCCATTATTTTCCAGCAAAAAGGCAGAAATTCCCCGTATTTTGGAGCAAAATTGTAGAAATTCCCCTAATTTTGGGGCAAAAGGCAGAAATTCCCTTTATTTTGGGGCAAAAATCAGAAATTCCCCTTATTTTGGGGCAAAATTCAAGATTTTTCCTTTATTTTGGGGCAAAATTGCAGGAATTTACCTTATTTTGGGGCAAAATTGCAGAAATTTCCCTTATTTGGGGTAAAATTGCAGAAATTTACTTATTTTCAGGTAAAAAGGCTGAAATTTCCTTTATTTTGGGGCAAAAAAGAAGAAATTCCCCTTATTTTGGGGCAAAATTGCAGAAATTTCCTTTATTATGGGAAAAAATTGCAGAAATTTCCCTTATTTTAGGGCAAAATTGCAGAAATTTCACTTATTTCAGAGAAATAAAGCAAAAATTTTTCTTATTTTGGGGCAAAAAGGCAGAAATCCCCATTATTTTGGCGCAAAAAGGCAAAAATTACCCCTATTTTGGGGTAAAATGGCAGAAATTTCACATATTTCATGGCAACAAGGGAGAAATTTCTCTTATTTTGCGGCAAAATTGCAGAAATTTCATTTATTTCAGGGCAAAATTCAGAAATTCCCCTTATTTTGGGGCAAAAAGCAGAAATTTCTTTTATTATGGTACAAAATTGAAGAAATTTTCCTTATTTTAGAACAAAAATGCAGAAAATCCCCATATTTTGGGGCAAAAGGCAGGAATTCTTCTTATTTTGTGGTAAAATGCAGAAATTCCCATTATTTAGAGGTAAAATGCAGAAATACCCCAAATATTGGGGGAAAATGCAGAAATTCCCTTTATTTTGTGGCTAAAAGGCAGAAATTAACCGTATTTTAAAACAAAATTGCAGAAATTCTCATAATTGTCGGGCAAAAGCAGAAATTCTCCTTATTTTGGGGCAAAAAGACAGAAAATCTCCTTTTTTCGAGAGCAAACAGTCAGAAATTCCCCTTATGTTGGGGCAAAATTGCAGAAATTTCTTTTACATTGGGGCAAAATTGCAGAAATTTCCCTTATTTTGGGGCAAAATTGCAGAAATTTCACTTATTTCAGGGTAATAAGTCAGACATTCTCCTTATTTTGATGCAAAAAAGACAGAAATTCCCTTTGTTTTGGGGGAAAAAGACAGAAATTCTACTTATTTAGAGGCAAAAATGAAGAAATTCCCCTTATTTTGGAGCAAAAAGGAAGAAATTTCCCTTTTTATGGCAAAAAGGTCTGCATTCCCATTATTATCGGGCAAAAAGGCAGAAATTCCCCGTATTTTGGAGCAAAATCACAGAAATTCCCCTAATTTTGGGGCAAAAGGCAGAAATTCCCTTTATTTTGGGGCAAAAATCAGAAATTCCCCTTATTTTGGGGCAAAATTCAAGAAATTTCCTTTATTTTGCGTCAAAATTGCAGGAATTTACCTTATTTTGAGGCAAAATTGCAGAAATTTCACTTATTTGGGGCAAAATTGCAGAAATTTCACTTATTTTCAGGTAAAAAGGCTGAAATTTCCTTTATTTTGGGGCAAAAAAGGAGAAATTCCCCTTATTTCGAGGCAAAATTGCAGAAATTTCCTTTATTATGGGAAAAAATTGCAGAAATTTCCCTTATTTTAGGGCAAAATTGCAGAAATTTTACTTATTTCAGAGAAATAAAGCAAAAATCTTTCTTATTTTGGGGCAAAAATGCAGAAATTCCCATTATTTTCGGGCAAAAATGCAGAAATTCACCTTATTTTGGGGTAAAGTTGCAGAAATTTCACATATTTCATGGCAAAAAGGCAGAAATTTCCCTTATTTTGGGGCAAAATTGCAGAAATTTCATTTATTTCAGGGCAAAAATTCAGAAATTCCCCTTATTTTGGGGCAAAAAGCAGAAATTTCTTTTATTATGGTATAAAATTGTAGAAATATTCTTTATTTTGGAACAAAAAGGCAGAAATTCCTCATATTTTGGGGCAAAAGGCAGAAATTCTTCTTATTTTGAGGTAAAATGCAGAAATTCCCCTTATTTAGAGGTAAAATGCAGAAATTCCCCAAATATTGGGGGAAAATGCAGAAATTCCCTTCATTTTTGGGCTAAAAGGCAGAAATTAACCGTATTTTAAAGCAAAATTGCAGAAATTCTCATAATTTTCGGGCAAAAAAGCAGAAATTCTCCTTATTTTGGGGCAAAAAGACAGAAAATTTCCTTTTTTCGAGAGCAAACACTCAGAAATTCCCCTTATTTTGGGGCAAAATTGCAGAAATTTCTTTTACATTGGGGAAAAATTGCAGAAATTTCCCTTATTTTGGGGCAAAATTGCAGAAATTTCACTGATTTCAGGGTAATAAGTCAGAAATTCTCCTTATTTTGATGCAAAAAAGACAGAAATTCCCTTTGTTTTGGGGGAAAAAGACAGAAATTCCACTTATTTAGAGGCAAAAAGGCAGAAATTCCCCTTATTTTGGAGCAAAAATGAAGAAATTTCCCTTTTTGTGGCAAAAAGGTATGCATTCCCATTATTTTCAGGCAAAAAGGCAGAAATTCCCCGTATTTTGGATCAAAATGCAGAAATTCCCCTAATTTTGGGCAAAAGACAGAAATTCCCTTTATTTTGGGGCAAAAATCTGAAATTCCCCTTATTTTGGGGCAAAATTCAAGAAATTTCCTTTATTTTGGGGCAAAATTACAGGAATTTACCTTATTTTGGGGCAAAATTGCAGTAATTTCCTTTATTTGGGGCAAAATTGCAGAAATTTCACTAATTTTCAGGTAAAAAGGCTGAAATTTCCTTTATTTTGGGGCAAAAATGGAGAAATTCCCCTTATTTTGGGACAAAATTGCAGAAATTTCCTTTATTAGGGGAAAAAATTGCAGAAATTTCCCTTATTTTAGGGCAAAATTGCAGAAATTTCACTTATTTCAGAGAAATAAAGCAAAAATTTTTCTTATTTTGGGGCAAAAAGGCAGAAATTCCCCATATTTTGGGGCAAAAGGCAGAAATTCTTCTTATTTTGAGGTAAAATGCAGAAATTCCCCTTATTGAGAGATAAAATGCAGAAATTCCCCAAATATTGGGGGAAAATGCAGAAATTCTCTTTATTTTGGGGCTAAAAGGCAGAAATTAACCGTATTTTAAAGCAAAATTGCAGAAATTCTCATAATTTTCGGGCAAAAAATCAGAAATTCTCCTTATTTTGGGGCAAAAGGACAGAGAATCTCCTTTTTTCGAGAGCAAACAGTCAGAAATTCCCCTTATTTTGGGGCAAAATTGCAGAAATTTCTTTTACATTGGGGCAAAATTGCAGAAATTTCCTTTATTTTGGGGCAAAATTGCAGAAATTTCACTTATTTCAGGGTAATAAGTCAGAAATTCTTCTTATTTTGATGCAAAAAAGACAGAAATTCCGTTTGTTTTGGGGGAAAAAGACAGAAATTCCACTTATTTAGAGGCAAAAAGGCAGAAATTCCCCTTATTTTGGAGCAAAAATGAAGAAATTTCCATTTTTATGGCAAAAAGGTATGCATTCCCATTATTTTCCAGCAAAAAGGCAGTAATTCCCCGTATTTTGGAGCAAAATTGTAGAAATTCCCCTAATTTTGGGGCAAAAGGCAGAAATTCCCTTTATTTTGGGGCAAAAATCAGAAATTCCCCTTATTTTGGGGCAAAATTCAAGATTTTTCCTTTATTTTGGGGCAAAATTGCAGGAATTTACCTTATTTTGGGGCAAAATTGCAGAAATTTCCCTTATTTGGGGTAAAATTGCAGAAATTTACTTATTTTCAGGTAAAAAGGCTGAAATTTCCTTTATTTTGGGGCAAAAAAGAAGAAATTCCCCTTATTTTGGGGCAAAATTGCAGAAATTTCCTTTATTATGGGAAAAAATTGCAGAAATTTCCCTTATTTTAGGGCAAAATTGCAGAAATTTCACTTATTTCAGAGAAATAAAGCAAAAATTTTTCTTATTTTGGGGCAAAAAGGCAGAAATCCCATTATTTTGGCGCAAAAAGGCAAAAATTACCCCTATTTTGGGGTAAAATGGCAGAAATTTCACATATTTCATGGCAACAAGGGAGAAATTTCTCTTATTTTGCGGCAAAATTGCAGAAATTTCATTTATTTCAGGGCAAAATTCAGAAATTCCCCTTATTTTGGGGCAAAAAGCAGAAATTTCTTTTATTATGGTACAAAATTGAAGAAATTTTCCTTATTTTAGAACAAAAATGCAGAAAATCCCCATATTTTGGGGCAAAAGGCAGGAATTCTTCTTATTTTGTGGTAAAATGCAGAAATTCCCATTATTTAGAGGTAAAATGCAGAAATACCCCAAATATTGGGGGAAAATGCAGAAATTCCCTTTATTTTGTGGCTAAAAGGCAGAAATTAACCGTATTTTAAAACAAAATTGCAGAAATTCTCATAATTGTCGGGCAAAAGCAGAAATTCTCCTTATTTTGGGGCAAAAAGACAGAAAATCTCCCTTTTTCGAGAGCAAACAGTCAGAAATTCCCCTTATTTTGGGGCAAAATTGCAGAAATTTCTTTTACATTGGGGCAAAATTGCAGAAATTTCCCTTATTTTGGGGCAAAATTGCAGAAATTTCACTTATTTCAGGGTAATAAGTCAGACATTCTCCTTATTTTGATGCAACAAAGACAGAAATTCCCTTTGTTTTGGGGGAAAAAGACAGAAATTCTACTTATTTAGAGGCAAAAATGAAGAAATTCCCCTTATTTTGGAGCAAAAAGGAAGAAATTTCCCTTTTTATGGCAAAAAGGTATGCATTCCCATTATTATCGGGCAAAAAGGCAGAAATTCCCCGTATTTTGGAGCAAAATCACAGAAATTCCCCTAATTTTGGGGCAAAAGGCAGAAATTCCCTTTATTTTGGGGCAAAAAATCAGAAATTCCCCTTATTTTGGGGCAAAATTCAAGAAATTTACTTTATTTTGCGTCAAAATTGCAGGAATTTACCTTATTTTGAGGCAAAATTGCAGAAATTTCACTTATTTGGGGCAAAATTGCAGAAATTTCACTTATTTTCAGGTAAAAAGGCTGAAATTTCCTTTATTTTGGGGCAAAAAAGGAGAAATTCCCCTTATTTCGAGGCAAAATTGCAGAAATTTCCTTTATTATGGGAAAAAATTGCAGAAATTTCCCTTATTTTAGGGCAAAATTGCAGAAATTTTACTTATTTCAGAGAAATAAAGCAAAAATCTTTCTTATTTTGGGGCAAAAATGCAGAAATTCCCATTATTTTCAGGCAAAAAGGCAGAAATTCACCTTATTTTGGGGTAAAGTTGCAGAAATTTCACATATTTCATGGCAAAAAGGCAGAAATTTCCCTTATTTTGGGGCAAAATTGCAGAAATTTTATTTATTTCAGGGCAAAAATTCAGAAATTCCCCTTATTTTGGGGCAAAAAGCAGAAATTTCTTTTATTATGGTATAAAATTGTAGAAATATTCTTTATTTTGGAACAAAAAGGCAGAAATTCCTCATATTTTGGGGCAAAAGGCAGAAATTCTTCTTATTTTGAGGTAAAATGCAGAAATTCCCCTTATTTAGAGGTAAAATGAAGAAATTCCCCAAATATTGGGGGAAAATGCAGAAATTCCCATCATTTTTGGGCTAAAAGGCAGAAATTAACCGTATTTTAAAGCAAAATTGCAGAAATTCTCATAATTTTCGGGCAAAAAAGCAGAAATTCTCCTTATTTTGGGGCAAAAAGACAGAAAATTTCCTTTTTTCGAGACTAAACACTCAGAAATTCCCCTTATTTTGGGGCAAAATTGCAGAAATTTCTTTTACATTGGGGAAAAATTGCAGAAATTTCCCTGATTTTGGGGCAAAATTGCAGAAATTTCACTCATTTCAGGGTAATAAGTCAGAAATTCTCCTTATTTTGATGCAAAAAAGACAGAAATTCCCTTTGTTTTGGGGGAAAAAGACAGAAATTCCACTTATTTAGAGGCAAAAAGGCAGAAATTCCCCTTATTTTGGAGCAAAAATGAAGAAATTTCCCTTTTTGTGGCAAAAAGGTATGCATTCCCATTATTTTCAGGCAAAAAGGCAGAAATTCCCCGTATTTTGGATCAAAATGCAGAAATTCCCCTAATTTTGGGCAAAAGACAGAAATTCCCTTTATTTTGGGGCAAAAATCAGAAATTCCCCTTATTTTGGGGCAAAATTCAAGAAATTTCCTTTATTTTGGGGCAAAATTACAGGAATTTACCTTATTTTGGGGCAAAATTGCAGTAATTTCCTTTATTTGGGGCAAAATTGCAGAAATTTCACTAATTTTCAGGTAAAAAGGCTGAAATTTCCTTTATTTTGGGGCAAAAAAGGAGAAATTCCCCTTATTTTGGGACAAAATTGCAGAAATTTCCTTTATTATGGGAAAAAATTGCAGAAATTTCCCTTATTTTAGGGCAAAATTGCAGAAATTTCACTTATTTCAGAGAAATAAAGCAAAAATTTTTCTTATTTTAGGGCAAAAAGGCAGAAATTCCCCATATTTTGGGGCAAAAGGCAGAAATTCTTCTTATTTTGAGGTAAAATGCAGAAATTCCCCTTATTTAGAGATAAAATGCAGAAATTCCCCAAATATTGGAGGAAAATGCCGAAATTCTCTTTATTTTGGGGCTAAAGGCAGAAATTAACCGTATTTTAAAGCAAAATTGCAGAAATTCTCATAATTTTCGGGCAAAAAAAGCAGAAATTCTCCTTATTTTGGGGCAAAAGGACAGAGAATCTCCTTTTTTCGAGAGCAAACAGTCAGAAATTCCTTTTATTTTGGGGCAAAATTGCAGAAATTTCTTTCACATTGGGGCAAAATTGCAGAAATTTCCTTTATTTTGGGGCAAAATTGCAGAAATTTCATTATTTCAGGGAAATAAGTCAGAAATTCTTCTTATTTTGATGCAAAAAAGACAGAAATTCCGTTTGTTTTGGGGGAAAAAGACAGAAATTCCACTTATTTAGAGGCAAAAAGGCAGAAATTCCCCTTATTTTGGAGCAAAAATGAAGAAATTTCCATTTTTATGGCAAAAAGGTATGCATTCCCATTATTTTCCAGCAAAAAGGCAGAAATTCCCCGTCTTTTGGAGCAAAATTGTAGAAATTCCCCTAATTTTGGGGCAAAAGGCAGAAATTCCCTTTATTTTGGGGCAAAAATCAGAAATTCCCCTTATTTTGGGGCAAAATTCAAGATTTTTCCTTTATTTTGGGGCAAAATTGCAGGAATTTACCTTATTTTGGGGCAAAATTGCAGAAATTTCCCTTATTTGGGGTAAAATTGCAGAAATTTACTTATTTTCAGGTAAAAAGGCTGAAATTTCCTTTATTTTGGGGCAAAAAAGAAGAAATTCCCCTTATTTTGGGGCAAAATTGCAGAAATTTCCTTTATTATGGGAAAAAATTGCAGAAATTTCCCTTATTTTAGGGCAAAATTGCAGAAATTTCACTTATTTCAGAGAAATAAAGCAAAAATTTTTCTTATTTTGGGGCAAAAAGGCAGAAATCCCCATTATTTTGGCGCAAAAAGGCAAAAATTACCCCTATTTTGGGGTAAAATGGCAGAAATTTCACATATTTCATGGCAACAAGGGAGAAATTTCTCTTATTTTGCGGCAAAATTGCAGAAATTTCATTTATTTCAGGGCAAAATTCAGAAATTCCCCTTATTTTGGGGCAAAAAGCAGAAATTTCTTTTATTATGGTACAAAATTGAAGAAATTTTCCTTATTTTAGAACAAAAATGCAGAAAATCCCCATATTTTGGGGCAAAAGGCAGGAATTCTTCTTATTTTGTGGTAAAATGCAGAAATTCCCATTATTTAGAGGTAAAATGCAGAAATACCCCAAATATTGGGGGAAAATGCAGAAATTCCCTTTATTTTGTGGCTAAAAGGCAGAAATTAACCGTATTTTAAAACAAAATTGCAGAAATTCTCATAATTGTCGGGCAAAAGCAGAAATTCTCCTTATTTTGGGGCAAAAAGACAGAAAATCTCCTTTTTTCGAGAGCAAACAGTCAGAAATTCCCCTTATTTTGGGGCAAAATTGCAGAAATTTCTTTTACATTGGGGCAAAATTGCAGAAATTTCCCTTATTTTGGGGCAAAATTGCAGAAATTTCACTTATTTCAGGGTAATAAGTCAGACATTCTCCTTATTTTGATGCAAAAAAGACAGAAATTCCCTTTGTTTTGGGGGAAAAAGACAGAAATTCTACTTATTTAGAGGCAAAAATGAAGAAATTCCCCTTATTTTGGAGCAAAAAGGAAGAAATTTCCCTTTTTATGGCAAAAAGGTCTGCATTCCCATTATTATCGGGCAAAAAGGCAGAAATTCCCCGTATTTTGGAGCAAAATCACAGAAATTCCCCTAATTTTGGGGCAAAAGGCAGAAATTCCCTTTATTTTGGGGCAAAAATCAGAAATTCCCCTTATTTTGGGGCAAAATTCAAGAAATTTCCTTTATTTTGCGTCAAAATTGCAGGAATTTACCTTATTTTGAGGCAAAATTGCAGAAATTTCACTTATTTGGGGCAAAATTGCAGAAATTTTACTTATTTTCAGGTAAAAAGCTGAAATTTCCTTTATTTTGGGGCAAAAAAGGAGAAATTCCCCTTATTTCGAGGCAAAATTGCAGAAATTTCCTTTATTATGGGAAAAAATTGCAGAAATTTCCCTTATTTTAGGGCAAAATTGCAGAAATTTTACTTATTTCAGAGAAATAAAGCAAAAATCTTTCTTATTTTGGGGCAAAAATGCAGAAATTCCCATTATTTTCGGGCAAAAATGCAGAAATTCACCTTATTTTGGGGTAAAGTTGCAGAAATTTCACATATTTCATGGCAAAAAGGCAGAAATTTCCCTTATTTTGGGGCAAAATTGCAGAAATTTCATTTATTTCAGGGCAAAAATTCAGAAATTCCCCTTATTTTGGGGCAAAAAGCAGAAATTTCTTTTATTATGGTATAAAATTGTAGAAATATTCTTTATTTTGGAACAAAAAGGCAGAAATTCCTCATATTTTGGGGCAAAAGGCAGAAATTCTTCTTATTTTGAGGTAAAATGCAGAAATTCCCCTTATTTAGAGGTAAAATGCAGAAATTCCCCAAATATTGGGGGAAAATGCAGAAATTCCCTTCATTTTTGGGCTAAAAGGCAGAAATTAACCGTATTTTAAAGCAAAATTGCAGAAATTCTCATAATTTTCGGGCAAAAAAGCAGAAATTCTCCTTATTTTGGGGCAAAAAGACAGAAAATTTCCTTTTTTCGAGAGCAAACACTCAGAAATTCCCCTTATTTGGGGGCAAAATTGCAGAAATTTCTTTTACATTGGGGAAAAATTGCAGAAATTTCCCTTATTTTGGGGCAAAATTGCAGAAATTTCACTCATTTCAGGGTAATAAGTCAGAAATTCTCCTTATTTTGATGCAAAAAAGACAGAAATTCCCTTTGTTTTGGGGGAAAAAGACAGAAATTCCACTTATTTAGAGGCAAAAAGGCAGAAATTCCCCTTATTTTGGAGCAAAAATGAAGAAATTTCCCTTTTTGTGGCAAAAAGGTATGCATTCCCATTATTTTCAGGCAAAAAGGCAGAAATTCCCCGTATTTTGGATCAAAATGCAGAAATTCCCCTAATTTTGGGCAAAAGACAGAAATTCCCTTTATTTTGGGGCAAAAATCAGAAATTCCCCTTATTTTGGGGCAAAATTCAAGAAATTTCCTTTATTTTGGGGCAAAATTACAGGAATTTACCTTATTTTGGGGCAAAATTGCAGTAATTTCCTTTATTTGGGGCAAAATTGCAGAAATTTCACTAATTTTCAGGTAAAAAGGCTGAAATTTCCTTTATTTTGGGGCAAAAATGGAGAAATTCCCCTTATTTTGGGACAAAATTGCAGAAATTTCCTTTATTAGGGGAAAAAATTGCAGAAATTTCCCTTATTTTAGGGCAAAATTGCAGAAATTTCACTTATTTCAGAGAAATAAAGCAAAAATTTTTCTTATTTTGGGGCAAAAAGGCAGAAATTCCCCATATTTTGGGGCAAAAGGCAGAAATTCTTCTTATTTTGAGGTAAAATGCAGAAATTCCCCTTATTGAGAGATAAAATGCAGAAATTCCCCAAATATTGGGGGAAAATGCAGAAATTCTCTTTATTTTGGGGCTAAAAGGCAGAAATTAACCGTATTTTAAAGCAAAATTGCAGAAATTCTCATAATTTTCGGGCAAAAAATCAGAAATTCTCCTTATTTTGGGGCAAAAGGACAGAGAATCTCCTTTTTTCGAGAGCAAACAGTCAGAAATTCCCCTTATTTTGGGGCAAAATTGCAGAAATTTCTTTTACATTGGGGCAAAATTGCAGAAATTTCCTTTATTTTGGGGCAAAATTGCAGAAATTTCACTTATTTCAGGGTAATAAGTCAGAAATTCTTCTTATTTTGATGCAAAAAAGACAGAAATTCCGTTTGTTTTGGGGGAAAAAGACAGAAATTCCACTTATTTAGAGGCAAAAAGGCAGAAATTCCCCTTATTTTGGAGCAAAAATGAAGAAATTTCCATTTTTATGGCAAAAAGGTATGCATTCCCATTATTTTCCAGCAAAAAGGCAGAAATTCCCCGTATTTTGGAGCAAAATTGTAGAAATTCCCCTAATTTTGGGGCAAAAGGCAGAAATTCCCTTTATTTTGGGGCAAAAATCAGAAATTCCCCTTATTTTGGGGCAAAATTCAAGATTTTTCCTTTATTTTGGGGCAAAATTGCAGGAATTTACCTTATTTTGGGGCAAAATTGCAGAAATTTCCCTTATTTGGGGTAAAATTGCAGAAATTTACTTATTTTCAGGTAAAAAGGCTGAAATTTCCTTTATTTTGGGGCAAAAAAGAAGAAATTCCCCTTATTTTGGGGCAAAATTGCAGAAATTTCCTTTATTATGGGAAAAAATTGCAGAAATTTCCCTTATTTTAGGGCAAAATTGCAGAAATTTCACTTATTTCAGAGAAATAAAGCAAAAATTTTTCTTATTTTGGGGCAAAAAGGCAGAAATCCCATTATTTTGGCGCAAAAAGGCAAAAATTACCCCTATTTTGATGTAAAATGGCAGAAATTTCACATATTTCATGGCAACAAGGGAGAAATTTCTCTTATTTTGCGGCAAAATTGCAGAAATTTCATTTATTTCAGGGCAAAATTCAGAAATTCCCCTTATTTTGGGGCAAAAAGCAGAAATTTCTTTTATTATGGTACAAAATTGAAGAAATTTTCCTTATTTTAGAACAAAAATGCAGAAAATCCCCATATTTTGGGGCAAAAGGCAGGAATTCTTCTTATTTTGTGGTAAAATGCAGAAATTCCCATTATTTAGAGGTAAAATGCAGAAATACCCCAAATATTGGGGGAAAATGCAGAAATTCCCTTTATTTTGTGGCTAAAAGGCAGAAATTAACCGTATTTTAAAACAAAATTGCAGAAATTCTCATAATTGTCGGGCAAAAGCAGAAATTCTCCTTATTTTGCGGCAAAAAGACAGAAAATCTCCCTTTTTCGAGAGCAAACAGTCAGAAATTCCCCTTATTTTGGGGCAAAATTGCAGAAATTTCTTTTACATTGGGGCAAAATTGCAGAAATTTCCCTTATTTTGGGGCAAAATTGCAGAAATTTCACTTATTTCAGGGTAATAAGTCAGACATTCTCCTTATTTTGATGCAACAAAGACAGAAATTCCCTTTGTTTTGGGGGAAAAAGACAGAAATTCTACTTATTTAGAGGCAAAAATGAAGAAATTCCCCTTATTTTGGAGCAAAAAGGAAGAAATTTCCCTTTTTATGGCAAAAAGGTATGCATTCCCATTATTATCGGGCAAAAAGGCAGAAATTCCCCGTATTTTGGAGCAAAATCACAGAAATTCCCCTAATTTTGGGGCAAAAGGCAGAAATTCCCTTTATTTTGGGGCAAAAAATCAGAAATTCCCCTTATTTTGGGGCAAAATTCAAGAAATTTACTTTATTTTGCGTCAAAATTGCAGGAATTTACCTTATTTTGAGGCAAAATTGCAGAAATTTCACTTATTTGGGGCAAAATTGCAGAAATTTCACTTATTTTCAGGTAAAAAGGCTGAAATTTCCTTTATTTTGGGGCAAAAAAGGAGAAATTCCCCTTATTTCGAGGCAAAATTGCAGAAATTTCCTTTATTATGGGAAAAAATTGCAGAAATTTCCCTTATTTTAGGGCAAAATTGCAGAAATTTTACTTATTTCAGAGAAATAAAGCAAAAATCTTTCTTATTTTGGGGCAAAAATGCAGAAATTCCCATTATTTTCAGGCAAAAAGGCAGAAATTCACCTTATTTTGGGGTAAAGTTGCAGAAATTTCACATATTTCATGGCAAAAAGGCAGAAATTTCCCTTATTTTGGGGCAAAATTGCAAAATTTTATTTATTTCAGGGCAAAAATTCAGAAATTCCCCTTATTTTGGGGCAAAAAGCAGAAATTTCTTTTATTATGGTATAAAATTGTAGAAATATTCTTTATTTTGGAACAAAAAGGCAGAAATTCCTCATATTTTGGGGCAAAAGGCAGAAATTCTTCTTATTTTGAGGTAAAATGCAGAAATTCCCCTTATTTAGAGGTAAAATGAAGAAATTCCCCAAATATTGGGGGAAAATGCAGAAATTCCCATCATTTTTGGGCTAAAAGGCAGAAATTAACCGTATTTTAAAGCAAAATTGCAGAAATTCTCATAATTTTCGGGCAAAAAAGCAGAAATTCTCCTTATTTTGGGGCAAAAAGACAGAAAATTTCCTTTTTTCGAGACTAAACACTCAGAAATTCCCCTTATTTTGGGGCAAAATTGCAGAAATTTCTTTTACATTGGGGAAAAATTGCAGAAATTTCCCTGATTTTGGGGCAAAATTGCAGAAATTTCACTCATTTCAGGGTAATAAGTCAGAAATTCTCCTTATTTTGATGCAAAAAAGACAGAAATTCCCTTTGTTTTGGGGGAAAAAGACAGAAATTCCACTTATTTAGAGGCAAAAAGGCAGAAATTCCCCTTATTTTGGAGCAAAAATGAAGAAATTTCCCTTTTTGTGGCAAAAAGGTATGCATTCCCATTATTTTCAGGCAAAAAGGCAGAAATTCCCCGTATTTTGGATCAAAATGCAGAAAATCCCCTAATTTTGGGCAAAAGACAGAAATTCCCTTTATTTTGGGGCAAAAATCAGAAATTCCCCTTATTTTGGGGCAAAATTCAAGAAATTTCCTTTATTTTGGGGCAAAATTACAGGAATTTACCTTATTTTGGGGCAAAATTGCAGTAATTTCCTTTATTTGGGGCAAAATTGCAGAAATTTCACTAATTTTCAGGTAAAAAGGCTGAAATTTCCTTTATTTTGGGGCAAAAAAGGAGAAATTCCCCTTATTTTGGGACAAAATTGCAGAAATTTCCTTTATTAGGGGAAAAATTGCAGAAATTTCCCTTATTTTAGGGCAAAATTGCAGAAATTTCACTTATTTCAGAGAAATAAAGCAAAAATTTTTCTTATTTTAGGGCAAAAAGGCAGAAATTCCCCATATTTTGGGGCAAAAGGCAGAAATTCTTCTTATTTTGAGGTAAAATGCAGAAATTCCCCTTATTTAGAGATAAAATGCAGAAATTCCCCAAATATTGGAGGAAAATGCCGAAATTCTCTTTATTTTGGGGCTAAAGGCAGAAATTAACCGTATTTTAAAGCAAAATTGCAGAAATTCTCATAATTTTCGGGCAAAAAAAGCAGAAATTCTCCTTATTTTGGGGCAAAAGGACAGAAAATCTCCTTTTTTTGAGAGCAAACAGTCAGAAATTCCTTTTATTTTGGGGCAAAATTGCAGAAATTTCTTTCACATTGGGGCAAAATTGCAGAAATTTCCTTTATTTTGGGGCAAAATTGCAGAAATTTCATTATTTCAGGGAAATAAGTCAGAAATTCTTCTTATTTTGATGCAAAAAAGACAGAAATTCCGTTTGTTTTGGGGGAAAAAGACAGAAATTCCACTTATTTAGAGGCAAAAAGGCAGAAATTCCCCTTATTTTGGAGCAAAAATGAAGAAATTTCCATTTTTATGGCAAAAAGGTATGCATTCCCATTATTTTCCAGCAAAAAGGCAGAAATTCCCCGTATTTTGGAGCAAAATTGTAGAAATTCCCCTAATTTTGGGGCAAAAGGCAGAAATTCCCTTTATTTTGGGGCAAAAATCAGAAATTCCCCTTATTTTGGGGCAAAATTCAAGATTTTTCCTTTATTTTGGGGCAAAATTGCAGAAATTTCCCTTATTTGGGGTAAAATTGCAGAAATTTACTTATTTTCAGGTAAAAAGGCTGAAATTTCCTTTATTTTGGGGCAAAAAAGAAGAAATTCCCCTTATTTTGGGGCAAAATTGCAGAAATTTCCTTTATTATGGGAAAAAATTGCAGAAATTTCCCTTATTTTAGGGCAAAATTGCAGAAATTTCACTTATTTCAGAGAAATAAAGCAAAAATTTTTCTTATTTTGGGGCAAAAAGGCAGAAATCCCCATTATTTTGGCGCAAAAAGGCAAAAATTACCCCTATTTTGGGGTAAAATGGCAGAAATTTCACATATTTCATGGCAACAAGGGAGAAATTTCTCTTATTTTGCGGCAAAATTGCAGAAATTTCATTTATTTCAGGGCAAAATTCAGAAATTCCCCTTATTTTGGGGCAAAAAGCAGAAATTTCTTTTATTATGGTACAAAATTGAAGAAATTTTCCTTATTTTAGAACAAAAATGCAGAAAATCCCCATATTTTGGGGCAAAAGGCAGGAATTCTTCTTATTTTGTGGTAAAATGCAGAAATTCCCATTATTTAGAGGTAAAATGCAGAAAAACCCCAAATATTGGGGGAAAATGCAGAAATTCCCTTTATTTTGTGGCTAAAAGGCAGAAATTAACCGTATTTTAAAACAAAATTGCAGAAATTCTCATAATTGTCGGGCAAAAGCAGAAATTCTCCTTATTTTGGGGCAAAAAGACAGAAAAATCTCCTTTTTTCGAGAGCAAACAGTCAGAAATTCCCTTTATTTTGGGGCAAAATTGCAGAAATTTCTTTTACATTGGGGCAAAATTGCAGAAATTTCCCTTATTTTGGGGCAAAATTGCAGAAATTTCACTTATTTCAGGGTAATAAGTCAGACATTCTCCTTATTTTGATGCAAAAAAGACAGAAATTCCCTTTGTTTTGGGGGAAAAAGACAGAAATTCTACTTATTTAGAGGCAAAAATGAAGAAATTCCCCTTATTTTGGAGCAAAAAGGAAGAAATTTCCCTTTTTATGGCAAAAAGGTATGCATTCCCATTATTATCGGGCAAAAAGGCAGAAATTCCCCGTATTTTGGAGCAAAATCACAGAAATTCCCCTAATTTTGGGGCAAAAGGCAGAAATTCCCTTTATTTTGGGGCAAAAATCAGAAATTCCCCTTATTTTGTGGCAAAATTCAAAAAATTTACTTTATTTTGCGTCAAAATTGCAGGAATTTACCTTATTTTGAGGCAAAATTGCAGAAATTTCACTTATTTAGGGCAAAATTGCAGAAATTTCACTTATTTTCAGGTAAAAAGGCTGAAATTTCCTTTATTTTGGGGCAAAAAAGGAGAAATTCCCCTTATTTCGAGGCAAAATTGCAGAAATTTCCTTTATTATGGGAAAAAATTGCAGAAATTTCCCTTATTTTAGGGCAAAATTGCAGAAATTTTACTTATTTCAGAGAAATAAAGCAAAAATCTTTCTTATTTTGGGGCAAAAATGCAGAAATTCCCATTATTTTCGGGCAAAAAGGCAGAAATTCACCTTATTTTGGGGTAATGTTGCAGAAATTTCACATATTTCATGGCAAAAAGGCAGAAATTTCCCTTATTTTGGGGCAAAATTGCAGTAATTTCCTTTATTTGTGGCAAAATTGCAGAAATTTCACTAATTTTCAGGTAAAAAGGCTGAAATTTCCTTTATTTTGGGGCAAAAATGGAGAAATTCCCCTTATTTTGGGACAAAATTGCAGAAATTTCCTTTATTAGGGGAAAAAATTGCAGAAATTTCCCTTATTTTAGGGAAAAATTGCAGAAATTCCCATTATTTTCGGGCAAAAAGGCAGAAATTCACCTTATTTTGGGGTAAAGTTGCAGAAATTTCACATATTTCATGGCAAAAAGGCAGAAATTTCCCTTATTTTGGGGCAAAATTGCAGAAATTTCATTTATTTCAGGGCAAAAATTCAGAAATTCCCCTTATTTTGGGGCAAAAAGCAGAAATTTCTTTTATTATTGTATAAAATTGTAGAAATATTCTTTATTTTGGAACAAAAAGGCAGAAATTCCTCATATTTTGGGGCAAAAGGCAGAAATTCTTGTTATTTTGAGGTAAAATGCAGAAATTCCCCTTATTTAGAGGTAAAATGCAGAAATTCCCCAAATATTGGGGGAAAATGCAGAAATTCCCTTCATTTTTGGGCTAAAAGGCAGAAATTAACCGTATTTTAAAGCAAAATTGCAGAAATTCTCATAATTTTCAGGCAAAAAAGCAGAAATTCTCCTTATTTTGGGGCAAAAAGACAGAAAATTTCCTTTTTTCGAGAGCAAACACTCAGAAATTCCCCTTATTTTGGGGCAAAATTGCAGAAATTTCTTTTACATTGGGGAAAAATTGCAGAAATTTCCCTTATTTTGGGGCAAAATTGCAGAAATTTCACTCATTTCAGGGTAATAAGTCAGAAATTCTCCTTATTTTGATGCAAAAAAGACAGAAATTCCCTTTGTTTTGGGGGAAAAAGACAGAAATTCCACTTATTTAGAGGCAAAAAGGCAGAAATTCCCCTTATTTTGGAGCAAAAATGAAGAAATTTCCCTTTTTGTGGCAAAAAGGTATGCATTCCCATTATTTTCAGGCAAAAAGGCAGAAATTCCCCGTATTTTGGATCAAAATGCAGAAATTCCCCTAATTTTGGGCAAAAGACAGAAATTCCCTTTATTTTGGGGCAAAAATCAGAAATTCCCCTTATTTTGGGGCAAAATTCAAGAAATTTCCTTTATTTTGGGGCAAAATTACAGGAATTTACCTTATTTTGGGGCAAAATTGCAGTAATTTCCTTTATTTGGGGCAAAATTGCAGAAATTTCACTAATTTTCAGGTAAAAAGGCTGAAATTTCCTTTATTTTGGGGCAAAAAAGGAGAAATTCCCCTTATTTTGGGACAAAATTGCAGAAATTTCCTTTATTAGGGGAAAAAATTGCAGAAATTTCCCTTATTTTAGGGCAAAATTGCAGAAATTTCACTTATTTCAGAGAAATAAAGCAAAAATTTTTCTTATTTTGGGGCAAAAAGGCAGAAATTCACCATATTTTGGGGCAAAAGGCAGAAATTCTTCTTATTTTGAGGTAAAATGCAGAAATTCCCCTTATTTAGAGATAAAATGCAGAAATTCCCCAAATATTGGGGGAAAATGCAGAAATTCTCTTTATTTTGGGGCTAAAAGGCAGAAATTAACCGTATTTTAAAGCAAAATTGAAGAAATTCTCATAATTTTCGGGCAAAAAATCAGAAATTCTCCTTATTTTGGGGCAAAAGGACAGAGAATCTCCTTTTTTCGAGAGCAAACAGTCAGAAATTCCCCTTATTTTGGGGCAAAATTGCAGAAATTTCTTTTACATTGGGGCAAAATTGCAGAAATTTCCTTTATTTTGGGGCAAAATTGCAGAAATTTCACTTATTTCAGGGTAATAAGTCAGAAATTCTTCTTATTTTGATGCAAAAAAGACAGAAATTCCATTTGTTTTGGGGGAAAAAGACAGAAATTCCACTTATTTAGAGGCAAAAAGGCAGAAATTCCCCTTATTTTGGAGCAAAAATGAAGAAATTTCCATTTTTATGGCAAAAAGGTATGCATTCCCATTATTTTCCAGCAAAAAGGCAGAAATTCCCCGTATTTTGGAGCAAAATTGTAGAAATTCCCCTAATTTTGGGGCAAAAGGCAGAAATTCCCTTTATTTTGGGGCAAAAATCAGAAATTCCCCTTATTTTGGGGCAAAATTCAAGATTTTTCCTTTATTTTGGGGCAAAATTGCAGGAATTTACCTTATTTTGGGGCAAAATTGCAGAAATTTCCCTTATTTGGGGTAAAATTGCAGAAATTTACTTATTTTCAGGTAAAAAGGCTGAAATTTCCTTTATTTTGGGGCAAAAAAGAAGAAATTCCCCTTATTTTGGGGCAAAATTGCAGAAATTTCCTTTATTATGGGAAAAAATTGCAGAAATTTCCCTTATTTTAGGGCAAAATTGCAGAAATTTCACTTATTTCAGAGAAATAAAGCAAAAATTTTTCTTATTTTGGGGCAAAAAGGCAGAAATCCCCATTATTTTGGCGCAAAAAGGCAAAAATTACCCCTATTTTGGGGTAAAATGGCAGAAATTTCACATATTTCATGGCAACAAGGGAGAAATTTCTCTTATTTTGCGGCAAAATTGCAGAAATTTCATTTATTTCAGGGCAAAATTCAGAAATTCCCCTTATTTTGGGGCAAAAAGCAGAAATTTCTTTTATTATGGTACAAAATTGAAGAAATTTTCCTTATTTTAGAACAAAAATGCAGAAAATCCCCATATTTTGGGGCAAAAGGCAGGAATTCTTCTTATTTTGTGGTAAAATGCAGAAATTCCCATTATTTAGAGGTAAAATGCAGAAATACCCCAAATATTGGGGGAAAATGCAGAAATTCCCTTTATTTTGTGGCTAAAAGGCAGAAATTAACCGTATTTTAAAACAAAATTGCAGAAATTCTCATAATTGTCGGGCAAAAGCAGAAATTCTCCTTATTTTGGGGCAAAAAGACAGAAAATTCTCCTTTTTTCGAGAGCAAACAGTCAGAAATTCCCTTTATTTTGGGGCAAAATTGCAGAAATTTCTTTTACATTGGGGCAAAATTGCAGAAATTTCCCTTATTTTGGGGCAAAATTGCAGAAATTTCACTTATTTCAGGGTAATAAGTCAGACATTCTCCTTATTTTGATGCAAAAAAGACAGAAATTCCCTTTGTTTTGGGGGAAAAAGACAGAAATTCTACTTATTTAGAGGCAAAAATGAAGAAATTCCCCTTATTTTGGAGCAAAAAGGAAGAAATTTCCCTTTTTATGGCAAAAAGGTATGCATTCCCATTATTATCGGGCAAAAAGGCAGAAATTCCCCGTATTTTGGAGCAAAATCACAGAAATTCCCCTAATTTTGGGGCAAAAGGCAGAAATTCCCTTTATTTTGGGGCAAAAATCAGAAATTCCCCTTATTTTGTGGCAAAATTCAAGAAATTTACTTTATTTTGCGTCAAAATTGCAGGAATTTACCTTATTTTGAGGCAAAATTGCAGAAATTTCACTTATTTAGGGCAAAATTGCAGAAATTTCACTTATTTTCAGGTAAAAAGGCTGAAATTTCCTTTATTTTGGGGCAAAAAAGGAGAAATTCCCCTTATTTCGAGGCAAAATTGCAGAAATTTCCTTTATTATGGGAAAAAATTGCAGAAATTTCCCTTATTTTAGGGCAAAATTGCAGAAATTTTACTTATTTCAGAGAAATAAAGCAAAAATCTTTCTTATTTTGGGGCAAAAATGCAGAAATTCCCATTATTTTCGGGCAAAAAGGCAGAAATTCACCTTATTTTGGGGTAATGTTGCAGAAATTTCACATATTTCATGGCAAAAAGGCAGAAATTTCCCTTATTTTGGGGCAAAATTGCAGTAATTTCCTTTATTTGGGGCAAAATTGCAGAAATTTCACTAATTTTCAGGTAAAAAGGCTGAAATTTCCTTTATTTTGGGGCAAAAATGGAGAAATTCCCCTTTTTTTGGGACAAAATTGCAGAAATTTCCTTTATTAGGGGAAAAAATTGCAGAAATTTCCCTTATTTTAGGGCAAAATTGCAGAAATTTCACTTATTTCAGAGAAATAAAGCAAAAATTTTTCTTATTTTGGGGCAAAAATGCAGAAATTCCCCATATTTTGGGGCAAAAGGCAGAAATTCTTCTTATTTTGAGGTAAAATGCAGAAATTCCCCTTATTTAGAGATAAAATGCAGAAATTCCCCAAATATTGGGGGAAAATGCAGAAATTCTCTTTATTTTGGGGCTAAAAGGCAGAAATTAACCGTATTTTAAAGCAAAATTGCAGAAATTCTCATAATTTTCGGGCAAAAAATCAGAAATTCTCCTTATTTTGGGGCAAAAGGACAGAGAATCTCCTTTTTTTGAGAGCAAACAGTCAGAAATTCCCCTTATTTTGGGGCAAAATTGCAGAAATTTCTTTTACATTGGGGCAAAATTGCACAAATTTCCTTTATTTTGGGGCAAAATTGCAGAAATTTCACTTATTTCAGGGTAATAAGTCAGAAATTCTTCTTATTTTGATGCAAAAAAGACAGAAATTCCCTTTGTTTTGGGGGAAAAAGACAGAAATTCCACTTATTTAGAGGCAAAAAGGCAGAAATTCCCCTTATTTTGGAGCAAAAATGAAGAAATTTCCATTTTTATGGCAAAAAGGTATGCATTCCCATTATTTTCCAGCAAAAAGGCAGAAATTCCCCGTATTTTGGAGCAAAATTGTAGAAATTCCCCTAATTTTGGGGCAAAAGGCAGAAATTCCCTTTATTTTGGGGCAAAAATCAGAAATTCCCCTTATTTTGGGGCAAAATTCAAGATTTTTCCTTTATTTTGGGGCAAAATTGCAGGAATTTACCTTATTTTGGGGCAAAATTGCAGAAATTTCCCTTATTTGGGGTAAAATTGCAGAAATTTACTTATTTTCAGGTAAAAAGGCTGAAATTTCCTTTATTTTGGGGCAAAAAAGAAGAAATTCCCCTTATTTTGGGGCAAAATTGCAGAAATTTCCTTTATTATGGGAAAAAATTGCAGAAATTTCCCTTATTTTAGGGCAAAATTGCAGAAATTTCACTTATTTCAGAGAAATAAAGCAAAAATTTTTCTTATTTTGGGGCAAAAAGGCAGAAATCCCCATTATTTTGGCGCAAAAAGGCAAAAATTACCCCTATTTTGGGGTAAAATGGCAGAAATTTCACATATTTCATGGCAACAAGGGAGAAATTTCTCTTATTTTGCGGCAAAATTGCAGAAATTTCATTTATTTCAGGGCAAAATTCAGAAATTCCCCTTATTTTGGGGCAAAAAGCAGAAATTTCTTTTATTATGGTACAAAATTGAAGAAATTTTCCTTATTTTAGAACAAAAATGCAGAAAATCCCCATATTTTGGGGCAAAAGGCAGGAATTCTTCTTATTTTGTGGTAAAATGCAGAAATTCCCATTATTTAGAGGTAAAATGCAGAAATACCCCAAATATTGGGGGAAAATGCAGAAATTCCCTTTATTTTGTGGCTAAAAGGCAGAAATTAACCGTATTTTAAAACAAAATTGCAGAAATTCTCATAATTGTCGGGCAAAAGCAGAAATTCTCCTTATTTTGCGGCAAAAAGACAGAAAATCTCCCTTTTTCGAGAGCAAACAGTCAGAAATTCCCCTTATTTTGGGGCAAAATTGCAGAAATTTCTTTTACATTGGGGCAAAATTGCAGAAATTTCCCTTATTTTGGGGCAAAATTGCAGAAATTTCACTTATTTCAGGGTAATAAGTCAGACATTCTCCTTATTTTGATGCAACAAAGACAGAAATTCCCTTTGTTTTGGGGGAAAAAGACAGAAATTCTACTTATTTAGAGGCAAAAATGAAGAAATTCCCCTTATTTTGGAGCAAAAAGGAAGAAATTTCCCTTTTTATGGCAAAAAGGTATGCATTCCCATTATTATCGGGCAAAAAGGCAGAAATTCCCCGTATTTTGGAGCAAAATCACAGAAATTCCCCTAATTTTGGGGCAAAAGGCAGAAATTCCCTTTATTTTGGGGCAAAAATTAGAAATTCCCCTTATTTTGGGGCAAAATTCAAGAAATTTCCTTTATTTTGCGTCAAAATTGCAGGAATTTACCTTATTTTGAGGCAAAATTGCAGAAAATTACTTATTTGGGGTAAAATTGCAGAAATTTCACTTATTTTCAGGTAAAAAGGCTGAAATTTCCTTTATTTTGGGGCAAAAAAGGAGAAATTCCCCTTATTTCGAGGCAAAATTGCAGAAATTTCCTTTATTATGGGAAAAAGTTGCAGAAATTTCCCTTATTTTAGGGCAAAATTGCAGAAATTTTACTTATTTCAGAGAAATAAAGCAAAAATCTTTCTTATTTTGGGGCAAAAATGCAGAAATTCCCATTATTTTCGGGCAAAAAGGCAGAAATTCACCTTATTTTGGGGTAAAGTTGCAGAAATTTCACATATTTCATGGCAAAAAGGCAGAAATTTCCCTTATTTTGGGGCAAAATTGCAGAAATTTCATTTATTTCAGGGCAAAAATTCAGAAATTCCCCTTATTTTGGGGCAAAAAGCAGAAATTTCTTTTATTATGGTATAAAATTGTAGAAATATTCTTTATTTTGGAACAAAAAGGCAGAAATTCCTCATATTTTGGGGCAAAAGGCAGAAATTCTTCTTATTTTGAGGTAAAATGCAGAAATTCCCCTTATTTAGAGGTAAAATGCAGAAATTCCCCAAATATTGGGGGAAAATGCAGAAATTCCCTTCATTTTTGGGCTAAAAGGCAGAAATTAACCGTATTTTAAAGCAAAATTGCAGAAATTCTCATAATTTTCGGGCAAAAAAGCAGAAATTCTCCATATTTTGGGGCAAAAGGACAGAGAATCTTCTTTTTTCGAGAGCAAACAGTCAGAAATTCCCCTTATTTTGGAGCAAAAATGAAGAAATTTCCCTTTTTGTGGCAAAAAGGTATGCATTCCCATTATTTTCAGGCAAAAAGGCAGAAATTCCCCGTATTTTGGTTCAAAATGCAGAAATTCCCCTAATTTTGGGCAAAAGACAGAAATTCCCTTTATTTTGGGGCAAAAATCAGAAATTCCCCTTATTTTGGGGCAAAATTCAAGAAATTTCCTTTATTTTGGGGCAAAATTACAGGAATTTACCTTATTTTGGGGCAAAATTGCAGTAATTTCCTTTATTTGGGGCAAAATTGCAGAAATTTCACTAATTTTCAGGTAAAAAGGCTGAAATTTCCTTTATTTTGGGGCAAAAATGGAGAAATTCCCCTTATTTTGGGACAAAATTGCAGAAATTTCCTTTATTAGGGGAAAAAATTGCAGAAATTTCCCTTATTTTAGGGCAAAATTGCAGAAATTTCAATTATTTCAGAGAAATAAAGCAAAAATTTTTCTTATTTTGGGGCAAAAAGGCAGAAATTCCCCATATTTTTGGGCAAAAGGCAGAAATTCTTCTTATTTTGAGGTAAAATGCAGAAATTCCCCTTATTTAGAGATAAAATGCAGAAATTCCCCAAATATTGGGGGAAAATGCAGAAATTCTCTTTATTTTGGGGCTAAAAGGCAGAAATTAACCGTATTTTAAAGCAAAATTGCAGAAATTCTCATAATTTTCGGGCAAAAAATCAGAAATTCTCCTTATTTTGGGGCAAAAGGACAGAGAATCTCCTTTTTTCGAGAGCAAACAGTCAGAAATTCCCCTTATTTTGGGGCAAAATTGCAGAAATTTCTTTTACATTGGGGCAAAATTGCACAAATTTCCTTTATTTTGGGGCAAAATTGCAGAAATTTCACTTATTTCAGGGTAATAAGTCAGAAATTCTCCTTATTTTGATGCAAAAAAAGACGGAAATTCCCTTTGTTTTGGAGGAAAAAGACAGAAATTCCACTTATTTAGAGGCAAAAAGGCAGAAATTCCCCTTATTTTGGAGCAAAAATGAAGAAATTTCCCTTTTTGTGGCAAAAAGGTATGCATTCCCATTATTTTCAGGCAAAAAGGCAGAAATTCCCCGTATTTTGGATCAAAATGCAGAAATTCCCCTAATTTTGGGCAAAAGAAAGAAATTCCCTTTATTTTGGGGCAAAAATCAGAAATTCCCCTTATTTTGGGGCAAAATTCAAGAAATTTCCTTTATTTTGGGGCAAAATTACAGGAATTTACCTTATTTTGGGGCAAAATTGCAGTAATTTCCTTTATTTGGGGAAAATTGCAGAAATTTCACTAATTTTCAGGTAAAAAGGCTGAAATTTCCTTTATTTTGGGGCAAAAATGGAGAAATTCCCCTTATTTTGGGACAAAATTGCAGAAATTTCCATTATTAGGGGAAAAAATTGCAGAAATTTCCCTTATTTTAGGGCAAAATTGCAGAAATTTCAATTATTTCAGAGAAATAAAGCAAAAATTTTTCTTATTTTGGGGCAAAAAGGCAGAAATTCCCCATATTTTGGGGCAAAAGGCAGAAATTCTTCTTATTTTGAGGTAAAATGCAGAAATTCCCCTTATTTAGAGATAAAATGCAGAAATTCCCCAAATATTGAGGGAAAATGCAGAAATTCTCTTTATTTTGGGGCTAAAAGGCAGAAATTAACCGTATTTTAAAGCAAAATTGCAGAAATTCTCATAATTTTCGGGCAAAAAAATCAGAAATTCTCCTTATTTTGGGGCAAAAGGACAGAGAATCTCCTTTTTTCGAGAGCAAACAGTCAGAAATTCCCCTTATTTTGGGGCAAAATTGCAGAAATTTCTTTTACATTGGGGCAAAATTGCACAAATTTCCTTTATTTTGGGGCAAAATTGCAGAAATTTCACTTATTTCAGGGTAATAAGTCAGAAATTCTCCTTATTTTGATGCAAAAAAAGACGGAATTTCCCTTTGTTTTGGAGGAAAAAGACAGAAATTCCACTTATTTAGAGGCAAAAAGGCAGAAATTCCCCTTATTTTGGAGCAAAAATGAAGAAATTTCCCTTTTTATGGCAAAAAGGTATGCATTCCCATTATTTTCAGGCAAAAAGGCAGAAATTCCCCGTATTTTGGAGCAATATTGCAGAAATTCCCCATATTTTGGGGTAAGAGGCAGAAATTCTTCTTATTTTGAGGTAAAATGCAGAAATTCCCCTTATTTAGAGGTAAAATGCAGAAATTCCCCAAATATTGGGGGAAAATGCAGAAATTCCCTTTATTTTGGGGCTAAAAGGCAGAAATTAACCGTATTTTAAAGCAAAATTGCAGAAATTCTCATAATTTCCGGGCAAAAAAGCAGAAATTCTCCTTATTTTGGGGCAAAAAGACAGAAAATCTCCTTTTTTCGAGAGCAAACAGTCAGAAATTCCCCTTATTTTGGGGCAAAATTTCAGAAATTTCTTTTACATTGGGGCAAAATTGCAGAAATTTCCCTTATTTTGGGGCAAAATTGCAGAAATTTCACTTATTTCAGGGTAATAAGTCAGAAATTCTCATTATTTTGATGCAAAAAAGACAGAAATTCCCTTTGTTTTGGGGGAAAAAGACAGAAATTCCACTTATTTAGAGGCAAAAAGGCAGAAATTCCCCTTATTTTGGAGCAAAAATGAAGAAATTTCCCTTTTTATAACAAAAAGGTATGCATTCCCATTATTTTTGGGCAAAAAGGCAGAAATTCCCCGTATTTTTGAGCAAAATCGAAGAAATTCCCCTAATTTTGGGGCAAAAGGCAGAAATTCCCTTTATTTTGGGGCAAAAATCAGAAATTCCCCTTATTTTGGGGCAAAATTCAAGAAATTTTTTTATTTTGGAGCAAAATTGCAAGGAATTTACCTTATTTTGGGGCAAAATTGCAGAAATTTCACTTATTTTCAGATAAAAAGGCTGAAATTTCCTTTATTTTGGGGCAAAAAGTGAGAAATTCCCCTTATTTTGAGGCAAAATTGCAGAAATTTCCTTTATTATGGGAAAAAATTGCAGAAATTTCCCTTATTTTAGGGCAAAATTGCAGAAATTTCACTTATTTCAGAGAAATAAAGAAAAAATTTTTCTTATTTTGGGGCAAAAAGGCAGAAATTCCCATTATTTTGGGGCAAAAAGGCAGAAATTCACCTTATTTTGGGGTAAAATTGCAGAAATTTCACATATTTCATGGCAACAAGGCAGAAATTTCCCTTATTTTGGGGCAAAATTGCAGAAATTTCATTTATTTCAGGGCAAAAATTCAGAAATTCCCTTTATTTTGGGGCAAAAAGCAGAAATTTCTTTTATTATGGTACAAAATTGAAGAAATTTTCCTTATTTTGGAACAAAAAGGCAGAAATTCCCCATATTTTGGGGCAAAAGGCAGAAATTCTTCTTATATTTAGGTAAAATGCAGAAATTCCCCTTATTTAGAGGTAAAATGCAGAAATTCCCCAAATATTGGGGGAAAATGCAGAAATTCCCTTTATTTTGGGGCTAAATGGCAGAAATTAACCGTATTTTGAAGCAAAATTGCAGAAATTCTCATAATTTTCAAGCAAAAAAGCAGAAATTCTCCTTATTTTGGGGCAAAAAGACAGAAAATCTCCTTTTTTCAAGAGCAAACAGTCAGAAATTTCTCTTATTTTGGGGCAAAATTGCAGAAATTTCACTTATTTCAGGGTAATAAGTCAGAAATTCTCATTATTTTGATGCAAAAAAGACAGAAATTCCCTTTGTTTTGGGGGAAAATGACAGAAATTCCACTTATTTAGAGGCAAAAATGCAGAAATTCCCCTTATTTTGGAGCAAAAATGAAGAAATTTCCCTTTTTATGGCAAAAAGGTATGCATTCCCATTATTTTCGGGCAAAAAGGCAGAAATTCCCCGTATTTTGGAGCAAAATCGCAGAAATTCCCCTAATTTTGGGGCAAAAGGCAGAAATTCCCTTTATTTTGGGGCAAAAATCAGAAATTCCCCTTATTTTAGGGCAAAATTACAGGAATTTACCTTATTTTGGGGCAAAATTGCAGAAATTTCCCTTATTTGGGTCAAAATTGCAGAAATTTCACTTATTTTCAGATAAAAAGGCTGAAATTTCCTTTATTTTGGGGCAAAAAGTGAGAAATTCCCCTTATTTTGAGGCAAAATTGCAGAAATTTTTTTTATTATGGGAAAAAATTGCAGAAATTTCCCTTATTTTAGGGCAAAATTGCAGAAATTTCACTTATTTCAGAGAAATAAAGCAAAAATTTTTCTTATTTTAGGGCAAAAAGGCAGAAATTCCCATTATTTTAAAGCAAAAAGGCAGAAATTCACCTTATTTTGTGGTAAAATTGCAGAAATATCACATATTTCATGGCTAAAATGCAGAAATTTCCCTTATTTTGGGGCAAAATTTCAGAAATTTCATTTATTTCAGGGCAAAAATTCAGAAATTCCCCTTATTTTGGGGCAAAAAACAGAAATTTCTTTTATTATGGTCCAAAATTGAAGAAATTTTCATTATTTTGGAACAAAAAGTCAGAAATTCCCAATATTTTGGGGCAAAAGGCAGAAATTCTTCTTATTTTGAGGTAAAATGCAGAAATTCCTCTTATTTAGAGCTAAAATGCAGAAATTCCCCAAATATTGGGGGAAAATGCAGAAATTCCCTTTATTTTGGGGCTAAAAGGCAGAAATTAACCGTATTTTAAAGCAAAATTGCAGAAATTCTCATAATTTTCGGGCAATAAAGCAGAAATTCTCCTTATTTTGGGGCAAAAAGACAGAAAATCTCCGTTTTTCGAGAGCAAACAGTCAGAAATTCCCCTTATTTTGGGGCAAAATTGCAGAAATTTCTTTTACATTGGGGAAAAATTACAGTAATTACCCTTATTTTGGGGCAAAATTGCAGAAATTTCACTAATTTCAGGGTAATAAGTCAGAAATTCTCCTTATTTTGATGCAAAAAAGACAGAAATTCCCTTTGTTTTGGAGGAAAAAGACAGAAATTCCACTTATTTAGAGGCAAAAAGGCAGAAATTCCCTTTATTTTGAAGCAAAAATGAAGAAATTGTCCTTTTTATGGCAAAAAGATATGCATTCGCATTATTTTCAGGCAAAAAGGCAGAAATTCCCCGTATTTTGGAGCAAAATTGCAGAAATTCCCCTAATTTTGGGGCAAAAGGCAGAAATTCCCTTTATTTTGGGGCAAAAATCAGAAATTCCCCTTATTTTGGGGAAAAATTCAAGAAATTTCCTTTATTTTGGGGCAAAATTGCAGGAATTTACCTTATTTTGGGGCAAAATTGCAGAAATTTCTCTTATTTAGGGCAAAATTGCAGAAATTTCACTTATTTTCAGGTAAAAAGGCTGAAATTTCCTTTATTTTGGGGCAAAAAAGGAGAAATTCCCCTTATTTTGGGACAAAATTGCAGAAATTTCCTTTATTATGGGAAAAAATTGCAGAAATTTCCCTTATTTTAGGGCAAAATTGCAGAAATTTCACTTATTTCAGAGAAATAAAGCAAAAATTTTTCTTATTTTGGGGCAAAAATGCAGAAATTCCCATTATTTTGGGGCCAAAAGGCAGAAATTCCCCTTATTTTTGGGGTAAAATTGCAGAAATTTCACATATTTCATGGCAAAAAGGCAGAAATTTCCCTTATTTTTGGGCACAATTGCAGAAATTTCATTTATTTCAGGGCAAAAATTAAGAAATTCCCCTTATTTTGGGGCAAAAAGCAGAAATTTCTTTTATTATCGTACAAAATTGAAGAAATTTTCCTTATTTTGGAAGAAAAAGGCAGAAATTTCTCATATTTTGTGTCAAAAGGCAGAAATTCTTCTTATTTTGAGGTGAAATGCAGAAATTCCCCTTATTTAGAGGTAAAATGCAGAAATTCCCCAAATATTGGGGAAAAATGAAGAAATTCCCATTATTTTGGGGCTAAAAGGCAGAAATTAACCGTATTTTAAAGCAAAATTGCAGAAATTCTCACAATTTTCGGGCAAAAAAGCAGAAATTCTCCTTATTTTGAGGCAAAAAGACAGAAAATCTCCTTTTTTCGAGAGCAAATAGTCAGAAATTCCCCTTATTTTGGGGCAAAATTGCAGAAATTTCTTTTACATTCGGGCAAAATTGCAGAAATTTTCCTTATTTTGGGGCAAAATGCAGAAATTTCACTTATTTCAGGGTAATAAGACAGAAATTCTCCTTATTTTGATGCAAAAAAAGACGGAAATTCCCTTTGTTTTGGAGGAAAAAGACAGAAATTCCACTTTTTTAGAGGCAAAAAGGCAGAAATTCCCCTTATTTTGGAGCAAAAATGAAGAAATTTCCCTTTCTGTGGCAAAAAGGTATGCATTCCCATTATTTTCAGGCAAAAAGGCAGAAATTCCCCGTATTTTGGATCAAAATGCAGAAATTCCCCTAATTTTGGGCAAAAGACAGAAATTCCCTTTATTTTGGGGCAAAAATCAGAAATTCCCCTTATTTTGGGGCAAAATTCAAGAAATTTCCTTTATTTTGGGGCAAAATTACAGGAATTTACCTTATTTTGGGGCAAAATTGCAGTAATTTCCTTTATTTGGGGAAAATTGCAGAAATTTCACTAATTTTCAGGTAAAAAGGCTGAAATTTCCTTTATTTTGGGGCAAAAATGGAGAAATTCCCCTTATTTTGGGACAAAATTGCAGAAATTTCCATTATTAGGGGAAAAAATTGCAGAAATTTCCCTTATTTTAGGGCAAAATTGCAGAAATTTCAATTATTTCAGAGAAATAAAGCAAAAATTTTTCTTATTTTGGGGCAAAAAGGCAGAAATTCCCCATATTTTGGGGCAAAAGGCAGAAATTCTTCTTATTTTGAGGTAAAATGCAGAAATTCCCCTTATTTAGAGATAAAATGCAGAAATTCCCCAAATATTGGGGGAAAATGCAGAAATTCTCTTTATTTTGGGGCTAAAAGGCAGAAATTAACCGTATTTTAAAGCAAAATTGCAGAAATTCTCATAATTTTCGGGCAAAAAAATCAGAAATTCTCCTTATTTTGGGGCAAAAGGACAGAGAATCTCCTTTTTTCGAGAGCAAACAGTCAGAAATTCCCCTTATTTTGGGGCAAAATTGCAGAAATTTCTTTTACATTGGGGCAAAATTGCACAAATTTCCTTTATTTTGGGGCAAAATTGCAGAAATTTCACTTATTTCAGGGTAATAAGTCAGAAATTCTCCTTATTTTGATGCAAAAAAAGACGGAAATTCCCTTTGTTTTGGAGGAAAAAGACAGAAATTCCACTTATTTAGAGGCAAAAAGGCAGAAATTCCCCTTATTTTGGAGCAAAAATGAAGAAATTTCCCTTTTTATGGCAAAAAGGTATGCATTCCCATTATTTTCAGGCAAAAAGGCAGAAATTCCCCGTATTTTGGAGCAATATTGCAGAAATTCCCCATATTTTGGGGTAAGAGGCAGAAATTCTTCTTATTTTGAGGTAAAATGCAGAAATTCCCCTTATTTAGAGGTAAAATGCAGAAATTCCCCAAATATTGGGGGAAAATGCAGAAATTCCCTTTATTTTGGGGCTAAAAGGCAGAAATTAACCGTATTTTAAAGCAAAATTGCAGAAATTCTCATAATTTCCGGGCAAAAAAGCAGAAATTCTCCTTATTTTGGGGCAAAAAGACAGAAAATCTCCTTTTTTCGAGAGCAAACAGTCAGAAATTCCCCTTATTTTGGGGCAAAATTGCAGAAATTTCTTTTACATTGGGGAAAAATTACAGTAATTACCCTTATTTTGGGGCAAAATTGCAGAAATTTCACTAATTTCAGGGTAATAAGTCAGAAATTCTCCTTATTTTGATGCAAAAAAGACAGAAATTCCCTTTGTTTTGGAGGAAAAAGACAGAAATTCCACTTATTTAGAGGCAAAAAGGCAGAAATTCCCTTTATTTTGAAGCAAAAATGAAGAAATTGTCCTTTTTATGGCAAAAAGATATGCATTCGCATTATTTTCAGGCAAAAAGGCAGAAATTCCCCGTATTTTTGAGCAAAATCGAAGAAATTCCCCTAATTTTGGGGCAAAAGGCAGAAATTCCCTTTATTTTGGGGCAAAAATCAGAAATTCCCCTTATTTTGGGGCAAAATTCAAGAAATTTCCTTTATTTTGGAGCAAAATTGCAGGAATTTACCTTATTTTGGGGCAAAATTGCAGAAATTTCACTTATTTTCAGATAAAAAGGCTGAAATTTCCTTTATTTTGGGGCAAAAAGTGAGAAATTCCCCTTATTTTGAGGCAAAATTGCAGAAATTTCCTTTATTATGGGAAAAAATTGCAGAAATTTCCCTTATTTTAGGGCAAAATTGCAGAAATTTCACTTATTTCAGAGAAATAAAGAAAAAATTTTTCTTATTTTGGGGCAAAAAGGCAGAAATTCCCAATATTTTGGGGCAAAAAGGCAGAAATTCACCTTATTTTGGGGTAAAATTGCAGAAATTTCACATATTTCATGGCAACAAGGCAGAAATTTCCCTTATTTTGGGGCAAAATTGCAGAAATTTCATTTATTTCAGGGCAAAAATTCAGAAATTCCCTTTATTTTGGGGCAAAAAGCAGAAATTTCTTTTATTATGGTACAAAATTGAAGAAATTTTCCTTATTTTGGAACAAAAAGGCAGAAATTCCCCATATTTTGGGGCAAAAGGCAGAAATTCTTCTTATATTTAGGTAAAATGCAGAAATTCCCCTTATTTAGAGGTAAAATGCAGAAATTCCCCAAATATTGGGGGAAAATGCAGAAATTCCCTTTATTTTGGGGCTAAATGGCAGAAATTAACCGTATTTTGAAGCAAAATTGCAGAAATTCTCATAATTTTCAAGCAAAAAAGCAGAAATTCTCCTTATTTTGGGGCAAAAAGACAGAAAATCTCCTTTTTTCAAGAGCAAACAGTCAGAAATTTCTCTTATTTTGGGGCAAAATTGCAGAAATTTCACTTATTTCAGGGTAATAAGTCAGAAATTCTCATTATTTTGATGCAAAAAAGACAGAAATTCCCTTTGTTTTGGGGGAAAATGACAGAAATTCCACTTATTTAGAAGCAAAAATGCAGAAATTCCCCTTATTTTGGAGCAAAAATGAAGAAATTTCCCTTTTTATGGCAAAAAGGTATGCATTCCCATTATTTTCGGGCAAAAAGGCAGAAATTCCCCGTATTTTGGAGCAAAATCGCAGAAATTCCCCTAATTTTGGGGCAAAAGGCAGAAATTCCCTTTATTTTGGGGCAAAAATCAGAAATTCCCCTTATTTTAGGGCAAAATTACAGGAATTTACCTTATTTTGGGGCAAAATTGCAGAAATTTCCCTTATTTGGGTCAAAATTGCAGAAATTTCACTTATTTTCAGATAAAAAGGCTGAAATTTCCTTTATTTTGGGGCAAAAAGTGAGAAATTCCCCTTATTTTGAGGCAAAATTGCAGAAATTTTTTTATTATGGGAAAAAATTGCAGAAATTTCCCTTATTTTAGGGCAAAATTGCAGAAATTTCACTTATTTCAGAGAAATAAAGCAAAAATTTTTCTTATTTTAGGGCAAAAAGGCAGAAATTCCCATTATTTTAAGGCAAAAAGGCAGAAATTCACCTTATTTTGTGGTAAAATTGCAGAAATTTCACATATTTCATGGCAAAAATGCAGAAATTTCCCTTATTTTGGGGCAAAATTGCAGAAATTTCATTTATTTCAGGGCAAAAATTCAGAAATTCCCCTTATTTTGGGGCAAAAAACAGAAATTTCTTTTATTATGGTCCAAAATTGAAGAAATTTTCCTTATTTTGGAACAAAAAGTCAGAAATTCCCAATATTTTGGGGCAAAAGGCAGAAATTCTTCTTATTTTGAGGTAAAATGCAGAAATTCCTCTTATTTAGAGCTAAAATGCAGAAATTCCCCAAATATTGGGGGAAAATGCAGAAATTCCCTTTATTTTGGGGCTAAAAGGCAGAAATTAACCGTATTTTAAAGCAAAATTGCAGAAATTCTCATAATTTTCGGGCAATAAAGCAGAAATTCTCCTTATTTTGGGGCAAAAAGACAGAAAATCTCCTTTTTTCGAGAGCAAACAGTCAGAAATTCCCCTTATTTTGGGGCAAAATTGCAGAAATTTCTTTTACATTGGGGAAAAATTACAGTAATTACCCTTATTTTGGGGCAAAATTGCAGAAATTTCACTAATTTCAGGGTAATAAGTCAGAAATTCTCCTTATTTTGATGCAAAAAAGACAGAAATTCCCTTTGTTTTGGAGGAAAAAGACAGAAATTCCACTTATTTAGAGGCAAAAAGGCAGAAATTCCCTTTATTTTGAAGCAAAAATGAAGAAATTGTCCTTTTTATGGCAAAAAGATATGCATTCGCATTATTTTCAGGCAAAAAGGCAGAAATTCCCCGTATTTTGGAGCAAAATTGCAGAAATTCCCCTAATTTTGGGGCAAAAGGCAGAAATTCCCTTTATTTTGGGGCAAAAATCAGAAATTCCCCTTATTTTGGGGAAAAATTCAAGAAATTTCCTTTATTTTGGGGCAAAATTGCAGGAATTTACCTTATTTTGGGGCAAAATTGCAGAAATTTCTCTTATTTAGGGCAAAATTGCAGAAATTTCACTTATTTTCAGGTAAAAAGGCTGAAATTTCCTTTATTTTGGGGCAAAAAAGGAGAAATTCCCCTTATTTTGGGACAAAATTGCAGAAATTTCCTTTATTATGGGAAAAAATTGCAGAAATTTCCCTTATTTTAGGGCAAAATTGCAGAAATTTCACTTATTTCAGAGAAATAAAGCAAAAATTTTTCTTATTTTGGGGCAAAAATGCAGAAATTCCCATTATTTTGGGGCCAAAAGGCAGAAATTCCCCTTATTTTGGGGTAAAATTGCAGAAATTTCACATATTTCATGGCAAAAAGGCAGAAATTTCCCTTATTTTTGGGCACAATTGCAGAAATTTCATTTATTTCAGGGCAAAAATTCAGAAATTCCCCTTATTTTGGGGCAAAAAGCAGAAATTTCTTTTATTATCGTACAAAATTAAGAAATTTTCCTTATTTTGGAAGAAAAAGGCAGAAATTTCTCATATTTTGTGTCAAAAGGCAGAAATTCTTCTTATTTTGAGGTGAAATGCAGAAATTCCCCTTATTTAGAGGTAAAATGCAGAAATTCCCCAAATATTGGGGAAAAATGAAGAAATTCCCTTTATTTTGGGGCTAAAAGGCAGAAATTAACCGTATTTTAAAGCAAAATTGCAGAAATTCTCACAATTTTCGGGCAAAAAAGCAGAAATTCTCCTTATTTTGAGGCAAAAAGACAGAAAATCTCCTTTTTTCGAGAGCAAATAGTCAGAAATTCCCCTTATTTTGGGGCAAAATTGCAGAAATTTCTTTTACATTCGGGCAAAATTGCAGAAATTTTCCTTATTTTGGGGCAAAATGCAGAAATTTCACTTATTTCAGGGTAATAAGACAGAAATTCTCCTTATTTTGATGCAAAAAGACAGAAATTCCCTTTGTTTTGGGGGAAAAAGACAGAAATTCCACTTATTTAGATGCAAAAAGACAGAAATTCCCCTTATTTTGGAGCAAAAATGAAGAAATTTCCCTTTTTATGGCAAAGAGGTTTGCATTCCCATTATTTTCGTGTAAAAAGGCAGAAATTCCCCGTATTTTGGAGCAAAATTGCAGAAATTCTTCTAATTTTGTGGCAAAAAGCGAAATTCCCTTTATTTTGGGGCAAAAATCAGAAATTCCCCTTATTTTGGGGCAAAATTCAAGAAATTTCCTTTATTTTGGGGCAAAATTGCAGGAAGTTACCTTATTTTGGGGCAAAATTGCAGAAATTTCCCTTATTTGGGGCAAAATTGCAGAAATTTCACTTATTTTCAGGTAAAACGGCTGAAATATCCTTTATTTTCGGGCAAAAAGAGAGAAATTTTCCTTATTTTGGGGCAAAATTGCAGAAATTTCCTTTATTATGGGAAAAAATTGCAGAAATTTCCCTTATTTTAGGGCAAAATTGCAGGAATTTCACTTATTTCAGAGAAATAAAGCAAATTTTTTTTTTATTCTGGGGCAAAAAGGCAGGAATTCCCATTATTTTGGGGCAAAAAGGCAGAAATTCACCTTATTTTGGTGTAAAATTGCAGAAATTTCACATATTTCATGGCAAAAAGGCAGAAATTCCTAATATTTTGTGGCAAAAATGCAGAAATTCCCCTTATTTTGAGGTAAAAAGGCTGGAATTTCTTTTATTTGGGGGGAAAAAGGCAGATATTTCCCTTATGTTGGGGCAAAATTGCAGAAATTTCACTTATTTCAGGAAAAAAAGGCAGAAATGTTCTTTATTTTGGGGCAAAAAGACAGAGATTCTCTTTGTTTTGGGAAAAAAAGACAGAAATTCCACTTATTTAGAGGAAAAAAGAAGAAATTTCGTTATTTTGGAGCAAAAATGAAGAAATTTCCCTTTTTTATGGCAAAAAGGTATGCATTCCCCTTATTTTCGGGCAAAAAGGCAGAAATTCCCCTTATTTTGGGGCAAAAAGATGAAATCCCTAATTTTTGTCTAAAATTGAAGAAATTTCACTTATTTCGGGAGAAATAAGCAGAAATTCCAATTAATTTCGGGCAAAAAGAAAGAAATGACCCGTATTTTGGAGCAAAATTGCAGAAATTCCCGTAATATTGGTGCAAAAATGCAGAAATTCCCTTTATTTTGGGGCAAAAAGCAGAAATTTTACATATTTTGGTGCAAAAATCAGAAATTTCTCTTATTTTGAGGTAAAATGCTGAAATTCCTCATATTTTGGGCCAAAAGGCAAAAATTTCCCTTATTTTGGGGCAAATTTGCAGAAATTTCTCTTATTTGAGGGTAATAAGTAAGAAATTTACCTAATTTTGGGGCAAAAAGACAGAAATTCCCTTTGTTTTAGGGGAGAAAGACAGAAATTCCACTTATTTAGAGGTAAAAAGGCAAAAGTTCCCCTTATTTTGGAGCAAAAATGAAGAAATTTTCCTTTTTTATGGCAAAATGTATGCATTCTTCTTATTTTCGAACAAAAAGGCAGAAATTCCCCATATTTTGGGGCAAAAAGCAGAAATTCCCCTTATTTTGGAGCAAAATTGCAGAAATTTCCATAATTGTGGGGCAAAAAAACAGAAATTCCCCTTATTTGGAGGCAAAATTGCAGAAATTTCCCTTATTATGGGAAAAAATTGCAGAAATTTCCCTTATTTTAGAGCAAAATTGCAGAAATTTCACTAATTGTGGGGCAAAAAGGCAGAAATTCTCCATATTTTGGGGCAAAACTCAGAAATTCCACTTATTTTGGAGCAAAATTCCAGAAATTTTCCTTATTTTGGGGCAAAATTGCAGAAATGTCACTTATTATGGGGCAAAATTGCAGAAATTTCACTTATTTCAGGGAAAAAAGGAAGAAATTTTCCTTATTTTGGGGCAAAAAGTTAGACATTCCTAATATTTTGTGCCAAAATTCAGAAATTCCTTATATTTTGTAGTAAAAAGTCTGAAATTCCCCTTTTTTGGGGGCAAAAAGCTAGAAATTTCCCTTATATTGGTGCAAAATTGCAGAAATTTCACTTATTTCAAGGTAATAAGTCAGAAATTTTCCTTATTTTGGGGCAAAAAAGACAGAAATTCCCTTTGTTTTTGGGGAAAAAGACAGAAATTCCACTTATTTAGAGGCAAAGAAGCAGAAATTTCTCTTATTTTGGAGCAAAAATGAAGAAATTTCCCTTTTTTATGGCAAAAAGGTATGCATTCTTCTTATTTTCGGGGAAAAAGGCAGAAATTCCCCATATTTTGGGGCAAAAGGCAGAAATTCCCATTATTTTGGGGCAAAAAGGCACAAATTTAACTTATTTTTGGGCAAAATTGCAGAAATTTCATTTATTTTAAGGCAAAAAGTCAGAAATTCTAATTATTTTGCGGCAAAAAGCAGAAATTTCTTTTATTATGGTACAAAATTGAAGAAATTTTCCTTATTTTGAAACAAAAAGGCAGAAATTCCCCATATTTTGGGGCAAAAGGCAGAAATTCTACTTATTTTGAGGTAAAATGCAGAAATTCCCCTTATTTAGAGGTAAAATGCAGAAATTCCCAAAATATTGGGGGAAATTCAAAAATTCCCTTTATTTTGGGGCTAAAAGGAAGAAATTAACCGTATTTTGAAGCAAAATTGCAGAAATTCTCATAATTTTCGGGCAAAAAGGCAAAAATTCTTATTTTGGGGCAAAAAGACAGAGAATCTCCTTTTTTCGAAAGCATAAAGTCAGAAATTTCTCTTATTTTGGGGGAAAATTTCAGAAATTTCCTTTACATTGGGGCAAAATTGCAGAAATTTCCCTCATTTTGAGGCAAAATTGCAGAAATTTCACTTATTTCAGAAAAAAGGCAGAAATTTTCTTATTTTGGAGCAAAAAGGCAGAAATTTCTTTTATTTTGGTACAAAATTGCAGAAATTTTTCTTATTTTGCGGTAAAAAGGCAGAAATTCCGTATATTTTGTGGCAAAAAAGCAGAAATTTCCTTTATTTTGAGGTAATAAGGTTGAAATTCCCCTTATTTTGGGGCAAAAAGGCAGAAATTCCCCTTATTTTGGGGTAAAATTGCAGAAATTTCAAATATTTCAGGGCAAAATGGCAGAAATTCCCCTTATTTTGGGGCAAAAAGATGAAATCCCTAATTTTTGGCGAAAATTGAAGAAATTTCACTTATTTCAGGGTAATAAGTCAGAAATTCTCCTTATTTTGATGCAAAAAAAGACGGAAATTCCCTTTGTTTTGGAGGAAAAAGACAGAAATTCCACTTATTTAGAGGCAAAAAGGCAGAAATTCCCCTTATTTTGGAGCAAAAATGAAGAAATTTCCCTTTTTATGGCAAAAAGGTATGCATTCCCATTATTTTCAGGCAAAAAGGCAGAAATTCCCCGTATTTTGGAGCAATATTGCAGAAATTCCCCATATTTTGGGGTAAGAGGCAGAAATTCTTCTTATTTTGAGGTAAAATGCAGAAATTCCCCTTATTTAGAGGTAAAATGCAGAAATTCCCCAAATATTGGGGGAAAATGCAGAAATTCCCTTTATTTTGGGGCTAAAAGGCAGAAATTAACCGTATTTTAAAGCAAAATTGCAGAAATTCTCATAATTTCCGGGCAAAAAAGCAGAAATTCTCCTTATTTTGGGGCAAAAAGACAGAAAATCTCCTTTTTTCGAGAGCAAACAGTCAGAAATTCCCCTTATTTTGGGGCAAAATTGCAGAAATTTCTTTTACATTGGGGAAAAATTACAGTAATTACCCTTATTTTGGGGCAAAATTGCAGAAATTTCACTAATTTCAGGGTAATAAGTCAGAAATTCTCCTTATTTTGATGCAAAAAAGACAGAAATTCCCTTTGTTTTGGAGGAAGAAGACAGAAATTCCACTTATTTAGAGGCAAAAAGGCAGAAATTCCCTTTATTTTGAAGCAAAAATGAAGAAATTGTCCTTTTTATGGCAAAAAGATATGCATTCGCATTATTTTCAGGCAAAAAGGCAGAAATTCCCCGTATTTTTGAGCAAAATCGAAGAAATTCCCCTAATTTTGGGGCAAAAGGCAGAAATTCCCTTTATTTTGGGGCAAAAATCAGAAATTCCCCTTATTTTGGGGCAAAATTCAAGAAATTTCCTTTATTTTGGAGCAAAATTGCAGGAATTTACCTTATTTTGGGGCAAAATTGCAGAAATTTCACTTATTTTCAGATAAAAAGGCTGAAATTTCCTTTATTTTGGGGCAAAAAGTGAGAAATTCCCCTTATTTTGAGGCAAAATTGCAGAAATTTCCTTTATTATGGGAAAAAATTGCAGAAATTTCCCTTATTTTAGGGCAAAATTGCAGAAATTTCACTTATTTCAGAGAAATAAAGAAAAAATTTTTCTTATTTTGGGGCAAAAAGGCAGAAATTCCCATTATTTTGGGGCAAAAAGGCAGAAATTCACCTTATTTTGGGGTAAAATTGCAGAAATTTCACATATTTCATGGCAACAAGGCAGAAATTTCCCTTATTTTGGGGCAAAATTGCAGAAATTTCATTTATTTCAGGGCAAAAATTCAGAAATTCCCTTTATTTTGGGGCAAAAAGCAGAAATTTCTTTTATTATGGTACAAAATTGAAGAAATTTTCCTTATTTTGGAACAAAAAGGCAGAAATTCCCCATATTTTGGGGCAAAAGGCAGAAATTCTTCTTATATTTAGGTAAAATGCAGAAATTCCCCTTATTTAGAGGTAAAATGCAGAAATTCCCCAAATATTGGGGGAAAATGCAGAAATTCCCTTTATTTTGGGGCTAAATGGCAGAAATTAACCGTATTTTGAAGCAAAATTGCAGAAATTCTCATAATTTTCAAGCAAAAAAGCAGAAATTCTCCTTATTTTGGGGCAAAAAGACAGAAAATCTCCTTTTTTCAAGAGCAAACAGTCAGAAATTTCTCTTATTTTGGGGCAAAATTGCAGAAATTTCACTTATTTCAGGGTAATAAGTCAGAAATTCTCATTATTTTGATGCAAAAAAGACAGAAATTCCCTTTGTTTTGGGGGAAAATGACAGAAATTCCACTTATTTAGAGGCAAAAATGCAGAAATTCCCCTTATTTTGGAGCAAAAATGAAGAAATTTCCCTTTTTATGGCAAAAAGGTATGCATTCCCATTATTTTCGGGCAAAAAGGCAGAAATTCCCCGTATTTTGGAGCAAAATCGCAGAAATCCCCCTAATTTTGGGGCAAAAGGCAGAAATTCCCTTTATTTTGGGGCAAAAATCAGAAATTCCCCTTATTTTAGGGCAAAATTACAGGAATTTACCTTATTTTGGGGCAAAATTGCAGAAATTTCCCTTATTTGATCAAAATTGCAGAAATTTCACTTATTTTCAGATAAAAAGGCTGAAATTTCCTTTATTTTGGGGCAAAAAGTGAGAAATTCCCCTTATTTTGAGGCAAAATTGCAGAAATTTTTTTTATTATGGGAAAAAATTGCAGAAATTTCCCTTATTTTAGGGCAAAATTGCAGAAATTTCACTTATTTCAGAGAAATAAAGCAAAAATTTTTCTTATTTTAGGGCAAAAAGGCAGAAATTCCCATTATTTTAAGGCAAAAAGGCAGAAATTCACCTTATTTTGTGGTAAAATTGCAGAAATTTCACATATTTCATGGCAAAAATGCAGAAATTTCCCTTATTTTGGGGCAAAATTGCAGAAATTTCATTTATTTCAGGGCAAAAATTCAGAAATTCCCCTTATTTTGGGGCAAAAAACAGAAATTTCTTTTATTATGGTCCAAAATTGAAGAAATTTTCCTTATTTTGGAACAAAAAGTCAGAAATTCCCAATATTTTGGGGCAAAAGGCAGAAATTCTTCTTATTTTGAGGTAAAATGCAGAAATTCCTCTTATTTAGAGCTAAAATGCAGAAATTCCCCAAATATTGGGGGAAAATGCAGAAATTCCCTTTATTTTGGGGCTAAAAGGCAGAAATTAACCGTATTTTAAAGCAAAATTGCAGAAATTCTCATAATTTTCGGGCAATAAAGCAGAAATTCTCCTTATTTTGGGGCAAAAAGACAGAAAATCTCCTTTTTTCGAGAGCAAACAGTCAGAAATTCCCCTTATTTTGGGGCAAAATTGCAGAAATTTCTTTTACATTGGGGAAAAATTACAGTAATTACCCTTATTTTGGGGCAAAATTGCAGAAATTTCACTAATTTCAGGGTAATAAGTCAGAAATTCTCCTTATTTTGATGCAAAAAAGACAGAAATTCCCTTTGTTTTGGAGGAAAAAGACAGAAATTCCACTTATTTAGAGGCAAAAAGGCAGAAATTCCCTTTATTTTGAAGCAAAAATGAAGAAATTGTCCTTTTTATGGCAAAAAGATATGCATTCGCATTATTTTCAGGCAAAAAGGCAGAAATTCCCCGTATTTTGGAGCAAAATTGCAGAAATTCCCCTAATTTTGGGGCAAAAGGCAGAAATTCCCTTTATTTTGGGGCAAAAATCAGAAATTCCCCTTATTTTGGGGAAAAATTCAAGAAATTTCCTTTATTTTGGGGCAAAATTGCAGGAATTTACCTTATTTTGGGGCAAAATTGCAGAAATTTCTCTTATTTAGGGCAAAATTGCAGAAATTTCACTTATTTTCAGGTAAAAAGGCTGAAATTTCCTTTATTTTGGGGCAAAAAAGGAGAAATTCCCCTTATTTTGGGACAAAATTGCAGAAATTTCCTTTATTATGGGAAAAAATTGCAGAAATTTCCCTTATTTTAGGGCAAAATTGCAGAAATTTCACTTATTTCAGAGAAATAAAGCAAAAATTTTTCTTATTTTGGGGCAAAAATGCAGAAATTCCCATTATTTTGGGGCCAAAAGGCAGAAATTCCCCTTATTTTGGGGTAAAATTGCAGAAATTTCACATATTTCATGGCAAAAAGGCAGAAATTTCCCTTATTTTTGGGCACAATTGCAGAAATTTCATTTATTTCAGGGCAAAAATTCAGAAATTCCCCTTATTTTGGGGCAAAAAGCAGAAATTTCTTTTATTATCGTATAAAATTAAGAAATTTTCCTTATTTTGGAAGAAAAAGGCAGAAATTTCTCATATTTTGTGTCAAAAGGCAGAAATTCTTCTTATTTTGAGGTGAAATGCAGAAATTCCCCTTATTTAGAGGTAAAATGCAGAAATTCCCCAAATATTGGGGAAAAATGAAGAAATTCCCTTTATTTTGGGGCTAAAAGGCAGAAATTAACCGTATTTTAAAGCAAAATTGCAGAAATTCTCACAATTTTTGGGCAAAAAAGCAGAAATTCTCCTTATTTTGAGGCAAAAAGACAGAAAATCTCCTTTTTTCGAGAGCAAACAGTCAGAAATTCCCCTTATTTTGGGGCAAAATTGCAGAAATTTCTTTTACATTGGGGAAAAATTACAGTAATTACCCTTATTTTGGGGCAAAATTGCAGAAATTTCACTAATTTCAGGGTAATAAGTCAGAAATTCTCCTTATTTTGATGCAAAAAAGACAGAAATTCCCTTTGTTTTGGAGGAAAAAGACAGAAATTCCACTTATTTAGAGGCAAAAAGGCAGAAATTCCCTTTATTTTGAAGCAAAAATGAAGAAATTGTCCTTTTTATGGCAAAAAGATATGCATTCGCATTATTTTCAGGCAAAAAGGCAGAAATTCCCCGTATTTTGGAGCAAAATTGCAGAAATTCCCCTAATTTTGGGGCAAAAGGCAGAAATTCCCTTTATTTTGGGGCAAAAATCAGAAATTCCCCTTATTTTGGGGAAAAATTCAAGAAATTTCCTTTATTTTGGGGCAAAATTGCAGGAATTTACCTTATTTTGGGGCAAAATTGCAGAAATTTCTCTTATTTAGGGCAAAATTGCAGAAATTTCACTTATTTTCAGGTAAAAAGGCTGAAATTTCCTTTATTTTGGGGCAAAAAAGGAGAAATTCCCCTTATTTTGGGACAAAATTGCAGAAATTTCCTTTATTATGGGAAAAAATTGCAGAAATTTCCCTTATTTTAGGGCAAAATTGCAGAAATTTCACTTATTTCAGAGAAATAAAGCAAAAATTTTTCTTATTTTGGGGCAAAAATGCAGAAATTCCCATTATTTTGGGGCCAAAAGGCAGAAATTCCCCTTATTTTGGGGTAAAATTGCAGAAATTTCACATATTTCATGGCAAAAAGGCAGAAATTTCCCTTATTTTTGGGCACAATTGCAGAAATTTCATTTATTTCAGGGCAAAAATTCAGAAATTCCCCTTATTTTGGGGCAAAAAGCAGAAATTTCTTTTATTATCGTATAAAATTAAGAAATTTTCCTTATTTTGGAAGAAAAAGGCAGAAATTTCTCATATTTTGTGTCAAAAGGCAGAAATTCTTCTTATTTTGAGGTGAAATGCAGAAATTCCCCTTATTTAGAGGTAAAATGCAGAAATTCCCCAAATATTGGGGAAAAATGAAGAAATTCCCTTTATTTTGGGGCTAAAAGGCAGAAATTAACCGTATTTTAAAGCAAAATTGCAGAAATTCTCACAATTTTTGGGCAAAAAAGCAGAAATTCTCCTTATTTTGAGGCAAAAAGACAGAAAATCTCCTTTTTTCGAGAGCAAATAGTCAGAAATTCCCCTTATTTTGGGGCAAAATTGCAGAAATTTCTTTTACATTCGGGCAAAATTGCAGAAATTTTCCTTATTTTGGGGCAAAATGCAGAAATTTCACTTATTTCAGGGTAATAAGACAGAAATTCTCCTTATTTTGATGCAAAAAGACAGAAATTCCCTTTGTTTTGGGGGAAAAGGACAGAAATTCCACTTATTTAGATGCAAAAAGACAGAAATTCCCCTTATTTTGGAGCAAAAATGAAGAAATTTCCCTTTTTATGGCAAAGAGGTTTGCATTCCCATTATTTTCGTGTAAAAAGGCAGAAATTCCCCGTATTTTAGAGCAAAATTGCAGAAATTCTTCTAATTTTGTGGCAAAAAGCGAAATTCCCTTTATTTTGGGGCAAAAATCAGAAATTCCCCTTATTTTGGGGCAAAATTCAAGAAATTTCCTTTATTTTGGGGCAAAATTGCAGGAAGTTACCTTATTTTGGGGCAAAATTGCAGAAATTTCCCTTATTTGGGGCAAAATTGCAGAAATTTCACTTATTTTCAGGTAAAACGGCTGAAATATCCTTTATTTTCGGGCAAAAAGAGAGAAATTTTCCTTATTTTGGGGCAAAATTGCAGAAATTTCCTTTATTATGGGAAAAAATTGCAGAAATTTCCCTTATTTTAGGGCAAAATTGCAGGAATTTCACTTATTTCAGAGAAATAAAGCAATTTTTTTTATTCTGGGGCAAAAAGGCAGGAATTCCCATTATTTTGGGGCAAAAAGGCAGAAATTCACCTTATTTTGGTGTAAAATTGCAGAAATTTCACATATTTCATGGCAAAAAGGCAGAAATTCCTAATATTTTGTGGCAAAAATGCAGAAATTCCCCTTATTTTGAGGTAAAAAGGCTGGAATTCCTTTTATTTGGGGGGAAAAAGGCAGATATTTCCCTTATGTTGGGGCAAAATTGCAGAAATTTCACTTATTTCAGGAAAAAAAGGCAGAAATGTTCTTTATTTTGGGGCAAAAAGACAGAAATTCTCTTTGTTTTGGGAAAAAAGACAGAAATTCCACTTATTTAGAGGAAAAAAGAAGAAATTTCGTTATTTTGGAGCAAAAATGAAGAAATTTCCCTTTTTTATGGCAAAAAGGTATGCATTCCCCTTATTTTCGGGCAAAAAGGCAGAAATTCCCCTTATTTTGGGGCAAAAAGATGAAATCCCTAATTTTTGTCTAAAATTGAAGAAATTTCACTTATTTCGGGAGAAATAAGCAGAAATTCCAATTAATTTCGGGCAAAAAGAAAGAAATGACCCGTATTTTGGAGCAAAATTGCAGAAATTCCCGTAATATTGGTGCAAAAATGCAGAAATTCCCTTTATTTTGGGGCAAAAAGCAGAAATTTTACATATTTTGGTGCAAAAATCAGAAATTTCTCTTATTTTGAGGTAAAATGCTGAAATTCCTCATATTTTGGGCCAAAAGGCAAAAATTTCCCTTATTTTGGGGCAAATTTGCAGAAATTTCTCTTATTTGAGGGTAATAAGTAAGAAATTTACCTAATTTTGGGGCAAAAAGACAGAAATTCCCTTTGTTTTAGGGGAGAAAGACAGAAATTCCACTTATTTAGAGGTAAAAAGGCAAAAGTTCCCCTTATTTTGGAGCAAAAATGAAGAAATTTTCCTTTTTTATGGCAAAATGTATGCATTCTTCTTATTTTCGAACAAAAAGGCAGAAATTCCCCATATTTTGGGGCAAAAAGCAGAAATTCCCCTTATTTTGGCGCAAAATTGCAGAAATTTCCATAATTGTGGGGCAAAAAAACAGAAATTCCCCTTATTTGGAGGCAAAATTGCAGAAATTTCCCTTATTATGGGAAAAAATTGCAGAAATTTCCCTTATTTTAGAGCAAAATTGCAGAAATTTCACTAATTGTGGGGCAAAAAGGCAGAAATTCTCCATATTTTGGGGCAAAACTCATTAATTCCACTTATTTTGGAGCAAAATTCCAGAAATTTTCCTTATTTTGGGGCAAAATTGCAGAAATGTCACTTATTATGGGGCAAAATTGCAGAAATTTCACTTATTTCAGGGAAAAAAGGAAGAAATTTTCCTTATTTTGGGGCAAAAAGTTAGACATTCCTAATATTTTGTGCCAAAATTCAGAAATTCCTTATATTTTGTAGTAAAAAGTCTGAAATTCCCCTTTTTTGGGGGCAAAAAGCTAGAAATTTCCCTTATATTGGTGCAAAATTGCAGAAATTTCACTTATTTCAAGGTAATAAGTCAGAAATTTTCCTTATTTTGGGGCAAAAAAGACAGAAATTCCCTTTGTTTTTGGGGAAAAAGACAGAAATTCCACTTATTTAGAGGCAAAGAAGCAGAAATTTCTCTTATTTTGGAGCAAAAATGAAGAAATTTCCCTTTTTTATGGCAAAAAGGTATGCATTCTTCTTATTTTCGGGGAAAAAGGCAGAAATTCCCCATATTTTGGGGCAAAAGGCAGAAATTCCCATTATTTTGGGGCAAAAAGGCACAAATTTAACTTATTTTTGGGCAAAATTGCAGAAATTTCATTTATTTTAAGGCAAAAAGTCAGAAATTCTACTTATTTTGCGGCAAAAAGCAGAAATTTCTTTTATTATGGTACAAAATTGAAGAAATTTTCCTTATTTTGAAACAAAAAGGCAGAAATTCCCCATATTTTGGGGCAAAAGGCAGAAATTCTACTTATTTTGAGGTAAAATGCAGAAATTCCCCTTATTTAGAGGTAAAATGCAGAAATTCCCCAAATATTGGGGGAAATTCAAAAATTCCCTTTATTTTGGGGCTAAAAGGAAGAAATTAACCGTATTTTGAAGCAAAATTGCAGAAATTCTCATAATTTTCGGGCAAAAAGGCAAAAATTCTTATTTTGGGGCAAAAAGACAGAGAATCTCCTTTTTTCGAAAGCATAAAGTCAGAAATTTCTCTTATTTTGGGGGAAAATTTCAGAAATTTCCTTTACATTGGGGCAAAATTGCAGAAATTTCCCTCATTTTGAGGCAAAATTGCAGAAATTTCACTTATTTCAGAAAAAAGGCAGAAATTTTCTTATTTTGGAGCAAAAAGGCAGAAATTTCTTTTATTTTGGTACAAAATTGCAGAAATTTTTCTTATTTTGCGGTAAAAAGGCAGAAATTCCGTATATTTTGTGGCAAAAAAGCAGAAATTTCCTTTATTTTGAGGTAATAAGGTTGAAATTCCCCTTATTTTGGGGCAAAAAGGCAGAAATTCCCCTTATTTTGGGGTAAAATTGCAGAAATTTCAAATATTTCAGGGCAAAATGGCAGAAATTCCCCTTATTTTGGGGCAAAAAGATGAAATCCCTAATTTTTGGCGAAAATTGAAGAAATTTCACTTATTTCGGGACTAAAAGACAGAAATTCCAATTAATTTCGGACAAAAAGGCAGAAATAACCCGTATTTTGGAGCAAAATTGCAGAAATTCCCCTAATATTGGTGCAAAAATGCAGAAATTCCCTTTCTTATGGGGCAAAAAGGCAGAAATTCTCCATATTTTGGTGCAAAAATCAGAAATTTCCCTTATTTTGAGGTAAAATTCTCAAATTCCCCAAATTTTAGGGCAAAAGTCAAAAATTTCCCTTATTTTGGGGCAAATTTGCAGAAATTTCACTTATTTCAGGGTAATAAGTCAGAAATTTTCCTTATTTTGAGGCAAAAAAGACAGAAATTCCCTTTGTTTTTGGGGAAAAACTGAAATTCCACTTATTTAGAGGCAAAAAGGCAAAAGTTCCCCTTATTTTGGAGCAAAAATGAAGAAATTTCCCTTTTTTATGGCAAAAAGGTATGCATTCTTTTTATTTTCGGGCAAAAAGGCAGAAATTCCCCAAATTTTGTGGCAAAAAGCAGAATTTCCACTTATTTTGGGGCAAAAAGGCAGAAATTTCCCTTATATTTGGGCAAAATTTCAGAAATTTCACTTATTTCACAGTAATAAGTCAGAAATTTTCTTTATTTTGGGGCAAAAAAGACAGAAATTTCTTTTGTTTTGGAGGAAAAAGAAAGAAATTCCACTTATTTAGAGGCAAAAAAGCTGGAATTCCCCTTATTTTGGAGCAAAAATGAAGAAATTTACCTTTTTAATGGCAAAAAGTTATGCATTCTTCTTTTTTTCGGGCAAAAAGGCAGATATTCCCCATATTTTGGGGCAAAAGTCAGAAATTCCCTTTATTTTGGGGCAAAAAGGATAAAATTTCCCTTATTTTTGGGCAAAATTGCAGAAATTTCATTTATTTCAGGGCAAAAATTCAGAAATTGCCCTTATTTTTGGGCAAAAAGCAGAAATTTCTTTTATTATGGTACAAAATTGAAGAAATTTTCCTTATTTTGGAACAAAAAAGCAGAAATTCCCCATATTTTGGGGCAAATGGCAGAAATTTTTCTTATTTTGAGGTAAAATGCAGAAATTCCCCTTATTTAAAGGTAAAATGAAGAAATTCCCCAAATAATGGGGAAAAATGCAGAAATTCCCTTTATTTTGTGGCTAAAAGGCAGAAATTAACCGTATTTTAAAGCAAAATTGCAGAAATTCTCATAATTTTCGAGCAAAAAGGCAGAAATTCTCCTTATTTTGGGGCAAAAAGACAGAAAATCTCCTTTTTTCGAGAGCAAACAGTCAGAAATTCCCCTTATTTTGGGGCAAAATTGCAGAAATTTCTTTTACATTGGGGCAAAATTGCAGAAATTTCCCTTATTTTGGGGCTAAATTGCAGAAATTTCACTCATTTCTGGGTAATAAGTCAGAAATTCTCCTTATTTTGATGCAAAAAAGACAGAAATTCCCTTTGATTTGGGGAAAAAAGACAGAAATTCCACTTATTTAGAGGCAAAAAGGCAGAAATTCCCCTTATTTTGGAGCAAAAATGAAGAAATTTCCATTTTTATGGCAAAAAGGTATGCATTCCCATTATTTTCAGGCAAAAAGGCAAAAATTTCCTGTATTTTGGAGCAAAATTGCAGAAATTCCCCTAATTTTGGAGCAAAAGGCAGAAATTCCCTTTATTTTGGGGCAAAAATCTGAAATTCCCCTTATTTTGGGGCAAAATTCAAGAAATTTCCTATATTTTGTGGCAAAATTGCAGGAATTTACCTTATTTGGGGCAAAATTGCAGAAATTTCCCTTATTTGGGGCAAAATTGCAGAAATTTCACTTATTTTCAGGTAAAAAGGCTGAAATTTCCTTTATTTTGGGGCAAAAAGGGAGAAATTCCCCTTATTTTGGGGCAAAATTGCAGAAATTTCCTTTATTATGGGAAAAAATTGCAGAAATTTCCCTTATTTTAGGGCAAAATTGCAGAAATTTCACTTATTTCAAAGAAATAAAGCAAAGATTATTCTTATTTTGGGGCAAAAAGGCAGAAATTCCCATTATTTTGGGGCAAAAAGGCAGAAATTCACCTTATTTTGGGGTAAAATTGCAGAAATTTCACATATTTCATGGCAAAATGGCAGAAATTCCTAATATTTTGTGGCAAAAATGCAGAAATTTCCCTTATTTTGCGGTAAAAAGGCTGGAATTCCCCTTATTTAGGGGCAAAAAGGCAGAAATTTCCCTTATGTTGTGGCAAAATTGCAGAAATTTCACTTATTTCAGGGAAAAAAGGCAGAAATGTTCTTTATTTTTTGGCAAAAAGACAGAAATTCTCTTTGTTTTGGGAAAAAAGTCAGAAATTCCACTTATTTAGAGGCAAAAAAGAAGAAATTTCGTTATTTTGGAGCAAAAATGAAGAAATTTCTCTTTTTTATGGCAAAAAGGTATGCATTCCTCTTATTTTCAGGCAAAAAGGCAGAAATTCCCCTTATTTTGGGGCAAAAAGATGAAATTCCTAATTTTTGGCTAAAATTGAAGAAATTTCACTTATTTCGGGAAAAAAAGGCAGAAATTCCAATTAATTTCGGGCAAAAAGGAAGAAATGACCCGAATTTTGGAGCAAAATTGCAGAAATTCCCCTAATATTGGTGCAAAAATGCAGAAATTCCCTTTATTTTGGGGCAAAAAGGCAGAAATTGTCCATATTTTGGTGCAAAAATCAGAAATTTCCTTTATTTTGAGGTAAAATGATGAAATTCCCCATATTTTGGGCCAAAAGGCAAAAATTTCCCTTATTTTGGGGCAAATTTGCAGAAATTTCACTTATATGAGGGTAATAAGTAAGAAATTTTCCTTATTTTGGGGCAAAAAAGACAGAAATTCCATTTGTTTTAGGGGAAAAAGACAGATATTCCACTTATTTAGAGGGAAAAAGGCAAAAGTTCCCCTTATTTTGGAGCAAAAATGAAGAAATTTTCCTTTTTTATAGCAAAAAGGTATGCATTCTTCTTATTTTCGAACAAAAAGGCAGAAATTCCCATTATTTTGGGGCAAAAAGCAGAAATTTCCCTTATTTTGGGGCAAAATTGCAGAAATTTCCCTAATTGTGTGGAAAAAAAACAGAAATTCCCTTTATTTGAAGGCAAAATAGCAGAAATTTCCCTTATTATGGAGAAAAATTGCAGAAATTTCTTTTTTTTTAGGGCAAAATTGCAGAAATTTCACACATTGTGGGGCAAAAAGGCAGAAATTCTCAATATTTTGGGGCAAAACTCAGAAATTCCACTTATTTTGGGGCAAAATTCTAGAAATTTCCCTTATTTTGGGGCAAAATTGCAGAAATTTCACTTATTTTGGGGCAAAAACGCAGAAATTTCTAATATTTTGTGCCAAAATTCAGAAATTCCTTATATTTTGAGGTAAAAAGGCTGAAATTCCCCTTATTTGGGGGCAAAAAGGTAGAAATTTCCCTTATATTGGGGCAAAATTGCAGAAATTTCCCTTATTTTAGGGCAAAATTGCAGAAATTTCACTAATTGTGGGGCAAAAAGGCAGAAATTCTTAATATTTTGGGGCAAAACTCAGAAATTCCACTTATTTATGGGCAAAATTCCAGAAATTTCCCTTATTTTGGGGCAAAATTGCAGATATTTCACTTATTTTGGGGAAAAATTGCAGAAATTTCACTTGTTTCAGGGAAAAAAGGCAGAAATTTTCCTTATTTTGGGATAAAAAGGCAGAAATTCCTAATATTTTGTGCTAAATTCAGAAATTCCTTATATTTTGAGGTAAAAAGGCTTAAATTCCCCTTATTTTGGGGCAAAAAGGTAGAAATTTTCCTTATATTGGGGCAAAATTGCAGAAATTTCACTTATTTCAAGGTAATAAGTCAGAAATTTTCTTTATTTTGGTGCAAAAAAGACAGGAATTCCCTTTGTTTTGGGGGAAAAAGACAGCAATTCCACTTATTTAGAGGCAAAGAAGCAAAAATTTCGCTTATTTTGGAGCAAAAATGAAGAAATTTCCCTTTTTTATGGCAAAAAGGTATGCATTCTTCTTATTTTCGGAGAAACAGGCAGAAATTTCCCATATTTTGGGGCAAAAGGCAGAAATTCCCATTATTTTGGGGCAAAAGGCACAAATTTAACTTATTTTTGGGCAAAATTGCAGAAATTTCATTTATTTCAAGGCAAAAAGTCAGAAATTCCCATTATTTTGGGGTAAAAAGCAGAAATTTCTTTTATTATGGTACAAACTGAAGAAATTTTCCTTATTTTAGAACAAAAAGGCAGAAATTCCCCATATTTTGGGGCAAAAGGCAGAAATTCTTTCTATTTTGAGGTAAAATGCAGAAATTCCCCAAATATTGGGGAAAAATGCAGAAATTCTCTTTATTTTGGGGCTAAAAGGAAGAAATTAACCGTATTTTGAAGCAAAATTGCAGAAAGTCTCATAATTTTCGGGCAAAAAGGCAGAAAATCTTATTTTGGGGCAAAAAAACAGAAAATCTCCTTTTTTCGGGAGCATAAAGTCAGAAATTTCCGTTATTTTGGGGCAAAATTGCAGAAATTTTCTATACATTGGGGCAAAATTGCAGAAATTTCCCTTATTTTGAGGCAAAATTGCAGAAATTTTACTTATTTCAGAAAAAAGGCAGAAATTTTCTTATTTTGAAGCAAAAAGGCAGAAATTTCTTTTATTTTGGTACAAAATTGCAGAAATTTTTCTTATTTTGAGGCAAAAACCCAGAAATTCCTCATATTTTGGGGCAAAAAGAAAGAAATTCCCCTTATTTTAAGGTAAAAAGCTGAAATTCCCCTTATTTTCGGGTAAAAAGTCAGAAATTCCCCTTATTTTGGTGCAAAAAGACAGAAATTTTGTTTATTTTTAGGGAAAAGGCAGAAATTGCACTTATTTTGAGTCAAAAATGCGGAAAATCCACATATTTTGGGGCAAAAATGAAAAAATTTCCCTTTTTTATGGCAAAAAGGAAAACATTCCCTTTATTTTCGGGCAAAAAGGCAGAAATTCCCCATATTTTGGAACAAAATTGCAGAACTTCCCCTAATTTTGGGGCAAAAGTCAGAAATTCCCTATATTTTGGGGCAAAAATCAGAAATTCCCCTTACTTTGGGGCTAAATTCCAGAAATTTTCTTTATTTTGGAGCAAAATTGCAGGAATTTACCTTGTTTTGGAACATAATTGCAAATTTCTCTTATTTGGGGCAAAATTGCAGAAATTTCTCTTATTTTCAGGTAAAAAGTCTGAAATTTCCTTTATTTTGGGCAAAAAGTAAGAAATTCCTCTTATTTTGGGGCAATATTGCAGAAATTTTCCTTATTTTGTATCAAAAAGGCAGAAATTCCGTATATTTTGTGGCAAAAAGGCAGAAATTTCCTTTATTTTGAGGTAATAAGGTTGAAATTCACATTATTTTTTGGGGCAAAAAGGCAGAAATTCCCTTTATTTTGGGGTAAAATTGCAGAAATTTCAAATATTTCAGGGCAAAATGGCAGAAATTCCCCTTATTTTGGGGCAAAAAGATGAAAACCCTAATTTTTGGCATAAATTGAAGAAATTACACATATTTCGGGACAAAAAGCCAGAAATTCCAATTAATTTCGGGCAAAAAGGCAGAAATGACCCATATTTGGAGCAAAATTGCAGAAATTCCTTTAATATTGGTGCAAAAATGCAGAAATTCCCTTTATTATGGGGCAAAATTCAGAAATTCTCCATATTTTGGTGCAAAAATCAGAAATTTCCCTTATTTTGAAGTAAAATTCTCAAATTCCCCAAATTTTAGGGCAAAAGGCAAAAATTTCCCTTATTTTGGGGCAAATTTGCAGAAATTTCACTTATTTCAGGGTAATAAGTCAGAAATTTTTCTGATTTTGAGGCAAAAAATACAGAAATTCCCTTTGTTTTGGGGGAAAAACAGAAATTCCACTTATTTAGAGGCAAAAAGGCAAAAGTTCCCCTTATTTTGGAGCAAAAATGAAGAAATTTTCCTTTTTTATGGCAAAAAGGTATGCATTCTTTTTATTTTTGGGCAAAAAAGCAGAAATTCCCCAAATTTTGGGGTAAAAGGCAGAAATTCCACTTATTTTGGGGCAAAATTGCAGAAATTTCTCTTATTTTGGGGCAAAATTGCAGAAATTTCACTTATTTTGGGGCAAAATTGCAGAAATTTCACTTATTTCAAGGTAATAAGTCAGAAATTCTCCTTATTTTGGGGCAAAAAAGACAGAAATTCCCTTTGTTTTGGGGGAAAAAGACAGAAATACCACTTATTTACAGGCAAAGAATTAGAAATTTCGCTTATTTTGGAGAAAAAATGAAGAAATTTCCCTTTTTTATGGCAAAAAGGTATGCATTCTTCTCATTTTCGGGGAAACAGGCAGAAATTCCTTATATTTTGGGGCAAAAGGCAGAAATTCCCATTATTTTGGGGCAAAAAGGCACAAATTTAACTTATTTTTAGGCAAAATTGCAGAAATTTCATTTATTTCAGGGCAAAAAGTCAGAAATTACCCTTATTTTGGGGCAAAAATCAGAAATTTCTTTTATTATGGTACAAAATTGAAGAAATTTTCCTTATTTTGGAACAAAAAGGCAGAAATTCCCCATATTTTGGGGCAAAAGGCAGAAATTCTTCTTATTTTGAGGTAAAATGCAGAAATTCCCCTTATTTAGAGGTAAAATGCAGAAATTCCCCAAATATTGGGGGAAAATGCAGAAATTCCCTTTATTTTTGGGCTAAAAAGAAGAAATTAACCATATTTTGAAGCAAAATTGCAGAAATTCTCATAATTTTCGGGCAAAAAGGCAGAAATTCTTATTTTGGGGCAAAAAGACAGTAAATCTCGTTTTTTCGTGAGCATAAAGTCAGAAATTTCCCTTATTTTGGGGCAAAATTGCAGAAATTTCCTTTACATTGGGGCAAAATTGCAGAAATTTCCCTTATTTTGAGGCAAAATTGCAGAAATTTCACTTATTTCAGAAAAAAGGCAGAAATTTTCTTATTTTGGGGCAAAAATGCAGAAATTTCTTTTATTTTGGTACAAAATTGCAGAAATTTTTCTTATTTTGGGGCAAAAAGGCAGAAATTCCCCATATTTTGGGGCAAAAAGGAAGACATTCCTGTTATTTTGAGATAAAAAGGCTGAAATTCCCCTTATTTTCGGGCAAAATGTCAGAAATTCCCCTTATTTTGGTGCAAAAAGATAGAAATTTTGTTTATTTTTAGGGAAAAGGCAGAAATTGCACTTATTTTGAGTCAAAAAGGCAGAAAATCCCCATATTTTGGGGCAAAAATGAAGAAATTTCCCTTTTTTATGGCAAAAAGGTAAACATTCCCTTTATTTTCGGGCAAAAAGGCAGAAATTCCCCATATTTTGGGGCAAAAGGCAGAAATTCCCATTATTTTGGGGCAAAAAGGCACAAATTTAACTTATTTTTAGGCAAAATTGCAGAAATTTCATTTATTTCAGTGCAAAAAGTCAGAAATTACCCTTATTTTGGGGCAAAAATCAGAAATTTCTTTTATTATGGTACAAAATTGAAGAAATTTTCCTTATTTTGGAACAAAAAGGCAGAAATTCCCCATATTTTGGGGCAAAAGGCAGAAATTCTTCTTATTTTGAGGTAAAATGCAGAAATTCCCCTTATTTAGAGGTAAAATGCAGAAATTCCCCAAATATTGGGGGAAAATGCAGAAATTCCCTTTATTTTTGGGCTAAAAAGAAGAAATTAACCATATTTTGAAGCAAAATTGCAGAAATTCTCATAATTTTCGGGCAAAAAAGCAGAAATTCTTATTTTGGGGCAAAAAGACAGTAAATCTCGTTTTTTCGGGAGCATAAAGTCAGAAATTTCCCTTATTTTGGGGCAAAATTGCAGAAATTTCACTTATTTTGGGGCAAAATTGCAGAAATTTCACTTATTTCAAGGTAATAAGTCAGAAATTCTTCTTATTTTGGGGCAAAAAAGACAGAAATTCCCTTTGTTTTGGGGGAAAAAGACAGAAATACCACTTATTTACAGGCAAAGAAGTAGAAATTTCGCTTATTTTGGAGAAAAAATGAAGAAATTTCCCTTATTTATGGCAAAAAGTTATGCATTATTCTCATTTTCGGGGAAACAAGCAGAAATTCCCCATATTTTGGGGCAAAAGGCAGAAATTTCCTTTACATTGGGGCAAAATTGCAGAAATTTAACTTATTTTGAGGCAAAATTGCAGAAATTTCATTTATTTCAGGGCAAAAAGTCAGAAATTCCCCTTATTTTGTGGCAAAAATCAGAAATTTCTTTTATTATGGTACAAAATTGCAGAAATTTTCCTTATTTTGGAACAAAAAGGCAGAAATTCCCCATATTTTGGGGCAAAAAGGAAAATTCCTGTTATTTTGAGATAAAAAGGCTGAAATTCCCCTTATTTTCGGGCAAAATGTCAGAAATTCCCCTTTTTTGGTGCAAAAAGACAGAAATTTTGTTTTATTTTTAGGGAAAAGGCAGAAATTGCACTTATTTTGAGTCAAAAAGGCAGAAAATCCCCATATTTTGGGGCAAAAATGAAGAAATTTCCCTTTTTTATGGCAAAAAGGTAAACATTCCCTTTATTTTCGGGCAAAAAGGCAGAAATTCCCCATATTTTGGAGCAAAATTGCAGAAATTCCCCTAATTTTGGAGCAAAAGGCAGAAATTCCCTTTACTTTGGGGCAAAAATCAGAAATTCCCCTTATTTTGGGACAAAATTTCAGAAATTTTCTTTATTTTGGGGCAAAATTGCAGGAATTTACCTTATTTTAGAACAAAATTACAGAAATTTCTCTTATTTGGTGCAAAATTGCAGAAATTTCTCTTATTTTCAGGTAAAAAGTCTGAAATTTTCTTTATTTTGGGCAAAAAGGGAGAAATTCCTTTTATTTTGGGGCAAAAAGGCAGAAATTCCCCTTATTTTGGGGTAAAATTGCAGAAATTTCAAATATTTCAGGGCAAAATGGCAGAAATTCCCCTTATTTTGGGGCAAAAAGATGAAAACCCTAATTTTTGGCATAAATTGAAGAAATTACACTTATTTCGGGACAAAAAGCCAGAAATTCCAATTAATTTCGGGCAAAAAGGCAGAAATGACCCGTATTTTGGAGCAAAATTGCAGAAATTCCCCTAATATTGGTGCAAAAATGCAGAAATTAACTTTATTATGGGGCAAAAAGGCAGAAATTCTCCATATTTTGGTGCAAAAATCAGAAATTTCCCTCATTTTGAGGTAAAATTCTCAAATTCCCCAAATTTTAGGGCAAAAGGCAAAAATTTCCCTTATTTTGGGGCAAATTTGCAGAAATTTTACTTATTTCAGGGTAATAAGTCAGAAATTTTCCTGATTTTGAGGCAAAAAATACAGAAATTCCCTTTGTTTTGGGGGAAAAACAGAAATTCCACTTATTTAGAGGCAAAAAGGCAAAAGTTCCCCTTATTTTGGAGCAAAAATGAAGAAATTTCCCTTTTTTATGGCAAAAAGGTATGCATTTTTTTTTATTTTTGGGCAAAAATGCAGAAATTCCCCAAATTTTGGGGCAAAAGGCAGAAATTCCACTTATTTTGGGGCAAAATTGCAGAAATTTCCCTTATTTTGGGGCAAAATTGCAGAAATTTCACTTATTTTGGGGCAAAATTGCAGAAATTTCACTTATTTCAAGGTAATAAGTCAGAAATTCTCCTTATTTTGGGGCAAAAAAGACAGAAATTCCCTTTGTTTTGGGGGAAAAAATACAGAAATTCCACCTATTTACAGGCAAAGAAGCAGAAATTTCGCTTATTTTGGAGAAAAAATGAAAAAATTTCCCTTTTTTATGGCAAAAAGGTATGCATTCTTCTCATTTTCGGGGAAACAGGCAGAAATTCCCCATATTTTGGGGCAAAAGGCAGAAATGCCCATTATTTTGGGGCAAAAAGGCACAAATTTAACTTATTTTTAGGCAAAATTGCAGAAATTTCATTTATTTCAGGGCAAAAAGTCAGAAATTACCCTTATTTTGGGGCAAAAATCAGAAATTTCTTTTATTATGGTACAAAATTGAAGAAATTTTCCTTATTTTGGAACAAAAAGGCAGAAATTCCCCATATTTTGGGGCAAAAGGCAGAAATTCTTCTTATTTTGAGGTAAAATGCAGAAATTCCCCTTATTTAGAGGTAAAATGCAAAAATTCCCCAAATATTGGGGGAAAATGCAGAAATTCCCTTTATTTTTGGGCTAAAAAGAAGAAATTAACCATATTTTGAAGCAAAATTGCAGAAATTCTCATAATTTTCGGACAAAAAGGCAGAAATTCTTATTTTGGGGCAAAAAGACAGTAAATCTCGTTTTTTCGGGAGCATAAAGTCAGAAATTTCCCTTATTTTGGGGCAAAATTGCAGATATTTTCTTTACATTGGGGCAAAATTGCAGAAATTTCCCTTATTTTGAGGCAAAATTGCAGAAATTTCACTTATTTCAGAAAAAAGGCAGAAATTTTCTTATTTTGGGGCAAAAATGCAGAAATTTCTTTTATTTTGGTACAAAATTGCAGAAATTTTTCTTATTTTGGGGCAAAAATGCAGAAATTCCCCATATTTTGGGGCAAAAAGGAAGAAATTCCTGTTATTTTGAGATAAAAATGCTGAAATTCCCCGTATTTTCGGGCAAAATGTCAGAAATTCCCCTTATTTTGGTGCAAAAAGACAGAAATTTTGTTTATTTTTAGGGAAAAGACAGTAATTGCACTTATTTTGAGTCAAAAAGGCGGAAAATCCCCATATTTTGGGGCAAAAATGAAGAAATTTCCCTTTTTTATGGCAAAAAGGTAAACATTCCCTTTATTTTCGGGCAAAAAGGCAGAAATTCCCCATATTTTGGAGCAAAATTGCAGAACTTCCCCTAATTTTGGGGCAAAAGTCAGAAATTCCCTATATTTTGGGGCAAAAATCAGAAATTCCCCTTACTTTGGGGCTAAATTCCAGAAATTTTCTTTATTTTGGGGCAAAATTGCAGGAATTTACCTTGTTTTGGAACATAATTGCAGAAATTTCTCTTATTTGGGGCAAAATTGCAGAAATTTCTCTTATATTCAGGTAAAAAGTCTGAAATTTCCTTTATTTTGGGCAAAAAGTAAGAAATTCCTCTTATTTTGGGGCAAAATTGCAGAAATTTTCCTTATTTTGTGGCAAAAAGGCAGAAATTCCGTATATTTTGTGGCAAAAAGGCAGAAATTTCCTTTATTTTGAGGTAATAAGGTTGAAATTCACATTATTTTTTGGGGCAAAAAGGCAGAAATTCCCCTTATTTTGGAGTAAAATTGCAGAAATTTCAAATATTTCAGGGCAAAATGGCAGAAATTCCACTTATTTTGGAGCAAAAAATGAAATCTCTAATTTTTGGCGAAAATTGAAGAAATTTCACTTATTTCGGGACAAAAAGCCAGAAATTCCATTTAATTTCAGGCAAAAAGGCAGAAATGACCCATATTTGGAGCAAAATTGCAGAAATTCCTTTAATATTGGTGCAAAAATGCAGAAATTCCCTTTATTATGGGGCAAAATTCAGAAATTCTCCATATTTTGGTGCAAAAATCAGAAATTTCCCTTATTTTGAAGTAAAATTCTCAAATTCCCCAAATTTTAGGGCAAAAGGCAAAAATTTCCCTTATTTTGGGGCAAATTTGCAGAAATTTCACTTATTTCAGGGTAATAAGTCAGAAATTTTTCTGATTTTGAGGCAAAAAATACAGAAATTCCCTTTGTTTTGGGGGAAAAACAGAAATTCCACTTATTTAGAGGCAAAAAGGCAAAAGTTCCCCTTATTTTGGAGCAAAAATGAAGAAATTTTCCTTTTTTATGGCAAAAAGGTATGCATTCTTTTTATTTTTGGGCAAAAAAGCAGAAATTCCCCAAATTTTGGGGTAAAAGGCAGAAATTCCACTTATTTTGGGGCAAAATTGCAGAAATTTCTCTTATTTTGGGGCAAAATTGCAGAAATTTCACTTATTTTGGGGCAAAATTGCAGGAATTTCACTTATTTCAAGGTAATAAGTCAGAAATTCTCCTTATTTTGGGGCAAAAAAGACAGAAATTCCCTTTGTTTTGGGGGAAAAAGACAGAAATACCACTTATTTACAGGCAAAGAAGTAGAAATTTCGCTTATTTTGGAGAAAAAATGAAGAAATTTCCCTTTTTTATGGCAAAAAGGTATGCATTCTTCTCATTTTCGGGGAAACAGGCAGAAATTCCCCATATTTTGGGGCAAAAGGCAGAAATTCCCATTATTTTGGGGCAAAAAGGCACAAATTTAACTTATTTTTAGGCAAAATTGCAGAAATTTCATTTATTTCAGGGCAAAAAGTCAGAAATTCCCCTTATTTTGGGGCAAAAATCAGAAATTTCTTTTATTATGGTACAAAATTGAAGAAATTTTCCTTATTTTGGAACAAAAAGGCAGAAATTCCCCATATTTTGGGGCAAAAGGCAGAAATTCTTCTTATTTTGAGGTAAAATGCAGAAATTCCCCTTATTTAGAGGTAAAATGCAAAAATTCCCCAAATATTGGGGGAAAATGCAGAAATTCCCTTTATTTTTGGGCTAAAAAGAAGAAATTAACCATATTTTGAAGCAAAATTGCAGAAATTCTCATAATTTTCGGGCAAAAAGGCAGAAATTCTTATTTTGGGGCAAAAAGACAGTAAATCTCGTTTTTTCGTGAGCATAAAGTCAGAAATTTCCCTTATTTTGGGGCAAAATTGCAGAAATTTCCTTTACATTGGGGCAAAATTGCAGAAATTTCCCTTATTTTGAGGCAAAATTGCAGAAATTTCACTTATTTCAGAAAAAAGGCAGAAATTTTCTTATTTTGGGGCAAAAATGCAGAAATTTCTTTTATTTTGGTACAAAATTGCAGAAATTTTTCTTATTTTTGGGCAAAAAGGCAGAAATTCCCCATATTTTGGGGCAAAAAGGAAGAAATTCCTGTTATTTTGAGATAAAAAGGCTGAAATTCCCCTTATTTTCGGGCAAAATGTCAGAAATTCCCCTTATTTTGGTGCAAAAAGACAGAAATTTTGTTTATTTTTAGGGAAAAGGCAGAAATTGCACTTATTTTGAGTCAAAAAGGCAGAAAATCCCCATATTTTGGGGCAAAAATGAAGAAATTTCCCTTTTTTATGGCAAAAAGGTAAACATTCCCTTTATTTTCGGGCAAAAAGGCAGAAATTCCCCATATTTTGGGGCAAAAGGCAGAAATTCCCATTATTTTGGGGCAAAAAGGCACAAATTTAACTTATTTTTAGGCAAAATTGCAGAAATTTCATTTATTTCAGTGCAAAAAGTCAGAAATTACCCTTATTTTGGGGCAAAAATCAGAAATTTCTTTTATTATGGTACAAAATTGAAGAAATTTTCCTTATTTTGGAACAAAAAGGCAGAATTTCCCCATATTTTGGGGCAAAAGGCAGAAATTCTTCTTATTTTGAGGTAAAATGCAGAAATTCCCCTTATTTAGAGGTAAAATGCAGAAATTCCCCAAATATTGGGGGAAAATGCAGAAATTCCCTTTATTTTTGGGCTAAAAAGAAGAAATTAACCATATTTTGAAGCAAAATTGCAGAAATTCTCATAATTTTCGGGCAAAAAGGCAGAAATTCTTATTTTGGGGCAAAAAGACAGTAAATCTCGTTTTTTCGGGAGCATAAAGTCAGAAATTTCCCTTATTTTGGGGCAAAATTGCAGAAATTTCACTTATTTCAAGGTAATAAGTCAGAAATTCTTCTTATTTTGGGGCAAAAAAGACAGAAATTCCCTTTGTTTTGGGGGAAAAAGACAGAAATACCACTTATTTACAGGCAAAGAAGTAGAAATTTCGCTTATTTTGGAGAAAAAATGAAGAAATTTCCCTTTTTTATGGCAAAAAGGTATGCATTATTCTCATTTTCGGGGAAACAGGCAGAAATTCCCCATATTTTGGGGCAAAAGGCAGAAATTTCCTTTACATTGGGGCAAAATTGCAGAAATTTAACTTATTTTGAGGCAAAATTGCAGAAATTTCATTTATTTCAGGGCAAAAAGTCAGAAATTCCCCTTATTTTGGGGCAAAAATCAGAGATTTCTTTTATTATGGTACAAAATTGCAGAAATTTTCCTTATTTTGGAACAAAAAGGCAGAAATTCCCCATATTTTGGGGCAAAAAGGAAGAAATTCCTGTTATTTTGAGATAAAAAGGCTGAAATTCCCCTTATTTTCGGGCAAAATGTCAGAAATTCCCCTTATTTTGGTGCAAAAAGACAGAAATTTTGTTTTATTTTTAGGGAAAAGGCAGAAATTGCACTTATTTTGAGTCAAAAAGGCGGAAAATCCCCATATTTTGGGGCAAAAATGAAGAAATTTCCCTTTTTTATGGCAAAAAGGTAAACATTCCCTTTATTTTCGGGCAAAAAGGCAGAAATTCCCCATATTTTGGAGCAAAATTGCAGAAATTCCCCTAATTTTGGAGCAAAAGGCAGAAATTCCCTTTACTTTGGGGCAAAAATCAGAAATTCCCCTTATTTTGGGACAAAATTTCAGAAATTTTCTTTATTTTGGGGCAAAATTGCAGGAATTTACCTTATTTTAGAACAAAATTACAGAAATTTCTCTTATTTGGTGCAAAATTGCAGAAATTTCTCTTATTTTCAGGTAAAAAGTCTGAAATTTTCTTTATTTTGGGCAAAAAGGGAGAAATTCCTTTTATTTTGGGGCAAAAAGGCAGAAATTCCCCTTATTTTTGGGTAAAATTGCAGAAATTTCAAATATTTCAGGGCAAAATGGCACAAATTCCCCTTATTTTGGGGCAAAAAGATGAAAACCCTAATTTTTGGCATAAATTGAAGAAATTACACTTATTTCGAGACAAAAAGCCAGAAATTCCAATTAATTTCGGGCAAAAAGGCAGAAATGACCCGTATTTTGGAGCAAAATTGCAGAAATTCCCCTAATATTGGTGCAAAAATGCAGAAATTAACTTTATTATGGGGCAAAAAGGCAGAAATTCTCCATATTTTGGTGCAAAAATCAGAAATTTCCCTCATTTTGAGGTAAAATTCTCAAATTCCCCGAATTTTAGGGCAAAAGGCAAAAATTTCCCTTATTTTGGGGCAAATTTGCAGAAATTTTACTTATTTCAGGGTAATAAGTCAGAAATTTTCCTGATTTTGAGGCAAAAAATACAGAAATTCCCTTTGTTTTGGGGGAAAAACAGAAATTCCACTTATTTAGAGGCAAAAAGGCAAAAGTTCCCCTTATTTTGGAGCAAAAATGAAGAAATTTCCCTTTTTTATGGCAAAAAGGTATGCATTTTTTTTATTTTTGGGCAAAAAGGCAGAAATTTTCCAAATTTTGGGGCAAAAGGCAGAAATTCCACTTATTTTGGGGCAAAATTGCAGAAATTTCCCTTATTTTGGGGCAAAATTGCAGAAATTTCACTTATTTTGGGGCAAAATTGCAGAAATTTCACTTATTTCAAGGTAATAAGTCAGAAATTCTCCTTATTTTGGGGCAAAAAAGACAGAAATTCCCTTTGTTTTGGGGGAAAAAGACAGAAATTCCACCTATTTACAGGCAAAGAAGCAGAAATTTCGCTTATTTTGGAGAAAAAATGAAAAAATTTCCCTTTTTTAAGGCAAAAAGGTATGCATTCTTCTCATTTTCGGGGAAACAGGCAGAAATTCCCCATATTTTGGGGCAAAAGGCAGAAATTCCCATTATTTTGGGGCAAAAAGGCACAAATTTAACTTATTTTTAGGCAAAATTGCAGAAATTTCATTTATTTCAGGGCAAAAAGTCAGAAATTCCCCTTATTTTGGGGCAAAAATCAGAAATTTCTTTTATTATGGTACAAAATTGAAGAAATTTTCCTTATTTTGGAACAAAAAGGCAGAAATTCCCCATATTTTGGGGCAAAAGGCAGAAATTCTTCTTATTTTGAGGTAAAATGCAGAAATTCCCCTTATTTAGAGGTAAAATGCAAAAATTCCCCAAATATTGGGGGAAAATGCAGAAATTCCCTTTATTTTTGGGCTAAAAAGAAGAAATTAACCATATTTTGAAGCAAAATTGCAGAAATTCTCATAATTTTCGGACAAAAAGGCAGAAATTCTTATTTTGGGGCAAAAAGACAGTAAATCTCGTTTTTTCGGGAGCATAAAGTCAGAAATTTCCCTTATTTTGGGGCAAAATTGCAGATATTTCCTTTACATTGGGGCAAAATTGCAGAAATTTCCCTTATTTTGAGGCAAAATTGCAGAAATTTCACTTATTTCAGAAAAAAGGCAGAAATTTTCTTATTTTGGGGCAAAAATGCAGAAATTTCTTTTATTTTGGTACAAAATTGCAGAAATTTTTCTTATTTTGGGGCAAAAAGGCAGAAATTCCCCATATTTTGGGGCAAAAAGGAAGAAATTACTGTTATTTTGAGATAAAAAGGCTGAAATTCCCCTTATTTTCGGGCAAAATGTCAGAAATTCCCCTTATTTTGGTGCAAAAAGACAGAAATTTTGTTTATTTTTAGGGAAAAGGCAGAAATTGCACTTATTTTGAGTCAAAAAGGCGGAAAATCCCCATATTTTGGGGCAAAAATGAAGAAATTTCCCTTTTTTATGGCAAAAAGGTAAACATTCCCTTTATTTTCGGGCAAAAAGGCAGAAATTCCCCATATTTTGGAGCAAAATTGCAGAAATTCCCCTAATTTTGGAGCAAAAGGCAGAAATTCCCTTTATTTTGGGGCAAAAATCAGAAATTCCCCTTATTTTGGGACAAAATTTCAGAAATTTTCTTTATTTTGGGGCAAAATTGCAGGAATTTACCTTATTTTAGAACAAAATTACAGAAATTTCTCTTATTTGGTGCAAAATTGCAGAAATTTCTCTTATTTTCAGGTAAAAAGTCTGAAATTTTCTTTATTTTGGGCAAAAAGGGAGAAATTCCTTTTATTTTGGGGCAAAAAGGCAGAAATTCCCCTTATTTTGGGGTAAAATTGCAGAAATTTCAAATATTTCAGGGCAAAATGGCAGAAATTCCCCTTATTTTGGGGCAAAAAGATGAAAACCCTAATTTTTGGCATAAATTGAAGAAATTACACTTATTTCGGGACAAAAAGCCAGAAATTCCAATTAATTTCGGGCAAAAAGGCAGAAATGACTCGTATTTTGGAGCAAAATTGCAGAAATTCCCCTAATATTGGTGCAAAAATGCAGAAATTAACTTTATTATGGGGCAAAAAGGCAGAAATTCTCCATATTTTGGTGCAAAAATCAGAAATTTCCCTCATTTTGAGGTAAAATTCTCAAATTCCCCAAATTTTAGGGCAAAAGGCAAAAATTTCCCTTATTTTGGGGCAAATTTGCAGAAATTTTACTTATTTCAGGGTAATAAGTCAGAAATTTTCCTGATTTTGAGGCAAAAAATACAGAAATTCCCTTTGTTTTGGGGGAAAAACAGAAATTCCACTTATTTAGAGGCAAAAAGGCAAAAGTTCCCCTTATTTTGGAGCAAAAATGAAGAACTTTCCCTTTTTTATGGCAAAAAGGTATGCATTTTTTTATTTTTGGGCAAAAAGGCAGAAATTCCCCAAATTTTGGGGCAAAAGGCAGAAATTCCACTTATTTTGGGGCAAAATTGCAGAAATTTCCCTTATTTTGGGGCAAAATTGCAGAAATTTCACTTATTTTGGGGCAAAATTGCAGAAATTTCACTTATTTCAAGGTAATAAGTCAGAAATTCTCCTTATTTTGGGGCAAAAAAGACAGAAATTCCCTTTGTTTTGTGGGAAAAAGACAGAAATTCCACCTATTTACAGGCAAAGAAGCAGAAATTTCGCTTATTTTGGAGAAAAAATGAAAAAATTTCCCTTTTTTATGGCAAAAAGGTATGCATTCTTCTCATTTTCGTGGAAACAGGCAGAAATTCCCCATATTTTGGGGCAAAAGGCAGAAATTCCCATTATTTTGGGGCAAAAAGGCACAAATTTAACTTATTTTTAGGCAAAATTGCAGAAATTTCATTTATTTCAGGGCAAAAAGTCAGAAATTCCCCTTATTTTGGGGCAAAAATCAGAAATTTCTTTTATTATGGTACAAAATTGAAGAAATTTTCCTTATTTTGGAACAAAAAGGCAGAAATTCCCCATATTTTGAGGCAAAAGGCAGAAATTCTTCTTATTTTGAGGTAAAATGCAGAAATTCCCCTTATTTAGAGGTAAAATGCAAAAATTCCCCAAATATTGGGGGAAAATGCAGAAATTCCCTTTATTTTTGGGCTAAAAAGAAGAAATTAACCATATTTTGAAGCAAAATTGCAGAAATTCTCATAATTTTCGGACAAAAAGGCAGAAATTCTTATTTTGGGGCAAAAAGACAGTAAATCTCGTTTTTTCGGGAGCATAAAGTCAGAAATTTCCCTTATTTTGGGGCAAAATTGCAGATATTTCCTGTACATTGGGGCAAAATTGCAGAAATTTCCCTTATTTTGAGGCAAAATTGCAGAAATTTCACTTATTTCAGAAAAAAAGGCAGAAATTTTCTTATTTTGGGGCAAAAATGCAGAAATTTCTTTTATTTTGGTACAAAATTGCAGAAATTTTTCTTATTTTGGGGCAAAAAGGCAGAAATTCCCCATATTTTGGGGCAAAAAGGAAGAAATTCCTGTTATTTTGAGATAAAAATGCTGAAATTCCCCTTATTTTCGGGCAAAATGTCAGAAATTCCCCTTATTTTGGTGCAAAAAGACAGAAATTTTGTTTATTTTTAGGGAAAAGGCAGTAATTGCACTTATTTTGAGTCAAAAAGGCGGAAAATCCCCATATTTTGGGGCAAAAATGAAGAAATTTCCCTTTTTTATGGCAAAAAGGTAAACATTCCCTTTATTTTCGGGCAAAAAGGCAGAAATTCCCCATATTTTGGAGCAAAATTGCAGAACTTCCCCTAATTTTGGGGCAAAAGTCAGAAATTCCCTATATTTTGGGGCAAAAATCAGAAATTCCCCTTACTTTGGGGCTAAATTCCAGAAATTTTCTTTATTTTGGGGCAAAATTGCAGGAATTTACCTTGTTTTGGAACATAATTGCAGAAATTTCTCTTATTTGGGGCAAAATTGCAGAAATTTCTCTTATATTCAGGTAAAAAGTCTGAAATTTCTTTTATTTTGGGCAAAAAGTAAGAAATTCCTCTTATTTTGGGGCAAAATTGCAGAAATTTTCCTTATTTTGTGGCAAAAAGGCAGAAATTCCGTATATTTTGTGGCAAAAAGGCAGAAATTTCCTTTATTTTGAGGTAATAAGGTTGAAATTCACATTATTTTTTGGGGCAAAAAGGCAGAAATTCCCCTTATTTTGGGGTAAAATTGCAGAAATTTCAAATATTTCAGGGCAAAATGGCAGAAATTCCACTTATTTTGGAGCAAAAAATGAAATCTCTAATTTTTGGCGAAAATTGAAGAAATTTCACTTATTTCGGGACAAAAAGCCAGAAATTCCATTTAATTTCAGGCAAAAAGGCAGAAATGACCCATATTTGGAGCAAAATTGCAGAAATTCCTTTAATATTGGTGCAAAAATGCAGAAATTCCCTTTATTATGGGGCAAAATTCAGAAATTCTCCATATTTTGGTGCAAAAATCAGAAATTTCCCTTATTTTGAAGTAAAATTCTCAAATTCCCCAAATTTTAGGGCAAAAGGCAAAAATTTCCCTTATTTTGGGGCAAATTTGCAGAAATTTCACTTATTTCAGGGTAATAAGTCAGAAATTTTTCTGATTTTGAGGCAAAAAATACAGAAATTCCCTTTGTTTTGGGGGAAAAACAGAAATTCCACTTATTTAGAGGCAAAAAGGCAAAAGTTCCCCTTATTTTGGAGCAAAAATGAAGAAATTTTCCTTTTTTATGGCAAAAAGGTATGCATTCTTTTTATTTTTGGGCAAAAAGGCAGAAATTCCCCAAATTTTGGGGCAAAAGGCAGAAATTCCACTTATTTTGGGGCAAAATTGCAGAAATTTCCCTTATTTTGGGGCAAAATTGCAGAAATTTCACTTATTTTGGGGCAAAATTGCAGAAATTTCACTTATTTCAAGGTAATAAGTCAGAAATTCTCCTTATTTTGGGGCAAAAAAGACAGAAATTCCCTTTGTTTTGTGGGAAAAAGACAGAAATTCCACCTATTTACAGGCAAAGAAGCAGAAATTTCGCTTATTTTGGAGAAAAAATGAAAAAATTTCCCTTTTTTATGGCAAAAAGGTATGCATTCTTCTCATTTTCGGGGAAACAGGCAGAAATTCCCCATATTTTGGGGCAAAAGGCAGAAATTCCCATTATTTTGGGGCAAAAAGGCACAAATTTAACTTATTTTTAGGCAAAATTGCAGAAATTTCATTTATTTCAGGGCAAAAAGTCAGAAATTCCCCTTATTTTGGGGCAAAAATCAGAAATTTCTTTTATTATGGTACAAAATTGAAGAAATTTTCCTTATTTTGGAACAAAAAGGCAGAAATTCCCCATATTTTGAGGCAAAAGGCAGAAATTCTTCTTATTTTGAGGTAAAATGCAGAAATTCCCCTTATTTAGAGGTAAAATGCAAAAATTCCCCAAATATTGGGGGAAAATGCAGAAATTCCCTTTATTTTTGGGCTAAAAAGAAGAAATTAACCATATTTTGAAGCAAAATTGCAGAAATTCTCATAATTTTCGGACAAAAAGGCAGAAATTCTTATTTTGGGGCAAAAAGACAGTAAATCTCGTTTTTTCGGGAGCATAAAGTCAGAAATTTCCCTTATTTTGGGGCAAAATTGCAGATATTTCCTTTACATTGGGGCAAAATTGCAGAAATTTCCCTTATTTTGAGGCAAAATTGCAGAAATTTCACTTATTTCAGAAAAAAGGCAGAAATTTTCTTATTTTGGGGCAAAAATGCAGAAATTTCTTTTATTTTGGTACAAAATTGCAGAAATTTTTCTTATTTTGGGGCAAAAAGGCAGAAATTCCCCATATTTTGGGGCAAAAAGGAAGAAATTCCTGTTATTTTGAGATAAAAAGGCTGAAATTCCCCTTATTTTCGGGCAAAATGTCAGAAATTCCCCTTATTTTGGTGCAAAAAGACAGAAATTTTGTTTATTTTTAGGGAAAAGGCAGAAATTGCACTTATTTTGAGTCAAAAAGGCGGAAAATCCCCATATTTTGGGGCAAAAATGAAGAAATTTCCCTTTTTTATGGCAAAAAGGTAAACATTCCCTTTATTTTCGGGCAAAAAGGCAGAAATTCCCCATATTTTGGAGCAAAATTGCCGAAATTCCCCTAATTTTGGAGCAAAAGGCAGAAATTCCCTTTATTTTGGGGCAAAAATCAGAAATTCCCCTTATTTTGGGACAAAATTTCAGAAATTTTCTTTATTTTGGGGCAAAATTGCAGGAATTTACCTTATTTTAGAACAAAATTACAGAAATTTCTCTTATTTGGTGCAAAATTGCAGAAATTTCTCTTATTTTCAGGTAAAAAGTCTGAAATTTTCTTTATTTTGGGCAAAAAGGGAGAAATTCCTTTTATTTTGGGGCAAAAAGGCAGAAATTCCCCTTATTTTGGGGTAAAATTGCAGAAATTTCAAATATTTCAGGGCAAAATGGCAGAAATTCCCCTTATTTTGGGGCAAAAAGATGAAAACCCTAATTTTTGGCATAAATTGAAGAAATTACACTTATTTCGGGACAAAAAGCCAGAAATTCCAATTAATTTCGGGCAAAAAGGCAGAAATGACTCGTATTTTGGAGCAAAATTGCAGAAATTCCCCTAATATTGGTGCAAAAATGCAGAAATTAACTTTATTATGGGGCAAAAAGGCAGAAATTCTCCATATTTTGGTGCAAAAATCAGAAATTTCCCTCATTTTGAGGTAAAATTCTCAAATTCCCCAAATTTTAGGGCAAAAGGCAAAAATTTCCCTTATTTTGGGGCAAATTTGCAGAAATTTTACTTATTTCAGGGTAATAAGTCAGAAATTTTCCTGATTTTGAGGCAAAAAATACAGAAATTCCCTTTGTTTTGGGGGAAAAACAGAAATTCCACTTATTTAGAGGCAAAAAGGCAAAAGTTCCCCTTATTTTGGAGCAAAAATGAAGAAATTTCCCTTTTTTATGGCAAAAAGGTATGCATTTTTTTTATTTTTGGGCAAAAAGGCAGAAATTCCCCAAATTTTGGGGCAAAAGGCAGAAATTCCACTTATTTTGGGGCAAAATTGCAGAAATTTCCCTTATTTTGGGGCAAAATTGCAGAAATTTCACTTATTTTGGGGCAAGATTGCAGAAATTTCACTTATTTCAAGGTAATAAGTCAGAAATTCTCCTTATTTTGGGGCAAAAAAGACAGAAATTCCCTTTGTTTTGTGGGAAAAAGACAGAAATTCCACCTATTTACAGGCAAAGAAGCAGAAATTTCGCTTATTTTGGAGAAAAAATGAAAAAATTTCCCTTTTTTATGGCAAAAAGGTATGCATTCTTCTCATTTTCGGGGAAACAGGCAGAAATTCCCCATATTTTGGGGCAAAAGGCAGAAATTCCCATTATTTTGGGGCAAAAAGGCACAAATTTAACTTATTTTTAGGCAAAATTGCAGAAATTTCATTTATTTCAGGGCAAAAAGTCAGAAATTCCCCTTATTTTGGGGCAAAAATCAGAAATTTCTTTTATTATGGTACAAAATTGAAGAAATTTTCCTTATTTTGGAACAAAAAGGCAGAAATTCCCCATATTTTGAGGCAAAAGGCAGAAATTCTTCTTATTTTGAGGTAAAATGCAGAAATTCCCCTTATTTAGAGGTAAAATGCAAAAATTCCCCAAATATTGGGGGAAAATGCAGAAATTCCCTTTATTTTTGGGCTAAAAAGAAGAAATTAACCATATTTTGAAGCAAAATTGCAGAAATTCTCATAATTTTCGGACAAAAAGGCAGAAATTCTTATTTTGGGGCAAAAAGACAATAAATCTCGTTTTTTCGGGAGCATAAAGTCAGAAATTTCCCTTATTTTGGGGCAAAATTGCAGATATTTCCTTTACATTGGGGCAAAATTGCAGAAATTTCCCTTATTTTGAGGCAAAATTGCAGAAATTTCACTTATTTCAGAAAAAAAGGCAGAAATTTTCTTATTTTGGGGCAAAAATGCAGAAATTTCTTTTATTTTGGTACAAAATTGCAGAAATTTTTCTTATTTTGGGGCAAAAAGGCAGAAATTCCCCATATTTTGGGGCAAAAAGGAAGAAATTCCTGTTATTTTGAGATAAAAATGCTGAAATTCCCCTTATTTTCGGGCAAAATGTCAGAAATTCCCCTTATTTTGGTGCAAAAAGACAGAAATTTTGTTTATTTTTAGGGAAAAGGCAGTAATTGCACTTATTTTGAGTCAAAAAGGCGGAAAATCCCCATATTTTGGGGCAAAAATGAAGAAATTTCCCTTTTTTATGGCAAAAAGGTAAACATTCCCTTTATTTTCGGGCAAAAAGGCAGAAATTCCCCATATTTTGGAGCAAAATTGCAGAACTTCCCCTAATTTTGGGGCAAAAGTCAGAAATTCCCTATATTTTGGGGCAAAAATCAGAAATTCCCCTTACTTTGGGGCTAAATTCCAGAAATTTTCTTTATTTTGGGGCAAAATTGCAGGAATTTACCTTGTTTTGGAACATAATTGCAGAAATTTCTCTTATTTGGGGCAAAATTGCAGAAATTTCTCTTATATTCAGGTAAAAAGTCTGAAATTTCTTTTATTTTGGGCAAAAAGTAAGAAATTCCTCTTATTTTGGGGCAAAATTGCAGAAATTTTCCTTATTTTGTGGCAAAAAGGCAGAAATTCCGTATATTTTGTGGCAAAAAGGCAGAAATTTCCTTTATTTTGAGGTAATAAGGTTGAAATTCACATTATTTTTTGGGGCAAAAAGGCAGAAATTCCCCTTATTTTGGGGTAAAATTGCAGAAATTTCAAATATTTCAGGGCAAAATGGCAGAAATTCCACTTATTTTGGAGCAAAAAATGAAATCTCTAATTTTTGGCGAAAATTGAAGAAATTTCACTTATTTCGGGACAAAAAGCCAGAAATTCCATTTAATTTCAGGCAAAAAGGCAGAAATGACCCATATTTGGAGCAAAATTGCAGAAATTCCTTTAATATTGGTGCAAAAATGCAGAAATTCCCTTTATTATTGGGCAAAATTCAGAAATTCTCCATATTTTGGTGCAAAAATCAGAAATTTCCCTTATTTTGAAGTAAAATTCTCAAATTCCCCAAATTTTAGGGCAAAAGGCAAAAATTTCCCTTATTTTGGGGCAAATTTGCAGAAATTTCACTTATTTCAGGGTAATAAGTCAGAAATTTTTCTGATTTTGAGGCAAAAAATACAGAAATTCCCTTTGTTTTGGGGGAAAAACAGAAATTCCACTTATTTAGAGGCAAAAAGGCAAAAGTTCCCCTTATTTTGGAGCAAAAATGAAGAAATTTTCCTTTTTTATGGCAAAAAGGTATGCATTCTTTTTATTTTTGGGCAAAAAGGCAGAAATTCCCCAAATTTTGGGGCAAAAGGCAGAAATTCCACTTATTTTGGGGCAAAATTGCAGAAATTTCCCTTATTTTGGGGCAAAATTGCAGAAATTTCACTTATTTTGGGGCAAAATTGCAGAAATTTCACTTATTTCAAGGTAATAAGTCAGAAATTCTCCTTATTTTGGGGCAAAAAAGACAGAAATTCCCTTTGTTTTGTGGGAAAAAGACAGAAATTCCACCTATTTACAGGCAAAGAAGCAGAAATTTCGCTTATTTTGGAGAAAAAATGAAAAAATTTCCCTTTTTTATGGCAAAAAGGTATGCATTCTTCTCATTTTCGGGGAAACAGGCAGAAATTCCCCATATTTTGGGGCAAAAGGCAGAAATTCCCATTATTTTGGGGCAAAAAGGCACAAATTTAACTTATTTTTAGGCAAAATTGCAGAAATTTCATTTATTTCAGGGCAAAAAGTCAGAAATTCCCCTTATTTTGGGGCAAAAATCAGAAATTTCTTTTATTATGGTACAAAATTGAAGAAATTTTCCTTATTTTGGAACAAAAAGGCAGAAATTCCCCATATTTTGAGGCAAAAGGCAGAAATTCTTCTTATTTTGAGGTAAAATGCAGAAATTCCCCTTATTTAGAGGTAAAATGCAAAAATTCCCCAAATATTGGGGGAAAATGCAGAAATTCCCTTTATTTTTGGGCTAAAAAGAAGAAATTAACCATATTTTGAAGCAAAATTGCAGAAATTCTCATAATTTTCGGACAAAAAGGCAGAAATTCTTATTTTGGGGCAAAAAGACAGTAAATCTCGTTTTTTCGGGAGCATAAAGTCAGAAATTTCCCTTATTTTGGGGCAAAATTGCAGATATTTCCTTTACATTGGGGCAAAATTGCAGAAATTTCCCTTATTTTGAGGCAAAATTGCAGAAATTTCACTTATTTCAGAAAAAAGGCAGAAATTTTCTTATTTTGGGGCAAAAATGCAGAAATTTCTTTTATTTTGGTACAAAATTGCAGAAATTTTTCTTATTTTGGGGCAAAAAGGCAGAAATTCCCCATATTTTGGGGCAAAAAGGAAGAAATTCCTGTTATTTTGAGATAAAAAGGCTGAAATTCCCCTTATTTTCGGGCAAAATGTCAGAAATTCCCCTTATTTTGGTGCAAAAAGACAGAAATTTTGTTTATTTTTAGGGAAAAGGCAGAAATTGCACTTATTTTGAGTCAAAAAGGCGGAAAATCCCCATATTTTGGGGCAAAAATGAAGAAATTTCCCTTTTTTATGGCAAAAAGGTAAACATTCCCTTTATTTTCGGGCAAAAAGGCAGAAATTCCCCATATTTTGGAGCAAAATTGCCGAAATTCCCCTAATTTTGGAGCAAAAGGCAGAAATTCCCTTTATTTTGGGGCAAAAATCAGAAATTCCCCTTATTTTGGGACAAAATTTCAGAAATTTTCTTTATTTTGGGGCAAAATTGCAGGAATTTACCTTATTTTAGAACAAAATTACAGAAATTTCTCTTATTTGGTGCAAAATTGCAGAAATTTCTCTTATTTTCAGGTAAAAAGTCTGAAATTTTCTTTATTTTGGGCAAAAAGGGAGAAATTCCTTTTATTTTGGGGCAAAAAGGCAGAAATTCCCCTTATTTTGGGGTAAAATTGCAGAAATTTCAAATATTTCAGGGCAAAATGGCAGAAATTCCCCTTATTTTGGGGCAAAAAGATGAAAACCCTAATTTTTGGCATAAATTGAAGAAATTACACTTATTTCGGGACAAAAAGCCAGAAATTCCAATTAATTTCGGGCAAAAAGGCAGAAATGACTCGTATTTTGGAGCAAAATTGCAGAAATTCCCCTAATATTGGTGCAAAAATGCAGAAATTAACTTTATTATGGGGCAAAAAGGCAGAAATTCTCCATATTTTGGTGCAAAAATCAGAAATTTCCCTCATTTTGAGGTAAAATTCTCAAATTCCCCAAATTTTAGGGCAAAAGGCAAAAATTTCCCTTATTTTGGGGCAAATTTGCAGAAATTTTACTTATTTCAGGGTAATAAGTCAGAAATTTTCCTGATTTTGAGGCAAAAAATACAGAAATTCCCTTTGTTTTGGGGGAAAAACAGAAATTCCACTTATTTAGAGGCAAAAAGGCAAAAGTTCCCCTTATTTTGGAGCAAAAATGAAGAAATTTCCCTTTTTTATGGCAAAAAGGTATGCATTTTTTTTATTTTTGGGCAAAAAGGCAGAAATTCCCCAAATTTTGGGGCAAAAGGCAGAAATTCCACTTATTTTGGGGCAAAATTGCAGAAATTTCCCTTATTTTGGGGCAAAATTGCAGAAATTTCACTTATTTTGGGGCAAGATTGCAGAAATTTCACTTATTTCAAGGTAATAAGTCAGAAATTCTCCTTATTTTGGGGCAAAAAAGACAGAAATTCCCTTTGTTTTGTGGGAAAAAGACAGAAATTCCACCTATTTACAGGCAAAGAAGCAGAAATTTCGCTTATTTTGGAGAAAAAATGAAAAAATTTCCCTTTTTTATGGCAAAAAGGTATGCATTCTTCTCATTTTCGGGGAAACAGGCAGAAATTCCCCATATTTTGGGGCAAAAGGCAGAAATTCCCATTATTTTGGGGCAAAAAGGCACAAATTTAACTTATTTTTAGGCAAAATTGCAGAAATTTCATTTATTTCAGGGCAAAAAGTCAGAAATTCCCCTTATTTTGGGGCAAAAATCAGAAATTTCTTTTATTATGGTACAAAATTGAAGAAATTTTCCTTATTTTGGAACAAAAAGGCAGAAATTCCCCATATTTTGAGGCAAAAGGCAGAAATTCTTCTTATTTTGAGGTAAAATGCAGAAATTCCCCTTATTTAGAGGTAAAATGCAAAAATTCCCCAAATATTGGGGGAAAATGCAGAAATTCCCTTTATTTTTGGGCTAAAAAGAAGAAATTAACCATATTTTGAAGCAAAATTGCAGAAATTCTCATAATTTTCGGACAAAAAGGCAGAAATTCTTATTTTGGGGCAAAAAGACAATAAATCTCGTTTTTTCGGGAGCATAAAGTCAGAAATTTCCCTTATTTTGGGGCAAAATTGCAGATATTTCCTTTACATTGGGGCAAAATTGCAGAAATTTCCCTTATTTTGAGGCAAAATTGCAGAAATTTCACTTATTTCAGAAAAAAAGGCAGAAATTTTCTTATTTTGGGGCAAAAATGCAGAAATTTCTTTTATTTTGGTACAAAATTGCAGAAATTTTTCTTATTTTGGGGCAAAAAGGCAGAAATTCCCCATATTTTGGGGCAAAAAGGAAGAAATTCCTGTTATTTTGAGATAAAAATGCTGAAATTCCCCTTATTTTCGGGCAAAATGTCAGAAATTCCCCTTATTTTGGTGCAAAAAGACAGAAATTTTGTTTATTTTTAGGGAAAAGGCAGTAATTGCACTTATTTTGAGTCAAAAAGGCGGAAAATCCCCATATTTTGGGGCAAAAATGAAGAAATTTCCCTTTTTTATGGCAAAAAGGTAAACATTCCCTTTATTTTCGGGCAAAAAGGCAGAAATTCCCCATATTTTGGAGCAAAATTGCAGAACTTCCCCTAATTTTGGGGCAAAAGTCAGAAATTCCCTATATTTTGGGGCAAAAATCAGAAATTCCCCTTACTTTGGGGCTAAATTCCAGAAATTTTCTTTATTTTGGGGCAAAATTGCAGGAATTTACCTTGTTTTGGAACATAATTGCAGAAATTTCTCTTATTTGGGGCAAAATTGCAGAAATTTCTCTTATATTCAGGTAAAAAGTCTGAAATTTCCTTTATTTTGGGCAAAAAGTAAGAAATTCCTCTTATTTTGGGGCAAAATTGCAGAAATTTTCCTTATTTTGTGGCAAAAAGGCAGAAATTCCGTATATTTTGTGGCAAAAAGGCAGAAATTTCCTTTATTTTGAGGTAATAAGGTTGAAATTCACATTATTTTTTGGGGCAAAAAGGCAGAAATTCCCCTTATTTTGGGGTAAAATTGCAGAAATTTCAAATATTTCAGGGCAAAATGGCAGAAATTCCACTTATTTTGGAGCAAAAAATGAAATCTCTAATTTTTGGCGAAAATTGAAGAAATTTCACTTATTTCGGGACAAAAAGCCAGAAATTCCATTTAATTTCAGGCAAAAAGGCAGAAATGACCCATATTTGGAGCAAAATTGCAGAAATTCCTTTAATATTGGTGCAAAAATGCAGAAATTCCCTTTATTATGGGGCAAAATTCAGAAATTCTCCATATTTTGGTGCAAAAATCAGAAATTTCCCTTATTTTGAAGTAAAATTCTCAAATTCCCCAAATTTTAGGGCAAAAGGCAAAAATTTCCCTTATTTTGGGGCAAATTTGCAGAAATTTCACTTATTTCAGGGTAATAAGTCAGAAATTTTTCTGATTTTGGGGCAAAAAATACAGAAATTCCCTTTGTTTTGGGGGAAAAACAGAAATTCCACTTATTTAGAGGCAAAAAGGCAAAAGTTCCCCTTATTTTGGAGCAAAAATGAAGAAATTTTCCTTTTTTATGGCAAAAAGGTATGCATTCTTTTTATTTTTGGGCAAAAAAGCAGAAATTCCCCAAATTTTGGGGTAAAAGGCAGAAATTCCACTTATTTTGGGGCAAAATTGCAGAAATTTCTCTTATTTTGGGGCAAAATTGCAGAAATTTCACTTATTTTGGGGCAAAATTGCAGAAATTTCACTTATTTCAAGGTAATAAGTCAGAAATTCTCCTTATTTTGGGGCAAAAAAGACAGAAATTCCCTTTGTTTTGGGGGAAAAAGACAGAAATACCACTTATTTACAGGCAAAGAAGTAGAAATTTCACTTATTTTGGAGAAAAAATGAAGAAATTTCCCTTTTTTATGGCAAAAAGGTATGCATTCTTCTCATTTTCGGGGAAACAGGCAGAAATTCCCCATATTTTGGGGCAAAAGGCAGAAATTCCCATTATTTTGGGGCAAAAAGGCACAAATTTAAATTATTTTTAGGCAAAATTGCAGAAATTTCATTTATTTCAGGGCAAAAAGTCAGAAATTACCCTTATTTTGGGGCAAAAATCAGAAATTTCTTTTATTATGGTACAAAATTGAAGAAATTTTCCTTATTTTGGAACAAAAAGGCAGAAATTCCCCATATTTTGGGGCAAAAGGCAGAAATTCTTCTTATTTTGAGGTAAAATGCAGAAATTCCCCTTATTTAGAGGTAAAATGCAGAAATTCCCCAAATATTGGGGGAAAATGCAGAAATTCCCTTTATTTTTGGGCTAAAAAGAAGAAATTAACCATATTTTGAAGCAAAATTGCAGAAATTCTCATAATTTTCGGGCAAAAAGGCAGAAATTCTTATTTTGGGGCAAAAAGACAGTAAATCTCGTTTTTTCGTGAGCATAAAGTCAGAAATTTCCCTTATTTTGGGGCAAAATTGCAGAAATTTCCTTTACATTGGGGCAAAATTGCAGAAATTTCCCTTATTTTGAGGCAAAATTGCAGAAATTTCACTTATTTCAGAAAAAAGGCAGAAATTTTTCTTATTTTGGGGCAAAAAGGCTGAAATTCCCCTTATTTTCGGGCAAAATGTCAGAAATTCCCCTTATTTTGGTGCAAAAAGACAGAAATTTTGTTTATTTTTAGGGAAAAGGCAGAAATTGCACTTATTTTGAGCCAAAAAGGCAGAAAATCCCCGTATTTTGGGGCAAAAATGAAGAAATTTCCCTTTTTTATGGCAAAAAGGTAAACATTCCCTTTATTTTCGGGCAAAAAGGCAGAAATTCCCCATATTTTGGGGCAAAAGGCAGAAATTCCCATTATTTTGGGACAAAAAGGCACAAATTTAACTTATTTTTAGGCAAAATTGCAGAAATTTCATTTATTTCAGGGCAAAAAGTCAGAAATTACCCTTATTTTGGGGCAAAATCAGAAATTTCTTTTATTATGGTACAAAATTGAAGAAATTTTCCTTATTTTGGAACAAAAAGGCAGAAATTCCCCATATTTTGGGGCAAAAGGCAGAAATTCTTCTTATTTTGAGGTAAAATGCAGAAATTCCCCTTATTTATAGGTAAAATGCAGAAATTCCCCAAATATTGGGGGAAAATGCAGAAATTCCCTTTATTTTTGGGCTAAAAAGAAGAAATTAACCATATTTTGAAGCAAAATTGCAGAAATTCTCATAATTTTCGGGCAAAAAGGCAGAAATTCTTATTTTGGGGCAAAAAGACAGTAAATCTCGTTTTTTCGGGAGCATAAAGTCAGAAATTTCCCTTATTTTGGGGCAAAATTGCAGAAATTTCACTTATTTTGGGGCAAAATTGCAGAAATTTCACTTATTTCAAGGTAATAAGTCAGAAATTCTCCTTATTTTGGGGCAAAAAAGACAGAAATTCCCTTTGTTTTGGGGGAAAAAGACAGAAATACCACTTATTTACAGGCAAAGAAGTAGAAATTTCGCTTATTTTGGAGAAAAAATGAAGAAATTTCCCTTTTTTATGGCAAAAAGGTATGCATTCTTCTCATTTTCGGGGAAACAGGCAGAAATTCCCCATATTTTGGGGCAAAAGGCAGAAATTCCCATTATTTTGGGGCAAAAAGGCACAAATTTAACTTATTTTTAGGCAAAATTGCAGAAATTTCATTTATTTCAGGGCAAAAAGTCAGAAATTCCCCTTATTTTGGGGCAAAAATCAGAAATTTCTTTTATTATGGTACAAAATTGAAGAAATTTTCCTTATTTTGGAACAAAAAGGCAGAAATTCCTTATATTTTGGGGCAAAAGGCAGAAATTCTTCTTATTTTGAGGTAAAATGCAGAAATTCCCCTTATTTAGAGGTAAAATGCAGAAATTCCCCAAATATTGCGGGAAAATGCAGAAATTCCCTTTATTTTTGGGCTAAAAAGAAGAAATTAACCATATTTTGAAGCAAAATTGCAGAAATTCTCATAATTTTCGGGCAAAAAGGCAGAAATTCTTATTTTGGGGCAAAAAGACAGTAAATCTCGTTTTTTCGTGAGCATAAAGTCAGAAATTTCCCTTATTTTGGGGCAAAATTGCAGATATTTCCTTTACATTGGGGCAAAATTGCAGAAATTTCCCTTATTTTGAGGCAAAATTGCAGAAATTTCACTTATTTCAGAAAAAAGGCAGAAATTTTCTTATTTTGGGGCAAAAATGCAGAAATTTCTTTTATTTTGGTACAAAATTGCAGAAATTTTTCTTATTTTGGGGCAAAAAGGCAGAAATTCCCCATATTTTGGGGCAAAAAGGAAGAAATTCCTGTTATTTTGAGATAAAAAGGCTGAAATTCCCTTTATTTTCGGGCAAAATGTCAGAAATTCCCCTTATTTTGGTGCAAAAAGACAGAAATTTTGTTTATTTTTAGGGAAAAGGCAGAAATTGCACTTATTTTGAGTCAAAAAGGCGGAAAATCCCCGTATTTTGGGGCAAAAATGAAGAAATTTCCCTTTTTTATGGCAAAAAGGTAAACATTCCCTTTATTTTCGGGCAAAAAGGCAGAAATTCCCCATATTTTGGGGCAAAAGGCAGAAATTCCCATTATTTTGGGGCAAAAAGGCACAAATTTAACTTATTTTTAGGCAAAATTGCAGAAATTTCATTTATTTCAGGGCAAAAAGTCAGAAATTACCCTTATTTTGGGGCAAAAATCAGAAATTTCTTTTATTATGGTACAAAATTGAAGAAATTTTCCTTATTTTGGAACAAAAAGGCAGAAATTCCCCATATTTTGGGGCAAAAGGCAGAAATTCTTCTTATTTTGAGGTAAAATGCAGAAATTCCCCTTATTTAGAGGTAAAATGCAGAAATTCCCCAAATATTGGGGGAAAATGCAGAAATTCCCTTTATTTTTGGGCTAAAAAGAAGAAATTAACCATATTTTGAAGCAAAATTGCAGAAATTCTCATAATTTTCGGGCAAAAAGGCAGAAATTCTTATTTTGGGGCAAAAAGACAGTAAATCTCGTTTTTTCGGGAGCATAAAGTCAGAAATTTCCCTTATTTTGGGGCAAAATGCAGAAATTTCACTTATTTTGGGGCAAAATTGCAGAAATTTCACTTATTTCAAGGTAATAAGTCAGAAATTCTCCTTATTTTGGGGCAAAAAAGACAGAAATTCCCTTTGTTTTGGGGGAAAAAGACAGAAATACCACTTATTTACAGGCAAAGAAGTAGAAATTTCGCTTATTTTGGAGAAAAAATGAAGAAATTTCCCTTTTTTATGGCAAAAAGGTATGCATTATTCTCATTTTCGGGGAAACAGGCAGAAATTCCCCATATTTTGGGGCAAAAGGCAGAAATTTCCTTTACATTGGGGCAAAATTGCAGAAATTTAACTTATTTTGAGGCAAAATTGCAGAAATTTCATTTATTTCAGGGCAAAAAGTCAGAAATTCCCCTTATTTTGGGGCAAAAATCAGAAATTTCTTTTATTATGGTACAAAATTGCAGAAATTTTCCTTATTTTGGAACAAAAAGGCAGAAATTCCCCATATTTTGGGGCAAAAAGGAAGAAATTCCTGTTATTTTGAGATAAAAAGGCTGAAATTCCCCTTATTTTCGGGCAAAATGTCAGAAATTCCCCTTATTTTGGTGAAAAAAGACAGAAATTTTGTTTATTTTTAGGGAAAAGGCAGAAATTGCACTTATTTTGAGTCAAAAAGGCGGAAAATCCCCATATTTTGAGGCAAAAATGAAGAAATTTCCCTTTTTTATGGCAAAAAGGTAAACATTCCCTTTATTTTCGGGCAAAAAGGCAGAAATTCCCCATATTTTGGAGCAAAATTGCAGAAATTCCCCTAATTTTGGAGCAAAAGGCAGAAATTCCCTTTATTTTGGGGCAAAAATCAGAAATTCCCCTTATTTTGGGACAAAATTTCAGAAATTTTCTTTATTTTGGGGCAAAATTGCAGGAATTTACTTTATTTTAGAACAAAATTACAGAAATTTCTCTTATTTGGTGCAAAATTGCAGAAATTTCTCTTATTTTCAGGTAAAAAGTCTGAAATTTTCTTTATTTTGGGCAAAAAGGGAGAAATTCCTTTTATTTTGGGGCAAAAAGGCAGAAATTCCCCTTATTTTGGGGTAAAATTGCAGAAATTTCAAATATTTCAGGGCAAAATTGCAGAAATTCCCCTTATTTTGGGGCAAAAAGATGAAAACCCTAATTTTTGGCATAAATTGAAGAAATTACACTTATTTCGGGACAAAAAGCCAGAAATTCCAATTAATTTCGGGCAAAAAGGCAGAAATGACCCGTATTTTGGAGCAAAATTGCAGAAATTCCCCTAATATTGGTGCAAAAATGCAGAAATTAACTTTATTATGGGGCAAAAAGGCAGAAATTCTCCATATTTTGGTGCAAAAATCAGAAATTTCCCTCATTTTGAGGTAAAATTCTCAAATTCCCCAAATTTTAGGGCAAAAGGCAAAAATTTCCCTTATTTTGGGGCAAATTTGCAGAAATTTTACTTATTTCAGGGTAATAAGTCAGAAATTTTCCTTATTTTGAGGCAAAAAATACAGAAATTCCCTTTGTTTTGGTGGAAAAACAGAAATTCCACTTATTTAGAGGCAAAAAGGCAAAAGTTCCAATTATTTTGTAGCAAAAATGAAGAAATTTCCCTTTTTTATGGCAAAAAGGTATGCATTTTTTTTATTTTTGGGCAAAAAGGCAGAAATTCCCCAAATTTTGGGGCAAAAGGCAGAAATTCCACTTATTTTGGGGCAAAATTGCAGAAATTTCCCTTATTTTGGGGCAAAATTGCAGAAATTTCACTTATTTTGGGGCAAAATTGCAGAAATTTCACTTATTTCAAGGTAATAAGTCAGAAATTCTCCTTATTTTGGGGCAAAAAAGACAGAAATTCCCTTTGTTTTGGGGGAAAAAAGACAGAAATTCCACCTATTTACAGGCAAAGAAGCAGAAATTTCGCTTATTTTGGAGAAAAAATGAAAAAATTTCCCTTTTTTATGGCAAAAAGGTATGCATTCTTCTCATTTTAGGGGAAACAGGCAGAAATTCCCCATATTTTGGGGCAAAAGGCAGAAATTCCCATTATTTTGGGGCAAAAAGGCACAAATTTAACTTATTTTTAGGCAAAATTGCAGAAATTTCATTTATTTCAGGGCAAAAAGTCAGAAATTCCCCTTATTTTGGGGCAAAAATCAGAAATTTTTTTTATTATGGTACAAAATTGAAGAAATTTTCCTTATTTTGGAACAAAAAGGCAGAAATTCCCCATATTTTGGGGCAAAAGGCAGAAATTCTTCTTATTTTGAGGTAAAATGCAGAAATTCCCCTTATTTAGAGGTAAAATGCAAAAATTCCCCAAATATTGGGGGAAAATGCAGAAATTCCCTTTATTTTTGGGCTAAAAAGAAGAAATTAACCATATTTTGAAGCAAAATTGCAGAAATTCTCATAATTTTCGGACAAAAAGGCAGAAATTCTTATTTTGGGGCAAAAAGACAGTAAATCTCGTTTTTTCGGGAGCATAAAGTCAGAAATTTCCCTTATTTTGGGGCAAAATTGCAGATATTTCCTTTACATTGGGGCAAAATTGCAGAAATTTCCCTTATTTTGAGGCAAAATTGCAGAAATTTCACTTATTTCAGAAAAAAGGCAGAAATTTTCTTATTTTGGGGCAAAAATGCAGAAATTTCTTTTATTTTGGTACAAAATTGCAGAAATTTTTCTTATTTTGGGGCAAAAAGGCAGAAATTCCTGTTATTTTGAGATAAAAAGGCTGAAATTCCCCTTATTTTCGGGCAAAATGTCAGAAATTCCCCTTATTTTGGTGCAAAAAACAGAAATTTTGTTTATTTTTAGGGAAAAGGCAGTAATTGCACTTATTTTGAGTCAAAAAGGTGGAAAATCCCCATATTTTGGGGCAAAAATGAAGAAATTTCCCTTTTTTATGGCATAAAGGTAAACATTCCCTTTATTTTCGGGCAAAAAGGCAGAAATTCCCCATATTTTGGAGCAAAATTGCAGAACTTTCCCTAATTTTGGGGCAAAAGTCAGAAATTCCCTATATTTTGGGGCAAAAATCAGAAATTCCCCTTACTTTGGGGCTAAATTCCAGAAATTTTCTTTATTTTGGAGCAAAATTGCAGGAATTTACCTTGTTTTGGAACATAATTGCAGAAATTTCTCTTATTTGGGGCAAAATTGCAGAAATTTCATTTATTTCAGGGCAAAAAGTCAGAAATTCCCCTTATTTTGGGGCAAAAATCAGAAATTTCTTTTATTATGGTACAAAATTGAAGAAATTTTCCTTATTTTGGAACAAAAAGGCAGAAATTCCCCATATTTTGGGGCAAAAGGCAGAAATTCTTCTTATTTTGAGGTAAAATGCAGAAATTCCCCTTATTTAGAGGTAAAATGCAAAAATTCCCCAAATATTGGGGGAAAATGCAGAAATTCCCTTTATTTTTGGGCTAAAAAGAAGAAATTAACCATATTTTGAAGCAAAATTGCAGAAATTCTCATAATTTTCGGACAAAAAGGCAGAAATTCTTATTTTGGGGCAAAAAGACAGTAAATCTCGTTTTTTCGGGAGCATAAAGTCAGAAATTTCCCTTATTTTGGGGCAAAATTGCAGATATTTCCTTTACATTGGGGCAAAATTGCAGAAATTTCCCTTATTTTGAGGCAAAATTGCAGAAATTTCACTTATTTCAGAAAAAAGGCAGAAATTTTCTTATTTTGGGGCAAAAATGCAGAAATTTCTTTTATTTTGGTACAAAATTGCAGAAATTTTTCTTATTTTGGGGCAAAAAGGCAGAAATTCCTGTTATTTTGAGATAAAAAGGCTGAAATTCCCCTTATTTTCGGGCAAAATGTCAGAAATTCCCCTTATTTTGGTGCAAAAAACAGAAATTTTGTTTATTTTTAGGGAAAAGGCAGTAATTGCACTTATTTTGAGTCAAAAAGGTGGAAAATCCCCATATTTTGGGGCAAAAATGAAGAAATTTCCCTTTTTTATGGCAAAAAGGTAAACATTCCCTTTATTTTCGGGCAAAAAGGCAGAAATTCCCCATATTTTGGAGCAAAATTGCAGAACTTTCCCTAATTTTGGGGCAAAAGTCAGAAATTCCCTATATTTTGGGGCAAAAATCAGAAATTCCCCTTACTTTGGGGCTAAATTCCAGAAATTTTCTTTATTTTGGAGCAAAATTGCAGGAATTTACCTTGTTTTGGAACATAATTGCAGAAATTTCTCTTATTTGGGGCAAAATTGCAGAAATTTCTCTTATTTTCAGGTAAAAAGTCTGAAATTTCCTTTATTTTGGGCAAAAAGTAAGAAATTCCTCTTATTTTGGGGCTAAATTGCAGAAATTTTCCTTATTTTGTGGCCAAAAGGCAGAAATTCCGTATATTTTGTGGCAAAAAGGCAGAAATTTCCTTTATTTTGAGGTAATAAGGTTGAAATTCACATTATTTTTTGGGGCAAAAAGGCAGAAATTCCCCTTATTTTGGGGTAAAATTGCAGAAATTTCAAATATTTCAGGGCAAAATGGCAGAAATTCCACTTATTTTGGAGCAAAATTGAAATCCCTAATTTTTGGCGAAAATTGAAGAAATTTCACTTATTTCGGGAAAAAAAGCCAGAAATTCCATTTAATTTCAGGCAAAAAGGCAGAAATGACCCATATTTGGAGCAAAATTGCAGAAATTCCTTTAATATTGGTGCAAAAATGCAGAAATTCCCTTTATTATGGGGCAAAATTCAGAAATTCTCCATATTTTGGTGCAAAAATCAGAAATTTCCCTTATTTTGAAGTAAAATTCTCAAATTCCCCAAATTTTAGGGCAAAAGGCAAAAATTTCCCTTATTTTGGGGCAAATTTTTCAGAAATTTCACTTATTTCAGGGTAATAAGTCAGATATTTTTCTGATTTTGAGGCAAAAAATACAGAAATTCCCTTTGTTTTGGGGGAAAAACAGAAATTCCACTTATTTAGAGGCAAAAAGGCAAAAGTTCCCCTTATTTTGGAGCAAAAATGAAGAAATTTTCCTTTTTTATGGCAAAAAGGTATGCATTCTTTTTATTTTTGGGCAAAAAAGCAGAAATTCCCCAAATTTTGGGGTAAAAGGCAGAAATTCCACTTATTTTGGGGCAAAATTGCAGAAATTTCTCTTATTTTGGGGCAAAATTGCAGAAATTTCACTTATTTTGGGGCAAAATTGCAGAAATTTCACTTATTTCAAGGTAATAAGTCAGAAATTCTCCTTATTTTGGGGCAAAAAAGACAGAAATTCCCTTTGTTTTGGGGGAAAAAGACAGAAATACCACTTATTTACAGGCAAAGAAGTAGAAATTTCGCTTATTTTGGAGAAAAAATGAAGAAATTTCCCTTTTTTATGGCAAAAAGGTATGCATTCTTCTCATTTTCGGGGAAACAGGCAGAAATTCCCCATATTTTGGGGCAAAAGGCAGAAATTCCCATTATTTTGGGGCAAAAAGGCACAAATTTAACTTATTTTTAGGCAAAATTGCAGAAATTTCATTTATTTCAGGGCAAAAAGTCAGAAATTACCCTTATTTTGGGGCAAAAATCAGAAATTTCTTTTATTATGGTACAAAATTGAAGAAATTTTCCTTATTTTGGAACAAAAAGGCAGAAATTCCCCATATTTTGGGGCAAAAGGCAGAAATTCTTCTTATTTTGAGGTAAAATGCAGAAATTCCACTTATTTAGAGGTAAAATGCAGAAATTCCCCAAATATTGGGGGAAAATGCAGAAATTCCCTTTATTTTTGGGCTAAAAAGAAGAAATTAACCATATTTTGAAGCAAAATTGCAGAAATTCTCATAATTTTCGGGCAAAAAGGCAGAAATTCTTATTTTGGGGCAAAAAGACAGTAAATCTCGTTTTTTCGTGAGCATAAAGTCAGAAATTTCCCTTATTTTGGGGCAAAATTGCAGAAATTTCCTTTACATTGGGGCAAAATTGCAGAAATTTCCCTTATTTTGAGGCAAAATTGCAGAAATTTCACTTATTTCAGAAAAAAGGCAGAAATTTTCTTATTTTGGGGCAAAAATGCAGAAATTTCTTTTATTTTGGTACAAAAATGCAGAAATTTTTCTTATTTTGGGGCAAAAAGGCAGAAATTCCCCATATTTTGGGGCAAAAAGGAAGAAATTACTGTTATTTTGAGATAAAAAGGCTGAAATTCCCCTTATTTTCGGGCAAAATGTCAGAAATTCCCCTTATTTTGGTGCAAAAAGACAGAAATTTTGTTTATTTTTAGGGAAAAGGCAGAAATTGCACTTATTTTGAGCCAAAAAGTCGGAAAATCCCCATATTTTGGGGCAAAAATGAAGAAATTTCCCTTTTTTATGGCAAAAAGGTAAACATTCCCTTTATTTTCGGGCAAAAAGGCAGAAATTCCCCATATTTTGGGGCAAAAGGCACAAATTCCCATTATTTTGGGGCAAAAAGGCACAAATTTAACTTATTTTTAGGCAAAATTGCAGAAATTTCATTTATTTCAGGGCAAAAAGTCAGAAATTACCCTTATTTTGGGGCAAAAATCAGAAATTTCTTTTATTATGGTACAAAATTGAAGAAATTTTCCTTATTTTGGAACAAAAAGGCAGAAATTCCCCATATTTTGGGGCAAAAGGCAGAAATTCTTCTTATTTTGAGGTAAAATGCAGAAATTCCCCTTATTTAGAGGTAAAATGCAGAAATTCCCCAAATATTGGGGGAAAATGCAGAAATTCCCTTTATTTTTGGGCTAAAAAGAAGAAATTAACCATATTTTGAAGCAAAATTGCAGAAATTCTCATAATTTTCGGGCAAAAAGGCAGAAATTCTTATTTTGGAGCAAAAAGACAGTAAATCTCGTTTTTTCGGGAGCATAAAGTCAGAAATTTCCCTTATTTTGGGGCAAAATTGCAGAAATTTCACTTATTTTGGGGCAAAATTGCAGAAATTTCACTTATTTCAAGGTAATAAGTCAGAAATTCTCCTTATTTTGGGGCAAAAAAGACAGAAATTCCCTTTGTTTTGGGGGAAAAAGACAGAAATACCACTTATTTACAGGCAAAGAAGTAGAAATTTCGCTTATTTTGGAGAAAAAATGAAGAAATTTCCCTTTTTTATGGCAAAAAGGTATGCATTATTCTCATTTTCGGGGAAACAGGCAGAAATTCCCCATATTTTGGGGCAAAAGGCAGAAATTTCCTTTACATTGGGGCAAAATTGCAGAAATTTAACTTATTTTGAGGCAAAATTGCAGAAATTTCATTTATTTCAGGGCAAAAAGTCAGAAATTCCCCTTATTTTGGGGCAAAAATCAGAAATTTCTTTTATTATGGTACAAAATTGCAGAAATTTTCCTTATTTTGGAACAAAAAGGCAGAAATTCCCCATATTTTGGGGCAAAAAGGAAGAAATTCCTGTTATTTTGAGATAAAAAGGCTGAAATTCCCCTTATTTTCGGGCAAAATGTCAGAAATTCCCCTTATTTTGGTGCAAAAAGACAGAAATTTTGTTTATTTTTAGGGAAAAGGCAGAAATTGCACTTATTTTGAGTCAAAAAGGCGGAAAATCCCCATATTTTGGGGCAAAAATGAAGAAATTTCCCTTTTTTATGGGAAAAAGGTAAACATTCCCTTTATTTTCGGGCAAAAAGGCAGAAATTCCCCATATTTTGGAGCAAAAGGCAGAAATTCCCTTTATTTTGGGGCAAAAATCAGAAATTCCCCTTATTTTGGGACAAAATTTCAGAATTTTTCTTTATTTTGGGGCAAAATTGCCGGAATTTACCTTATTTTAGAACAAAATTACAGAAATTTCTCTTATTTGGTGCAAAATTGCAGAAATTTCTCTTATTTTCAGGTAAAAAGTCTGAAATTTTCTTTATTTTGGGCAAAAAGGGAGAAATTCCTTTTATTTTGGGGCAAAAAGCAGAAATTCCCTTTATTTTGGGGTAAAATTGCAGAAATTTCAAATATTTCAGGGCAAAATGGCAGAAATTCCCCTTCTTTTTGGGCAAAAAGATGAAAACCCTAATTTTTGGCATAAATTGAAGAAATTACACTTATTTCAGGACAAAAAGCCAGAAATTCCAATTCATTTCGGGCAAAAAGGCAGAAATGACCCGTATTTTGGAGCAAAATTGCAGAAATTCCCCTAATATTGGTGCAAAAATGCAGAAATTAACTTTATTATGGGGCAAAAATGCAGAAATTCTCCATATTTTGGTGGAAAAATCAGAAATTTCCCTCATTTTGAGGTAAAATTCTCAAATTCCCCAAATTTTAGGGCAAAAGGCAAAAATTTCCCTTATTTTGGGGCAAATTTGCAGAAATTTTACTTATTTCAGGGTAATAAGTCAGAAATTTTCCTGATTTTGAGGCAAAAAATACAGAAATTCCCTTTGTTTTGGGGGAAAAACAGAAATTCCACTTATTTAGAGGCAAAAAGGCAAAAGTTCCCCTTATTTTGGAGCAAAAATGAAGAAATTTCCCTTTTTTATGGCAAAAAGGTATGCATTCTTTTTATTTTTGGGCAAAAAAGCAGAAATTCCCCAAATTTTGGGGTAAAAGGCAGAAATTCCACTTATTTTGGGGCAAAATTGCAGAAATTTCTCTTATTTTGGGGCAAAATTGCAGAAATTTCACTTATTTTGGGGCAAAATTGCAGAAATTTCACTTATTTCAAGGTAATAAGTCAGAAATTCTCCTTATTTTGGGGCAAAAAAGACAGAAATTCCCTTTGTTTTGGGGGAAAAAGACAGAAATTCCACCTATTTACAGGCAAAGAAGCAGAAATTTCGCTTATTTTGGAGAAAAAATGAAAAAATTTCCCTTTTTTATGGCAAAAAGGTATGCATTCTTCTCATTTTCGGGGAAACAGGCAGAAATTCGCCATATTTTGGGGCAAAAGGCAAAAATTCCCATTATTTTGGGGCAAAAAGGCACAAATTTAACTTATTTTTAGGCAAAATTGCAGAAATTTCATTTATTTCAGGGCAAAAAGTCAGAAATTCCCCTTATTTTGGGGCAAAAATCAGAAATTTCTTTTATTATGGTACAAAATTGAAGAAATTTTCCTTATTTTGGAACAAAAAGGCAGAAATTCCCCATATTTTGGGGCAAAAGGCAGAAATTCTTCTTATTTTGAGGTAAAATGCAGAAATTCCCCTTATTTAGAGGTAAAATGCAAAAATTCCCCAAATATTGGGGGAAAATGCAGAAATTCCCTTTATTTTTGGACTAAAAAGAAGAAATTAACCATATTTTGAAGCAAAATTGCAGAAATTCTCATAATTTTCGGACAAAAAGGCAGAAATTCTTATTTTGGGGCAAAAAGACAGTAAATCTCGTTTTTTCGGGAGCATAAAGTCAGAAATTTCCCTTATTTTGGGGCAAAATTGCAGATATTTCCTTTACATTGGGGCAAAATTGCAGAAATTTCCCTTATTTTGAGGCAAAATTGCAGAAATTTCACTTATTTCAGAAAAAAGGCAGAAATTTTCTTATTTTGGGGCAAAAATGCAGAAATTTCTTTTATTTTGGTACAAAATTGCAGAAATTTTTCTTATTTTGGGGCAAAAAGGCAGAAATTCCCCATATTTTGGGGCAAAAAGGAACAAATTCCTGTTATTTTGAGATAAAAAGGCTGAAATTCCCCTTATTTTCGGGCAAAATGTTAGAAATTCCCCTTATTTTGGTGCAAAAAGACAGAAATTTTGTTTATTTTTAGGGAAAAGGCAGTAATTGCACTTATTTTGAGTCAAAAAGGCGGAAAATCCCCATATTTTGGGGCAAAAATGAAGAAATTTCCCTTTTTTATGGCAAAAAGGTAAACATTCCCTTTATTTTCGGGCAAAAAGGCAGAAATTCCCCATATTTTGGAGCAAAATTGCAGAAATTCCCCTAATTTTGGAGCAAAAGGCAGAAATTCCCTTTATTTTGGGGCAAAAATCAGAAATTCCCCTTATTTTGGGACAAAATTTCAGAAATTTTCTTTATTTTGGGGCAAAATTGCAGGAATTTACCTTATTTTAGAACAAAATTACAGAAATTTCTCTTATTTGGTGCAAAATTGCAGAAATTTCTCTTATTTTCAGGTAAAAAGTCTGAAATTTTCTTTATTTAGGGCAAAAAGGCAGAAATTCCCCTTATTTTGGGGTAAATTGCAGAAATTTCAAATATTTCAGGGCAAAATGGCAGAAATTCCCCTTATTTTGGGCAAAATTGCAGAAATTTCACTTATTTTGGGGCAAAATTGCAGAAATTTCACTTATTTCAAGGTAATAAGTCAGAAATTCTCCTTATTTTGGGGCAAAAAAGACAGAAATTCCCTTTGTTTTGGGGGAAAAAGACAGAAATACCACTTATTTACAGGCAAAGAAGCAGAAATTTCGCTTATTTTGGAGAAAAAATGAAAAAATTTCCCTTTTTTATGGCAAAAAGGTATGCATTCTTCTCATTTTCGGGGAAACAGGCAGAAATTCCCCATATTTTGGGGCAAAAGGCAGAAATTCTTCTTATTTTGAGGTAAAATGCAGAAATTCCCCTTATTTAGAGGTAAAATGCAGAAATTCCCCAAATATTGGGGGAAAATGCAGAAATTCCCTTTATTTTTGGGCTAAAAAGAAGAAATTAACCATATTTTGAAGCAAAATTGCAGAAATTCTCATAATTTTCGGGCAAAAAGGCAGAAATTCTTATTTTGGGGCAAAAAGACAGTAAATCTCGTTTTTTCGTGAGCATAAAGTCAGAAATTTCCCTTATTTTGGGGCAAAATTGCAGAAATTTCCTTTACATTGGGGCAAAATTGCAGAAATTTCCCTTATTTTGAGGCAAAATTGCAGAAATTTCACTTATTTCAGAAAAAAGGCAGAAATTTTCTTATTTTGGGGCAAAAATGCAGAAATTTCTTTTATTTTGGTACAAAATTGCAGAAATTTTTCTTATTTTGGGGCAAAAAGGCAGAAATTCTCCATATTTTGGGGCAAAAAAGAAGAAATTCCTGTTATTTTGAGATAAAAAGGCTGAAATTCCCCTTATTTTCGGGCAAAATGTCAGAAATTCCCCTTATTTTGGTGCAAAAAGACAAAAATTTTGTTTATTTTTAGGGAAAAGGCAGAAATTGCACTTATTTTGAGTCAAAAAGGCGGAAAATCCCCATATTTTGGGGCAAAAATGAAGAAATTTCCCTTTTTTATGGCAAAAAGGTAAACATTCCCTTTATTTTCGGGCAAAAAGGCAGAAATTCCCCATATTTTGGGGCAAAAGGCACAAATTCCCATTATTTTGGGGCAAAAAGGCACAAATTTAACTTATTTTTTGGCAAAATTGCAGAAATTTCATTTATTTCAGGGCAAAAAGTCAGAAATTACCCTTATTTTGGGGCAAAAATCAGAAATTTCTTTTATTATGGTACAAAATTGAAGAAATTTTCCTTATTTTGGAACAAAAAGGCAGAAATTCCCCATATTTTGGGGCAAAAGGCAGAAATTCTTCTTATTTTGAGGTAAAATGCAGAAATTCCCCTTATTTAGAGGTAAAATGCAGAAATTCCCCAAATATTGGGGGAAAATGCAGAAATTCCCTTTATTTTTGGGCTAAAAAGAAGAAATTAACCATATTTTGAAGCAAAATTGCAGAAATTCTCATAATTTTCGGGCAAAAAGGCAGAAATTCTTATTTTGGGGCAAAAAGACAGTAAATCTCGTTTTTTCGGGAGCATAAAGTCAGAAATTTCTCTTATTTTGGGGCAAAATTGCAGAAATTTCACTTATTTTGGGGCAAAATTGCAGAAATTTCACTTATTTCAAGGTAATAAGTCAGAAATTCTCCTTATTTTGGGGCAAAAAAGACAGAAATTCCCTTTGTTTTGGGGGAAAAAGACAGAAATACCACTTTTTTACAGGCAAAGAAGTAGAAATTTCGCTTATTTTGGAGAAAAAATGAAGAAATTTCCCTTTTTTATGGCAAAAAGGTATGCATTCTTCTCATTTTCGGGGAAACAGGCAGAAATTCCCCATATTTTGGGGCAAAAGGCAGAAATTCCCATTATTTTGGGGCAAAAAGGCACAAATTTAACTTATTTTTTGGCAAAATTGCAGAAATTTCATTTATTTCAGGGCAAAAAGTCAGAAATTCCCCTTATTTTGGGGCAAAAATCAGAAATTTCTTTTATTATGGTACAAAATTGAAGAAATTTTCCTTATTTTGGAACAAAAAGGCAGAAATTCCCCATATTTTGGGGCAAAAGGCAGAAATTCTTCTTATTTTGAGGTAAAATGCAGAAATTCCCCTTATTTAGAGGTAAAATGCAGAAATTCCCCAAATATTGGGGGAAAATGCAGAAATTCCCTTTATTTTTGGGCTAAAAAGAAGAAATTAACCATATTTTGAAGCAAAATTGCAGAAATTCTCATAATTTTCGGGCAAAAAGGCAGAAATTCTTATTTTGGGGCAAAACGACAGTAAATCTCGTTTTTTCGGGAGCATAAAGTCAGAAATTTCCCTTATTTTGGGGCAAAATTGCAGAAATTTCACTTATTTTGGGGCAAAATTGCAGAAATTTCACTTATTTCAAGGTAATAAGTCAGAAATTCTCCTTATTTTGGGGCAAAAAAGACAGAAATTCCCTTTGTTTTGGGGGAAAAAGACAGAAATACCACTTATTTACAGGCAAAGAAGTAGAAATTTCGCTTATTTTGGAGAAAAAATGAAGAAATTTCCCTTTTTTATGGCAAAAAGGTATGCATTCTTCTCATTTTCGGAGAAACAAGCAGAAATTCCCCATATTTTGGGGCAAAAGGCAGAAATTCCCATTATTTTGGGGCAAAAAGGCACAAATTTAACTTATTTTTAGGCAAAATTGCAGAAATTTCATTTATTTCAGGCCAAAAAGTCAGAAATTCCTCTTATTTTGGGGCAAAAATCAGAAATTTCTTTTATTATGGTACAAAATTGAAGAAATTTTCCTTATTTTGGAACAAAAAGGCAGAAATTCCCCATATTTTGGGGCAAAAGGCAGAAATTCTTCTTATTTTGAGGTAAAATGCAGAAATTCCCCTTATTTAGAGGTAAAATGCAGAAATTCCCCAAATATTGGGGGAAAATGCAGAAATTCCCTTTATTTTTGGGCTAAAAAGAAGAAATTAACCATATTTTGAAGCAAAATTGCAGAAATTCTCATAATTTTCGGGCAAAAAGGCAGAAATTCTTATTTTGGGGCAAAAAGACAGTAAATCTCGTTTTTTCGTGAGCATAAAGTCAGAAATTTCCCTTATTTTGGGGCAAAATTGCAGAAATTTCCTTTACATTGGGGCAAAATTGCAGAAATTTCCCTTATTTTGAGGCAAAATTGCAGAAATTTCACTTATTTCAGAAAAAAGGCAGAAATTTTTCTTATTTTGGGGCAAAAAGGCTGAAATTCCCCTTATTTTCGGGCAAAATGTCAGAAATTCCCCTTATTTTGGTGCAAAAAGACAGAAATTTTGTTTATTTTTAGGGAAAAGGCAGAAATTGCACTTATTTTGAGCCAAAAAGGCAGAAAATCCCCGTATTTTGGGGCAAAAATGAAGAAATTTCCCTTTTTTATGGCAAAAAGGTAAACATTCCCTTTATTTTCGGGCAAAAAGGCAGAAATTCCCCATATTTTGGGGCAAAAGGCACAAATTCCCATTATTTTGGGGCAAAAAGGCACAAATTTAACTTATTTTTTGGCAAAATTGCAGAAATTTCATTTATTTCAGGGCAAAAAGTCAGAAATTACCCTTATTTTGGGGCAAAAATCAGAAATTTCTTTTATTATGGTACAAAATTGAAGAAATTTTCCTTATTTTGGAACAAAAAGGCAGAAATTCCCCATATTTTGGGGCAAAAGGCAGAAATTCTTCTTATTTTGAGGTAAAATGCAGAAATTCCCCTTATTTAGAGGTAAAATGCAGAAATTCCCCAAATATTGGGGGAAAATGCAGAAATTCCCTTTATTTTTGGGCTAAAAAGAAGAAATTAACCATATTTTGAAGCAAAATTGCAGAAATTCTCATAATTTTCGGGCAAAAAGGCAGAAATTCTTATTTTGGGGCAAAACGACAGTAAATCTCGTTTTTTCGGGAGCATAAAGTCAGAAATTTCCCTTATTTTGGGGCAAAATTGCAGAAATTTCACTTATTTTGGGGCAAAATTGCAGAAATTTCACTTATTTCAAGGTAATAAGTCAGAAATTCTCCTTATTTTGGGGCAAAAAAGACAGAAATTCCCTTTGTTTTGGGGGAAAAAGACAGAAATACCACTTATTTACAGGCAAAGAAGTAGAAATTTCGCTTATTTTGGAGAAAAAATGAAGAAATTTCCCTTTTTTATGGCAAAAAGGTATGCATTCTTCTCATTTTCGGAGAAACAAGCAGAAATTCCCCATATTTTGGGGCAAAAGGCAGAAATTCCCATTATTTTGGGGCAAAAAGGCACAAATTTAACTTATTTTTAGGCAAAATTGCAGAAATTTCATTTATTTCAGGCCAAAAAGTCAGAAATTCCTCTTATTTTGGGGCAAAAATCAGAAATTTCTTTTATTATGGTACAAAATTGAAGAAATTTTCCTTATTTTGGAACAAAAAGGCAGAAATTCCCCATATTTTGGGGCAAAAGGCAGAAATTCTTCTTATTTTGAGGTAAAATGCAGAAATTCCCCTTATTTAGAGGTAAAATGCAGAAATTCCCCAAATATTGGGGGAAAATGCAGAAATTCCCTTTATTTTTGGGCTAAAAAGAAGAAATTAACCATATTTTGAAGCAAAATTGCAGAAATTCTCATAATTTTCGGGCAAAAAGGCAGAAATTCTTATTTTGGGGCAAAAAGACAGTAAATCTCGTTTTTTCGTAAGCATAAAGTCAGAAATTTCCCTTATTTTGAGGCAAAATTGCAGAAATATCCTTTACATTGGGGCAAAATTGCAGAAATTTCCCTTATTTTGAGGCAAAATTGCAGAAATTTCACTTATTTCAGAAAAAAGGCAGAAATTTTCTTATTTTGGGGCAAAAATGCAGAAATTTCTTTTATTTTGGTACAAAATTGCAGAAATTTTTCTTATTTTGGGGCAAAAAGGCAGAAATTCCCCATATTTTGGGGCAAAAAGGAAGAAATTCCTGTTATTTTGAGATAAAAAGGCTGAAATTCCCCTTATTTTCGGGCAAAATATCAGAAATTCCCCTTATTTTGGTGCAAAAAGACAGAAATTTTGTTTATTTTTAGGGAAAAGGCAGAAATTGCACTTATTTTGAGTCCAAAAGGTGGAAAATCCCCATATTTTGGGGCAAAAATGAAGAAATTTCCCTTTTTTATGGCAAAAAGGTAAACATTCCCTTTATTTTCGGGCAAAAAGGCAGAAATTCCCCATATTTTGGAGCAAAATTGCAGAAATTCCCCTAATTTTGGAGCAAAAGGCAGAAATTCCCTTTATTTTGGGGCAAAAATCAGAAATTCCCCTTATTTTGGGACAAAATTTCAGAAATTTTCTTTATTTTGGGGCAAAATTGCAGGAATTTACCTTATTTTAGAACAAAATTACAGAAATTTCTCTTATTTGGTGCAAAATTGCAGAAATTTCTCTTATTTTCAGGTAAAAAGTCTGAAATTTTCTTTATTTTGGGCAAAAAGGGAGATATTCCTTTTATTTTGGGGCAAAAAGGCAGAAATTCCCCTTATTTTGGGGTAAAATTGCAGAAATTTCAAATATTTCAGGGCAAAATGGCAGAAATTCCCCTTATTTTTGGGCAAAAAGATGAAAACCCTAATTTTTGGCTTAAATTGAAGAAATTACACTTATTTCGGGACAAAAAGCCAGAAATTCCAATTAATTTTGGGCAAAAAGGCAGAAATGACCCGTATTTTGGAGCAAAATTGCAGAAATTCCCCTAATATTGGTGCAAAAATGCAGAAATTAACTTTATTATGGGGCAAAAATGCAGAAATTCTCCATATTTTGGTGGAAAAATCAGAAATTTCCCTCATTTTGAGGTAAAATTCTCAAATTCCCCAAATTTTAGGGCAAAAGGCAAAAATTTCCCTTATTTTGGGGCAAATTTGCAGAAATTTTACTTATTTCAGGGTAATAAGTCAGAAATTTTCCTGATTTTGAGGCAAAAAATACAGAAATTCCCTTTGTTTTGGGGGAAAAACAGAAATTCCACTTATTTAGAGGCAAAAAGGCAAAAGTTCCCCTTATTTTAAGGCAAAAATGAAGAAATATCCCTTTTTTATGGCAAAAAGGTATGCATTTTTTTTATTTTTGGGCAAAAAGGCAGAAATTCCCCAAATTTTGGGGCAAAAGGAAGAAATTCCACTTATTTTGGGGCAAAATTGCAGAAATTTCCCTTATTTTGGGGCAAAATTGCAGAAATTTCACTTATTTTGGGGCAAAATTGCAGAAATTTCACTTATTTCAAGGTAATAAGTCAGAAATTCTCCTTATTTTGGGGCAAAAAAGACAGAAATTCCCTTTGTTTTGGGGGAAAAAGACAGAAATTCCACTTATTTACAGGCAAAGAAGCAGAAATTTCGCTTATTTTGGAGAAAAAATGAAAAAATTTCCTTTTTTTATGGCAAAAAGGTATGCATTCTTCTCATTTTCGGGGAAACAGGCAGAAATTCCCCATATTTTGGGGCAAAAGGCAGAAATTCCCATTATTTTGGGGCAAAAAGGCACAAATTTAAATTATTTTTAGGCAAAATTGCAGAAATTTCATTTATTTCAGGGCAAAAAGTCAGAAATTACCCTTATTTTGGGGCAAAAATCAGAAATTTCTTTTATTATGGTACAAAATTGAAGAAATTTTCCTTATTTTGGAACAAAAAGGCAGAAATTCCCCATATTTTGGGGCAAAAGGCAGAAATTCTTCTTATTTTGAGGTAAAATGCAGAAATTCCCCTTATTTAGAGGTAAAATGCAGAAATTCCCCAAATATTGGGGGAAAATGCAGAAATTCCCTTTATTTTTGGGCTAAAAAGAAGAAATTAACCATATTTTGAAGCAAAATTGCAGAAATTCTCATAATTTTCGGGCAAAAAGGCAGAAATTCTTATTTTGGGGCAAAAAGACAGTAAATCTCGTTTTTTCGTGAGCATAAAGTCAGAAATTTCCCTTATTTTGGGGCAAAATTACAGAAATTTCCTTTACATTGGGGCAAAATTGCAGAAATTTCCCTTATTTTGAGGCAAAATTGCAGAAATTTCACTTATTTCAGAAAAAAGGCAGAAATTTTCTTATTTTGGGGCAAAAATGCAGAAATTTCTTTTATTTTGGTACAAAATTGCAGAAATTTTTCTTAATTTGGGGCAAAAAGGCAGAAATTCCCCATATTTTGGGGCAAAAAGGAAGAAATTCCTGTTATTTTGAGATAAAAAGGCTGAAATTCCCCTTATTTTCGGGCAAAATGTCAGAAATTCCCCTTATTTTGGTGCAAAAAGACAAAAATTTTGTTTATTTTTAGGGAAAAGGCAGAAATTGCACTTATTTTGAGTCAAAAAGGCGGAAAATCCCCATATTTTGGGGCAAAAATGAAGAAATTTCCCTTTTTTATGGCAAAAAGGTAAACATTCCCTTTATTTTCGGGCAAAAAGGCAGAAATTCCCCATATTTTGGGGCAAAAGGCACAAATTCCCATTATTTTGGGGCAAAAAGGCACAAATTTAAATTATTTTTAGGCAAAATTGCAGAAATTTCATTTATTTCAGGGCAAAAAGTCAGAAATTACCCTTATTTTGGGGCAAAAATCAGAAATTTCTTTTATTATGGTACAAAATTGAAGAAATTTTCCTTATTTTGGAACAAAAAGGCAGAAATTCCCCATATTTTGGGGCAAAAGGCAGAAATTCTTCTTATTTTGAGGTAAAATGCAGAAATTCCCCTTATTTAAAGGTAAAATGCAGAAATTCCCCAAATATTGGGGGAAAATGCAGAAATTCCCTTTATTTTTGGGCTAAAAAGAAGAAATTAACCATATTTTGAAGCAAAATTGCAGAAATTCTTATAATTTTCGGGCAAAAAGGCAGAAATTCTTATTTTGGGGCAAAAAGACAGTAAATCTCGTTTTTTCGAGAGCATAAAGTGAGAAATTTCCTTTATTTTGGGGCCAAATTGCAGAAATTTCACTTATTTTGGGGCAAAATTGCAGAAATTTCACTTATTTCAAGGTAATAAGTCAGAAATTCTTCTTATTTTGGGGCAAAAAAGACAGAAATTCCCTTTGTTTTGGGGGAAAAAGACAGAAATACCACTTATTTACAGGCAAAGAAGTAGAAATTTCGCTTATTTTGGAGAAAAAATGAAGAAATTTCCCTTTTTTATGGCAAAAAGGTATGCATTCTTCTCATTTTCGGGGAAACAGGCAGAAATTCCCCATATTTTGGGGCAAAAGGCAGAAATTCCCATTATTTTGGGGCAAAAAGGCACAAATTTAACTTATTTTTAGGCAAAATTGCAGAAATTTCATTTATTTCAGGGCAAAAAGTCAGAAATTCCCCTTATTTTGGGGCAAAAATCAGAAATTTCTTTTATTATGGTACAAAATTGAAGAAATTTTCCTTATTTTGGAACAAAAAGGCAGAAATTCCCCATATTTTGGGGCAAAAGGCAGAAATTCTTCTTATTTTGAGGTAAAATGCAGAAATTCCCCTTATTTAGAGGTAAAATGCAAAAATTCCCCAAATATTGGGGGAAAATGCAGAAATTCCCTTTATTTTTGGGCTAAAAAGAAGAAATTAACCATATTTTGAAGCAAAATTGCAGAAATTCTCATAATTTTCGGACAAAAAGGCAGAAATTCTTATTTTGGGGCAAAAAGACAGTAAATCTCGTTTTTTCGTGAGCATAAAGTCAGAAATTTCCCTTATTTTGGGGCAAAATTGCAGAAATTTCCTTTACATTGGGGCAAAATTGCAGAAATTTCCTTTACATTGGGGCAAAATTGCAGAAATTTCCCTTATTTTGAGGCAAAATTGCAGAAATTTCACTTATTTTAGAAAAAAGGCAGAAATTTTCTTATTTGGGGGCAAAAATGCAGAAATTTCTTTTATTTTGGTACAAAATTGCAGAAATTTTTCTTATTTTGGGGCAAAAAGGCAGAAATTCCCCATATTTTGGGGCAAAAAGGAAGAAATTCCTGTTATTTTGAGATAAAAAGGCTGAAATTCCCCTTATTTTCGGGCAAAATGTCAGAAATTCCCCTTATTTTGGTGCAAAAAGACAAAAATTTTGTTTATTTTTAGGGAAAAGGCAGAAATTGCACTTATTTTGAATCAAAAAGCGGAAAATCCCCATATTTTGGGGCAAAAATGAAGAAATTTCCCTTTTTTATGGCAAAAAGGTAAACATTCCCTTTATTTTCGGGCAAAAAGGCAGAAATTCCCCATATTTTGGGGCAAAAGGCACAAATTCCCATTATTTTGGGGCAAAAAGGCACAAATTTAACTTATTTTTAGGCAAAATTGCAGAAATTTCATTTATTTCAGGGCAAAAAGTCAGAAATTACCCTTATTTTGGGGCAAAAATCAGAAATTTCTTTTATTATGGTACAAAATTGAAGAAATTTTCCTTATTTTGGAACAAAAAGGCAGAAATTCCCCATATTTTGGGGCAAAAGGCAGAAATTCTTCTTATTTTGAGGTAAAATGCAGAAATTCCCCTTATTTAGAGGTAAAATGCAGAAATTCCCCAAATATTGGGGGAAAATGCAGAAATTCCCTTTATTTTTGGGCTAAAAAGAAGAAATTAACCATATTTTGAAGCAAAATTGCAGAAATTCTCATAATTTTCGGGCAAAAAGGCAGAAATTCTTATTTTGGGGCAAAAAGACAGTAAATCTCGTTTTTTCGGGAGCATAAAGTCAGAAATTTCCCTTATTTTGGGGCAAAATTGCAGAAATTTCACTTATTTTGGGGCAAAATTGCAGAAATTTCACTTATTTCAAGGTAATAAGTCAGAAATTCTCCTTATTTTGGGGCAAAAAAGACAGAAATTCCCTTTGTTTTGGGGGAAAAAGACAGAAATACCACTTATTTACAGGCAAAGAAGTAGAAATTTCGCTTATTTTGGAGAAAAAATGAAGAAATTTCCCTTTTTTATGGCAAAAAGGTATGCATTCTTCTCATTTTCGGGGAAACAGGCAGAAATTCCCCATATTTTGGGGCAAAAGGCAGAAATTCCCATTATTTTGGGGCAAAAAGGCACAAATTTAACTTATTTTTAGGCAAAATTGCAGAAATTTCATTTATTTCAGGGCAAAAAGTCAGAAATTCCCCTTATTTTGGGGCAAAAATCAGAAATTTCTTTTATTATGGTACAAAATTGAAGAAATTTTCCTTATTTTGGAACAAAAAGGCAGAAATTCCCCATATTTTGGGGCAAAAGGCAGAAATTCTTCTTATTTTGAGGTAAAATGCAGAAATTCCCCTTATTTAGAGGTAAAATGCAGAAATTCCCCAAATATTGGGGGAAAATGCAGAAATTCCCTTTATTTTTGGGCTAAAAAGAAGAAATTAACCATATTTTGAAGCAAAATTGCAGAAATTCTCATAATTTTCGGGCAAAAAGGCAGAAATTCTTATTTTGGGGCAAAAAGACAGTAAATCTCGTTTTTTCGTGAGCATAAAGTCAGAAATTTCCCTTATTTTGGGGCAAAATTGCAGAAATTTCCTTTACATTGGGGCAAAATTGCAGAAATTTCCCTTATTTTGAGGCAAAATTGCAGAAATTTCACTTATTTCAGAAAAAAGGCAGAAATTTTCTTATTTTGGGGCAAAAATGCAGAAATTTCTTTTATTTTGGTACAAAATTGCAGAAATTTTTCTTATTTTGGGGCAAAAAGGCAGAAATTCCCCATATTTTGGGGCAAAAAGGAAGAAATTCCTGTTATTTTGAGATAAAAAGGCTGAAATTCCCCTTATTTTCGGGGAAAATGTCAGAAATTCCCCTTATTTTGGTGCAAAAAGACAAAAATTTTGTTTATTTTTAGGGAAAAGGCAGAAATTGCACTTATTTTGAGTCAAAAAGGTGGAAAATCCCCATATTTTGGGGCAAAAATGAAGAAATTTCCCTTTTTTATGGCAAAAAGGTAAACATTCCCTTTATTTTCGGGCAAAAAGGCAAAAATTCCCCATATTTTGGGGCAAAAGGCAGAAATTCCCATTATTTTGGGGCAAAAAGGCACAAATTTAACTTATTTTTAGGCAAAATTGCAGAAATTTCATTTATTTCAGGGCAAAAAGTCAGAAATTCCCTTTATTTTGGGGCAAAAATCAGAAATTTCTTTTATTATGGTACAAAATTGAAGAAATTTTCCTTATTTTGGAACAAAAAGGCAGAAATTCCCCATATTTTGGGGCAAAAGGCAGAAATTCTTCTTATTTTGAGGTAAAATGCAGAAATTCCCCTTATTTAGAGGTAAAATGCAGAAATTCCCCAAATATTGGGGGAAAATGCAGAAATTCCCTTTATTTTTGGGCTAAAAAGAAGAAATTAACCATATTTTGAAGCAAAATTGCAGAAATTCTCATAATTTTCAGGCAAAAATGCAGAAATTCTTATTTTGGGGCAAAAAGACAGTAAATCTCGTTTTTTCGGGAGCATAAAGTCAGAAATTTCCCTTATTTTGGGGCAAAATTGCAGAAATTTCACTTATTTTGGGGCAAAATTGCAGAAATTTCACTTATTTCAAGGTAATAAGTCAGAAATTCTCCTTATTTTGGGGCAAAAAAGACAGAAATTCCCTTTGTTTTGGGGGAAAAAGACAGAAATACCACTTATTTACAAGCAAAGAAGTAGAAATTTCGCTTATTTTGGAGAAAAAATGAAGAAATTTCCCTTTTTTATGGCAAAAAGGTATGCATTCTTCTCATTTTCGGGGAAACAGGCAGAAATTCCCCATATTTTGGGGCAAAAGGCAGAAATTCCCATTATTTTGGGGCAAAAAGGCACAAATTTAACTTATTTTTAGGCAAAATTGCAGAAATTTCATTTATTTCAGGGCAAAAAGTCAGAAATTCCCCTTATTTTGGGGCAAAAATCAGAAATTTCTTTTATTATGGTACAAAATTGAAGAAATTTTCCTTATTTTGGAACAAAAAGGCAGAAATTCCCCATATTTTGGGGCAAAAGGCAGAAATTCTTCTTATTTTGAGGTAAAATGCAGAAATTCCCCTTATTTAGAGGTAAAATGCAGAAATTCCCCAAATATTGGGGGAAAATGCAGAAATTCCCTTTATTTTTGGGCTAAAAAGAAGAAATTAACCATATTTTGAAGCAAAATTGCAGAAATTCTCATAATTTTCGGGCAAAAAGGCAGAAATTCTTATTTTGGGGCAAAAAGACAGTAAATCTCGTTTTTTCGTGAGCATAAAGTCAGAAATTTCCCTTATTTTGGGGCAAAATTGCAGAAATTTCCTTTACATTGGGGCAAAATTGCAGAAATTTCCCTTATTTTGAGGCAAAATTGCAGAAATTTCACTTATTTCAGAAAAAAGGCAGAAATTTTCTTATTTTGGGGCAAAAATGCAGAAATTTCTTTTATTTTGGTACAAAATTGCAGAAATTTTTCTTATTTTGGGGCAAAAAGGCAGAAATTCCCCATATTTTGGGGCAAAAAGGAAGAAATTCCTGTTATTTTGAGATAAAAAGGCTGAAATTCCCCTTATTTTCGGGGAAAATGTCAGAAATTCCCCTTATTTTGGTGCAAAAAGACAAAAATTTTGTTTATTTTTAGGGAAAAGGCAGAAATTGCACTTATTTTGAGTCAAAAAGGCGGAAAATCCCCATATTTTGGGGCAAAAATGAAGAAATTTCCCTTTTTTATGGCAAAAAGGTAAACATTCCCTTTATTTTCGGGCAAAAAGGCAGAAATTCCCCATATTTTGGGGCAAAAGGCAGAAATTCCCATTATTTTGGGGCAAAAAGGCACAAATTTAACTTATTTTTAGGCAAAATTGCAGAAATTTCATTTATTTCAGGGCAAAAAGTCAGAAATTCCCTTTATTTTGGGGCAAAAATCAGAAATTTCTTTTATTATGGTACAAAATTGAAGAAATTTTCCTTATTTTGGAACAAAAAGGCAGAAATTCCCCATATTTTGGGGCAAAAGGCAGAAATTCTTCTTATTTTGTGGTAAAATGCAGAAATTCCCCTTATTTAGAGGTAAAATGCAGAAATTCCCCAAATATTGGGGGAAAATGCAGAAATTCCCTTTATTTTTGGGCTAAAAAGAAGAAATTAACCATATTTTGAAGCAAAATTGCAGAAATTCTCATAATTTTCAGGCAAAAATGCAGAAATTCTTATTTTGGGGCAAAAAGACAGTAAATCTCGTTTTTTCGGGAGCATAAAGTCAGAAATTTCCCTTATTTTGGGGCAAAATTGCAGAAATTTCACTTATTTTGGGGCAAAATTGCAGAAATTTCACTTATTTCAAGGTAATAAGTCAGAAATTCTCCTTATTTTGGGGCAAAAAAGACAGAAATTCCCTTTGTTTTGGGGGAAAAAGACAGAAATACCACTTATTTACAAGCAAAGAAGTAGAAATTTCGCTTATTTTGGAGAAAAAATGAAGAAATTTCCCTTTTTTATGGCAAAAAGGTATGCATTCTTCTCATTTTCGGGGAAACAGGCAGAAATTCCCCATATTTTGGGGCAAAAGGCAGAAATTCCCATTATTTTGGGGCAAAAAGGCACAAATTTAACTTATTTTTAGGCAAAATTGCAGAAATTTCATTTATTTCAGGGCAAAAAGTCAGAAATTCCCCTTATTTTGGGGCAAAAATCAGAAATTTCTTTTATTATGGTACAAAATTGAAGAAATTTTCCTTATTTTGGAACAAAAAGGCAGAAATTCCCCATATTTTGGGTAAAAGGCAGAAATTCTTCTTATTTTGAGGTAAAATGCAGAAATTCCCCTTATTTAGAGGTAAAATGCAGAAATTCCCCAAATATTGGGGGAAAATGCAGAAATTCCCTTTATTTTTGGGCTAAAAAGAAGAAATTAACCATATTTTGAAGCAAAATTGCAGAAATTCTCATAATTTTCGGGCAAAAAGGCAGAAATTCTTATTTTGGGGCAAAAAGACAGTAAATCTCGTTTTTTCGTGAGCATAAAGTCAGAAATTTCCCTTATTTTGGGGCAAAATTGCAGAAATTTCCTTTACATTGGGGCAAAATTGCAGAAATTTCCCTTATTTTGAGGCAAAATTGCAGAAATTTCACTTATTTCAGAAAAAAGGCAGAAATTTTCTTATTTTGGGGCAAAAATGCAGAAATTTCTTTTATTTTGGTACAAAATTGCAGAAATTTTTCTTATTTTGGGGCAAAAAGGCAGAAATTCCCCATATTTTGGGGCAAAAAGGAAGAAATTCCTGTTATTTTGAGATAAAAAGGATGAAATTCCCCTTATTTTCAGGCAAAATGTCAGAAATTCCCCTTATTTTGGTGCAAAAAGACAGAAATTTTGTTTATTTTTAGGGAAAGGGCAGAAATTGCACTTATTTTGAGTCAAAAAGGCGGAAAATCCCCATATTTTGGGGCAAAAATGAAGAAATTTCCCTTTTTTATGGCAAAAAGGTAAACATTTCTTTTATTTTCGGGCAAAAAGGCAGAAATTCCCCATATTTTGGAGCAAAATTGCAGAAATTCCCCTAATTTTGGAGCAAAAGGCAGAAATTCCCTTTATTTTGGGGCAAAAATCAGAAATTCCCCTTATTTTGGGACAAAATTTCAGAAATTTTCTTTATTTTGGGGCAAAATTGCCGGAATTTACCTTATTTTAGAACAAAATTACAGAAATTTCTCTTATTTGGTGCAAAATTGCAGAAATTTCTCTTATTTTCAGGTAAAAAGTCTGAAATTTTCTTTATTTTGTGCAAAAAGGGAGAAATTCCTTTTATTTTGGGGCAAAAAGGCAGAAATTCCCCTTATTTTGGGGTAAAATTGCAGAAATTTCAAATATTTCAGGGCAAAATGGCAGAAATTCCCCTTATTTTGGGGCAAAAAGATGAAAACCCTAATTTTTGGCATAAATTGAAGAAATTACACTTATTTCGGGACAAAAAGCCAGAAATTCCAATTAATTTCGGGCAAAAAGGCAGAAATGACCCGTATTTTGGAGCAAAATTGCAGAAATTCCCCTAATATTGGTGCAAAAATGCAGAAATTAACTTTATTATGGGGCAAAAAGGCAGAAATTCTCCATATTTTGGTGCAAAAATCAGAAATTTCCCTCATTTTGAGGTAAAATTCTCAAATTCCCCAAATTTTAAAGCAAAAGGCAAAAATTTCCCTTATTTTGGGGCAAATTTGCAGAAATTTTACTTATTTCAGGGTAATAAGTCAGAAATTTTCCTGATTTTGAGGCAAAAAATACAGAAATTCCCTTTGTTTGGGGGAAAAACAGAAATTCCACTTATTTAGAGGCAAAAAGGCAAAAGTTCCCCTTATTTTGGAGCAAAAATGAAGAAATTTCCCTTTTTTATGGCAAAAAGGTATGCATTTTTTTATTTTTGGGCAAAAAGGCAGAAATTCCCCAAATTTTGGGGCAAAAGGCAGAAATTCCACTTATTTTGGGGCAAAATTGCAGAAATTTCCCTTATTTTGGGGCAAAATTGCAGAAATTTCACTTATTTTGGGGCAAAATTGCAGAAATTTCACTTATTTCAAGGTAATAAGTCAGAAATTCTCTTTATTTTGGGGCAAAAAAGACAGAAATTTCCTTTGTTTTGGGGGAAAAATACAGAAATTCCACTTATTTACAGGCAAAGAAGCAGAAATTTCGCTTATTTTGGAGAAAAACTGAAATAATTTCCCTTTTTTATGGCAAAAAGGTATGCATTCTTCTCATTTTCGGGGAAACAGGCAGAAATTCCCCATATTTTGGGGCAAAAGGCAGAAATTCCCATTATTTTGGGGCAAAAAGGCACAAATTTAACTTATTTTTAGGCAAAATTGCAGAAATTTCATTTATTTCAGGGCAAAAAGTCAGAAATTCCCCTTATTTTGGGGCAAAAATCAGAAATTTCTTTTATTATTGTACAAAATTGAAGAAATTTTCCTTATTTTGGAACAAAAAGGCAGAAATTCCCCATATTTTGGGGCAAAAGGCAGAAATTCTTCTTATTTTGAGGTAAAATGCAGAAATTCCCCTTATTTAGAGGTAAAATGCAGAAATTCCCCAAATATTGGGGGAAAATGCAGAAATTCCCTTTATTTTTGGGCTAAAAAGAAGAAATTAACCATATTTTGAAGCAAAATTGCAGAAATTCTCATAATTTTCGGGCAAAAAGGCAGAAATTCTTATTTTGGGGCAAAAAGACAGTAAATCTCGTTTTTTCGGGAGCATAAAGTGAGAAATTTCCTTTATTTTGGGGCCAAATTGCAGAAATTTCACTTATTTTGGGGCAAAATTGCAGAAATTTCACTTATTTCAAGGTAATAAGTCAGAAATTCTTCTTATTTTGGGGCAAAAAAGACAGAAATTCCCTTTGTTTTGGGGGAAAAATACAGAAATACCACTTATTTACAGGCAAAGAAGTAGAAATTTCGCTTATTTTGGAGAAAAAATGAAGAAATTTCCCTTTTTTATGGCAAAAAGGTATGCATTCTTCTCATTTTCGGGGAAACAGGCAGAAATTCCCCATATTTTGGGGCAAAAGGCAGAAATTCCCATTATTTTGGGGCAAAAAGGCACAAATTTAACTTATTTTTAGGCAAAATTGCAGAAATTTCATTTATTTCAGGGCAAAAAGTCAGAAATTCCCCTTATTTTGGGGCAAAAATCAGAAATTTCTTTTATTATGGTACAAAATTGAAGAAATTTTCCTTATTTTGGAACAAAAAGGCAGAAATTCCCCATATTTTGGGGCAAAAGGCAGAAATTCTTCTTATTTTGAGGTAAAATGCAGAAATTCCCCTTATTTAGAGGTAAAATGCAGAAATTCCCCAAATATTGGGGGAAAATGCAGAAATTCCCTTTATTTTTGGGCTAAAAAGAAGAAATTAACCATATTTTGAAGCAAAATTGCAGAAATTCTCATAATTTTCGGGCAAAAAGGCAGAAATTTTTATTTTGGGGCAAAAAGACAGTAAATCTCGTTTTTTCGTGAGCATAAAGTCAGAAATTTCCCTTATTTTGGGGCAAAATTGCAGAAATTTCCTTTACATTGGGGCAAAATTGCAGAAATTTCCCTTATTTTGAGGCAAAATTGCAGAAATTTCACTTATTTCAGAAAAAAGGCAGAAATTTTCTTATTTTGGGGCAAAAATGCAGAAATTTCTTTTATTTTGGTACAAAATTGCAGAAATTTTTCTTATTTTGGGGCAAAAAGGCAGAAATTCCCCATATTTTGGGGCAAAAAGGAAGAAATTCCTGTTATTTTGAGATAAAAAGGCTGAAATTCCCCTTATTTTCAGGCAAAATGTCAGAAATTCCCCTTATTTTGGTGCAAAAAGACAGAAATTTTGTTTATTTTTAGGGAAAGGGCAGAAATTGCACTTATTTTGAGTCAAAAAGGCGGAAAATCCCCATATTTTGGGGCAAAAATGAAGAAATTTCCCTTTTTTATGGCAAAAAGGTAAACATTTCTTTTATTTTCGGGCAAAAAGGCAGAAATTCCCCATATTTTGGAGCAAAATTGCAGAAATTCCCCTAATTTTGGAGCAAAAGGCAGAAATTCCCTTTATTTTGGGGCAAAAATCAGAAATTCTCCTTATTTTGGGACAAAATTTCAGAAATTTTCTTTATTTTGGGGCAAAATTTCCGGAATTTACCTTATTTTAGAACAAAATTACAGAAATTTCTCTTATTTGGTGCAAAATTGCAGAAATTTCTCTTATTTTCAGGTAAAAAGTCTGAAATTTTCTTTATTTTGTGCAAAAAGGGAGAAATTCCTTTTATTTTGGGGCAAAAAGGCAGAAATTCCCCTTATTTTGGGGTAAAATTGCAGAAATTTCAAATATTTCAGGGCAAAATGGCAGAAATTCCCCTTATTTTGGGGCAAAAAGATGAAAACCCTAATTTTTGGCATAAATTGAAGAAATTACACTTATTTCGGGACAAAAAGCCAGAAATTCCAATTAATTTCGGGCAAAAAGGCAGAAATGACCCGTATTTTGGAGCAAAATTGCAGAAATTCCCCTAATATTGGTGCAAAAATGCAGAAATTAACTTTATTATGGGGCAAAAAGGCAGAAATTCTCCATATTTTGGTGCAAAAATCAGAAATTTCCCTCATTTTGAGGTAAAATGCTCAAATTCCCCAAATTTTAAAGCATAAGGCAAAAATTTCCCTTATTTTGGGGCAAATTTGCAGAAATTTTACTTATTTCAGGGTAATAAGTCAGAAATTTTCCTGATTTTGAGGCAAAAAATACAGAAATTCCCTTTGTTTGGGGGAAAAACAGAAATTCCACTTATTTAGAGGCAAAAAGGCAAAAGTTCCCCTTATTTTGGAGCAAAAATGAAGAAATTTCCCTTTTTTATGGCAAAAAGGTATGCATTTTTTTATTTTTGGGCAAAAAGGCAGAAATTCCCCAAATTTTGGGGCAAAAGGCAGAAATTCCACTTATTTTGGGGCAAAATTGCAGAAATTTCCCTTATTTTGGGGCAAAATTGCAGAAATTTCACTTATTTTGGGGCAAAATTGCAGAAATTTCACTTATTTCAAGGTAATAAGTCAGAAATTCTCTTTATTTTGGGGCAAAAAAGACAGAAATTTCCTTTGTTTTGGGGGAAAAATACAGAAATTCCACTTATTTACAGGCAAAGAAGCAGAAATTTCGCTTATTTTGGAGAAAAACTGAAATAATTTCCCTTTTTTATGGCAAAAAGGTATGCATTCTTCTCATTTTCGGGGAAACAGGCAGAAATTCCCCATATTTTGGGGCAAAAGGCAGAAATTCCCATTATTTTGGGGCAAAAAGGCACAAATTTAACTTATTTTTAGGCAAAATTGCAGAAATTTCATTTATTTCAGGGCAAAAAGTCAGAAATTCCCCTTATTTTGGGGCAAAAATCAGAAATTTCTTTTATTATGGTACAAAATTGAAGAAATTTTCCTTATTTTGGAACAAAAAGGCAGAAATTCCCCATATTTTGGGGCAAAAGGCAGAAATTCTTCTTATTTTGAGGTAAAATGCAGAAATTCCCCTTATTTAGAGGTAAAATGCAGAAATTCCCCAAATATTGGGGGAAAATGCAGAAATTCCCTTTATTTTTGGGCTAAAAAGAAGAAATTAACCATATTTTGAAGCAAAATTGCAGAAATTCTCATAATTTTCGGGCAAAAAGGCAGAAATTCTTATTTTGGGGCAAAAAGACAGTAAATCTCGTTTTTTCGTGAGCATAAAGTCAGAAATTTCCCTTATTTTGGGGCAAAATTGCAGAAATTTCCTTTACATTGGGGCAAAATTGCAGAAATTTCCCTTATTTTGAGGCAAAATTGCAGAAATTTCACTTATTTCAGAAAAAAGGCAGAAATTTTCTTATTTTGGGGCAAAAATGCAGAAATTTCTTTTATTTTGGTACAAAATTGCAGAAATTTTTCTTATTTTGGGGCAAAAAGGCAGAAATTCCCCATATTTTGGGGCAAAAAGGAAGAAATTCCTGTTATTTTGAGATAAAAAGGCTGAAATTCCCCTTATTTTCAGGCAAAATGTCAGAAATTCCCCTTATTTTGGTGCAAAAAGACAGAAATTTTGTTTATTTTTAGGGAAAAGGCAGAAATTGCACTCATTTTGAGTCAAAAAGGCGGAAAATCCCCATATTTTGGGGCAAAAATGAAGAAATTTCCCTTTTTTATGGCAAAAAGGTAAACATTCCCTTTATTTTCAGGCAAAAAGGCAGAAATTCCCCATATTTTGGAGCAAAATTGCAGAAATTCCCCTAATTTTGGAGCAAAAGGCAGAAATTCCCTTTATTTTGGGGCAAAAATCAGAAATTCCCCTTATTTTGGGACAAAATTTCAGAAATTTTCTTTATTTTGGGGCAAAATTGCAGGAATTTACCTTATTTTAGAACGAAATTACAGAAATTTCTCTTATTTGGTGCAAAATTGCAGAAATTTCTCTTATTTTCAGGTAAAAAGTCTGAAATTTTCTTTATTTTGGGCAAAAAGGGAGAAATTCCTTTTATTTTGGGGCAAAAAGGCAGAAATTCCCCTTATTTTGGGGTAAAATTGCAGAAATTTCAAATATTTCAGGGCAAAATGGCAGAAATTCCCCTTATTTTGGGGCAAAAAGATGAAAACCCTAATTTTTGGCATAAATTGAAGAAATTACACTTATTTCGGGACAAAAAGCCAGAAATTCCAATTAATTTCGGGCAAAAAGGCAGAAATGACCCGTATTTTGGAGCAAAATTGCAGAAATTCCCCTAATATTGGTGCAAAAATGCAGAAATTAACTTTATTATGGGGCAAAAAGGCAGAAATTCTCCATATTTTGGTGCAAAAATCAGAAATTTCCCTCATTTTGAGGTAAAATTCTCAAATTCCCCAAATTTTAGGGCAAAAGGCAAAAATTTCCCTTATTTTGGGGCAAATTTGCAGAAATTTTACTTATTTCAGGGTAATAAGTCAGAAATTTTCCTTATTTTGAGGCAAAAAATACTGAAATTCCCTTTGTTTTGGGGAAAAAACAGAAATTCCACTTATTTAGAGCCAAAAAGGCAAAAGTTCCCCTTATTTTGGAACAAAAATGAAGAAATTTCCCTTTTTTATGGCAAAAAGGTATGCATTTTTTAATTTTTAGGCAAAAAGGCAGAAATTCCCCAAATTTTGGGGCAAAAGGCAGAAATTCCACTTATTTTGGGGCAAAATTGCAGAAATTTCCCTTATTTTGGGGCAAAATTGCAGAAATTTCACTTATTTTGGGGCAAAATTGCAGAAATTTCACTTATTTCAAGGTAATAAGTCAGAAATTCTCCTTATTTTGGGGCAAAAAAGACAGAAATTTCCTTTGTTTTGGGGGAAAAATACAGAAATTCCACTTATTTACAGGCAAAGAAGCAGAAATTTCGCTTATTTTGGAGAAAAAATGAAAAAATTTCCCTTTTTTATGGCAAAAAGGTATGCATTCTTCTCATTTTCGGGGAAACAGGCAGAAATTCCCCATATTTTGGGGCAAAAGGCAGAAATTCCCATTATTTTGGGGCAAAAAGGCTCAAATTTAACTTATTTTTAGGCAAAATTGCAGAAATTTCATTTATTTCAGGGCAAAAAGTCAGAAATTCCCCTTATTTTGGGGCAAAAATCAGAAATTTCTTTTATTATGGTACAAAAATTGAAGAAATTTTCCTTATTTTGGAACAAAAAGGCAGAAATTCCCCATATTTTGGGGCAAAAGGCAGAAATTCTTCTTATTTTGAGGTAAAATGCAGAAATTCCCCTTATTTAGAGGTAAAATGCAGAAATTCCCCAAATATTGGGGAAAATGCAGAAATTCCCTTTATTTTTGGGCTAAAAAGAAGAAATTAACCATATTTTGAAGCAAAATTGCAGAAATTCTCATAATTTTCGGGCAAAAAGGCAGAAATTCTTATTTTGGGGCAAAAATACAGTAAATCTCGTTTTTTGGGAGCATAAAGTCAGAAATTTCCCTTATTTTGGGGCAAAATTGCAGAAATTTCCTTTACATTGGGGCAAAATTGCAGAAATTTCCCATATTTTGAGGCAAAATTGCAGAAATTTCACTTATTTCAGAAAAAAGGCAGAAATTTTCTTATTTTGGGGCAAAAATGCAGAAATTTCTTTTATTTTGGTACAAAATTGCAGAAATTTTTCTTATTTTGGGGCAAAAAGGCAGAAATTCCCCATATTTTGGGGCAAAAAGGAAGAAATTCCTGTTATTTTGAGATAAAAAGGCTGAAATTCCCCTTATTTTCAGGCAAAATGTCAGAAATTCCCCTTATTTTGGTGCAAAAAGACAGAAATTTTGTTTATTATTAGGGAAAAGGCAGAAATTGCACTCATTTTGAGTCAAAAAGGCGGAAAATCCCCATATTTTGGGGCAAAAATGAAGAAATTTCCCTTTTTTATGGCAAAAAGGTAAACATTCCCTTTATTTTCGGGCAAAAAGGCAGAAATTCCCCATATTTTGGAGCAAAATTGCAGAAATTCCCCTAATTTTGGAGCAAAAGGCAGAAATTCCCTTTATTTTGGGGCAAAAATCAGAAATTCCCCTTATTTTGGGACAAAATTTCAGAAATTTTCTTTATTTTGGGGCAAAATTGCAGGAATTTACCTTATTTTAGAACAAAATTACAGAAATTTCTCTTATTTGGTGCAAAATTGCAGAAATTTCTCTTATTTTCAGGTAAAAAGTCTGAAATTTTCTTTATTTTGGGCAAAAAGGGAGAAATTCCTTTTATCTTGGGGCAAAAAGGCAGAAATTCCCCTTATTTTGGGGTAAAATTGCAGAAATTTCAAATATTTTAGGGCAAAATGGCAGAAATTCCCCTTATTTTGGGGCAAAAAGATGAAAACCCTAATTTTTGGCATAAATTGAAGAAATTACACTTATTTCGGGACAAAAAGCCAGAAATTCCAATTAATTTCGGGCAAAAAGGCAGAAATGACCCGTATTTTGGAGCAAAATTGCAGAAATTCCCCTAATATTGGTGCAAAAATGCAGAAATTAACTTTATTATGGGGCAAAAAGGCAGAAATTCTCTATATTTTGGTGCAAAAATCAGAAATTTCCCTCATTTTGAGGTAAAATTCTCAAATTCCCCAAATTTTAGGGCAAAAGGCAAAAATTTCCCTTATTTTGGGCCAAATTTGCAGAAATTTTACTTATTTTAGGGTAATAAGTCAGAAATTTTCCTGATTTTGAGGCAAAAAATACAGAAATTCCCTTTGTTTTGGGGGAAAAACAGAAATTCCACTTATTTAGAGGCAAAAAGGCAAAAGTTCCCCTTATTTTGGAGCAAAAATGAAGAAATTTCCCTTTTTTATGGCAAAAAGGTATGCATTTTTTTATTTTTGGGCAAAAAGGCAGAAATTCCCCAAATTTTGGGGCAAAAGGCAGAAATTCCACTTATTTTGGGGCAAAATTGCAGAAATTTCCCTTATTTTGGGGCAAAATTGCAGAAATTACACTTATTTTGGGGCAAAATTGCAGAAATTTCACTTATTTCAAGGTAATAAGTCAGAAATTCTCCTTATTTTGGGGCAAAAAAGACAGAAATTTCCTTTGTTTTGGGGGAAAAATACAGAAATTCCACTTATTTACAGGCAAAGAAGCAGAAATTTCGCTTATTTTGCAGAAAAACTGAAATAATTTCTCTTTTTTATGGCAAAAAGGTATGCATTCTTCTCATTTTCGGGGAAACAGGCAGAAATTCCCCATATTTTGGGGCAAAAGGCAGAAATTCCCATTATTTTGGGGCAAAAAGGCACAAATTTAACTTATTTTTAGGCAAAATTGCAGAAATTTCATTTATTTCAGGGCAAAAAGTCAGAAATTCCCCTTATTTTGGGGCAAAAATCAGAAATTTCTTTTATTATGGTACAAAATTGAAGAAATTTTCCTTATTTTGGAACAAAAAGGCAGAAATTCCCCATATTTTGGGGCAAAAGGCAGAAATTCTTCTTATTTTGAGGTAAAATGCAGAAATTCCCCTTATTTAGAGGTAAAATGCAGAAATTCCCCAAATATTGGGGGAAAATGCAGAAATTCTCTTTATTTTTGGGCTAAAAAGAAGAAATTAACCATATTTTGAAGCAAAATTGCAGAAATTCTCATAATTTTCGGACAAAAAGGCAGAAATTCTTATTTTGGGGCAAAAAGACAGTAAATCTCGTTTTTTGGGAGCATAAAGTCAGAAATTTCCCTTATTTTGGGGCAAAATTGCAGATATTTCCTTTACATGGGGGCAAAATTGCAGAAATTTCCCTTATTTTGAGGCAAAATTGCAGAAATTTCACTTATTTCAGAAAAAAGGCAGAAATTTTCTTATTTTGAGGCAAAAATGCAGAAATTTCTTTTATTTTGGTACAAAATTGCAGAAATTTCTCTTATTTTGGGGCAAAAAGGCAGAAATTCCCCATATTTTGGGGCAAAAAGGAAGAAATTCCTGTTATTTTGAGATAAAAAGGCTGAAATTCCCCTTATTTTCGGGCAAAATATCAGAAATTCCCCTTATTTTGGTGCAAAAAGACAGAAATTTTGTTTATTTTTAGGGAAAAGGCAGAAATTGCACTTATTTTGAGTCAAAAAGGCGGAAAATCCCCATATTTTGGGGCAAAAATGAAGAAATTTCCCTTTTTTATGGCAAAAAGGTAAACATTCCCTTTATTTTCGGGCAAAAAGGCAGAAATTCCCCATATTTTGGAGCAAAATTGCAGAAATTCCCCTAATTTTGGAGCAAAAGGCAGAAATTCCCTTTATTTTGGGGCAAAAATCAGAAATTCCCCTTATTTTGGGACAAAATTTCAGAAATTTTCTTTATTTTGGGGCAAAATTGCAGGAATTTACCTTATTTTAGAACAAAATTACAGAAATTTCTCTTATTTGGTGCAAAATTGCAGAAATTTCTCTTATTTTCAGGTAAAAAGTCTGAAATTTTCTTTATTTAGGGCAAAAAGGCAGAAATTCCCCTTATTTTGGGGTAAATTGCAGAAATTTCAAATATTTCAGGGCAAAATGGCAGAAATTCCCCTTATTTTGGGGCAAAAAGATGAAAACCCTAATTTTTGGCGAAAATTGAAGAAATTACACTTATTTCGGGACAAAAAGCCAGAAATTCCAATTAATTTCGGGCAAAAAGGCAGAAATGACCCGTATTTTGGAGCAAAATTGCAGAAATTCCCCTAATATTGGTGCAAAAATGCAGAAATTAACTTTATTATGGGGCAAAAAGGCAGAAATTCTCCATATTTTGGTGCAAAAATCAGAAATTTCCCTCATTTTGAGGTAAAATTCTCAAATTCCCCAAATTTTAGGGCAAAAGGCAAAAATTTCCCTTATTTTGGGGCAAATTTGCAGAAATTTTACTTATTTCAGGGTAATAAGTCAGAAATTTTCCTTATTTTGAGGCAAAAAATACAGAAATTCCCTTTGTTTTGGTGGAAAAACAGAAATTCCACTTATTTAGAGGCAAAAAGGCAAAAGTTCCCCTTATTTTGGAGCAAAAATGAAGAAATTTCCCTTTTTTATGGCAAAAAGGTATGCATTCTTTTTATTTTTGTGCAAAAAGGCAGAAATTCCCCAAATTTTGGGGCAAAAGGCAGAAATTCCACTTATTTTGGGGCAAAATTGCAGAAATTTCCCTTATTTTGGGGCAAAATTGCAGAAATTTCACTTATATTGGGGCAAAATTGCAGAAATTTCACTTATTTCAAAGAAAAAAAGCAGAAATTTTTCTTATTTTTGGGCAAAAATGCAGAAATTCCTAATATTTTGTGCCAAAAATAGAAATTCCCATTATTTTGAGGTAAAAAGTCTGAAATTCCCCTGTTTTGGGGGCAAAAAGGCAGAAATTTCCCTTATATTGGGGCAAAATTTCATTAATTTCACTTATTTCAGGGTAATAAGTCAGCAATTTTTCTTATTTTGGGGCAAAAAAGACAGAAATTTCTTTTGTTTTGGGGGAAAAAGAAAGAAATTCCACTTATTTAGAGGCAAAAAAGCAGAAATTCCCCTTATTTTGGAGCAAAAATGAAGAAATTTCCCTTTTTTATGGCAAAAAGGTATGCATTCTTCTCATTTTCGGGGAAACAGGCAGAAATTCCCCATATTTTGGGGCAAAAGGCAGAAATTCCCATTATTTTGGGGCAAAAAGGCACTAATTTAACTTATTTTTGGGCAAAATTGCAGAAATTTCATTTATTTCAGGGCAAAAAGTCAGAAATTCCCCTTATTTTGGGGCAAAAAGCAGAAATTTCTTTTATTATGGTACAAAATTGAAGAAATTTTCCTTATTTTGGAACAAAAAGGCAGAAATTCCCCATATTTAGGGGCAAAAGGCAGAAATTCTTCTTATTTTGAGGTAAAATGCAGAAATTCCCCTTATTTAAAGGTAAAATGCAGAAATTCCCCAAATATTGGGGGAAAATGCAGAAATTCCCTTTATTTTGGGGCTAAAAGGAAGAAGTTAACCGTATTTTGAAGCAAAATTGCAGAAATTCTCATAATTTTTGGGCAAAAAAGCAGAAATTCTCCTTATTTTGAGGCAAAAAGACAGAAAATCTCCTTTTTTCGAGAGCAAACAGTCAGAAATTCCCCTTATTTTTGGGCAAAAAGCAGAAATTTCTTTTATTATGGTACAAAATTGAAGAAATTTTTTTTATTTTGGAACAAAAAGGCAGAAATTCCCCATATTTTGGGGCAAAAGGCAGAAATTCTTCTTATTTTGAGGTAAAATGCAGAAATTCCCCTTTATTTAAAGGTAAAATGCAAAAATTCCCCAAATATTGGGGGAAAATGCAGAAATTCCCTTTATTTTGGGGCTAAAAGGCAGAAATTAACCGTATTTTAAAGCAAAATTGCAGAAATTCTCATAATTTTTGGGCAAAAAAGCAGAAATTCTCCTTATTTTGAGGCAAAAAGACAGAAAATCTCCTTTTTCGAGAGCAAACAGTCAGAAATTCCCCTTATTTTGGGGCAAAATGGCCGAAATTTTTTTTACATTGGGTCAAAATTGCAGAAATTTCCTTTATTTTGGGGCAAAAAGGCAGAAATTCCCATTATTTTTGGGCAAAAAGGCAGAAATTCACCTTATTTTGTGGTAAAATTGCAAAATTTCACATATTTCATGGCAAAAAGGCAGAAATTTCCCTTATTTTGGGGCAAAATTGCAGAAATTTCACTTATTTCAGGGTAATAAGTCAGAAATTACCATTATTTTGGGGCAAAAATACAGAAATTCCCTTTGTTTTGGGGGAAAATTGCAGAAATTCCACTTATTTAGAGGAAAAAATGCAGAAATTCCCTTTAATTTGTAGCAAAAATGAAGAAATTTCTCTTTTTTATGGCAAAAAGTTATGTATTCCCCTTATTTTCGGGCAAAAAGGCAGAAATTCCATGTATTTTGGAGCAAAATTGCAAATATTCCCCTAATTCTGGGGCAAAAAGGCAGAAATTCCCTATATGGTGGGGAAAAAAGACAGAAATTCTCCTTATTTTGGGGCAAAACTCAGAAATTTCACTTATTTTGGGGCAAAAATCCAGAAATTTCCCTTATTTTGGAGCAAAATTACAGAAATTCCACTTATTTTGGGGCAAAATTGCAGAAATTTCACTTATTTCAGGAAAAAAAGGCAGAAATTTTCCTTATTTTGGGGCAAACATGCAGAAATTCTTAATAATTTGTGACAAAAATGCAGAAATTCCCTTTATTTTGAGGTAAAAAGGCTGAAATTCCTTTTATTTGGAAGCAAAAAGGGAGAAATTTCCCTTATTTTTTGGAAGAAGGCAGAAATTTCTTTTATTTTGGGGCAAAATTGCAGAAATTTCACTTATTTCAGGGCATAATTCAAAAATTCCTTTTATTTTGGGGCAAAAACACAAAAATTCCTTTTATTTTTGTGTAAAAGAGCAGAAATTTCAATTATTTTGAGGTAAAAAGGCAGAAATTCCTCTTATTTTGGGTCAAAAATGAAGAAATTTTCCTTTTTTGTGGCAAAAGGTATACATTCCCCTTACTTTCGGGATAAAAAGCAGAAATTCCCCGTATTTTCAAGCAAAATTGCAGAAATTCTCATAATTTTCGGGCAAAAAAGCAGAAATTCTCCTTATCTTGGGGCAAAAAGAAAGAAAATCTTTTTTCGGGAGGAAAAACAGTCAGAAATTCCCCTTATTTTGGGGAAAAATTGCAGAAATTTCACTTATTTCAGGGTAATAAGTCAGAAATTCCCCTTATTTTGGGGCAAAAAAGACAGAAATTCCCATTGTTTTTGGGGGAAAAAGACAGAAATTCCACTTATTTAGAGGCAAAAAGGCAGAAATTCCCCTTATTTTGGAGCAAAAATGAAGAAATTTCCCTTTTTATGCCAAAAAGGTATGCATTCCCATTATTATCAGGCAAAAAGGCAGAAATTCCTCGTATTTTGGAGCAAAATTGCAGAAATTCCCCTAATTTTGGAGCAAAAAACACAAATTCCCTTTAATTTGGGGCAAAAATAAGAAATTTTCCTTATTTGGGGCAAAATTGCAGAAATTTCACTTATTTTCAGGTAAAAAGGCTGTAATTTCATTTATTTTGGGGCAAAAAGGTAGAAATTCCCTTTGTTTTGGGGCAAAATTGAAGACCTTTCCCTTATTATGTGGAAAAATTGCAGAAATTTCCTTTATTTTAGGGCAAAATTGCAAAAATTACACTTATTTCAGAAAAAAAAAACAAAAATTTTTCTTATTTTGGGGCAAAAAGGCAGAAATTACCATTATTTTGGGGCAAAAAGGCATAAATTCACCTTGTTTTGGGGTAAAATTGAAGAAATTTCACATATTTCAGGGCAAAAATGCAGAAATTTCCCTTATTTAGGGGCAAAATTGCAGAAATTTTAATTATTTTAGGGTAATAAGTCAGAAAGTCCCCTTATTTTGGGGCAAAAAGACAGAAATTCTCTTTGTTTTAAGGGAAAAGGACAGAAATTCCACTTATTTAGAGGCAAAAAGGCAGAAATTCCCCTTATTTTTGAGCACAAATGAAGAAATTTCTTTTTTTATGGCAAAAAGTTAGGCATTCCACTTATTTTCGGGCATAAAGACAGAAATTCCCTGTATTTTGGAGCAAAATTGCAGAAATTCCTCTAATTGTGGGGCAAAAATGCAGAAATTCCATATATGTTGGGGCAAAAAGAGAGAAATTCTCCTTATTTTGGGGCAAAACTCAGAAATTCCAATTATTTTGGGGCAAAATTCCAGAAATTATCCTTATTTTGGGGCAACATTGCAGAAATTTCTATTATTTTGGGGCAAAATTACAGAAATTTCACTTATTTCAGAGAAAAAAAGCAAAAATTTTTCTTATTTTGGGGCAAAAAGGCAGAAATTCCCATTATTTTGGGGCAAAAATGCAGAAATTCACCTTATTTTGGGGTAAAATTGAAAAAATTTCATATATTTCAAGGCAAAAAAGCAGAAATTTCCCTTATTTTGGGACAAAATTGCAGAAATTTCCTTTATTTTGGGGCAAAATTGCAGAAATTTCACTTATTTCAGGGAAAAAAGGCAGAAATTTTCCTTATTTTAGGGCAAAAATGCAGAAATTCTTAATATTTTGTTGCAAAAATGCAGAAATTCCCCTTATTTTGAGGTAAAAAGGCTGAAATTCCTCTTATTTGAGAGCAAAAATGCATAAATTTCCATTATTTTGGGGCAAAAAGATAGAAATTCCCCTTATTTTGTGGCAAAAAGGCAAAAATTTCTTTTATTTTGTGGCAAAATTGCAGAAATATCACTTATTTCAGAGCATAATTAAAAATTCCTTTTATTTTGGGGCAAAAAGACAGAAATTCCATTTAGTTTTGGGTAAAAAGGAAGAAATTTCACTTATTTTTAGGTAAAAGGCAGAAATTCCTCTTATTCTGGGGCAAAAATGAAGAAATTTCCCTTTTTTGTCGCAAAAGGTATACATTCCCCTTACTTTCGGGATAAAAAGTAGAAATTCCCCGTATTTTGAAGCAAAATTGCAGAAATTCTCATAATTTTCGGGCAAAAAAACAGAAATTTTCCTAATTTTGGGGCAAAAAGACAGAAAATCTCCTTTTTTTTGGCAGCAAACAGTCAAAAATTCCTATTATTCTGGGGCAAAATTCAGAAATTTCCTTTACATTGGTGCAAAATTGCAGAAATTTCATTTATTTTGGGGCAAAATTGCAGAAATTTCACTTATTTCAGGGTAATAAGTCAGAAATTCCCCTTATTTTGGGGCAAAAAAACCAGAAATTTTCTTTGTTTTGGAAGAAAAAGACAGAAATACCACTTATTTAGAGGCAAAAAGTCAGAAATTCACCTTATTTTGGAGCAAAAATGAAAAAATTTCCCTTTTTATGGCAAAAAGGTATGCATCACCATTATTTTCAGGCAAAAAGGCAGAAATTCCCTGTATTTTGGAGCAATATTGCAGAAATTCCCCTAATTTTGGAGCAAAAGGCAGAAATTCCTTTATTTTGGGGTAAATATCAGAAATTCCCCATATTTTGTGGCAAAATTCAAGAAATTTCCTTTATTTTGGGGCAAAATTGCAGGAATTTGCATTATTTTGGGGCAAAATTGCAGAAATTTCCCTTATTTGGGGCAAAATTGCAGAAATTTCACTTATTTTCAGGTAAAAAGGCTGAAATTTCCTTTATTTTGGGGCAAAAAGGAAGAAATTCCCCTTATTTTGGGGGCAAAATTGCAGAAATTTTACTTATTTCAGCGAAATAATGCAAAAATTTTTCTTATTTTGGGGCAAAAAGGCAGAAATTCTTATTATTTTGGGGCAAAAAGGCAGAAATTCACCTTATTTTTGGGTAAAATTGCAGAAATTTCACATATTTCAGGGCAAAAAGGCAAAAATTTCCCTTATTTTGGGGCAAAATTGCAGAAATTTCACTTATTTCAGGGTAATAAGTCAGAAATTCACCTTATTTTGGGGCAAAAAAGACAGAAATTCCCTTTGTTTTGGGGGAAAATTGCAGAAATTCCACTTATTTAGAGGAAAAAAGGCAGAAATTCCCCTTATTTAGGAGCAAAAATTAAGAAATTTCCCTTGTTTATGGCAAAAAGTTATGCATTCCCCTTATTTTCGGGAAAAAACGCAGAAATTTCCCGGATTTTGGAGCAAAATTGCAGAAATTCCCCTAATTGTGGGGCAAAAATGCAGAAATTCCCTATATGGTGGAGCAAAAAACAGAAATTCTCCTTATTTTGGGGCAAAACTCAGAAATTCCACTTATTTGGGGGCAAAATTCCAGAAATTTTTCTTATTTTGGAGCAAAATTGCAGAAATTTCACTTATTTTGGGGCAAAATTGCAGAAATTTCACTTATTTCAGGGAAAAAAGGCAGAAATTTTCCTTATTTTGGGGCAAAAATGCAGACATTTCCCTTATTATGGGGAAAAATTGCAGAAATTTCCCTTAATTTAGGGCAAAATTGCACATATTTCACTTATTTCAGAAACAAAAGCAAAAATTTTTCTTATATTGGGGCAAAAAGGCAGAAATTCCCATTATTTTCAGGCACAAAGGCAGGAATTCACCTTATTTTGGGGTAAAATTGAAGAAATTTCACATATTTCAGGGCAAAAAGGCAGAAATTTCCCTTATTTTGGGGCAAAATTGCAGAAATTTCACTTATTTCAGGGTAATAAGTCAGAAATTCCCATTATTTTGGGGCAAAAAAGACAGAAATTCTATTTCTTTTGGGGGAAAATTGCAGAAATTCCACTTATTTAGAGGAAAAAAGGCAGAAATTCCCTTTAATTTGGAGCAAAAATGAAGAAATTTCCCTTTTTTATGGCCAAAAGGTATGCATTCCCATTATTTTCAGGCAAAAAGGCAGAAATTCCCTATATGTTGAGGCAAAAAAAGAGAAATTCTCCTTATTTTGTGACAAAACTCAGAAATTCCACTTATTTTGGGGCAAAATTACAGAAATTTCCCTTATTTTTGGGCAAAATTGCAGAAATTTCACTTATTTCAGAGAAAAAAAGCAAAAATTTTTCTTATTTTGGGGCAAAAAGGCAGAAATTCCCATTATTTTGAAGAAAAAAGGCAGAAATTCACCTTATTTTGGGGTAAAATTGAAGAAAGTTCACATATTTCAGAGCAAAAAGGCAGAAATTTCCCTTATTTTGGGGCAAAATTGCAGAAATTTCACATATTTCAGGGCATAATTTAAAAATTCCTTTTATTTTGGGGCAAAAAAACAGAAATTCCGTTTATTTTGGGGTAAAAAGGCAGAAATTGCTCTTATTTTGAGGTAAAAAGGCAGAAATTTCTCTTATTTGGGGCAAAAATGAAGAAATTTCCCTTTTTTGTGGCAAAAGGTATACATTCCCCTTACTTTCGGGATAAAAAGCAGAAATTCCCCGTATTTTGAAGCAAAATTGCAGAAATTCTCATAATTTTCGAGCAAAAAGGCAGAAATTCTCCTTATTTTGGGGCAAAAAGACAGAAAATCTACTTTTTTCGGGAGCAAACAGTAAGAAATTCCCCTTATTTTGGGGCAAAATTGCAGAAATTTCCTTTACATTGGGGCAAAATTGCAGAAATTTCCCTTATTTTGGTGAAAAATTGCAGAAATTTCACTTATTTCAGGGTAATAAGTCAAAAATTCCCCTTATTTTGGGGGCAAAAAAGACAGAAATTTCCTTTGTTTTGTGGGAAAAAGACAGAAATTCCACTTATTTAGAGGCAAAAAGGCAGAAATTCCCCTTATTTTGGAGCAAAAATGAAAAAATTTCCCTTTTTATGGTAAAAAGGTATGCATTCCCATTATTTTCAGGCAAAAAGGCAGAAATTTTCCGTATTTTGGACCAAAATTGCAGAAATTCCCCTAATTTTGGGGCAAAAGGCAGAAATTCCCTTTATTTTGGGGCAAAAATCAGAAATTCCCCTTATTTTGGGGCAAAATTGCAGAAATTTCACTTATTTCAGTGTAATAAGTCAAAAATTCCCCTTATTTTGGGGCAAAAAAGACAGAAATTCCCATTGTTTTTGGGGGAAAAAGACAGAAATTCCACTTATTTAGAGGCAAAAAGGCAGAAATTCCCCTTATTTTGGAGCAAAAATGAAGAAATTTCCCTTTTTTATGGCAAAAGGGAATGCATTCCCATTATTTTCAGGCAAAAAGGCAGAAATTCCCTGTATTTTGGAGCAAAATTGCAGAAATTTCCCTAATTGTGGGGCAAAAAGGCAGAAATTCCCTATATGGTGGGGAAATAAGACAGATATTCTCCTTATTTTGGGGCAAAACTCAGAAATTCCACTTATTTTGAGGCAAAATTCCAGAAATTTCCTTTATTTTGGAGCAAAATTGCAGAAATTGCACTTATTTTGGGGCAAAATTGAAGAAATTTCACTTATTTTAGGGGAAAAAGGCAGAAATTTTTCTTATTTTGGGGCAAAAATGCAGAAATTCTTAAGATTTTGTGGCAAAAATGCAGAAATTTCCTTTATTTTGAGGTATAAAGGCTGAAATTCCTTTTATTTGGGGGCAAAAAGGCAGAAATTTCCCTTATTTTGGGGCAAAAAGACAGAAATTCCCCTTATTGTGTGGCTAAAACGCAAAAATTTCTTTTATTTTGGGGCAAAATTGCAGAAATTTCACTTATTTCAGGGCATAATTTAAAAATTTCTTTTATTTTGGGGCAAAAAGACAGAAATTCCATTTATTTTTGGGTAAAAAGGCAGAAATTTCACTTATTTTGAGGTAAAAAAGCAGAAATTCCTCTTATTTTGGGGCAAAAATGAAGAAATTTTTCTTTTTGGTGGCAAGAGGTATACATTCCCCTTACTTTCGGGATAAAAAGCAGAAATTCCCCTTATTTTGAAGCAAAATTGCAGAAATTCTCATAATTTTCGGGCAAAAAACCAGAAATTCTCCTCATTTTGCGACAAAAAGACAGAAAATCTTCTTTTTTCGGCAGCAAACAGTCAGAAATTCCCTTTATTTTGGGGCAAAATTGCAGAAATTTCCTTTACATTGGTGAAAAATTGCAGAAATTCCCTTTATTTTGGGGTAAAAATCAGAAATTCCCTTTATTTTGAGGCAAAATTCCAGAAATTTCTTTTTTTGGGGGCAAAATTACAGGAATTTACCTCATTTTGGGGCTAAATTGCAGAAATTTCCTTTATTTGGGGCAAAATTGCAGAAATTTCACTTATTTCAGATTAAAAAAGCAAAAGTTTTTTTCTTATTTTGGGGCAAAAAGGCAGAAATTCCCATTATTTTGGGGCAAAATTGCAGAAATTTCACTTATTTCAGGGCATAATTCAAAAATTCCTTTTATTTTGGGGCAAAAAGTCAGAAATTCCATTTATTTTTGTGTAAAATGCAGAAATTCACCTTATTTTGGGGTAAAATTGCAGAAATTTCATATATTTCAGGGCAAAAAGGCAGAAATTTTCTTTATTTTGGGGCAAAATTGCAGAAATTTCACTTATTTCAGGGTAATAAGTCAGAAATTTTCCTTATTTTGGGGCAAAAAAAACAGAAATTCTCTTTGTTTTGGGAAAAAAGACAGAAATTCCACTTATTTAGAGGCAAAAAGGCAGAAATTCCCCTTATTTTGGAGCAAAAATGAAGAAATTTCCCTTTTCTATGGCAAAAAGGTATGCATTCCCCTTATTTTCAGGAAAAAAGGTAGAAATTCCCTGCATTTTGGTGCAAAATTGCAGAAATTCCCCTAATTGTGGGTTAAAAAGGCAGTAATTCCCCGTATATTGGAGCAAAATTGCAGAAATTTCCCTAATTGTGAGGAAAAAAGGCAAAAATTCCCTATATGTTGGGGCAAAAAGACAGAAATTCTCCTTATTTTAGGGCAAAACTCAGAAATTCCACTTATTTTGGGGCAAAATTGCAGAAATTTCACTTATTTCAGAGAAAAAAGGCAGAAATTTTCCTTATTTTGGGGCAAAAAGGCAGAAATTCCTAATATTTTGTGGCAAAAATGCAGAAATTCCTCTTATTTTGAGGTAAAAAGGCTGAAATTCCCCTTTATTGAAGGCAAAAAGGCAGAAATTCACCTTATTTTGAGGCAAAAAGACAGAAAATCTCCTTTTTTCGAGAGCAAACAGTCAGAAATTCCCCTTATTTTGGGGCATAATTGCAGAAATTTTTTTTCCTTGGGGCAAAATTGCAGAAATTTCCTTTATTTTGGGGCAAAATTGCAGAAATTTCACTTATTTCAGGGTAATAAGTCAGAAATTCTCCTTATTTTGATGCAAAAAAGACAGAAATTCCCTTTGTTTTGGGGGAAAAAGACAGAAATACCACTTATTTAGAGGCAAAAAGGCAGAAATTCCCCTTATTATGGAGCAAAAATGAAGAAATTTCTCTTTTTATGGCAAAAAGGTATGCATTCCCATTATTTTCGGGCAAAAAGGCAGAAATTTCCCGTATTTTGGAGCAAAATTGTAGAAATTCCCCTAATTTTGGGGCAAAAGGCAGAAATTCTTTTTATTTTGGTGAAAAAATCAGAAATTCTCCTTATTTTGGGGCAAAATTCAAGAAATTTCCTATATTTTGGGGCAAAATTGCAGGAATTTACCTTATTTTGGGGCAAAATTGCAGAAATTTTCCTTATTTGGGGCAAAATTGCAGAAATTTCACTTATTTTCAGATAAAAAGGCTGAAATTTTCTTTATTTTGGGGCAAAAAGTGAGAAATTCCCCTAATTTTGGGGCAAAATTGCAGAAATTTCCTTTATTATGGGAAAAAATTGCAGAAATTTACCTCATATTAGGGTAAAATTTCAGAAATTTCACTTATTTCAGAAAAATAAAGCAAAAATTTTTCTTATTTTGGGGCAAAAAGGCAGAAATTCCCATTATTTTGGGGCAAAAAGGCAGAAATTCACCTTATTTTGGGGTAAAATTGCAGAAATTTCACATATTTCATGGCAAAAAGGCAGAAATTTCCCTTATTTTGGGGCAAAATTGCAGAAATTTCACTTATTTCAGGGTAATAAGTCAGAAATTCCCATTATTTTGGGGCAAAACAGACAGAAATTCCCTTTCTTTTTGGGGAAAATTGCAGAAATTCCACTTATTTAGAGGAAAAAAGGCAGAAATTCCCATTTAATTTGGAGCAAAAATGAAGAAATTTCCCTTTTCTATGGCAAAAAGTTATGCATTCCCCTTATTTTCGGGCAAAAGGGCAGAAATTCCCAGTATTTTGGAGCAAAATTGCAAAAATTCCCCTAATTGTGGGGCAAAAAGGCAGAAATTCCGTATATGGTGGGGCAAAAAACAGAAATTCTCCTTATTTTGGGGCAAAACTCAGAAATTCCACTTATTTTGGGGCAAAATTCCAGAAATTTCCCTTATTTTGGAGCAAAATTGCAGAAATTCCACTTATTTTGGGGCAAAATTGCAGAAATTTCACTTATTTCAGGAAAAAAAGGGAGAAATTTTCTTTATTTTGGGGCAAACATGCAGAAATTCTTAATATTTTGTGGCAAAAATGCAGAAATTCCCCTTATTTTGAGGTAAAAAGGCTGAAATTCCTTTTATTTGGAAGCAAAAAGGCAGAAATTTCCCTTATTTTTTGGCAAAAAGGCAGGAATTTCTTTTATTTTGGGGCAAAATTGCAGAAATTTCACTTATTTCAGGGCATAATTCAAAAATTCCTTTTATTTTGGGGCAAAAAGTCAGAAATTCCATTTATTTTTGTGTAAAAAGGCAGAAATTTCACTTATTTTGAGGTAAAAAAGCAGAAATTCCTCTTATTTTGGGGCAAAAATGAAGAAATTTTACTTTGTGGTGGCAAGAGGTATACATTCCCCTTACTTTCGGGATAAAAAGCAGAAATTCCCCTTATTTTGAAGCAAAATTGCAGAAATTCTCATAATTTTCGGGCAAAAAGGCAGAAATTCTCTTTATTTTGGGGCAAAAAGAAAGAAAATCTTCTTTTTTCGGGAGCAAAGAGTCAGAAATTCCCCTCATTTTGGGGAAAAATTGCAGAAATTTCATTTATTTCAGGGTAATAAGTAAGAAATTCATCTTATTTTGGGGCAAAAAGACAGAAATTCCCTTTGTTTGGGGGAAAAAGACAGAAATTCCACTTATTTAGAGGCAAAAAGGCAGAAATTCCCGTTATTTTGGAGCAAAAATGAAAAAATTTCCTTTTATATGGCAAAAAACTATGCATTCCCATTATTTTCAGGCAAAAAGGCAGAAATTCCTTGTATTTTGGAGCAAAATTGCAGAAATTCCCCTAATTTTTGGGCAAAAGGCAGAAATTCCCTTTATTTTGGGGTAAAAATCAGAAATTCCCTATATTTTGAGGCAAAATTCCAGAAATTTCTTTTTTGGGGGGCAAAATTGCAGGAATTTACCTTATTTTGGGGCTAAATTGCAGAAATTTCCCTTATTTGGGGCAAAATTGCAGAAATTTCACTTATTTTCAGGTAAAAAGGCTGAAATTTCCTTTATTTTGGGGCAAAAAAAGAGAAATTCCCCTTATTTTGGGGCAAAAAAGATAGAAATTCCCTTTGTTTTGGGGGAAAAAGAAAGAAATTCCCCTTATTTTGGGGAAAAATTTCAGAAATTTCTCTTATTATGGGGAAAAATTGCAGAAATTTCCTTTATTTTAGGGCAAAATTGCAGAAATTTCACTTATTTCAGATTAAAAAAGCAAAAGTTTTTTTTTTATTTTGGGGCAAAAAGGCAGAAATTCCCATTATTTTGGGGCAAAATGCAGAAATTCACCTTATTTTGGGGTAAAATTGCAGAAATTTCACATATTTCAGGGCAAAAAGGCAGAAATTTTCCTTATTTTGGGGCAAAATTGCAGAAATTTCACTTATTTCAAGGTAATAAGTCAGAAATTTTCCTTATTTTGGGGCAAAAAAGACAGAAATTCTCTTTGTTTTGGGAAAAAAGACAGAAATTCCACTTATTTAGAGGCAAAAAGGCAGAAATTCCTCTTATTTTGGAGCAAAAATGAAGAAATTTCAATTTTCTATGGCAAAAAGGTATGCATTCCCCTTATTTTCAGGAAAAAAGGTAGAAATTCCATGCATTTTGAGCAAAATTGCAGAAATTCCCCTAATTGTGGGGCAAAAACAGAAATTCTTCGTATTTTGGAGCAAAATTGCAGAAATTCCCCTAATTGTGGGGAAAAAAGGCTAAAATTCCCTATATGTTGGGGCAAAAAGACAGAAATTTTCCTTATTTTGGGGCAAAAAGGCAGAAATTCCTAATATTTTGTGGCAAAAATGCAGAAATTCCCCTTATTTTGAGGTAAAAAGGCTGAAATTCCCCTTATTTGAAGGCAAAAAGGCAAATTCACCTTATTTTGAGGCAAAAAGACAGAAAATCTCCTTTTTTCGAGAGCAAACAGTCAGAAATTCCCCTTATTTTGATGCAAAATTGCAGAAATTTTTTTTACATTGCGGCAAAATTGCAGAAATTTCCTTTATTTTGGGGCAAAATTGCAGAAATTTCACTTATTTCAGAATAATAAGTCAGAAATTCTCCTTATTTTGATGCAAAAAAGACAGAAATTCCCTTTGTTTTGGGGGAAAAAGACAGAAATTCCACTTATTTAGAGGCAAAAAGGCAGAAATTCCCCTTATTTTGGAGCAAAAATGAAGAAATTTCTCTTTTTATGGCAAAAAGGTATGCATTCCCATTATTTTCGGGCAAAAAGGAAGAAATTCCCCGTATTTTGGAGCAAAATTGCAGAAATTCCCCTAATTTTGGGGCAAAAGGCAGAAATTCCCTTTATTTTGGGGCAAAAATCAGAAATTCCCCTTATTTTGGGGCAAAATTAAAGAAATTTCTTATATTTTGGGGCAAAATTGCAGGAATTTACCTTATTTTGGGGCAAAATTGCAGAAATTTCCCTTATTTGGGGCAAAATTGCAGAAATTTCACTTATTTTCAGGTAAAAAGGCTGAAATTTCCTTTATTTTGGGGCAATAAGGGAGAAATTCCCCTTATTTTGGGGCAAAATTGCAGAAATTTCCTATATTATGTGAAAAAATTGAAGAAATTTCCCTCATTTTAGGGCAAAATTTCAGATATTTCACTTTTTTCAGAGAAATAAAGCAAAAATTTTTCTTATTTTGGGGCAAAAAGGCTGAAATTCCCATTATTTTGGGGCAAAAAGGCAGAAATTCACCTTATTTTGGGGTAAAATTGCAGAAATTTCACATATTTCATGGCAAAAGGCAGAAATTTCCCTTATTTTGGGGCAAAATTGCAGTAATTTCACTTATTTCAGGGTAATAAGTCAGAAATTCCCATTATTTTGGGGCAAAAAGACAGAAATTCCCTTTCTTTTGGGGGAAAATTGCAGAAATTCCACTTATTTAGAGGAAAAAAGGCAGAAATTCCTTTTAATTAGGAGCAAAAATGAAGAAATTTCCCTTTTTTATGGCAAAAAGTTATGCATTCTCCTTATTTTCGGGCAAAAGGGCAGAAATTCCCAGTATTTTGGAGCAAAATTGCAAAAATTCCCCTAATTGTGGGGCAAAAAGGCAGAAATTCCCTATATGGTAGGGCAAAAAACAGAAATTCTCCTTATTTTGGGGCAAAACTCAGAAATTCCACTTATTTTGGGGCAAAATTCCAGAAATTTCCCTTATTTTCGAGCAAAATTGCAGAAATTCCAATTATTTTGGGGCAAAATTGCAGAAATTTCACTTATTTCAGGGAAAGAAGGGAGAAATTTTCCTTATTTTGGGGCAAACATGCAGAAATTCTTAATATTTTGTGGCAAAAATGCAGAAATTCTCCTTATTTTGAGGTAAAAAGGCTGAAATTTTTTTTATTTGGAAGCAAAAAGGCAGAAATTTTTCTTAATTTTTGGCAAAAAGGCAGAAATTTCTTTTATTTTGGGGCAAAATTGCAGAAATTTCACTTATTTCAGGGCATAATTCAAAAATTCCTTTTATTTTGGGGCAAAAAGACAGAAATTCCATTCATTTTTGTGTAAAAAGGCAGAAATTTCACTTATTTTGAGGTAAAAAAGCAGAAATTCCTCTTATTTTGGGGCAAAAATGAAGAAATTTTCCTTTTTTGTGGCAAAAGGTATACATTCCCCTTACTTTCGGGACAAAAAGCAGAAATTCCCCGTATTTTGAAGCAAAATTGCAGAAATTCTCATAATTTTCGGGCAAAAAGGCAGAAATTCTCCTTATTTTGGGGCAAAAAGAAAGAAAATCTTCTTTTTTCGGGAGCAAACAGTCAGAAATGCCCCTCATTTTGGGTAAAAATTTCAGAAATTTCACTTTTTTCAGGGTAATAAGTCAGAAATTTCCCTTATTTTGGTGCAAAAAAGACAGAAATTCCCTTTGTTTTGGGGGAAAAAGACAGAAATTCCACTTATTTAGAGGCAATAAGGCAGAAATTCCCCTTATTTTGAAGCAAAAATGAAGAAATTTCCCTTTTTTATGGCAAAAAGTTATGCATTCCCATTATTTTCAGGCAAAAAGGCAGAAATTCCCCATATTTTCGAGCAAAATTGCAGAAATTCCCCTAATTTTGGAGCAAAAGGCAGAAATTCCCTTTAATTTGGGGCAAAAATCAGAAATTCCCCTTATTTGGGGCAAAATTGCAGAAATTTCACTTATTTTCAGGTAAAAAGGCTGAAATTTCATTTATTTTGGGGCAAAAAGGGAGAAATTCCCTTTATTTTGGGGCAAAATTGCAGACATTTCTCTTATTATGTGGAAAAATTGCAGAAATTTCCTTTATTTTAGGGCAAAATTGCAAAAATTTCACTTATTTCAGAAAAAAAAACAAAAATTTTTCTTATTTTGGGGCAAAAAGGCAGAAATTATTATTATTTTGGGGCAAAAAGGGAGAAATTCACCTTATTTTTGGGTAAAATTGAAGAAATTTCACATATTTCAGGGCAAAAAGACAAAAATTTCCCTTATTTTGGGGCAAAATTGCAGAAATTTTAATTATTTTAGGGTAATAATTCAGAAAGTCCCCTTATTTTGGGGCAAAAAGACAGAAATACCCTTTGTTTTGGGGGAAAAAGACAGAAATTCCACTTATTTAGAGGCAAAAATGCAGAAATTCCCCCTTATTTTGGAGCAAAAATGAAAAAATTTCCCTTTATATGGTAAAAAACTATGCATTTCCATTATTTTCAGGCAAAAAGGCAGAAATTCCTTGTATTTTGGAGCAAAATTGCAGAAATTCCCCTAATTTTTGGACAAAAGGCAGAAATTCCCTTTATTTTGGGGTAAAAATCAGAAATTCCCTTTATTTTGAGGCAAAATTCCAGAAATTTCTTTTTTTGGGGGCAAAATTGCAGGAATTTACCTTATTTTGGGGCTAAATTGCAGAAATTTCCCTTATTTGGGGCAAAATTGCAGAAATTTCACTTATTTTCAGGTAAAAAGGCTGAAATTTCCTTTATTTTGGGGCAAAAAAAAAGAAATTCTTCTTATTTTGGGGCAAAAAAGACAGAAATTCCCTTGGTTTTGTGGGAAAAAGACAGAAATTCCCATTATTTTGGGGAAAAATTTCAGAAATTTCCCTTATTATGGGGAAAAATTGCAGAAATTTCCTTTATTTTAGGGCAAAATTGCAGAAATTTCACTTATTTCAGATTAAAAAAGCAAAAGTTTTTTCTTATTTTGGGGCAAAAAGGCAGAAATTCCCATTATTTTGGGGCAAAATGCAGAAATTCACCTTATTTTGGGGTAATATTGCAGAAATTTCACATATTTCAGGGCAAAAAGGCAGAAATTTTCTTTATTTTGGGGCAAAATTGCAGAAATTTCACTTATTTCAGGGTAATAAGTCAGAAATTTTCCTTATTTTGGGGCAAAAAATACAGAAATTCTCTTTGTTTTGGGAAAAAAGACAGAAATTCCACTTATTTAGAGGCAAAAAGGCAGAAATTCCCCTTATTTTGGAGCAAAAATGAAGAAATTTCCCTTTTCTATGGCAAAAAGGTATGCATTCCCCTTATTTTCAGGAAATAAGGTAGAAATTCCCTGCATTTTGGAGCAAAATTGCAGAAATTCCCCTAATTGTGGGGCAAAAAGCAGAAATTCCCCGTATTTTGGAGCAAAATTGCAGAAATTCCCCTAATTGTGGGGAAAAAAGGCTAAAATTCCCTATATGTTGGGGCAAAAAGACAGAAATTCTCCTTATTTTGGGGCAAAACTCAGAAATTCCACTTATTTTGGGGCAAAATTGCAGAAATTTCACTTATTTCAGGGAAAAAGGCAGAAATTTTCCTTATTTTAGGGCAAAAATGCAGAAATTCTTAATATTTTGTGGCAAAAATGCAGAAATTCCCCTAATTTTGAGGTAAAAAGGCTGAAATTCCCCTTATTTGAGGGCAAAAAGCCATAAATTTCCATTATTTTGGGGCAAAAATATAGAAATTCCCCTTATTTTATGGCAAAAAAGCAGAAATTTCTTTTATTTTGGGGCAAAATTTCAGAAATATCACTTATTTCAGGGCATAATTCAAAAATTCCTTTTATTTTGGGGCAAAAAGACAGAAATTCCATTTATTTTTGGGTAAAAAGGAAGAAATTTCACTTATTTTTAGGTAAAAAGGCAGAAATTCCTCTTATTCTGGGGCAAAAATGAAGAAATTTCCCTTTTTTTTGTGGCAAAAGGTATACATTCCCCTTACTTTCGGGATAAAAAGCAGAAATTCCCCGTATTTTGAAGCAAAATTGCAGAAATTCTCATAATTTTCAGGCAAAAAGGCAGAAATTCTCCTTATTTTGGGGCAAAAAGACAGAAAATCTCCTTTTTTGGGCAGCAAACAGTCAGAAATTCCTTTACATTGAGGCAAAATTGCAGAAATTTCCTTTACATTGGTGCAAAATTGCTGAAATTTCTTTTATTTTGGGGCAAAAAAGACAGAAATTCTCTTTGTTTTGCGGGAAAAAGACAGAAATTCCACTTATTTAGAGGCAAAAAGGCAGAAATTCTTATTTTAGAGCAAAAATAAAAAAATTTCCCTTTTTATGGCAAAAAGGTATGCATCCCCATTATTTTCAGGCAAAAAGGCAGAAATTCCCGGTATTTTGGAGCAAAATTGCAGAAATTCCCCTATTTTTGTGGCAAAGGCAGAAATTCCTTTATATTGAAGCAAATATCAGAAATTCCCCTTATTTTGTGGCAAAATTCAAGAAATTTCCTTTATTTTGGGGCAAAATTGCAGGAATTTACCTTATTTTGGGGCAAAATTGCAGAAATTTCTCTTATTTGGGGCAAATTTGCAGAAATTTCACTTATTTTCAGGTAAAAATGCTGAAATTTCCTTTATTTTGGGGCAAAAAATGAGAAATTCCCCTTATTTTGGGGCAAAATTGCAGAAATTTTCTTTTATTATGGGAAAAAATTGCAGAAATTTCCCTTATTTTAGGGCAAAATTGCAGAAATTTCACTTATTTCAGGGTAATAAGTCAGAAATTCCTTTTATTTTGGGGCAAAAAAGACAGAAAATCCCTTTGTTTTGGGGGAAAATTGCAGAAATTCCACTTATTTAGAGGAAAAAAGGCAGAAATTCCCCTTATTTAGGAGCAAAAATTAAGAAATTTCCCTTTTTTATGGCAAAAAGTTATGCATTCCCCTTATTTTCGGGGAAAAAGGCAGAAATTCCCCGTATTTTGGAGCAAAATTGGAGAAATTGCCCTAATTGTGGGGCAAAAATGCAGAAATTCCCTATATGGTGGGGCAAAAAACAGAAATTCTTCTTATTTTGGGGCAAACTCAGAAATTCCACTTATTTGGGGGCAAAATTTCAGAAATTTCCTTTATTTTGGAGCAAAATTGCAGAAATTTCACTTATTTTGGGGCAAAATTCCAGAAATTTCTCTTATTTTGGGGCAAAATTGCAGAAATTTCCTTTATTTTGGGGCAAAATTACAAAAATTTCACTTATTTCAGAGAAAAAAGCAAAAATTTTTCTTAATTTTGGGCACAAAGGCAGAAATTTCCATTATTTTGGGGCAAAAAGGCAAAAAATCACCTTATTTTGGGGTAAAATTGAAAAAATTTCATATATTTCAGGGCAAAAAGGCAGAAATTTCCCTTATTTTGGGGCAAAATTGCAGAAATTTTCTTTATTTTGGGGCAAAATTGCAGAAATTTCACTTATTTCAGGGAAAAAAGGCAGAAATTTTCCTTCTTTTAGGGCAAAAATGCAGAAATTCTTAATATTTTGTGGCAAAAATGCAGGAATTCCCCTAATTTTGAGGTAAAAAGGCTGAAATTCCCCTTATTTGAGGGCAAAAAGGCATAAATTTCCATTATTTTGGGGCAAAAATATAGAAATTCCCCTTATTTTGTGGAAAAAAAGAAGAAATTTCTTTTATTTTGGGGCAAAATTGCAGAAATATCACTTATTTCAGGGCATAATTCAAAAATTCCTTTTATTTTGGGGCAAAAAGACAGAAATTCCATTTATTTTTGGATAAAAAGGAAGAAATTTCACTTATTTTTAGGTAAAAAGGCAGAAATTCCTCTTATTCTGGGGCAAAAATGAAGAAATTTCCCTTTTTTGTGGTAAAAGGTATACATTCCCCTTACTTTCGGGTTAAAAAGCAGAAATTCCCCGTATTTTGAAGCAAAATTGCAGAAATTCTCATAATTTTCGGGCAAAAAGGCAGAAATTCTCCTTATTTTGGGGCAAAAAGACAGAAAATCTCCTTTTTTCGGCAGCAAACAGTCAGAAATTCCCCTTATTCTGGGACAAAATTCAGAAATTTCCTTTACATTGGTTCAAAATTGCAGAAATTTCCTTTATTTTGGGGCAAAAAAGACAGAAATTTTCTTTGTTTTGGGGGAAAAAGACAGAAATTCCACTTATTTAGAGGCAAAAAGGCAGAAATTCTTATTTTAGAGCAAAAATGAAAAAATTTTCCTTTTTATGGCAAAAAGGTATGCATCCCCATTATTTTCAGGCAAAAAGGCAGAAATTCCCCATATTTTGGAGCAAAATTGCAGAAATTCCCCTAATTTTGTGGCAAAAGGCAGAAATTCCTTTATTTTGGGGCAAATATCAGATATTCCCCTTATTTTGGGGCAAAATTCAAGAAATTTCCTTTATTTTGGGGCAAAATTGCAGGAATTTACCTTATTTTGGCGCAAAATTTCAGAAATTTCCCTTATTTGGGGCAAAATTGCAGAAATTTCACTTATTCAGTTAAAAAGGCTGAAATTTCCTTTATTTTGGGGCAAAAAGTGAGAAATTCCCCTTATTTTGGGGCAAAATTGCAGAAATTTCCTTTATTATGAGAAAAAATTGCAGAAATTTCCCTTATTTTAGGGCAAAATTGCAGAAATTTCACTTATTTCAGGGTAATAAGTCAGAAATTCCTTTTATTTTGGGGCAAAAAAGACAGAAAATCCCTTTGTTTTGGGGGGAAATTGCAGAAATTCCACTTATTTCGAGGAAAAAATGCAGAAATTCCCCTTATTTAGGAGCAAAAATTAAGAAATTTCCCTTTTTTATGGCAAAAAGTTATGCATTCCCCTTATTTTCGGGCAAAAAGGCAGAAATTCCCCGTATTTTGGAGCAAAATTGCAGAAATTGCCCTAATTGTGGGGCAAAAATTCAGAAATTCCCTATATGGTGGGGCAAATAACAGAAATTCTCCTTATTTTGGGGCAAAACTCAGAAATTACACTTATTTGGGGGCAAAATATCAGAAATTCCCTTATTTTGGAGCAAAATTGCAGAAATTTCACTTATTTTGGGGCAAAATTGCAGAAATTTCACTTATTTTAGGGAAAAAAGGCAGAAATTTTCCTTATTTTGGGGCAAAAGTGCAGACATTTCCCTTATTATGGGGAAAAATTGCAGAAATTTCTTTTATTTTAGGGCAAAATTGCAGAAATTTCACTTATTTCAGAGAAAAAACGCAAAAATGTTTCTTATTTTGGGGCAAAAAGGCAGAAATTCCCATTATTTTGGGGCAAAAAGGCAGAAATTCACCTTATTTTGGGGTAAAATTGAAGAAATTTCACATATTTAAGGGCAAAAAGGCAGAAATTTCCCTTATTTTGGGGCAAAATTGCAGAAATTTTAATTATTTTAGGGTAATAAATCAGAAAATGTTCTTATTTTGGGGAAAAAAGATAGAAATTCCCTTTGTTTTGGCGGAAAAAGACTTAAATTCCACTTATTTAGAGGCAAAAAGGCAGAAATTCCCCTTATTTTGGAGCACAAATGAAGAAATTTCCCTTTTTTATGGCAAAAAGTTATGCATTCCCCTTATTTTCGGGCAAAAAGACAGAATTTCCCCGTATTTTGGAGCAAAATTGCAGAAATTCCCCCAATTGTGGGGCAATAAGGCAGAAAATCCCTATATGTTGGGGCAAAAAGAGAGAAATTCTCCTTATTTTGTGACAAAACTCAGAAATTCCACTTATTTTGGGGCAAAATTCCAGAAATTTCCCTTATTTTGGGGCAAAATTGCAGAAATTTCACTTATTTCAGAGAAAAAAAAAGCAAAAATTTTTCTTATTTTGGGGCAAAAAGGCAGAAATTCACATTATTTTGGTGCAAAAATGCAGAAATTCACCTTATTTTGGGGTAAAATTGAAGAAATTTCACATATTTCAGGGCAAAAAGGCAAAAATTTCCCTTATTTTGGGGCAAAATTGCAGAAATTTCACTTATTTCAGGGCATAATTTAAAAATTCCTTTTATTTTGGGGCAAAAAAACAGAAATTCCATTTATTTTTGGGTAAAAAGGCTAAAATTTCTCTTATTTTGAGGTAAAAAGGCAAAAATTCCTCTTATTTTAGGGCAAAAATGAAGAAATTTCCCTTTTTTGTAGCAAAGGTATACATTCCTTTTACTTTCGGGATAAAAAGCAAAAATTCCCCGTATTTTGAAGCAAAATTGCAGAAATTCTCATAATTTTCGGGCAAAAAGGCAGAAATTCCCCTTATTTTGGGGCAAAAAGAAAGAAAATCTTCTTTTTTCTGGAGCAAACAGTCTGAAATTCCCCTTATTTTGGGGAAAAATTGCAGAAATTTCACTTATTTCAAGGTAATAAGTCAGAAATTCCCCTAATTTTGGGGCAAAAAAGACAAAAATTCCCTTTGTTTTGGGGAAAAAAGACAGAAATTCCACTTATTTAGAGGCAAAAAGGCAGAAATTCCCCTTATTTTGGAGCAAAAATGAAGAAATTTCCCTTTTTATGGCAAAAAGGTATGCATTCCCATTATTTTCAGGCAAAAAGGCAGAAATTCCCCGTATTTTGGAGCAAAATTGCAGAAATTCCCCTAATTTTGGAGCAAAAGGCAGAAATTCCCTTTAATTTGGGGCAAAAATCAGAAATTCCCCTTATTTGGGGCAAAATTGCAGAAATTTCACTTATTTTCAGGTAAAAAGGCTGAAATTTCATTTATTTTGGGGCAAAAAGGAGAAATTCCCTTTATTTTGGGGCAAAAAGACAGAAATTCTCTTTGTTTTGGGGGAAAAAGACACAAATTCCACTTATTTAGAGGCAAAAAGGCAGAAATTCCCCTTACTTTGGAGCACAAATGAAGAAATTTTTTTTTATGGCAAAAAGTTATGCATTCCAATTATTTTTGGGCATAAAGACAGATATTCCCCGTATTTTATAGCAAAATTGCAGAAATTCCCCTAATTGTGGGGCAAAAAGGCAGAAATTCCCTATATGTTGGGGCAAAAAGAGAGAAATTCTCCTTAGTTTGGGGCAAAACTCAGAAATTCCACTTATTTTGGGGCAAAATTCCAGAAATTTCCCTTATTTTGGGGCAAAATTGCAGAAATTTCCCTTATTTTGTGGCAAAATTACAGAAATTTCACTTATTTCATGAAAAAAAACAAAAATTTTTCTTATTTTGGGGCAAAAAGGCAGAAATTCCGATTATTTTGGGGCAAAAAGGCAGAAATTCATCTTATTTTGGTGTAAAATTGAAAAAATTTCATATATTTCAGGGCAAAAAGGCAGAAATTTCCCTTATTTTGGGGCAAAATTGCAGAAATTTCCCTTATTTGGGGCAAAATTGCAGAAATTTCACTTATTTCAGGTAAAAAGGCTGAAATTTCCTTTATTTTGGGGCAAAAAGTGAGAAATTCCCCTTATTTTGGGGCAAAATTGCAGAAATTTCCTTTATTATGGGAAAAAATTGCAGAAATTTCTTTTATTTTAGGGAAAAATTGCAGAAATTTCACTTATTTCAGAGAAATAAAGCAAAAATTTTTCTTATTTTGGGGCAAAAATGCAGAAATTCCCATTATTTTGGGGCAAAAAGGCAGAAATTCACCTTATTTTGGAGTAAAATTGCAGAAATTTCACATATTTCAGGGCAAAAAGGCAGAAATTTCCCTTTTTTGGGGGCAAAATTGCAGAAATTTCACTTATTTCAGGGTAATAAGTCAGAAATTCCTTTTATTTTGGGGCAAAAAAGACAGAAAATCCCTTTGTTTTGGGGGAAAATTGAAGAAATTCCACTTATTTAGAGGAAAAAAGGCAGAAATTCCCCTTATTTAGGAGCAGAAATTAAGAAATTTCCCTTTTTTATGGCAAAAAGTTATGCATTCCCCTTATTTTCGGGCAAAAAGGCAGAAATTCCCATATTTTGGAGCAAAATTGCAGAAATTGCCCTAATTGTAGGGCAAAAATGCAGAAATTCCCTATATGGTGGGGCAAAAAACAGAAATTCTCCTTATTTTGGGGCAAAACTCAGAAATTCCACTTATTTGGGGGCAAAATTTCAGAAATTTTCCTTATTTTGGAGCAAAATTGCAGAAATTTCATTTATTTTGGGGAAAAAAGGCAGAAATTCCCATTATTTTGGTGCAAAAAGGCAGAAATTTCTCTTATTTTGGGGCAAAATTGCAGAAATTTCACTTATTTCAGGGCATAATTTAAAAATTCCTTTTATTTTGGGGCAAAAAAACAGAAATTCCGTTTATTTTTGGGTAAAAAGGCTAAAATTTCTCCTATTTTGAGGATAAAAGGCAGAAATTCCTCTTATTTTAGGGCAAAAATGAAGAAATTTCCCTTTTTTGTAGCAAAAGGTATACATTACTTTTACTTTCGGGATAAAAAGCAGAAATTCCCCGTTTTTTGAAGCAAAATTGCAGAAATTCTCATAATTTTCGTGCAAAAAGGCAGAAATTCTCTTTATTTTGGGGCAAAAAGACAGAAAATCTTCTTTTTTCGGGAGAAAACAGTCAGAAATTCCCCTTATTTTGGGGCAAAATTGCAGAAATTTCCCTTATTTTGGTGAAAAATTGCAGAAATTTCACTTATTTCAGGGTAATAAGTCAGAAATTCCCCTTATTTTAGGGCAAAAAAGAGAGAAATTCCATTTGTTTTGGGGGAAAAAGACAGAAATTCCACTTATTTAGAGGCAAAAAGGCAGAAATTCCCCTTATTTTGGAGCAAAAATGAAGAAATTTCTTTTTTTATGGTAAAAAGGTATGCATTCCCATTATTTTCAGGCAATAAGGCAGAAATTCCCCATATTTTGGAGCAAAATTGCAGAAATTCCCCTAATTTTGGGGCAAAAGGCAGAAATTCCCTTTATTTTGGGGCAAAAATCAGAAATTCCCCTTATTTTGGGGCAAAATTGCAGAAATTTCACTTATTTCAGGGTAATAAGTCAAAAATTCCCCTTATTTTGGGGCAAAAATACAGAAATTTCCTCTCTTTTGGGGGGAAAAGACAGAAATTCCACTTATTTAGAGGCAAAAAGGCAGAAATTCCCCTTATTTTGGAGCAAAAATGAAGAAATTTCCCTTTTTTTATGGCAAAAAGGTATGCATTCCCATTATTTTCAGGCAAAAAGGCAGAAATTCCCTGTATTTTGGAGCAAAATTGCAGAAATTTCCCTAATTGTGGGGCAAAAAGGCAGAAATTCCCTATATGGTGGGGAAATAAGACAGATATTCTCCTTATTTTGGGGCAAAACTCAAAAATTCCACTTATTTTGAGGCAAAATTCCAGAAATTTCCCTTATTTTGGAGCAAAATTGCAGAAATTTCACTTATTTTGGGGCAAAATTGAAGAAATTTCATTTATTTCAGGGTAAAAAGGCAGAAATTATCCTTATTTTGGGGCAAAAATGCAGAAATTCCCCTTATTTTGAGGTAAAAAGGCTGAAATTCCTTTTATCTGACGGCAAAAAGGCAGAAATTTCCCTTATTTTGGGGCAAAAAGACAGAAATTCCGTTTATTTTTGGGTAAAAAGGCAGAAATTTCTCTTATTTAGAGGTAAAAAGGCAGAAATTCCTCTTATTTTGGGGCAAAATTGAAGAAATTTCCCTTTTTTGTTGCAAAAGGTATACATTCCCCTTACTTTCGGGATAAAAAGCAGAAATTCCCCGTATTATGAAGCAAAATTGCAGAAATTCTCATAATTTTTGGGCAAAAAGGCAGAAATTCTCCTTATTTTGCGACAAAAAGACAGAAAATCTCCTTTTTTCGGCAGCAAACAGTCAGAAATTCCCCTTATTTTGGGGCAAAATTGCAGAAATTTCCTTTACATTGGTGAAAAATTGCAGAATTTTCCTTTATTTTGGGGCAAAATTGCAGAAATTTCATTTATTTCAAGGTAATAAGTCAGAAATTGCCCTTATTTTGGGGCAAAAAAGACAGAAATTCCCTTTGTTTTGGGGGAAAAAGACAGAAATTCCTCTTATTTAGAGGCAAAAAGGCAGAAATTCCCCTTATTTTGGAGCAAAAATGAAAAAATTTCCCTTTTTTTGGCAAAAAACTATGCATTCCCATTATTTTCAGGCAAAAAGGCAGAAATTCCTTGTATTTTGGAGCAAAATTGCAGTAATTCCCCTAATTTTTGGGCAAAAGGCAGAAATTCCTTTTATTTTGGAGTAAAAATCAGAAATTCCCTTTATTTTGAGGCAAAATTCCAGAAATTTCTTTTTTTATGGGGGCAAAATTGCAGGAATTTATCTTATTTTGGGGCTAAATTGCAGAAATTTCTCTTATTTGGGGCAAAATTGCAGAAATTTCACTTATTTTCATTTAAAAAGGCTGAAATTTCCTTTATTTTGGGGCAAAAGAGAAGAAATTCCCTTCATTTTGGGGCAAAGAAGACAGAAATTCCCTTTGTTTTGGGGTAAAAAACAGAAATTCCCCTTATTTTGGGAAAAAATTTCAGAAATTTTCCTTATTATAAGGAAAAATTGCAGAAATTTTCTTTATTTTAGGGCAAAATTGCAGAAATTCACTTATTTCAGAGAAAAAAGGCAAAAATTTTTCTTATTTTGGGGCAAAAAGGCAGAAATTCCCATTATTTTGGGGCAAAAAGGCAGAAATTCACCTTATTTTGGGCTAAAATTGCAGAAATTTTTCATATTTCAGGGCAAAAAGGCAGAAATTTTTCTTAATTTGGGGCAAAAATAAAGAAATTTCCCTTTTTTATGGCAAAAAGTTATGCATTCCACTTATTTTCGGGCAAAAAGCAGAAATTCCCCGTATTTTAAAGCACAATTGCAGAAATTCCCCTAATTGTGGGGCAAGAAGGCAGAAATTCTTTTTATTTTGGGGCAAAACTCAGAAATTCCACTTATTTTGGGGCAAAATTCCAGAAATTTCCCTTATTTTAGGGCAAAATTTCAGAAATTTCACTTATTTCAGAGAAAAAAGGCAAAAATTTTTCTTATTTTGGGGCAAAAAGGCAGAAATTCCCATTATTTTGGGGCAAAATGCAGAAATTCACCTTATTTTGGGGCAAAATTGCAGAAATTTCACTTATTTCAGGGTAATAAGTCAGAAATTTTTCTAATTTTGGGGCAAAAAAGACAGAAATTCTCTTTGTTTTGTGAAAAAAGACAGAAATTCCACTTATTTAGAGGCAAAAAGGCAGAAATTCCCCTTATTTTGGAGCAAAAATGAAGAAATTTCCCTTTTCTGTGGCAAAATGGTATGCATTTCCCTTATTTTCAGGAAAAAAGGCAGAAATTCCCTGCATTTTGGAGCAAAATTGCAGAAATTCCCCTAATTGTGGGGCAAAAAGGCAGAAATTCCCCGTATTTTGGAGCAAAATTGCAGAAATTCCCCTAATTGTGGGTCAAAAATGCAAAAATTTCCTATATGTTGGGGCAAAAAGACAGAAATAATCCTTATTTTAGGGCAAAACTCAGAAATTCCACTTATTTGGGGGCAAAATTGCAGAAATTTCACTTATTTCAGGGAAAAAAGCAGAAATTTTACTTATTTTCTGGCAAAAAGCAGAAATTCCCCTTATTTTGAGGTAAAAAGGCTGAAATTCCCTTTCTTTGGTTACAAAAAGGCAGAAATTTCCCTTATTTTTGGTCAAAATTGCAGAAATTTCACTTATTTCAGGGTAATAAGTCAGAAATTTTCCTTATTTTGGGGCAAAAGAGACAAAAATTCCTTTTGTTTTGGGGGAAAAAAAGAAATTCCACTTATTTAGAGGCAAAAAGGCAGAAATTCCCCTTATTTTGGAGCAAAAATGAAAAAATTTCACTTTTTTATGGCAAAAAGGTAAGCATTCCCCTTATTTTCGGTCAAAAAGGAAGAAATCCCCCGTATTTTGAAGCAAAATTGCAGAAATTCCCCTAATTTTGGGGCAAAAGGTAGAAATTCCCTTTATTTTGGGGCAAAAATCAGAAATTCCCCTTATTTTGGGGCAAAATTCCAGAAATTTTCTATATTTTGGGGCAAAATTGCAGTAATTTACCTTATTTTGGGGCAAAATTTCAGAAATTTTCCTTATTTGGGGCCAAATTCCAGAAATTTCACTTCTTTTAAGGTAAAAAGGATGATATTTAATTTATTTTGGGGCAAATAGGGAGAAATTCTCCTTATTTGGGGCAAAATTGCAGTAATTTTTCTTATTTTAGGTCAAAAAGGCAGAAATTCGGTATATTTTGTTCCAAAAAGGGAGAAATTTTTCTTATTTAGAGGTAATAAGTTTGAAATTCCCCTTATTTGGGCCAAAAAGTCTAAAATTCCCCATATTTGGGGGCAAAAAGGCAGAAATTTCACTTATTTTGGAGAAAAATTGCAGAAATTTCAATCCTTTCAGGGAAAATAGGCAGAAATTTTTCTTATTTTGGGGCAAAAAGGCAGAAATTCCTAATATTTTGTGGCAAAAATGCAGAAATTCCCCTTATTTTGAGGTAAAAAGGCTGGAATTCCCCTTATTTGGGGGCAAAAAGGCAAAAATTTCCCTTATGTTGGGGCCAAAGTGCAGAAATATCACTTATTTCAGGGAAAAAAATGCAGAAATTTTCTCTATTTTGGGGCAAAAAAGAGAGAAATTCTTATTGTTTTGGGAAAAAAGACAGAAATTCCACTTATTTAGAGGCAAAAAGGAAGAAATTTCGTTATTTTGGAGCAAAAATGAAGAAATGTCCATTTTTTATGGCAAAAAGGTATGCATTCCCCTTATTTTCAGGCAAAAAGGCAGAAATTCCCCTTATTTTGGGGCAAAAAAAATGAAATCCCTAATTTTTGGCTAAAATTTAAGAAATTTCAGTTATTTCGGGACAAAAAGGCAGAAATTCCAATTAATTTCGGGCAAAAAGGAAGAAATGACCCGTATTTTAAAGCAAAATTGCAGAAATCCCCCTAATATTGGTGCAAAAATGCAGAAATTCCCTTTATTTTGGGGTAAAAAGGCAGAAATTCTCCATATTTTGGTGCAAAAATCAGAAATTTCCTTTATTTTGAGGTAAAATGCTGAAATTCCCCATATTTTGGGCCAAAAGGCAGAAATTTTTCTTATTTTGGGGCAAATTTGCAGAAATTTCACTTATTATGGAGAAAAATTGCAGAAATTTCCCTTATTTAAGGCAAAATTGCAGAAAATTCACTAATTGTGGGGCAAAAAAGAAGAAATTCTCTATATTTTGGGGCAAAACTCAGAAATTCCACTTATTTTGGGGCAAAATTCCAGAAATTTCCCTTATTTTGGAGCAAAATTGCAGAAATTTCACTTATTTTGAAACAAAATTGCAGAAATTTCACTTATTTCAGGGAAAAAAGGCAGAAATTTCTCTTATTTTAGGGCAAAAAGGCAGAAATTTCTTTTATTTTGGTACAAAATTTAGAAATTCCCTATATTTTGAGGTAAAAAGGCTGAAATTCCCCTTATTTGGGGGCAAAAATGTAGAAATTTCCCTTATATTGGGGCAAAATTGCAGAAATTTCACTTATTTCAAGGTAATAAGCCAGAAATTTTCCTTATTTTGGGGCAAAAAATACAGAAATTCTCTTTGTTTTGGGGGAAAAAGATAGAAATTCCACTTATTTAGAGGCAAAGAAGCAGAAATTTTCTTTATTTTGGAGCAAAAATGAAGAAATTTCCCTTTTATATGGCAAAAAGTTATGCATTCTTCTTATTTTCAGGCAAAAAGGCAGAAATTCCTCATATTTTGGGGCAAAAGGCAGAAATTCCCATTATTTTGGGGCAAAAGGGCAAAAATTTAACTTATTTTTGGGCAAAATTGCAGAAATTTTATTTATTTCAGGGCAAAAAGTCTGAAATTCCACTTATTTTGGGGCAAAAGCAGAAATTTCTATTATTATGGTACAAAATTGAAGAAATTTTTCTTATTTTGGAACAAAAAGGCAGAAATTCCCCATATTTTGGGGCAAAAGGCAGTAATTCTTCTTATTTTGAGGTAAAATGCAGAAATTCCCCTTATTTAGAGGTAAAATGCAGAAATTCCCCATATATTGGTGGAAAATGCAGAAATTCCCTTTATTTTGGGGCTAAAAGGAAGAAATTAACCGTATTTTGAAGCAAAATTGCAAAAATTCTCATAATTTTCAGGCAAAAAGGCAGAAATTCTTATTTTGGGGCAAAAAGACAGAAAATATCCTTTTTTCAGGAGCATAAAGTCAGAAATTTTTCTTATTTTGGGGCAAAATTGCGGAAATTTCCTTTACATTGGGGCAAAATTGCAGAAATTTCCCTTATTTTGGGGCAAAATTGCAGAAATTTCACTTATTTCAGAAAAAAGGCAGAAATTTTTTTATTTTGGGGCATAAAGACAGAAATTTCTTTTATTTTGGTACAAAATTGCAGAAAGTTTTCTTATTTTGGGGCAAAAAGGCAGAAATTCCCCATACTTTGGGGCAAAAAGGCAGAAATTCCCCTTATTTTGAGGTAAAAAGGCTGAAATTCCCCTTATTTTCGGGCAAAAAGTCAGAAATTCCCCTTATTTTGGTGCAAAAAGACAGAAATTTTGTTTGTTTTTAGGGAAAAGGCACAAATTGCACTTATTTTGAATCAAAAAGGTGGAAAATCCCCTTATTTTGGGGCAAAAATGAAGAAATTTCCCTTTTTTATGGCAAAAAGGTAAACATTCCCTGTATTTTCAAGCAAAAAGGCAGAAATTCCCCATATTTTGGAGCAAAATTGCAGAAATTCCCCTAATTTTGGGGCAAAAGGCAGAAATTCCCTCTATTTTGGGGCAAAAATCAGAAATTCCTTTTATTTTGGGGCAAAATTCAAGAAATTTTCTTTATTTTGGGGCAAAATTGCAGGAATTTATCTTATTTTGGGGCAAAATTGCAGAAATTTCTTTTATTTGGGGCAAAATTGCAGAAATTTCTCTTATTTTCAGGTAAAAAGTCTGAAATTTCCTTTATTTTGGGCAAAAAGGAAGAACTTCTCCTTATTTTGGGGCAAAACTGCAAAAAATTTCCTTATTTTGGGGCAAAAAGGCAGAAAATCCTTATATTTTGTGGCAAAAAGGCAGAAATTTCCCTTATTTTGAGGTAATAAGGTTGAAATTCTCCTTATTTTGGGGCAAAATGGCAGAAATTCTTTTTATTTTGAGGTAAAATTGCCGAAATTTCAAATATTCCAGGTCAAAATGGCAGAAATTCCCCTTATTTTGGGGCAAAAAGATGAAATCCCTAATTTTTGGCGATAATTGAAGAAATTTCACTTATTTCAGGACAAAAAGCCAGAAATTCCAATTAATTTTGGGCAAAAAGGCAGAAGTGACCCGTATTATGGAGAAAAATTGCAGAAATTCCCCTAATATTGGTGCAAAAATGCAGAAATTCCCTTTATTATGGGGCAAAAAGGCAGAAATTCTCCATATTTTGGTGCAAAAATCAGAAATTTCCCTTATTTTGAGGTAAAATTCTCAAATTCCCCAAATTTTAGGGCAAAAGGCAAAAATTTCCCTTATTTTGGGGCAAATTTGGAGAAATTTCACTTATTTCAGCATAAGTCAGAAATTTTCCTTATTTTGAGGCAAAAGAGACAGAAATTCCCTTTGTTTTGGGGGAAAAACAGAAATTCCACTTATTTAGAGGCAAAAAGGCAAAAGTTCTCCTTATTTTGGAGCAAAAATGAAGAAATTTCCCTTTTTATGGCAAAAAAGTTTGCATTCTTCTTATTTTCGGGCAAAAAGGCAGAAATTCCCCAAATTTTGGGGCAAAAGGCAGAATTTCCCCTTATTTTGGGGCAAATTGCAGAAATTTCCCTTATTTTGGGGCAAAATGAAGAAATTTCCCTTTTTTATGGCAAAAAGTTATACATTCCCTTTATTTTCGGGCAAAAAGGCAGAAATTCCTCGTATTTTGGAGCAAAATTGCAGAAATTCCCCTAATTGTGGGGCAAAAAAGCAGAAATATTCCTTATTTTGGGGCAAAAGTCAGAATTTTCACTTATTTTGGGGCAAAATTCAGAAAACTTTTTTTATTTTGGGGCAAAATTGCAGAAATGTCACTTATTTTGGGGCAAAAGTGCAGAAATTTCACTTATTTCAGGGAAAGAAGGCAGAAATTTTCTTTATTTGTGGCAAAAAGGCAGAAATTCCTAATATTTTGTGCCAAAATTCAGAAATTCCTTTTATTTTGAGGTAAAAAGGCTGAAATTCCCCTTATTTGCGGGCAAAAAGGCAGAAATTTCCCTTATATTGGGGCAAAATTGCAGAAATTTCACTTATTTCAGGGTAATAAGTCAGAAATTTTCCTTATTTTGGGGCAAAAAAGACGGAAATTCCCTTTGTTTTGGGGGAAAAAGACAGAAATTCCACTTATCTAGAGGCAAAAAAGCAGAAATTCCCTTTATTTTGGAGCAAAAATAAAAAAAAATTTCCTTTTTTATGGCAAAAACGTATGCATTCTTCTTATTTTCAGGCAAATAGGCAGAAATTACCCATATTTTGGGGCAAAAGGCAGAAATTCCTCTTATTTTGGGGCAAAAAGGCTCAAATTTCCCTTATTTTTGGGCAAAATTGCAGAAATTTCATTTATTGTAGGGCAAAAAGTCAGAAATTTCCCTTATTTTGGGGCAAAAAGCAGAATTTTTTTTTATTATGGTACAAAATTGAAGAAATTTTCCTTATTTTGGAACAAAAAGACAGAAATTCCCCATATTTTGGGGCAAGAGGCAGAAATTCTTCTTATTTTGAGGTAAAATGCAGAAATTCCCCTTATTTAGAGATAAAATGTAGAAATTCACCAAATATTTGGGGAAAATGCAGAAATTCCCTTTATTTTGGGGCTAAAAGGCAGAAATTCCCAGTATTTTGAAGCAAAATTGGAGAAATTCTCATAATTTTCGGGCAAAAAGGCAGAAATTCTCCTTATTTTGGGGCAAAAAGACAGAAAATCTTTTTTTTTCGGGAGCATAAAGTCAGAAATACCTTTTATTTTGGGGCAAAATTGCAGAAATTTCACTTATTTCAGAAAAAATGCAGAAATTTTCTTATTTTGGGGCAAAAAGGCAGAAATTTCTTTTATTTTGGTACAAAATTGCAGAAATTTTTCTTATTTTGGGGCAAAAAGGCAGAAATTACCCATATTTTGGGGTAAAATGGCAGAAATTCCCCTTATTTTGAGATAAAAAGGCTGAAATTTTCTTTAATTTCGGGCAAAAAGTCAGAAATTCCCCTTATTTTGGTGCAAAAAGACAGAAATTTCATTTATTTTTGGGGAAAAGTCAAAAAGGCGGAAAATCCCCTTATTTTGGGGCAAAAATGAAGAAATTTCCCTTGTTTATGGCAAAAAGGAAAACATTCCCTTTATTTTTGGGCAAAAAGGCAAAAATTCCCCATATTTTGGAGCAAAATTGCAGAAATTTCCCTAATTTTGGGGCAAAAAAGCAGAAATTCCTCTTATTTTGGGGTAAAACTGCAGAAATTTCACTTATTTCGCAGCAAAATGGCAGAAATTCCCCTTATTTTCGGCGAAAAAGGAAGAAAATCCCCGTATTTTGGAGCAAAATTGCAGAAATTCACCTAATTTTGGGGTAAAAAATACAGTAATTTTTATTATTTTGAGGCAAAACGGCAAAAATTCTCATTACTTTGGGGCAAAAGGCAGAAATTCCCCTTATTTTAGAGCAAAATTGCAGAAATTTCCCTTATTTGGGGGCAAAAAAACAGAAATTCCCCTTATTTTTGGGCAAAATTGCATAAATTTCTCTTATTATGGGAAAAAATTGCAGAAATTTCCCTTATTTTAGGGCAAATTTGCAGAAATTTCACTTATTTGAGAGAAAAAAAGCAAAAATTTTTCTTATTTTGGGGCAAAAAGGCAGAAATTCCCATTATTTTGGGGCAAAAATGCAGAAATTCACCTTATTTTGGGCTAAAATTGCAGAAATTTCACATATTTCAGGGCAAAAAGGCAGAAATTTCCCTTATTTTGGGGCAAAAATGAAGAAATTTCCCTGGGCAAAAAGCAGAAATTTTTGTTATATTGGTACAAAATTGAAGAAATTTTCCTTATTTTGGAACAAAAAGGCAGAAATTCCCCATATTTTGGGGCAAAAGGCAGAAATTCCCCTTATTTTGAGGTAAAAAGGCTGAAATTCCCCTTCTTTTGGGGCAAAAAGGCCGAAATTCTTTTTATTTTGGGGTAAAATTGCAGAAATTTCAAATATTTCAGGGCAAAATGGCAGAAATTCTGCTTATTTTGGGGCAAAAAAATGAAATCCCTAATTTTTGGCTAAAATTGCAGATATTTCACTTATCTCGAAACAAAAAGGCAGAAATTCCACTTAATTTCGGGCAAAAAGGCAGAAATGACCCGTATTTTGGAGCAAAAAGGTGAAATTCCCCTTAATTTGAGGTAAAATGCTGAAATTCCTCATATTTTGGGGCAAAAGGCAGAAATTCTCCTCATTTTGGGGCAAAAAGGCACAAATTTCATTTATTTTTGGGCAAAATTGCAGAAATTTCATTTATTTTTGGGTAAAAAGTCAGAAATTCCCCTTTTTTGGGGGCAAAAAGCAGAAATTTCTTTTATTATGGTACAAAATTGAAGAAATTTTCCTTATTTTGGAACAAAAAAGAAGAAATTCCCCATATTTTGAGGCAAAATGCAGAAATTCCCTTTATTTTGGGGCTAAAAGGCAGAAATTCCCCGTATTTTGAAGCAAAATTGCAGAAATTCTCATAATTTTAGGGCAAAAAGGCTGAAATTCTCCTTATTTAGGGCAAAATTGCAGAATTTTCCTTTACTTTGGGGAAAAATTGCAGAAGTATTTCCTTATTATGGGGCAAAATTGCAGAAATTTCACTTATTTCAGGGAAAAAAGGCAGAAATTTCTCTTATTTTGGGGCAAAAAGGCAGAAATTTCTTTTATTTTGGTACAAAATTGCAGAAATTTTTCTTATTTTGGGGCAAAAAGGCAGAAATTCCTCATACTTTGGGGCAAAATGCAGAAATTCCCCTTATTTTGAGGAAAAAAGGCTGAAATTCCCCTTATTTTGGGGCAAGAAAATAGAAATTCCTCTTATTTTGGGGCAAAAAGCAGACATTTCAATTATTTTGGGGAAAAAATTTAGAAATTTAAATTATTTCAGGGCAAAAAGTCAGAAATTCCCCTTATTTTGGGGCAAAAAGACAGAAATTCCGTTTATTTTGGGGGAAAAGTCAGAAATTGCACTTATTTTGAGTAAAAAAGGCGGAAAATCCCCTTATTTTGAAGTAAAAATGAAGAAATTTCCCTTTTTATGGCTAAAAGGTATACATTCCCTTTATTTTCAGGCAAAAAGGCAGATATTTCTAGTATTTTGGAGAAAAATTGCAGAAATTCCTATAATTTTGGGGCAAAAACACAGAAATTCCCCTTATTTTGGGGTAAAACTGCAGAAATTTCATTTATTTTGCGGCAAAATGGCAGAAATTCCCCTTATTTTCGGCGAAAAAAGGCAGAAAATCCCTGTATTTTGGAGCAAATTGCAAAAATTCACCTAATTTTGGGGTAAAACATGCAGTAATTTTCTTTGTTTTGGGGCAAAAAGGCAGAAATTCCTCTTATTTTGGGGCAAAAGGCAGAAATTCCCCTTATTTTAGGGCAAAATTGCAGAAATTTCCCCTATTTGGGGACAAAAAGAAATTTTCTTTATTTTGGGGCAAAATTGCAGAAAATTCTTTTATTATGGGGAAAAATTGCAGAAATTTTTTTTATTTTAAAGCAAAATTGCAGAAATTTCACTTTTTTCAGAGAAAAAAAGCAAAAATTTTTCTTATTTTCGGGCAAAAAGGCAGAAATTCCCATTATTTTGGGGCAAAAAGGCAGAAATTCACGTTATTTTGGGGTAAAATTGCAGACATTTCATATATTTCAGGGCAAAAAGGCAGAAATTCCCCTTATTTGGAGGCAAAAAGGCAGAAATTCCCTTTATTTTGGGATAAAATTGCAGAAATTTCCCTTGTTTGGTGGCAAAAAGGCAGAAAATCCCCTTATTTCGGGCAAAAAGGCAGAAATTCCCCGTATTTTGGAGCAAAATTGCAGAAATTTTCCTAATATTGGGGCAAAAATGCAGAAATTCCCTTTATTTGGGGCAAATCAGCAGAAGTTACTCTTATTTTCGGGAAAAGAGGCAGAAATTCCCTGTATTTTGAAGCAAAATTGCAGAAACTCCCCTAATTTTGGAGCAAAAAGGCAGAAATTCCCTTTATTTTGGGCCAAAAATACAGAAATTCTCATTATTTCGGGGCAAAAACCAGAAATTTCTCTTATTTTGGGGCAAACTTTTAGAAATTTCTTTTATTTTGATACAGAATTGCAGAAATTTTTCTTATTTTGTGGCAAATGCAGAAATTCCCCATATTTTGGTGCAAAAAGTCTGAAATTCCCCTTATTTTGAGGAAAAATGCTGAAATTTTCCATATTTTGGGGTTAAAAGGCAGAAATTCCCCTCATTTTGGGACAAAAAGGCACAAATTTTCCTTATTTTCAGGCAAAATTGCCGAAATTTCATTTATTTCAGGGCAAAAAGTCAGAAATTACTTTTATTTTGGGGCAAAAAGCAGAAATTTCTTTTATTTTGGTACAAAATTGAAAAAATTTTCCTTATTTTGGAACAAAAAGGGAGAAATTCCCCATATTTTGGGGCAAAATGCAGAAATTCCTTTTATTTAGAGGTAAAATGCAGATATTCCCCTAATATTGGGGAAAAATGCAGTAATTCCCTTTATTTTGGGGCTAAAAGGCAGAAATTCCCCGTATTTTGTAGCAAAATTGCAGAAATTCTCATAATTTTAAGGCAAAAAGGCTGAAATTCTCCTTATTTTGGTGCAAAAAGAAAGAAAATCTCTGTTTTTCGAGGGCAAAATGTCAGATTCCCCTTATTTGGGACAAAATTGCAGAAATTTCCTTTACTTTAATAAAAAATTGCAGAAATTTCTTTTATTATGGGGCAAAATTTCAGAAATTTCACTTATTTCAGGGAAAAAAGAAAGAAATTTCTCTTATTTTGGGGCAAAAAGGCAGAAATTTCTTTTATTTTGGTACAAAATTCCAGAAATTTTTCTTATTTTGGGGCAAAAAGGCAGAAATTACCTATACTTTGGGGCAAAAGGCAGAAATTCTCATTATTAGGTAAAAAGGCTGAATTTCCCCTTATTTTGTGGCAAAAAGACAGAAATTCCACTTATTTTGTGGCAAAAAGGCAGAAATTTCCTTTATTTTGGGGAAAAATTGCAGAAATTTCACTTATTTCAGAACAAAATTCAAAAATTCCTTTATTTTGGGGCAAAAATACAGAAATTCCGTATATTTTTGGGTAAAAAGGCAGAAATTTTACTTATTTTAAGGTAAAAAGGCAGAAATTCCTCTTATTTTGAGGCAAAAATGAAGAAATTTTTTTTTTGTTGCAAAAGTTAAACATTCCCCTTATTTTCGGGCAAAAAAGCAGAAATTCCTCGTATTTTGGAGCAAAATTGCGGAAATTCCCCTAATTGTGGGGCAAAAAGGCAGAAATTTTCTATATGTTGGGGCAAAAAAACAGAATTTCTCCTTATTTTGGGGCAAAACTCAGAAATTCCACTTATTTTGGGGCAAAATTCCAGAAATTTCCCTTATTTTGTGGCAAAAAGTCAGAAATTTCCCTTATTTTGGGGCAAAATTGAAGAAATTTCACTTATTTCAGGGCATAATTCAAAAATTCCTTTTATTTTGGGGCAAAAAGCCAGAAATTCCGTTTATTTTTTGGAAAAAGGTAGAAATTTCACTTATTTTGAGGTAAAAAGGCAGAAATTCCTCTTATTTTGGGGCAAAAATGAAGAAATTTCCCTTTTTTGTGGCAAAAGGTATACATTCCCCTTATTTCCGGGAAAAAAGCAGAAATTCCCAGTATTTTGGAGCAAAATTGCAGAAATTCCCCTAGTTGTGGGGCAAAAAGTCAGAAATTCTCTATTTGTTGGGGCAAAAAGGCAGAATTTCTCCTTATTTTGGGGTAAAACTCGGAAATTCCACTTATTTTGGGGCAAAATACCAAGAATTGCCCTAATTTTGGGGCAAAATTGCAGAAATTTTATGTATTTTGGGGCTAAATTGCAGAAATTTCACTTATTTCAGGGAAAAAAGGCAGAAATTTTTCTAATTTTGGAGCAAAAAGCAGATTTCATAATATTTTGTGGCAAAAATGCAGAAATTCCCCTTATTTTGAGGTAAAAATGCTGAAATTCCGCTTATTTGGGGGCAAAAAGGCAGAAATTTCCCTTATTTTGAAGCAAAAAGACAGAAATTCCCCTTATTTTGGGGCAAAATTGCAGAAATTTCAATTCTTTTAGGGAAAAATTTTAGAAATTTAAATTATTTCAGGGCAAAAAGTCAGAAATTCCCCTTATTTTGGGGCAAAAAGACAGAAATTCTGTTTATTTTTGGGGAAAAGTTAGAAATTGCACTTATTTTGAGTCAAAAATGAGGAAAATCCCCTTATTTTGGGGTAAAAATGAAGAAATTTCCCTTTTTATGGCAAAAAGGTATACATTCCCATTATTTTCAGGCAAAAAGGCAGAAATTCCTTGTATTTTGGAGCAAAATTGCAGAAATTCCCCTAATTTTGGGTCAAAAAGGCAGAAATTCCCCTTATTTTGGGGTAAAACTGCAGAAATTTCACTTATTTCAGGGAAAAATGGCAGAAATTCCCCTTATTTTCGGCGAAAAAGGCAGAAAATCCTTGTATTTTGGAGCAGAATTGCAGAAATTAACCTAATTTTGGGGTAAAACATGCCGTAATTTTCTTTGTTTTGGGGCAAAATGCAGAAATTCCCCTTATTTTGGGGCAAAAGGCAGAAATTCCCTTTATTTTAGGGCAATATTGCAGAAATTTCTCTGATTTGGGGACAAAAAAAAGAAATTTCATTTATTTAGGGGCAAAATTGCAGAAAATTTCTTTATTATGGGGAAAAATTGCAGAAATTTCTTTTATTTTAAGGCAAAATTGCAGAAATTTCACTTATTTCAGAGAAAAAAAGCAAAAATTTTTCTTATTTGAGACAAAAAGGCAGAAATTCCCATTATTTTGGGGCAAAAAGGCAGAAATTCATCTTATTTTGGGGTAAAATTGCAGACATTTCACATAATTCAGGGCAAAAAGAAAGAAATTTCCCTTATTTGGGGGTATAAGGCAGAAATTCCCATTATTTTGAGATAAAATTGCAGAAATTTCCCTTGTTTGGGGGCAAAAAGGCAGAAAATCCCCTTAATTTTGGGCAAAAAGGCAGAAATTCCCCGTATATTGGAGCAAAATTGCAGAAATTCCCCTAATATTGGGGCAAAAATGCAGAAATTCCCTTTATTTGGGGCAAATCGGCAGAAGTTCCCTTTATTTTCGGGAAAAAAGGCAGAAATTCCCTGTATTTTGAAGCAAAATTGCAGAAACTCCCCTAATTTTGAGGCAAAAAGGCAGAAATTCCTTTTATTTTGGGGCAAAAATACAGAAATTCTCATTATTTCGGGACAAAAATCAGAAATTTCCCTTATTTTGTGGCAAAATTTTAAAAATTTCTTTTATTTTTGTACAGAATTGCAGAAATTTTTCTTATTTTGTGGCAAAAAGGCAGAAATTCTCCATATTTTGGTGCAAAAAGGCTGAAATTCCCCTTATTTTGAGGTAAAATTCTGAAATTCCCCATATTTTGTGGTTAAAATGCAAAAATTCCCCTCATTTTGGGGCAAAAAGGCACAAATTTCCCTTATTTTCGGGCAAAGTTGAAGAAATTTCATTTATTTAAGAACAAAAAGTCAGAAATTACTTTTATTTTTGGGCAAAAAGCAGAAATTTCTTTTATTTTGGTACAAAATTGAAGAAATTTTCCTTATTTTGGAACAAAAAGTCAGAAATTCCCCATATTTTGGGCAAAAGGAAGAAATTCCCCTTATTTTGAGGTAAAAAGGCTGAAATTCCCGTTATTTTGGGGCAAAAGGCAGAAATTCCCTTTATTTTGTGGCAAAAAGGCAGAAATTTCCGTTAATTGGGGCAGAAAAGCAAAAATTTTCCTTATTTGGGGGCAATAAGGCAGAAATTCCCCATATTTTGTGGCAAAAAGGCACAAATTCCCCTTATTTGGAGGTAAAATGCTGAAATTCTCCTTATTTTGGCAAAAGAAGAAATTCCCATTATTTTGGGGAAAATTGCAGAAATTTCACTTATTTCAGGGCAATAAGTCAGAAATTTGCCTTATTTTGGGGCAAAAAGCAGAAATTCTCCTAATTTTGGAGCCAAAAAGAGAAATTCCCCTTATTTTGGTGTAAAATTTCAGAAATTTCAAATATTTCAGGGCAAAAAGGCAGAAATTCCACTTTATTTTGGGCAATAAGGCAGAAATTTTCCGTATTTTTCAGCAAAATTTCAGAAATTCGGCTTATATTGGTGCAAAAATGCAGAAATTCCCTTTATTTTGGTGCAATAAGGCTGAAATTCCCCGTATTTTGAAGCAAAATTGCACATATTCCACTAATTTTGAGGGAAAATGCAGAAATTCACATTATTTTGGGGCAAAAAGACAGAAATTCTCTTTATTTCAGGGCAAAAAGTCAGATATTCCCATTATTTTGGGGCAAAATTCCAGAAATGTACTTTATTTAGGGGCAAAATTGCAGAAATCTCCCTTATTTTGGGGCAAAATTTCAGAAATTTCACTTATTTCAAGGATACAACGCAGAAATTTCTCTTATTTTGGGGCAAAAAGGCAGAAATTACTTTTATTTTGGTACAAAATTGCAGAAAATTTCTTTATTTTGGGAGAAAAATACAGAAATTCTCCATAATTTAGGGCAAAAAGGCAGACATTCCCCTTATCATTAGGTAACAAGGCTGAAATTCCCCTTATTTTGGGGCAAAAAGAAAGAAATTCCCCTTATTTTGTGGCAAAAATGCAGAAATTTCCCTTACTTTGGGGCAAAATTGCAGAAATTTCACTTATTTCAGGGCATAATTCAAAAATTCCTTTTACTTTCGGGCAAAAATACAGAAATTCCGTATATTTTTGGTTAAAAAGGCAGAAATTTCACTTATTTTGAGGAAAAAGCAGAAATTCCTCTTATTTTGGGGCAAAAATGAAGAAATTTTCCTTTTTTGTGGCAAAAGGTAAACATTCCCCTTATTTTCGGGCAAAAAAGCAGAAATTCCCCGTATTTTAAAGCAAAATTGCAGAAATTCCCGAAATTGTGGGACAAAAAGGCAGAAATTCCCTATATGTTGGGGCAAAAAGACAGAAATTCTCCTTATTTTGGGGCAAAACTCAGAAATTCCACTTATTTTGGGGCAAAATTCCAGAAATTTTCCTTATTTTGGGGCAAAATTGCAGAAATTTCAATTATTTTGGGGTAAAATTGCAGAAATTTCACTTATTTCAGGAAAAAAAGGCAGAAATTTACCTTATTTTAGAGAAATAAGCAGAAATTCCTAATATTTTGTGGCAAAAACGCAAAAATCCCCCTTATTTTGTGGCAAAAAGGCAGAAATTTCTTTTATTTTAGGGCAAAATTGCAGAAATTTCACCTATTTCAGGGTATAATTCAAAAATTCCTTTTATTTTAAGGCAAAAAGACGAAATTTCCATTTATTTTTGGGTAAAAAGGCAGAAATTTCACTTATTTTGAGGTAAAAAGGCAGAAATTCCTTTTATTTTGGGGCAAAAAAGAAGAAATTTCCTTATTTTGTGGCAAAAGGTATACATTCCCCTTATTTTCGGGAAAAAAGCAGAAATTCCCAGAATTTTGGAGCAAAATTGCAGAAATTCTTCTAGTTGTGGGGCAAAAAGTCAGAAATTCCCTATTTGTTGGGGCAAAAAGACAGAAATTCTCTTCATTTTGGGGCAAAACTCAGAAATTCCACTTATTTTGGGGCAAAATTCCAGAAATTTCTCTTATTTTGGGGCAAAATTGCAGAAATTTCACTTATTTTGGGGCAAAATTGCAGAAATTTCACTTATTTCAGGGAAAAAAGGCAGAAATTTTCCTAATTTTGGAGCAAGAAGGCAGAAATTCCTAATATTTTGTGGCAAAAACGCAATAATTCCCCTTATTTTGAGGTAAAAAGGCTGAAAGTCCCCTTATTTGGGGGCAAAAAGGCAAAAATTTCCCTTATTTTTGGGCAAAAAGACAGAAATTCATCTTATTTTGGGGCAAAATTGCAGAAATTTCAATTATTTTGTGGAAAAATTTTAGAAAATTAACTTATTTCAGGGCAAAAAGTCAGAAATTCCCCTTATTTTGGGGCAAAAAGACAGAAATTCCGTTTATTTTTGGGGAAAAGTCAGAAACTGCACTTATTTTGAGACAAAAAAGCAGAAAATCCCCTTATTTTGGTGTAAAAATGAAGAAATTTCCCTTTTTAGGGCTAAAAGTTATACATTCTCTTTATTTTCGGGCAAAAAGGCAGAAATTCCCCGTATTTTGGAGCAAAATTGCAGAAATTCCCCTAATTTTGGGGCAAAAAGGCAGAAATTCCTTTCATTTTGGGGTAAAACTGCAGAAATTTCACTTATTTCACGGCAAAATGACAGAATTTCCTTTTATTTTCAGCGAAAAAGGCAGATAATCCTTGTATTTTGGAACAGAATTGCAGAAATTCACCTAATTTTGGGGTAAAACATGCAGTAATTTTCTTTGTTTTGGGGCAAAAAGGCAGAAATTCCCCTTATTTTGGGGCAAAAGTCAGAAATTCCCCTTATTTTGGGGTAAAACTGCAGAAATTTCACTTATTTTGCGGCAAAATGGCAGAAATTCCCCTTATTTTCGGCGAATAAGGCAGAAAATCCCTGTATTTTGGAGCAAAATTCCAGAAATTCACCTAATTTTGGGGTAAAACATGCAGTAATTTTCTTTGTTTTGAGGCAAAAAGGCAGAAATTCCCCTTATTTTGGGGCAAATGCAGAAATTCCCCTTAATTTAGAGCAAAATTGCAGAAATTTACCCTATTTGGGGACAAAAAATAGAAATGTCCTTTATTTTGGGGCAAAATTGCAGAAAATTCCTTTATTATGGGGAAAAATTGCAGAATTTTTTTTAATTTAAAGCAAAATTGCAGAAATTTCCCCTATTTGGGGACAATAAATAGAAATTTCCTTTATTTTGGGGCAAAAAGGCAGAAATTCACCTTATTTTGGGGTAAAATTGCAGACATTTCACATATTTCAGGGCAAAAAGGCAGAAATTCCCCTTATTTGGGGGCAAAAAGGCAGAAATTCCCCTTATTTTGGGATAAAATTGCAGAAATTTTTCTTGTTTGGTGGCAAAAAGGCAGAAAATCCCCTTAATTTCGGGCAAAAAGGCAAAAATTCCGCGTATTTTGGAGCAAAATTGATGAAATTCCCCTAATATTGGGGCAAAAATGAAGAAATTCCCTTTATTTGGGGCAAATCAGCAGAAGTTCCTTTTATTTTCGAGAAAAGAGGCAGAAATTCCCTGTATTTTGAAGCAACATTGCAGAAACTCCCCTAATATTGGGGCAAAAATGCAGAAATTCCCTTTATTTGGGGCAAATCAGCAGAAGTTCCTCTTATTTTTGGGAAAAGAGGGAGAAATTCTCTGTATTTTGAAGCAAAATTGAAGAAACTTTCCTAATTTTGGGGCAAAAAAGCAGAAATTCCCTTTATTTTGGGGCAAAAATACAGAAATTCTCCTTATTTCGGGGCAAAAATCAGAAATTTCCCTTATTTTGGGGTAAAATTTTAGAAATTTCTTTTATTTTGGTACAGAATTGCAGAAATTTTTCTTATTTTGTGGCAAATGCAGAAATTCCACATATTTTGGTGCAAAAAGGCTGAAATTCCCCTTATTTTGAGGTAAAATGCTGAAATTCCCTATATTTTGGGGTTAAAAGGCAGAAATTCCCCTCATTTTGGGGCAAAAAGGCACAAATTTCCCTTATTTTGGGGCAAAATTGCAGAAATTTCATTTATTTCAGGGCAAAAAGTCAGAAATTACTTTTATTTTGGGGTAAAAAGCAGAAATTTCTTTTATTTTGGTACAAAATTGAAGAAATTCCCCTTATTTTGGAACAAAAAGGCAGAAATTCCCCATATTTTGGGGCAAAATGCAGAAATTCCCCTTATTTAGAGGTAAAATGCAGATATTCTCCTAATATTGGGGAAAAATTCAGAAATTCCCTTTATTTTGGGGCTAAAAGGCAGAAATTCCCCGTATTTTGAAGCAAAATTGCAAAAATTCTCATAATTTTAAAGCAAAAGGGCTGAAATTCTCCTTATATTGGTGCAAAAAAAAGAAAATCTCTGTTTTTCAAGGGCAAAAAGTCAGAAATTCCCCTTATTTGGGACAAAATTGCAGAAATTTCCTTTACTTTAAAGAAAAATTGCAGAAATTTCCCTTATTATGGGGCAAAATTGCAGAAATTTCACTTATTTCAGGGAAAAAAGGCACAAATTTCTCTTATTTTGGGGCAAAATGCAGAAATTTCTTTTATTTTGGTACAAAATTGCAGAAATTTTTCTTATTTTGGGGCAAATAGGCAGAAATTACCTATATTTTGGGGCAAAAGGCAGAATTCCCCTTATTTTGTGGCAAAAAGGCAGAAATTTCCTTTATTTTGGGGCAAAATTGCAGAAATTTCACTTATTTCAGGGCAAAATTCAAAAATTCCTTTTATTTTGGGGCAAAATACAGAAATTCCATATATTTTAGGGTAAAAAGGCAGAAATTATACTCATTTTAAGGTAAAAAGGCAGAAATTCCTCTTATTTTGGGGCAAAAATAAAGAAATTTCCCTTTTTTGTCGGAAAAGGTAAACATTCTCCTTATTTTCGGGCAGAAAAAAAAGAAATTCTCCGTATTTTGGAGCAAAATTGCAGAAATTTTCCTAATTGTGTGGCAAAAAGGCAGAAATTCCTTATATGTTGGGGCAAAAAGACAGAATTTCTCCTTATTTTGGGGCAAAACTCAGAAATTCCACTTATTTTGGGGCAAAATTCCAGAAATTTCCCATATTTTGGGGCAAAATTGCAGAAATTTCAATTATTTTGGGGCAAAATTGCAGAAATTTCACTTTTTTCAGGGAAAAAAGGCAGAAATTTTTCTTATTTTGTGGCAAAAAGGCAGAAATTCCTAATATTTTGTGGCAGAAATGCAGAAATTCCTTATATTTTGTGGCAAAAAGGCAGAAATTTCCCTTATTTTGGGGCAAAATTGCAGAAATTTCACTTATTTCAGGGCATAATTCAAAAATTCCTTTTATTTTGCGGCAAATAGAAAGAAATTCCGTTTAATTTTCGGTAAAAAGGCAGAAATTTCACTTATTTTGAAGTAAAAAGGCAGGAATTCCTCTTTTTTGGGGGCAAAAATGAAGAAATTTCCCTTTTTTGTGGGAAAAGGTATACATTCCATTTATTTTCGAGAAAAAAAGCAGAAATTTTAAGTATTTTGGAGCAAAATTGCAGAAATTCCCCTAATTGTGGGGCAAAAAGGCAGAAATTCCCTATTTGTTGGGGCAAAAATACAGAATTCGCCCTTATTTTGGGGCAAAACTCAGAAATTCCACTTATTTTGGGGCAAAATTCCAGAAATTTCCCTTATTTTGGGGCAAAATTGCAGAAATTTCAATTATTTTGGGACAAAATTGCAGAAATTTCACTTATTTCAGGGAAAAAAGGCAGAAATTTTCCTAATTTTGGAGGAAAAATTCAGAAATTCCCTTTATTTTGAGGTAAAAAGGCTGAATTCCCCTTATTTGGGGGCAAAAAGGCAGAAATTTCCCTTGTTTTGGGGCAAAAAGACAGAAATTCCCCATATTTTGGAGCAAAATTGCAGAAATTCCTCTAATTTTAGGGCAAAAAGGCAGAAATTCCCCTTACTTTGGGGTAAAACTGCAAAAATTTCACTTATTTCACGGCAAAATGGCAAAAATTCCCCTTATTTTCGGCGAAAAATGCAGAAAAATCTTGTATTTTGGAGCAGAATTGCAGAAATTAACCTAATTTTGGAGTAAAACATGCAGTAATTTTCTTTGTTTTGGGGCAAAAAGGCAGAAATTCCTTTTATTTTGGGGCAAAAAGCAGAAATTCCCCTTATTTTAGGGCAATATTGCAGAAATTTCCCTTATTTGGGGACAAAAAACAGAAATTCCGTTTATTTTGGGGCAAAATTGCAGAAAATTTCTTTATTATGGGGAAAAATTGCAGAAATTCCTTTTATTTTAAGGCAAAATTGCGGAAATTTCACTTATTTCGGAAAAAAAAACAAAAATTTTTCTTATTTCTGGGCAAAAAGGCAGAAATTCCCATTATTTTGAGGCAAAAAGACAGAAATTCACCTTATTTTGGGGTAAAATGTCAGACATTTCACATATTTCAGGGCAAAAAGGAAAAAATTCCCCTTATTTGGGGGTATAAAGGCAGAAATTCCCATTATTTTGAGATAAAATTGCAGAAATTTCCCTTGTTTGGGGGCAAAAAGGCAGAAAATCCCTTTAATTTCGGGCAAAAAGGCATAAATTCCCCGTATTTTGGAGCAAAATTGCAGAAATTCCCCTAATATTGGGGCAAAAATGCAGAAATTCCCTTTATTTGGGGCAAATCAGCAGAAGTTCCCCTTATTTTCGGGAAAAGAGGCAGAAATTCCCTGTATTTTGAAGCAAAATTGCAGAAACTCCCCTAAATTTGGGCAAAAAGGCAGAAATTCCCTTTATTTTGGGGCAAAAATACAGAAATTCTCCTTATTTCGGGGCAAAAATCAGAAATTTCCCTTATTTTGGGGCAAAATTTTAGAATTTTCTTTTATTTTGGTACAGAATTGCAGAAATTTTTTTTATTTTGTGGCAAGAAGGCAGAAATTTTTTATATTTTGTGGCAAAAAGGCACAAATTTTTCTTTATTTTTGGGCAAAATTGCAGAAATTTCATTTATTTCAGGACAAAAAGTCAGAAATTCCTTTTATTTTGGGGCAAAAATCAGAAATTTCTTTTATTTTGGTACAAAATTGAAGAAATTTTTCTTGTTTTGGAACAAAAAGGCAGAAATTCCCCATATTGTGGGGCAAAAGGCAGAAATTCCCCTTATTTGAGGTAAAAATGCTGAAATTCCCCTTATTTTGGGGCAAAAAGGCAGAAATTCCCTTTACTTTGTGGCAAAAAGGCAGAAATTCCTGTTAATTGGGGCAGAAAAGCAGAAATTTTCCTTATTTGGAGGCAATAAGGCAGAAATTCCCCATATTTTGTGGCAAAATGGAAGAAATTCACCTTATTTTGGGGCAAAATTTCAGAAATTTCACTTATTTCATGGCAAAAAGTCAGAAATTTGCCTTATTTTGGGGCAAAAAGCAGAAATTCTCCTAATTTTAGGGCCAAAAAAAGAAATTCCCCTTATTTTGGTGTAAAATTGTAGAAATTTCAAATATTTCAGGGCAAAAAGGCAGATATTCCACTTTATTTCGGGCAATAAGGCAGAAATTCTCCGTATTTTGTAGCAAAATTTCAGAAATTTCACTTATATTGGTGCAAAAATGCAGAAATTCCCTTTATTTTGGTGCAATAAGGCAGAAATTCCCCGTATTTTGGAGCAAAATTTCACATATTCCACTAATTTTGAGGGAAAATGAAGAAATTCACATTATTTTGGGGCAAAAACAAAGAAATTCTCCTTATTTCAGGGCAAAAAGTCAGATATTCCCCTTATTTTGGGGCAAAATTCAAGAAATGTCCTTTATTTTGGGGCAAAATTGCAGAAATCTCTTATATTTTTGGGCAAAATTACAGAAATTTCACTTATTTCAGGGAAAAAACGCAGAAATTTCTCTTATTTTGGGGCAAAAGGCAGAAATTACTTTTATTTTGGTACAAAATTGCAGAAAATTTCTTTATTTTGGGAGAAAATACAGAAATTCTCCATATTTTAGGGCAAAAAGGCAGACATTCCCCTTATCATTAGGTAACAAAGCTGAAATTCCCTTTATTTTGGGGCAAAAAGACAGAAATTCCCCTTATTTTGCGGCAAAAAAGCAGAAATTTCCCTAATTTTGGGGCAAAATTGCAGAAATTTCACTTATTTCAGGGCAAAATTCAAAAATTCCTTTTATTTTCGGGTAAAAATACAGAAATTCCTTATATTTTTGGGTAAAAAGGCAGAAATTTCAATTATTTTTAGGAAAAAAGGCAGAAATTCCTCTTATTTTGGGGCAAAAATGAAGAAATTTCCCTTTTTTGTGGCATAAGGTAAACATTCCCTTATTTTCGGGCAAAAAAGCAGAAATTTCCCGTATTTTAAAGCAAAAAGGCAGAAATTCCATATATGTTGAGACAAAAAGACAGAAATTCTCCTTATTTTGGGGCAAAACTCAGAAATTCCACTTATTTGGGGGCAAAATTCCAGAAATTTCCCTTATTTTGGGGCAAAATTGCACAAATTTCACTTATTTCAAGGAAAAAGGCAGAAATTTTTCTTATTTTGGGGAAAAAGGCAGAAATTCCTAATATTTTGTGGCAAAAACGCAGAAATTCCCTTTATTTTGTGGCAAGAAGGCAGAAATTTCCCTTATTTTGGGGCAAAATAGCAGAAATTTTACTTATTTCAGGGCATAATTCAAAAATTCCTTTTATTTTGGGGCAAAAAGACAGAAATTCCTTTTATTTTTGGGTAAAAAGGCAGAAATTCCTCTTATTTTGGGGCAAAAATGAAGAAATTTCCCCTTTTTGTGGGAAAAGGTATACATTCCCCTTATTTTCGGGAAAAAAAGGCAGAAATTCCCTGTATTTTGGAGCAAAATTGCAGAAATTCCCCTAATTGTGGGGCAAATTGGCAGAAATTCCCTATATGTTGGGGCAAAAAGACAGAAATTCTCCTTATTTTGGGGCAAAACTCAGAAATTCCCCTTATTTTGGGGCAAAATTCCAGAAATTTCTTTTATTTTGGGACAAAATTGCAGAAATTTCACTTATTTCAGGGAAAAAAGGCAGAAATTTTCCTTATTTTGGGGCAAAAAGTCAGAAATTTCTAATATCTTGTGGCAAAAATGCAGAAATTCTCCTTATTTTGAGGTAAAAAGGCTGAAATTCCCCTTATTTGGGGGCAAAAAGGCAGAAATTTCCCTTATTTTGGGGAAAAATTGCAGAAATTTCACTTATTTCAGGGTAATAAGTCAGAAATTCCCCTTATTTTGGGGCAACAAAGACAGAAAATCCCTTTGTTTTGGGGGAAAAGACAGACATTCCACATATTTAGAGGCAAAAAGCAGAAATTCCCGTTATTTTGGAGCAAAAATGAAGAAATTTCTTTTTTGTAAGGCAAAAAGGTATGCATTCTTATTATTTTCGGGCAAAAAGGCAGAAATTCCCCGTATTTTGGGGCAAAATTGCAGAAATTCCCATAATAGTTGGGCAAAAATGCAGAAATTCCCTATATGTTGGGGCAAAAAGACAGAAATTCTCTATATTTTGGGGCAAAACTCAGAAATTCCACTTATTTTGGGGCAAAATTGCAGAAATTTCCCTTATTTTGGGGCAAAATTGCAGAAATTTCACTTATTTTGGGGCAAAATTTCAGAAATTTCACTTATTTTAGGGAAAAAAGGCAGAAATTTTCCTAATTTTGGGGCGAAAAGGCAGAAATTCCTAATATTTTGTGGCAAAAATGCAGAAATTCCCATTATTTTGAGGTAAAAAGGCTAAAATTCCCCTTTTTAGGGGGCAAAAAGGCAGAAATTTTTCTTATTTAGGGGCAAAATTGCAGAAATTTCACTTATTTCAGGGTAATAAGTCAGAAATTCCCTTTATTTTGGGGCAAAAAAGACAGAAATTCCCTTTGTTTTGGGGGAAAAAGACAGAAATTCCACTTATTTAGAGGCAAAAAGGCAGAAATTCCCCTTATTTAGGAGCAAAAATGAAGAAATTTCCTTTTTTATGGCAAAAAGGTATGCATTCCCATTATGTTCGAGCAAAAAAGCAGAAATTTCCTGTATTTTGGAGCAAATTTGCAGAAATTCTCCTAATTTTGGGGCAAAAGGCAGAAATTCCCTTTATTTTGGGGCAAAAATCAGAAATTACCCTTATTTTGGGGCTAAATTCAAGAAGTTTCCTTTATTTTGGAGCAAAATTGCAGGAATTTACCTTATTTTAAGGCAAAATTGCAGAAATTTCCTTTATTTGGGGCAAAATTGCAGAAATTTCACTTATTTCCAGGTAAAAAGGCTGAAATTTCTTTTATTTCGGGGCAAAAATGAGAAATTCCCTTTATTTTGGGGCAAAATTGCAGAAATTTCCCTTATTATGGGGAAAAATTGCAGAAATTAACCTTATTTCAGGGCAAAATTGCAGAAATTTCACTTATTTCAGAGAAAAAAAGCAAAAATTTTTGTTATTTTGGGGCAAAAAGGCAGAAAATCCCATTATTTTGGGGCAAAAAGGCAGAAATTCACCTTATTTTGGGGTAAAAACCAGATATTTCACATATTTCAGGGCAAAAAGGCAGAAATTTCCCTTGTTTTGGGGCAAAATTGCAGAAATTTTACTTATTTCATGGTAATAAGTCAGAAATTTTTCTTATTTTGGGGCAAAAAAGACATAAATTCTTTTTGTTTTTGGAAAAAAAGACAGAAATTCCACTTATTTAGAGGCAAAAAACCGAAATTCTTATTTTGGAGCAAAAATGAAGAAATTTTCCTCTTTTATGGCAAAAAGTTATTCATCCCCCTTATTCTCGGGCAAAAAGGCAGAAATTCCCTGTATTTTGGAGCAAAATTGCAGAAATTCCCCTAATAGTGGGGCAAAAAAGCAGAAATTCCCTATATGTTGGGGAAAAAAGACAGAAATTCTCCTTATTTTGGGGCAAAACTCAGAAATTCCCTATATTTTGGGGCAAAATTCCAGAAATTTCCCTTATTTTGGGGCAAAATTGCAGAAATTTCACTTATTTTGGGGCAAAATTGCAGAAATTTCACTTATTTCAGGGAAAAAAAGGCAGAAATTTTCCTTATTTTGGGGCAAAAATGAAGAAATTCTTAATATTTTGTGGCAAAAATGCAGAAATTCTTCTTATTTTGAGGTAAAAAGGCTGAAATCCTCCTTATTTGGGGGCAAAAAAGCAGAAATTTTCCTTATTTTAAGGCAAAATTGCAGAAATTTCACTTAATTCAGGATAATGAGTCAGAAATTCCTCTTATTTTGTAGCAAAAAAGGCAGAAATTCCCCTTATTTTGGAGCAAAAATGAAGAAATTTCCCGTTTTATGGCAAAAAGGTATGCATTCCCATTATTTTCTCGCAAAAAGGCAGAAATTCCCCGTATTTTGGAGCAAACTTGCAGAAATTCCCCTAATTTTGGGGCAAAAGGCAGAAATTCCCATTATTTCAGGGCAAAAATCAGAAATTCTTCTTATTTTGGGGCACAATTCTAGAAATTTCCTTTATTTTGGGGCAAAATTGCAGGAATTTACCTTATTTTGGGGCAAAATTGCAGAAATTTCCTTTAATTAAGGCAAAATTGCAGAAATTTCACTTATTTCAGAGAAAAAAAGATAAAATGTTTGTTATTTTGGGGCAAAAAGGCAGAAATTCCCATTATTTTGGGGCAAAAAGGCAGAAATTCACCTTATTTTGGGGTAAAATTGCAGAAATTTCACATATTTCAGGGCAAAAAGGCAGAAATTTCCCTTGTTTTCTGGCAAAATTGCAGAAATTTTACTTATTTTATGGTAATAAGTCAGAAATTTTTCTTATTTTGGGGCAAAAAAGACAGAAATTCCCTTTGTTTTTGGAAAAAAAGACAGAAATTCCACTTATTTAGAGGCAAAAAAGCAGAAATTCTTCTTATTTTGGAGCAAAAATGAAGAAATTTTTTTTTATGGCAAAAAGTTATGCATTCCCCTTATTTTCGAGCAAAAAGGCAGAAATTCCTTGTATTTTGGAGCAAAATTGCAGAAATTCCCCTAATTTTGGGGCAATAAGGCAGAAATTCCCTATATGTTGGGGCAAAAAGACAGAAATTCTCCTTATTTTGGGGCAAAACTCAGAAATTCCCTTTATTTTGGGGCAAAATTCCAGAAATTTCCCTTATTTTTGGGCAAAATTGCAGAAATTTCACTTATTTTGGGGCAAAATTGCAGAAATTTCACTTATTTCAGGGAAAAAAGGCAGAAATTTTCCTTATTTTTGGGCAAAAATGAAGAAATTCTTAATATTTTGTGGCAAAAATGCAGAAATTCCTCTTATTTTGAGGTAAAAAGGCTGAAATCCTCCTTATTTGGGGGCAAAAAAGCAGAAATTTTCCTTATTTTAAGGCAAAATTGCAGAAATTTCACTTAATTCAGGATAATGAGTCAGAAATTCCTCTTATTTTGTAGCAAAAAAGGCAGAAATTCCCCTTATTTTGGAGCAAAAATGAAGAAATTTCCCGTTTTATGGCAAAAAGGTATGCATTCCCATTATTTTCTCGCAAAAAGGCAGAAATTCCCCGTATTTTGGAGCAAACTTGCAGAAATTCCCCTAATTTTGGGGCAAAAGGCAGAAATTCCCATTATTTCAGGGCAAAAATCAGAAATTCTTCTTATTTTGGGGCACAATTCTAGAAATTTCCTTTATTTTGGGGCAAAATTGCAGGAATTTACCTTATTTTGGGGCAAAATTGCAGAAATTTCCTTTAATTAAGGCAAAATTGCAGAAATTTCACTTATTTCAGAGAAAAAAAGATAAAATGTTTGTTATTTTGGGGCAAAAAGGCAGAAATTCCCATTATTTTGGGGCAAAAAGGCAGAAATTCACCTTATTTTGGGGTAAAATTGCAGAAATTTCACATATTTCAGGGCAAAAAGGCAGAAATTTCCCTTGTTTTCTGGCAAAATTGCAGAAATTTTACTTATTTTATGGTAATAAGTCAGAAATTTTTCTTATTTTGGGGCAAAAAAGACAGAAATTCCCTTTGTTTTTGGAAAAAAAGACAGAAATTCCACTTATTTAGAGGCAAAAAAGCAGAAATTCTTCTTATTTTGGAGCAAAAATGAAGAAATTTTTTTTTATGGCAAAAAGTTATGCATTCCCCTTATTTTCGAGCAAAAAGGCAGAAATTCCTTGTATTTTGGAGCAAAATTGCAGAAATTCCCCTAATTTTGGGGCAATAAGGCAGAAATTCCCTATATGTTGGGGCAAAAAGACAGAAATTCTCCTTATTTTGGGGCAAAACTCAGAAATTCCCTTTATTTTGGGGCAAAATTCCAGAAATTTCCCTTATTTTTGGGCAAAATTGCAGAAATTTCACTTATTTTGGGGCAAAATTGCAGAAATTTCACTTATTTCAGGGAAAAAAGGCAGAAATTTTCCTTATTTTTGGGCAAAAATGAAGAAATTCTTAATATTTTGTGGCAAAAATGCAGAAATTCCTCTTATTTTGAGGTAAAAAGGCTGAAATCCTCCTTATTTGGGGGCAAAAAGGCAGAAATTTTCCTTATTTTGGGGCAAAATTGCAGAAATTTTACTTATTTCAGGATAATGAGTCAGAAATTCCCCTTATTTTGTAGCAAAAAAGGCAGAAATTCCCCTTATTTTGGAGCAAAAATGAAGAAATTTCCCTTTTTATGGCAAAAAGGTATGCATTCCCATTATTTTTGGGCAAAAAGGCAGAAATTCCCCGTATTTTGGAGCAAAATTGCAGGAATTCCCCTAATTTTGGGGAAAAGGCAGAAATTCCCTTTATTTTGGGGCACAATTCCAGAAATTTTCTTTATTTTGTGGCAAAATTGCAGGAATTTACGTTATTTTGGGGCAAAATTGCAGAAATTTCCCTTATTTAAATCAAAATTGCAGAAATTTCACTTATTTTCAGGTAAAAAGGCTGAAATTTTATTTATTTTGGGTCAAAAAGTGAGAAATTCCCCTTATTTTGGGGCAAAATTGCAGAAATTTCCCTTATTTCATGGTAATAAGTCAGAAATTCTACTTATTTTGGGGCAAAAGAGACAGAAATTCCCTTTGTTTTGGGGGAAAAAGACAGAAATTCCACTTATTTAGAGGCAAAAAAGCAGAAATTCTTCTTATTTTGGAGCAAAAATGAAGAAATTTTTCTCTTTTATGGCAAAAAGTTATGCATTCCCGTTATTTTCGGACAAAAAGGCAGAAATTCATCGTATTTTGGAGCAAAATTTCAGAAATTCCCCTAATTGTGATGCAAAAAGGCAGAAATTCCCTATATGTTGGGGCAAAAAGAGAGAAATTCTCCTTATCTTGGGGCAAAATTCCAGAAATTTCCATTATTTTGGGGCAAAATTGCAGAAATTTCACTTATTTTGGGGCAATATTGCAGAAATTTCACTTATTTCAGTGGAAAAAGGCAGACATTTTCCTTATTTTGGGGCAAAAAGGCAGAAATTCCTAATATTTTGTGGCAAAAATGCAGAAATTTTCCTTATTTTGAGGTAAAAATGCTAAAATTCCCCTTATTTTGTGGCAAAATGCAGAAATTTTTCTCATTTTGAGGTAAAAATGCTAAAATTCCCCTTATTTGGAGGCAAAAAGGCAGAAATTTCCCTTATTTTGGGGCAAAATTGAAGAAATTTCACTTATTTGGTGCAAAATTGCAGAAATTTCACTTATTTTTAGGTAAAAAGGCTGAAATTTCCTTTATTTTGGGGCAAAAAGGGAGAAATTCCCCTTATTTTGGGGCAAAAGTCAGAAATTCCCCTTATTTTGGGGTAAAACTGCAGAAATTTCACTTATTTTGCGGCAAAATGGCAGAAATTCCCCTTATTTTCGGCGAATAAGGCAGAAAATCCCTGTATTTTGGAGCAAAATTCCAGAAATTCACCTAATTTTGGGGTAAAACATGCAGTAATTTTCTTTGTTTTGAGGCAAAAAGGCAGAAATTCCCCTTATTTTGGGCCAAATGCAGAAATTCCCCTTAATTTAGAGCAAAATTGCAGAAATTTACCCTATTTGGGGACAAAAAATAGAAATGTCCTTTATTTTGGGGCAAAATTGCAGAAAATTCCTTTATTATGGGGAAAAATTGCAGAATTTTTTTTAATTTAAAGCAAAATTGCAGAAATTTCCCCTATTTGGGGACAATAAATAGAAATTTCCTTTATTTTGGGGCAAAAAGGCAGAAATTCACCTTATTTTGGGGTAAAATTGCAGACATTTCACATATTTCAGGGCAAAAAGGCAGAAATTCCCCTTATTTGGGGGTAAAAAGGCAGAAATTCCCCTTATTTTGGGATAAAATTGCAGAAATTTTTCTTGTTTGGTGGCAAAAAGGCAGAAAATCCCCTTAATTTCGGGCAAAAAGGCAAAAATTCCGCGTATTTTGGAGCAAAATTGATGAAATTCCCCTAATATTGGGGCAAAAATGAAGAAATTCCCTTTATTTGGGGCAAATCAGCAGAAGTTCCTTTTATTTTCGAGAAAAGAGGCAGAAATTCCCTGTATTTTGAAGCAACATTTCAGAAACTCCCCTAATATTGGGGCAAAAATGCAGAAATTCCCTTTATTTGGGGCAAATCAGCAGAAGTTCCTCTTATTTTTGGGAAAAGAGGGAGAAATTCTCTGTATTTTGAAGCAAAATTGAAGAAACTTTCCTAATTTTGGGGCAAAAAAGCAGAAATTCCCTTTATTTTGGGGCAAAAATACAGAAATTCTCCTTATTTCGGGGCAAAAATCAGAAATTTCCCTTATTTTGGGGTAAAATTTTAGAAATTTCTTTTATTTTGGTACAGAATTGCAGAAATTTTTCTTATTTTGTGGCAAATGCAGAAATTCCACATATTTTGGTGCAAAAAGGCTGAAATTCCCCTTATTTTGAGGTAAAATGCTGAAATTCCCTATATTTTGGGGTTAAAAGGCAGAAATTCCCCTCATTTTGGGGCAAAAAGGCACAAATTTCCCTTATTTTGGGGCAAAATTGCAGAAATTTCATTTATTTCAGGGCAAAAAGTCAGAAATTACTTTTATTTTGGGGTAAAAAGCAGAAATTTTTTTTATTTTGGTACAAAATTGAAGAAATTCCCCTTATTTTGGAACAAAAAGGCAGAAATTCCCCATATTTTTGGGCAAAATGCAGAAATTCCCCTTATTTAGAGGTAAAATGCAGATATTCTCCTAATATTGGGGAAAAATTCAGAAATTCCCTTTATTTTGGGGCTAAAAGGCAGAAATTCCCCGTATTTTGAAGCAAAATTGCAGAAATTCTCATAATTTTAAAGCAAAAGGGCTGAAATTCTCCTTATTTTGGTGCAAAAAAAAAGAAAATCTCTGTTTTTCAAGGGCAAAAAGTCAGATATTCCCCTTATTTGGGACAAAATTGCAGAAATTTCCTTTACTTTAAGGAAAAATTGCAGAAATTTCCCTTATTATGGGGCAAAATTACAGAAATTTCACTTATTTCAGGGAAAAAAGGCACAAATTTCTCTTATTTTGGGGCAAAATGCAGAAATTTCTTTTATTTTGGTACAAAATTGCAGAAATTTTTCTTATTTTGGGGCAAATATGCAGAAATTACCTATACTTTGGGGCAAAAGGCAGAATTCCCCTTATTTTGTGGCAAAAAGGCAGAAATTTCCTTTATTTTGGGGCAAAATTGCAGAAATTTCACTTATTTCAGGGCAAAATTCAAAAATTCCTTTTATTTTGGGGCAAAATACAGAAATTCCATTTATTTTAGGGTAAAAAGGCAGAAAATATACTCATTTTAAGGTAAAAAGGCAGAAATTCCTCTTATTTTGGGGCAAAAATGAAGAAATTTCCCTTTTTTGTCGGAAAAGGTAAACATTCCCCTTATTTTCGGGCAGAAAAACAGAAATTCTCCGTATTTTGGAGCAAAATTGCAGAAATTTTCCTAATTGTGTGGCAAAAAGGCAGAAATTCCTTATATGTTGGGGCAAAAAGACAGAATGTCTCCTTATTTTGGGGCAAAACTCAGAAATTCCACTTATTTTGGAGCAAAATTCCAGAAATTTCCCTTATTTTGGGGCAAAATTGCAGAAATTTCAATTATTTTGGGGCAAAATTGCAGAAATTTCACTTTTTTCAGGGAAAAAAGGCAGAAATTTTTCTTATTTTGGGGCAAAAAGGCAGAAATTCCTAATATTTTGTGGCAGAAATGCAGAAATTCCTTTTATTTTGTGGCAAAAAGGCAGAAATTTCCCTTATTTTGGGGCAAAATTGCAGAAATTTCACTTATTTCAGGGCATAATTCAAAAATTCCTTTTATTTTGCGGCAAATAGAAATTCCGTTTAATTTTCGGTAAAAAGGCAGAAATTTCACTTATTTTGAGGTAAAAAGGCAGGAATTCCTCTTTTTTGGGGGCAAAAATGAAGAAATTTCCCTTTTTGTGGGAAAAGGTATACATTCCATTTATTTTCGAGAAAAAAAGCAGAAATTTTAAGTATTTTGGAGCAAAATTGCAGAAATTCCCCTAATTGTGGGGCAAAAAGGCAGAAATTCCCTATTTGTTGGGGCAAAAATACAGAATTCCTCCTTATTTTGGGGCAAAACTCAGAAATTCCACTTATTTTGGGGCAAAATTCCAGAAATTTCCCTTATTTTGGGGCAAAATTGCAGAAATTTCAATTATTTTGGGACAAAATTGCAGAAATTTCACTTATTTCAGGGAAAAAAGGCAGAAATTTTCCTAATTTTGGAGGAAAAATTCAGAAATTCCCTTTATTTTGAGGTAAAAAGGCTGAATTCCCCTTATTTGGGGGCAAAAAGGCAGAAATTTCCCTTATTTTGGGGCAAAAAGACAGAAATTCCCCATATTTTGGAGCAAAATTGCAGAAATTCCTCTAATTTTAGGGCAAAAAGGCAGAAATTCCCCTTACTTTGGGGTAAAACTGCAAAAATTTCACTTATTTCACGGCAAAATGGCAAAAATTCCCCTTATTTTCGGCGAAAAATGCAGAAAAATCTTGTATTTTGGAGCAGAATTGCAGAAATTAACCTAATTTTGGGGTAAAACATGCAGTAATTTTCTTTGTTTTGGGGCAAAAAGGCAGAAATTCCATTTATTTTGGGGCAAAAAGCAGAAATTCCCCTTATTTTAGGGCAATATTGCAGAAATTTCCCTTATTTGGGGACAAAAAACAGAAATTCCGTTTATTTTGGGGCAAAATTGCAGAAAATTTCTTTATTATGGGGAAAAATTGCAGAAATTCCTTTTATTTTAAGGCAAAATTGCAGAAATTTCACTTATTTCAGAAAAAAAAAAACAAAAATTTTTCTTATTTCTGGGCAAAAAGGCAGAAATTCCCATTATTTTGAGGCAAAAAGACAGAAATTCACCTTATTTTGGGGTAAAATGTCAGACATTTCACATATTTCAGGGCAAAAAGGAAAAAATTCCCCTTATTTGGGGGTATAAAGGCAGAAATTCCCATTATTTTGAGATAAAATTGCAGAAATTTCCCTTGTTTGGGGGCAAAAAGGCAGAAAATCCCTTTAATTTCGGGCAAAAAGGCATAAATTCCCCGTATTTTGGAGCAAAATTGCAGAAATTCCCCTAATATTGGGGCAAAAATGCAGAAATTCCCTTTATTTGGGGCAAATCAGCAGAAGTTCCCCTTATTTTCGGGAAAAGAGGCAGAAATTCCCTGTATTTTGAAGCAAAATTGCAGAAACTCCCCTAAATTTGGGCAAAAAGGCAGAAATTCCCTTTATTTTGGGGCAAAAATACAGAAATTCTCCTTATTTCGGGGCAAAAATCAGAAATTTCCCTTATTTTGGGGCAAAATTTTAGAATTTTCTTTTATTTTGGTACAGAATTGCAGAAATTTTTTTTATTTTGTGGCAAGAAGGCAGAAATTTTTTATATTTTGTGGCAAAAAGGCACAAATTTTTCTTTATTTTTGGGCAAAATTGCAGAAATTTCATTTATTTCAGGACAAAAAGTCAGAAATTCCTTTTATTTTGGGGCCAAAATTAGAAATTTCTTTTATTTTGGTACAAAATTGAAGAAATTTTCCTTGTTTTGGAACAAAAAGGCAGAAATTCCCCATATTGTGGGGCAAAAGGCAGAAATTCCCCTTATTTGAGGTAAAAATGCTGAAATTCCCCTTATTTTGGGGCAAAAAGGCAGAAATTCCCTTTACTTTGTGGCAAAAAGGCAGAAATTCCTGTTAATTGGGGCAGAAAAGCAGAAATTTTCCTTATTTGGAGGCAATAAGGCAGAAATTCCCCATATTTTGTGGCAAAATGGAAGAAATTCACCTTATTTTGGGGCAAAATTTCAGAAATTTCACTTATTTCATGGCAAAAAGTCAGAAATTTGCCTTATTTTGGGGCAAAAAGCAGAAATTCTCCTAATTTTAGGGCCAAAAAAAGAAATTCCCCTTATTTTGGTGTAAAATTGCAGAAATTTCAAATATTTCAGGGCAAAAAGGCAGAAATTCCACTTTATTTCGGGCAATAAGGCAGAAATTCTCCGTATTTTGTAGCAAAATTTCAGAAATTTCACTTATATTGGTGCAAAAATGCAGAAATTCCCTTTATTTTGGTGCAATAAGGCAGAAATTCCCCGTATTTTGGAGCAAAATTGCACATATTCCACTAATTTTGAGGGAAAATGCAGAAATTCACATTATTTTGGGGCAAAAACAAAGAAATTCTCCTTATTTCAGGGCAAAAAGTCAGATATTCCCCTTATTTTGGGGCAAAATTCAAGAAATGTCCTTTATTTTGGGGCAAAATTGCAGAAATCTCCTATATTTTTGGGCAAAATTACAGAAATTTCACTTATTTCAGGGAAAAAACGCAGAAATTTCTCTTATTTTGGGGCAAAAAGGCAGAAATTACTTTTATTTTGGTACAAAATTGCAGAAAATTTCTTTATTTTGGGAGAAAAATACAGAAATTCTCCATATTTTAGGGCAAAAAGGCAGACATTCCCCTTATCATTAGGTAACAAGGCTGAAATTCCCTTTATTTTGGGGCAAAAAGACAGAAATTCCCCTTATTTTGCGGCAAAAAAGCAGAAATTTCCCTAATTTTGGGGCAAAATTGCAGAAATTTCACTTATTTCAGGGCAAAATTCAAAAATTCCTTTTATTTTCGGGTAAAAATACAGAAATTCCTTATATTTTTGGGTAAAAAGGCAGAAATTTCAATTATTTTTAGGAAAAAAGGAAGAAATTCCTCTTATTTTGGGGCAAAAATGAAGAAATTTCCCTTTTTTGTGGCATAAGGTAAACATTCCCTTATTTTCGGGCAAAAAAGCAGAAATTTCCCGTATTTTAAAGCAAAATTGCAGAAATTTTCCTAATTGTGGGGCAAAAAGGCAGAAATTCCATATATGTTGTGGCAAAAAGACAGAAATTCTCCTTATTTTGGGGCAAAACTCAGAAATTCCACTTATTTTGGGGCAAAATTCCAGAAATTTCCCTTATTTTGGGGCAAAATTGCAGAAATTTCAATTATTTTGGGGCAAAATTGCACAAATTTCACTTATTTCAAGGAAAAGGCAGAAATTTTTCTTATTTTGGGGAAAAAGGCAGAAATTCCTAATATTTTGTGGCAAAAACGCAGAAATTCCCTTTATTTTGTGGCAAGAAGGCAGAAATTTCCCTTATTTTGGGGCAAAATAGCAGAAATTTTACTTATTTCAGGGCATAATTCAAAAATTCCTTTTATTTTGGGGCAAAAAGACAGAAATTCCTTTTATTTTTGGGTAAAAAGGCAGAAATTCCTCTTATTTTGGGGCAAAAATGAAGAATTTTCCCCTTTTTGTGGGAAAAGGTATACATTCCCCTTATTTTCGGGAAAAAAAGGCAGAAATTCCCTGTATTTTGGAGCAAAATTGCAGAAATTCCCCTAATTGTGGGGCAAATTGGCAGAAATTCCCTATATGTTGGGGCAAAAAGACAGAAATTTTTCTTATTTAGGGGCAAAATTGCAGAAATTTCACTTATTTCAGGGTAATAAGTCAGAAATTCCCTTTATTTTGTGGCAAAAAAGACAGAAATTCCCTTTGTTTTGGGGGAAAAAGACAGAAATTCCACTTATTTAGAGGCAAAAAGGCAGAAATTTCCCTTATTTAGGAGCAAAAATGAAGAAATTTCCTTTTTTATGGCAAAAAGGTATGCATTCCCATTATGTTCGAGCAAAAAAGCAGAAATTTCCTGTATTTTGGAGCAAATTTGCAGAAATTCTCCTAATTTAGGGGCAAAAGGCAGAAATTCCCTTTATTTTGGGGCAAAAATCAGAAATTACCCTTATTTTGGGGCTAAATTCAAGAAGTTTCCTTTATTTTGGGGCAAAATTGCAGGAATTTACCTTATTTTAAGGCAAAATTGCAGAAATTTCCTTTATTTGGGGCAAAATTGCAGAAATTTCACTTATTTCAGAGAAAAAAAGGAAAAATTTTTGTTATTTTGGGGCAAAAAGGCAGAAAATCCCATTATTTTGGGGCAAAAAGGCAGAAATTCACCTTATTTTGGGGTAAAAACCAGAAATTTCACATATTTCAGGGCAAAAAGGCAGAAATTTCCCTTGTTTTGGGGCAAAATTGCAGAAATTTTACTTATTTCATGGTAATAAGTCAGAAATTTTTCTTATTTTGGGGCAAAAAAGACATAAATTCTTTTTGTTTTTGGAAAAAAAGACAGAAATTCCACTTATTTAGAGGCAAAAAACCGAAATTCTTCTTATTTTGGAGCAAAAATGAAGAAATTTTCCTCTTTTATGGCAAAAAGTTATTCATCCCCCTTATTCTCGGGCAAAAAGGCAGAAATTCCCTGTATTTTGGAGCAAAATTGCAGAAATTCCCCTAATAGTGGGGCAAAAAAGCAGAAATTCCCTATATGTTGGGGAAAAAAGACAGAAATTCTCCTTATTTTGGGGCAAAACTCAGAAATTCCCTATATTTTGGGGCAAAATTCCAGAAATTTCCCTTATTTTGGGGCAAAATTGCAGAAATTTCACTTATTTTGGGGCAAAATTGCAGAAATTTCACTTATTTCAGGGAAAAAAAGGCAGAAATTTTCCTTATTTTGGGGCAAAAATGAAGAAATTCTTAATATTTTGTGGCAAAAATGCAGAAATTCTTCTTATTTTGAGGTAAAAAGGCTGAAATCCTCCTTATTTGGGGGCAAAAAAGCAGAAATTTTTCTTATTTTAAGGCAAAATTGCAGAAATTTCACTTATTTCAGGATAATGAGTCAGAAATTCCACTTATTTTGTAGCAAAAAAGGCAGAAATTCCCCTTATTTTGGAGCAAAAATGAAGAAATTTCCCGTTTTATGGCAAAAAGGTATGCATTCCCATTATTTTCTCACAAAAAGGCAGAAATTCCCCGTATTTTGGAGCAAACTTGCAGAAATTCCCCTAATTTTGGGGCAAAAGGAAGAAATTCCCTTTATTTCAGGGCAAAAATCAGAAATTCCCCTTATTTTGGGGCACAACTCTAGAAATTTCCTTTATTTTGGGGCAAAATTGCAGGAATTTACCTTATTTTGGGGCAAAATTGTAGAAATTTCCTTTAATTAAGGCAAAATTGCAGAAATTTCACTTATTTCAGAGAAAAAAAGATAAAATGTTTGTTATTTTGGGGCAAAAAGGCAGAAATTCCCATTATTTTGGGGCAAAAAGGCAGAAATTCACCTTATTTTGGGGTAAAATTGCAGAAATTTCACATATTTCAGGGCAAAAAGGCAGAAATTTCCCTTGTTTTCTGGCAAAATTGCAGAAATTTTACTTATTTTATGGTAATAAGTCAGAAATTTTTCTTATTTTGGGGCAAAAAAGACAGAAATTCCCTTTGTTTTTGGAAAAAAAGACAGAAATTCCACTTATTTAGAGGGAAAAAAGCAGAAATTCTTCTTATTTTGGAGCAAAAATGAAGAAATTTTTTTTATGGCAAAAAGTTATGCATTCCCCTTATTTTCGAGCAAAAAGGCAGAAATTCCTTGTATTTTAGAGCAAAATTGCAGAAATTCCCCTAATTGTGGGGCAAAAAGGCAGAAATTCCCTATATGTTGGGGCAAAAAGACAGAAATTATCCTTATTTTGGGGCAAAACTCAGAAATTCCCCTTATTTTGGGGCAAAATTCCAGAAATTTCCTATATTTTGTTGCAAAATTGCAGAAATTTCACTTATTTTGGGGCAAAATTTCAGAAATTTCACTTATTTTAGGGAAAAAAGGCTGAAATTTTCCTTATTTTGGGGGAAAAATGAAGAAATTCTTAATATTTTGTGGCAAAAATGCAAAAATTTCTCTTATTTTGAGGTAAAAAGGATGAAATCCTCTTTATTTGGGGGCAAAAAGGCAGAAATTTTTTTTATTTTGGGGCAAAATTGCAGAAATTTCACTTATTTCATGATAATGAGTCAGAAATTGACCTTATTTTGTAGCAAAAACGGCAGAAATTCCCCTTATTTTGGAGCAAAAATTAAGAAATTTCCCTTTTTATGGCAAAAAGGTATGCATTCCCATTATTTTCTGGCAAAAAGGCAGAAATTCCCCGTATTTTGGAGCAAAATTGCAGAAATTCCCCTAATTTGGGGCAAAATTCCAGAATTTTCCTTTATTTTGAGGCAAAAATCAGAAATTCCCCTTATTTTGGGGCACAATTCCAGAAATTTCCTTTATTTTGGGGCAAAATTGCAGGAATTTACCTTATTTTGGGGCAAAATTGCAGAAATTTCCCTTATTTAAATCAAAATTGCAGAAATTTCACTTATTTTCAGGTAAAAAGGCTGAAATTTTATTTATTTTGGGTCAAAAAGTGAGAAATTCCCCTTATTTTGGGGCAAAATTGCAGAAATTTCCCTTATTTCATGTTAATAAGTCAGAAATTCTACTTATTTTGGGGCAAAAGAGACAGAAATTCCCTTTGTTTTGGGGGAAAAAGACAGAAATTCCACTTATTTAGAGGCAAAAAAGTAGAAATTCTTCTTATTTTGGAGCAAAAATGAAGAAATTTTTCTCTTTTATGGCAAAAAGTTATGCATTCCCCTTATTTTCGGACAAAAAGGCAGAAATTCATCATATTTTGGAGCAAAATTTCAGAAATTCCCCTAATTGTGATGCAAAAAGGCAGAAATTCCCTATATGTTGGGGCAAAAAGAGAGAAATTCTCCTTATCTTGGGGCAAAATTCCAGAAATTTCCATTATTTTGGGGCAAAATTGCAGAAATTTCACTTATTTTGGGGCAATATTGCAGAAATTTCACTTATTTCAGGGGAAAAAGGCAGACATTTTCCTTATTTTGGGGCAAAAAGGCAGAAATTACTAATATTTTGTGGCAAAAATGCAGAAATTTTTCTTATTTTGAGGTAAAAATGCTAAAATTCCCCTTATTTTGTGGCAAAATGCAGAAATTTTTCTCATTTTGAGGTAAAAATGCTAAAATTCCCCTTATTTGGAGGCAAAAAGGCAGAAATTTCCCTTATTTTGGGGCAAAATTGAAGAAATTTCACTTATTTGGTGCAAAATTGCAGAAATTTCACTTATTTTTAGGTAAATAGGCTGAAATTTCCTTTATTTTGGGGCAAAAAGGGAGAAATTCCCCTTATTTTGGGGTAAAATTGCAGAAATTTCTCTTATTATGGTGAAAAATTGCAGAAATTTCCCTTATTTTAGGGCAAAATTGCAGAAATTTCACTTATTTCAGAGAAAAAAAAAGCAAATTTTTTTCTTATTTTGAGACAAAAAGGCAGAAATTCCCATAATTTTTGGGCAAATGCAGAAATTCTCCTTATTTTAAGGCAAAAACACAGAAAATCTCCTTTTTTCGGGAGCAAACAGTCAGAAATTCCCCTTATTTTGGGGAAAAAAAGACAGAAAATCCCTTTGTTTTTGGGGAAAAAGACAGACATTCCACATATTTAGAGGCAAAAAAGCAGAAATTCCCCTTATTTTGGAGCAAAAATGAAGAAATTTCTTTTTTTAAGGCAAAAAGGTATGCATTCTTCTTATTTTCGGGCATAAAGGAAGAAATTCCCCGTATTTTGGAGAAAAATTGCAGAAATTCCCCTAATTGTGGGGCAAAAATGCAGAAATTTCCCTTATTTCATGTTAATAAGTCAGAAATTCTACTTATTTTGGGGCAAAAGAGACAGAAATTCCCTTTGTTTTGGGGGAAAAAGACAGAAATTCCACTTATTTAGAGGCAAAAAAGCAGAAATTCTTCTTATTTTGGAGCAAAAATGAAGAAATTTTTCTCTTTTATGGCAAAAAGTTATGCATTCCCCTTATTTTCGGACAAAAAGGCAGAAATTCATCGTATTTTGGAGCAAAATTTCAGAAATTCCCCTAATTGTGATGCAAAAAGGCAGAAATTCCCTATATGTTGGGGCAAAAAGAGAGAAATTCTCCTTATCTTGGGGCAAAATTCCAGAAATTTCCATTATTTTGGGGCAAAATTGCAGAAATTTCACTTATTTTGGGGCAATATTGCAGAAATTTCACTTATTTCAGGGGAAAAAGGCAGACATTTTCCTTATTTTGGGGCAAAAAGGCAGAAATTACTAATATTTTGTGGCAAAAATGCAGAAATTTTTCTTATTTTGAGGTAAAAATGCTAAAATTCCCCTTATTTTGTGGCAAAATGCAGAAATTTTTCTCATTTTGAGGTAAAAATGCTAAAATTCCCCTTATTTGGAGGCAAAAAGGCAGAAATTTCCCTAATTTTGGGGCAAAATTGAAGAAATTTCACTTATTTGGTGCAAAATTGCAGAAATTTCACTTATTTTTAGGTAAATAGGCTGAAATTTCCTTTATTTTGGGGCAAAAAGGGAGAAATTCCCCTTATTTTGGGGTAAAATTGCAGAAATTTCTCTTATTATGGTGAAAAATTGCAGAAATTTCCCTTATTTTAGGGCAAAATTGCAGAAATTTCACTTATTTCAGAGAAAAAAAAGCAAATTTTTTTCTTATTTTGAGACAAAAAGGCAGAAATTCCCATAATTTTTGGGCAAAAAGGCAGAAATTCTCCTTATTTTAAGGCAAAAACACAGAAAATCTCCTTTTTTCGGGAGCAAACAGTCAGAAATTCCCCTTATTTTGGGGCAAAAAAGACAGAAAATCCCTTTGTTTTTGGGGAAAAAGACAGACATTCCACATATTTAGAGGCAAAAAAGCAGAAATTCCCCTTATTTTGAAGCAAAAATGAAGAAATTTCTTTTTTTAAGGCAAAAAGGTATGCATTCTTCTTATTTTCGGGCATAAAGGAAGAAATTCCCCGTATTTTGGAGAAAAATTGCAGAAATTCCCCTAATTGTGGGGCAAAAATGCAGAAATTCCCTATATGTTGGGGCAAAAAGACAGAAATTCTCCTTATTTTGGGGCAAAACTCAAAAATTCCACTTTTTTTGGGGCAAAATCCAGAAATTTCACTTATTTTGGGGCAAAATTGCAGGAATGTCACTTATTTCAGGGAAAAAAGGCAGAAATTTTTCTTATTTAGGGGCAAAAAGGCAGAAATTCCTAATATTTTGTGGCACAAATGCAAAAATTCCCCTTATTTGAGGTAAAAAGGCTGAAATCCTCCTTATTAGGGGGCAAAAAGGCAGAAATTTTCCTTATTTTGGGGCAAAATTGCAAAATTTTCACTTATTTCAGGATAATGAGTCAGAAATTCCCCTTATTTTGTGGCAAAAAAGGCAGAAATTCCCCTTCTTTTGGAGCAAAAATGAAGAAATTTCCCTTTTTATGGCAAAAAGGTATGCATTCCCATTATTTTCGGGCAAAAAGGCAGAAATTCCCCGTATTTTAGAGCAAAATTGCAGAAATTCCCCTAATTTTGAGGGAAAGGCAGAAATTCCCTTTATTTTTGGGCAAAAATCAGAAATTCCCCTTATTTTGGGCAAAATTCCAGAAATTTTCTTTATTTTGGGGCAAAATTGCAGGAATTTACCTTATTTTGGGGCAAAATTGCAGAAATTTCCCTTATTTAAGGCAAAATTGCAGAAATTTCACTTATTTTCAGGTAAAAAGGCTGAAATTTCCTTTATTTTTGGGTCAAAAAGGGAGAAATTCCCATTATTTTGGGGCAAAATTTCAGAAATTTCTCTTATGGGGAAAAATTGCAGAAATTTCCCTTGTTTTAGGGCAAAATTGCAGAAATTTCACTTATTTCAGAGAAAAAAAGCAAATTTTTTTCTTATTTTAGGACAAAAAGTCAGAAATTCCCATAATTTTGGGGCAAAAGGAAGAAATTCACCTTATTTTGGGGTAAAATTGCAGTAATTTCACAAATTTCAGGGCAAAAAGGCAGAAATTTTCCTTATTTTGGGGCAAAATTGCAGAAATTTCACTTATTTCAGGGTAATAAGTCAGAAATTTTTCTTATTTTGTGGCAAAAGAGACAGAAATTCTTTTTGTTTTGGATGAAAATAACAGAAATTCCACTTATTTAGAGGCAAAAAAGCAGAAATTCTTCTTATTTTGGAGCAAAAATGAGGAAATTTTTCTCTTTTATGGCAAAAATTATGCATTCCCCTTATTTTTGGGCAAAAAGGCAGAAATTTCTCGTATTTTTGAGCAAAATTTCAGAAATTCCCCTAATTGTGATGCAAAAAGTCAGAAATTCCCTATATGTTGGGGCAAAAATACAGAAATTCTCCTTATTTTGGGGCAAAATTCCAGAAATTTCCATTATTTTGGGGCAAAATTGCAGAAATTTCACTTATTTTGGGGCTAAATTGCAGAAGTTTCACTTATTTTGGGGAAAAAAGGCAGAAATTTTCCTTATTTTGGGGCAAAAAGGCAGAAATTCCTAATATTTTGTGGCAAAAATGCAGAAATTCCCCTTATTTTGAGGTAAAAAGGCTAAAATTCCCCTTATTTGGGGGCAAAATTGAAGAAATTTCACTTATTTGGTGCAAAATTGCAGAAATTTCACTTATTTTTAGGTAAAAAGGCTGAAATTTCCTTTATTTTGGGGCAAAAAGGGAGAAATTCCCCTTATTTTGGGGTAAAATTGCAGAAATTTCTCTTATTATGGTGAAAAATTGCAGAAACTTCCTTTATTTTAGGGCAAAATTGCAGAAATTTCACTTATTTCAGAGAAAAAAAGCAAATTTTTTTCTTATTTTGAGACAAAAAGGCAGAAATTCCCATAATTTTTGGGCAAAAAGGCAGAAATTCTCCTTATTTTAAGGCAAAAACACAGAAAATCTCCTTTTTTCGGGAGCAAACAGTCAGAAATTCTTCTTATTTTGGGGCAAAAAAGACAGAAAATCCCTTTGTTTTTGGGGAAAAAGACAGACATTCCACATATTTAGAGGCAAAAAAGCAGAAATTCCCCTTATTTTGGAGCAAAAATGAAGAAATTTCTTTTTTTAAGGCAAAAAGGTATGCATTCTTCTTATTTTCGGGCATAAAGGAAGAAATTCCCCGTATTTTGGAGAAAAATTGCAGAAATTCCCCTAATTGTGGGGCAAAAATGCAGAAATTCCCTATATGTTGGGGCAAAAAGACAGAAATTCTCCTTATTTTGGGGCAAAACTCAAAAATTCCACTTTTTTTGGGGCAAAATCCAGAAATTTCACTTATTTTGGGGCAAAATTGCAGGAATGTCACTTATTTCAGGGAAAAAAGGCAGAAATTTTTCTTATTTAGGGGCAAAAAGGCAGAAATTCCTAATATTTTGTGGCACAAATGCAAAAATTCCCCTTATTTGAGGTAAAAAGGCTGAAATCCTCCTTATTAGGGGGCAAAAAGGCAGAAATTTTCCTTATTTTGGGGCAAAATTGCAAAATTTTCACTTATTTCAGGATAATGAGTCAGAAATTCCCCTTATTTTGTGGCAAAAAAGGCAGAAATTCCCCTTCTTTTGGAGCAAAAATGAAGAAATTTCCCTTTTTATGGCAAAAAGGTATGCATTCCCATTATTTTCGGGCAAAAAGGCAGAAATTCCCCGTATTTTAGAGCAAAATTGCAGAAATTCCCCTAATTTTGAGGGAAAGGCAGAAATTCCCTTTATTTTTGGGCAAAAATCAGAAATTCCCTTTATTTTGGGCAAAATTCCAGAAATTTTCTTTATTTTGGGGCAAAATTGCAGGAATTTACCTTATTTTGGGGCAAAATTGCAGAAATTTCCCTTATTTAAGGCAAAATTGCAGAAATTTCACTTATTTTCAGGTAAAAAGGCTGAAATTTCCTTTATTTTTGGGTCAAAAAGGGAGAAATTCCCATTATTTTGGGGCAAAATTTCAGAAATTTCTCTTATGGGGAAAAATTGCAGAAATTTCCCTTGTTTTAGGGCAAAATTGCAGAAATTTCACTTATTTCAGAGAAAAAAAGCAAAATTTTTTCTTATTTTAGGACAAAAAGTCAGAAATTCCCATAATTTTGGGGCAAAAGGAAGAAATTCACCTTATTTTGGGGTAAAATTGCAGTAATTTCACAAATTTCAGGGCAAAAAGGCAGAAATTTTCCTTATTTTGGGGCAAAATTGCAGAAATTTCACTTATTTCAGGGTAATAAGTCAGAAATTTTTCTTATTTTGTGGCAAAAGAGACAGAAATTCTTTTTGTTTTGGATGAAAATAACAGAAATTCCACTTATTTAGAGGCAAAAAAGCAGAAATTCTTCTTATTTTGGAGCAAAAATGAGGAAATTTTTCTCTTTTATGGCAAAAATTATGCATTCCCCTTATTTTTGGGCAAAAAGGCAGAAATTCCTCGTATTTTTGAGCAAAATTTCAGAAATTCCCCTAATTGTGATGCAAAAAGTCAGAAATTCCCTATATGTTGGGGCAAAAATACAGAAATTCTCCTTATTTTGGGGCAAAATTCCAGAAATTTCCATTATTTTGGGGCAAAATTGCAGAAATTTCACTTATTTTGGGGCAAAATTGCAGAAGTTTCACTTATTTTGGGGAAAAAAGGCAGAAATTTTCCTTATTTTGGGGCAAAAAGGCAGAAATTCCTAATATTTTGTGGCAAAAATGCAGAAATTCCCCTTATTTTGAGGTAAAAAGGCTAAAATTCCCCTTATTTGGGGGCAAAATTGAAGAAATTTCAATTATTTGGTGCAAAATTGCAGAAATTTCACTTATTTTTAGGTAAAAAGGCTGAAATTTCCTATATTTTGGGGCAAAAAGGGAGAAATTCCCCTTATTTTGGGGTAAAATTGCAGAAATTTCTCTTATTATGGTGAAAAATTGCAGAAATTTCCTTTATTTTAGGGCAAAATTGCAGAAATTTCACTTATTTCAGAGAAAAAAAGCAAATTTTTTTCTTATTTTGAGACAAAAAGGCAGAAATTCCCATAATTTTTGGGCAAAAAGGCAGAAATTCTCCTTATTTTAAGGCAAAAACACAGAAAATCTCCTTTTTTCGGGAGCAAACAGTCAGAAATTCTTCTTATTTTGGGGCAAAAAAGACAGAAAATCCCTTTGTTTTTGGGGAAAAAGACAGACATTCCACATATTTAGAGGCAAAAAAGCAGAAATTCCCCTTATTTTGGAGCAAAAATGAAGAAATTTCTTTTTTTAAGGCAAAAAGGTATGCATTCTTCTTATTTTCGGGCATAAAGGAAGAAATTCCCCGTATTTTGGAGAAAAATTGCAGAAATTCCCCTAATTGTGGGGCAAAAATGCAGAAATTCCCTATATGTTGGGGCAAAAAGACAGAAATTCTCCTTATTTTGGGGCAAAACGCAAAAATTCCACTTATTTTGGGGCAAAATCCAGAAATTTCACTTATTTTGGGGCAAAATTGCAGGAATGTCACTTATTTCAGGGAAAAAAGGCAGAAATTTTTCTTATTTAGGGGCAAAAAGGCAGAAATTCCTAATATTTTGTGGCACAAATGCAAAAATTCCCCTTATTTGAGGTAAAAAGGCTGAAATCCTCCTTATTAGGGGGCAAAAAGGCAGAAATTTTCCTTATTTTGGGGCAAAATTGCAAAATTTTCACTTATTTCAGGATAATGAGTCAGAAATTCCCCTTATTTTGTGGCAAAAAAGGCAGAAATTCCCCTTCTTTTGGAGCAAAAATGAAGAAATTTCCCTTTTTATGGCAAAAAGGTATGCATTCCCATTATTTTCGGGCAAAAAGGCAGAAATTCCCCGTATTTTAGAGCAAAATTGCAGAAATTCCCCTAATTTTGAGGGAAAGGCAGAAATTCCCTTTATTTTTGGGCAAAAATCAGAAATTCCCCTTATTTTGGGCAAAATTCCAGAAATTTTCTTTATTTTGGGGCAAAATTGCAGGAATTTACCTTATTTTGGGGCAAAATTGCAGAAATTTCCCTTATTTAAGGCAAAATTGCAGAAATTTCACTTATTTTCAGGTAAAAAGGCTGAAATTTCCTTTATTTTTGGGTCAAAAAGGGAGAAATTCCCATTATTTTGGGGCAAAATTTCAGAAATTTCTCTTATGGGGAAAAATTGCAGAAATTTCCCTTGTTTTAGGGCAAAATTGCAGAAATTTCACTTATTTCAGAGAAAAAAAGCAAAATTTTTTCTTATTTTAGGACAAAAAGTCAGAAATTCCCATAATTTTGGGGCAAAAGGAAGAAATTCACCTTATTTTGGGGTAAAATTGCAGAAATTTCACATATTTCAGGGCAAAAAGGCAGAAATTTTCCTTATTTTGGGGCAAAATTGCAGAAATTTCACTTATTTCAGGGTAATAAGTCAGAAATTTTTCTTATTTTGTGGCAAAAGAGACAGAAATTCTCTTTGTTTTGGATGAAAATAACAGAAATTCCACTTATTAGAGGGAAAAAAGCAGAAATTCTTCTCATTTTGGAGCAAAAATGAAGAAATTTTTCTCTTTTATGGCAAAAATTATGCATTCCCCTTATTTTCGGGCAAAAAGGCAGAAATTCCTCGTATTTTTGAGCAAAATTTCAGAAATTCCCCTAATTATGATGCAAAAAGTCAGAAATTCCCTATATGTTGGGGCAAAAATACAGAAATTCTCCTTATTTTCGGGCAAAATTCCAGAAATTTCCATTATTTTGGGGCAAAATTGCAGAAATTTCACTTATTTTGGGGCAAAATTGCAGAAGTTTCACTTATTTTGGGGAAAAAAGGCAGAAATTTTCCTTATTTTGGGGCAAAAAGGCAGAAATTCCTAATATTTTGTGGCAAAAATGCAGAAATTCCCCTTATTTTGAGGTAAAAAGGCTAAAATTCCCCTTATTTGGGGGAAAAATTGCAGAAATTTCACTTATTTTTAGGTAAAAAGGCTGAAATTTTCTTTATTTTGGGGCAAAAAGGGAGAAATTCCCCTTATTTTGGGGTAAAATTGCAGAAATTTCTCTTATTTAAAAAAAAATTGCAGAAATTTCCCTTATTTTAGGGCAAAATTGCAGAAATTTCACTTATTTCAGAGAAAAAAAGCAAAAATTTTTCTTATTTTGGGGCAAAAAGGTAGAAATCCCCATTACTTTGGGGCAAAAAGGCAGAAATTCACCTTATTTTGGGGTAAAATTGCCGAAATTTCACATATTTCAGAAAAAAAGTCAGAAATTTTCCTAATTTTGGGGTAAAATTGCAGAAATTTCACTTATTTCAGGGTAATAAGTCAGAAATTCCCCTTATATTGGAACAAAAAAGACAGGAATTCCCTTTGTTTTGTGGGGAAAAGACAGAAATTCCACTTATTTAGAGGCAAAAATGCAGAAATTCCCTTTATTTTGGAGCAAAAATAAAGAAATTTCACTTTTTAATGGCAAAAAGGTATGCATTCTCCTTATTTTCGGGCAAAAATGCAGAAAATCCTCGTATTTTGGAGAAAAATTGCAGAAATTTTTCTAATTGTGGGGCAAAAAGGCAGAAATTCTCTATATGTTGGGGCAAAAAACAGAAATTCTCCTTATTTTGGGGCAAAACTCAGAAATTCTATTTATTTTGGGGCAAAATTGCAGAAATTTCACTTATTTTGGGGCAAAATTTCAGAAATTTCACTTATTTGAGGGAAAAAGGCAGAAATTTTCCTTATTTTGTGGCAAAAAGGGAGAAATTCCTAATATTTTGTGGCAAAAATGCAGAAATTCTCCTTATTTTGAGGTAGAAAGGCTAAAATTCCCCTTATTTGGTGGCAAAAAGGCAGAAATTTCCCTTATTTTGGGGCAAAATTGCAGAAATTTCACTTATTTGGTGCAAAATTGCAGAAATTTCATTTATTTTTAGGTAAAAAGGCTGAAATTTCCTTTATTTTGGGGCAAAAAAGGAGAAATTCCCCTTATTTAGGGGTAAAATTGCAGAAATTTTTCTTATTATGGGAAAAAAATGCAGAAATTTCCTTTATTTTATGGCAAAATTGCAAAAATTTCACTTATTTCAGAGAAAAAAAGCAAAATTTTTTTTATTTTGGGGCAAAAAGGCAGAAATTCCCATTACTTTGGGTCAAAAATGCAGAAAATCACCTAATTTTGGGGTAAAATTGCAGAAATTTCACATATTTCAGAAAAAAAGTCAGAAATTTTCCTTATTGTGTGGTAAAATTGCAGAAATTTCACTTATTTCAGGGTAATAAGTCAGAAAATCCCCTTATATTGGAACAAAAAAGACAGAAATTCCCTTTGTTTTGTGGGAAAAAGACAGAAATTCCACTTATTTAGAGGCAAAAGGCAGAAATTCCCCTTATTTTGGAGCAAAAATGAAGAAATTTTCCTTTTTTATGGCAAAAAGGTATGCATTCCCCTTATTTTTGGGCAAAAATGCAGAAATTCCTCGTATTTTGGAGAAAAATTGCAGAAATTCTTCTAATTGTGGGGCAAAAAGGAAGAAATTCCCTATATGTTGTGGCAAAAAACAGAATTTCTCCTTATTTTGGGGCAAAACTCAGAAATTCCATTTATTTTGGGGAAAAAATTCCAGAAATTTCCCTTATTTTTGGGCAAAATTACAGAAATTTCACTTATTTTGGGTCAATATTGCAGAAATTTCACTTATTTCAGGGAAAAAAGGCAGAAATTTTCCTTATTTTGGGGCAAAAATGCAGAAATTCTTAATATTTTGTGGCAAAAATGCAGAAATTCCTCTTATTTTGAGGTAAAAATGCTGAAATTCCCCTTATTTGGGGGCAAAAACGCAGAAATTTCCCTTGTTTTGGGTCAAAAAGACAGAAATTCCCCTTATTTTGTGGCAAAAAGGCAGAAATTTCTTTTATTTTGGGGCAAAATTGCAGAAATTTCACTTATTTAAAGGCATAATTCAAAAATTCCTTTCATTTTGGGGCTAAAAGACAGAAATTCCGTTTATTTTTGGATAAAAAGGCAGAAATTTCACATATTTTGAGGTAAAAATGCAGAAATTCCTCTTATTTTGGGGCAAAAATTAAGAAATTTCCCTTTTTTGTGGCAAAAGGTATACATTCCCCTTACTTTCGGGATATAAAGCAGAAATTCCCCGTATTTTGAAGCAAAATTGCAAAAATTCTCATAATTTTCGGGCAAAAAGGCAGAAATTCTCCTTATTTAGGGGCACAGAAACAGAAAATCTCCTTTTTTTTCGGGAGCAAACAGTCAGAAATTCCCCTTATTTTGGGGCAGAATTGCAGAAATTTCCCATATTATGGGCAAAATTGCAGACATTTCACTTATTTCAGGGTAATAAATCAGAAATTTTCCTTATTTGGGGGCAAAAAAGACAGAAATTACCTTTGTTTTGGGGGAAAAAACAGAATTTCCACTTATTTAGAGACAAAAAGGCAGAAATTACCCTTATTTTGAGGTAAAAAGGCTGAAATTCCCCTTATTAGGGGGCAAAAAGGCAGAAATTTTTCTTATTTAGAAGCAAAATTGCATAAATTTCACTTATTTCAGGGTAATAAGTCAGAAATTCCTTTTTGGGGGGCAAAAAAGACAGAAATTCACTTTGTTTTGGGAGAAAAAGACCAAAATTCCACTTATTTAGAGGCAAAAAGGCAGAAATTCCCCTTATTTTGGAGCAAAAATGAAGAAATTTCTCTTTTTATGGCAAAAAGGTATGCATTCCCATTATTTTCCGGCAAAAAGGCAGAAATTCCCCGTATTTTGAAGCAAAATTGCAGAAATTCCCGTAATTTTTGGGCAAAAGGCAGAAATTCCCTTTATTTTGGCGCAAAAATCAGAAATTACCCTTATTTTGGGGGTAAATTCAAGAAATTTCCATTATTTTTGGGCAAAACTGCAGGAATTTACCTTATTTTGGGGCAAAATTGCAGAAATTTCCCTTATTTGGGGCAAAATTGCAGAAATTTCACTTATTTTCAGGTAAAAAGGCTGAAATTTCCTTTATTTTGGGGCAAAAAGGAGAAATTCCCCTTATTTTGGGGCAAAATTGCAGAAATTTCCCTTATTATGGGGAAAATTGCAGAAATTTCCTTTATTTTAGGGCAAAATTGCAGAAATTTCACTTATTTCAGAGAAAAAAAGCAAAATTTTTTTATTTTGGGTCAAAAAGGCAGAACTTCCCATTTTTTTGTGGGCAAAAAGGCAGAAATTCACCTTATTTTGGGGTAAAATTGCAGAAATTTCACATATATCAGGGCAAAAAGGCAGAAATTTTTCTTATTTTGGGGCAAAATTGCAGAAATTTTATTTATTTCGGGGTAATAGGTCAGAAATTCTTCTTATTTTGAGGCAAAAAAGACAGAAATTCCCTTTGTTTTGGGAAAAAAGACAGAAATTCCACTTATTTAGAGGGAAAAAAGCAGAAATTCTTCTTATTATGGAGCAAAAATGAAGAAATTTTCCTCTTTTATGGCAAAAAGTTATGCATTCCCCTTATTTCGGGCAAAAAGGCAGAAATTCCCCATATTTTGGAAAAAATTGCAGAAATTCCCCTAATTGTGGGGCAAAAATGCAGAAATTCTCTATATGTTGGGGCAAAAAGAGAGAAATCTTCTTTATTTTTAGGGAAAACTAAGAAATTCGACTTATTTTGAGGCAAAATTCCAGAAATTTCTTTTATTTTGAGGCAAAATTGTAGAAATATCACTTATTATGGGGCAAAATTGCAGAAATTTCACTTATGTCAGGGAAAAAAGGAAGAAATTTTCCTTATTTTTGGGCAAAAAGGCAGAAATTCCTAATATTTTGTGACAAAAATGCAGAAATTCCCCTTATTTTGAGGTAAAAAGGCTGAAATCCTCCTTATTTGGGGGCAAAAAGGCAGAAATTTTCCTTATTTTGGAACAGAATTGCAGAAATTTCACTTATTTCAGGGTAATGAGCCAGAAATTCCCCTTATTTTGTAGCAAAAAAGGCAGAAATTCCCATTATTTTGGAGCAAAAATGACGAAATTTCCCTTTTTATCACAAAAAGGTATGCATTCCCATTATTTTCGAGCAAAAAGGCAGAAATTCCCCGTATTTTGGAGCAAATTTGCAGAAATTCTTCTAATTTGGGGGCAAAAGGCAGAAATTCCCTTTATTTTGGGGCAAAAATCAGAAATTCCCCTTATTTTGGGGCAAAATTCCAGAAATTTCCTTTATTTTGTGGAAAAATTGCAGGAATTTACCTTATTTTGGGGCAAAATTGCAGAAATTTCCCTTATTTGGGGAAAAATTGCAGAAATTTCACTTATTTTCAGGTAAAAAGGCTGAAATTTCCTTTATTTTGGGGCAAAAAGGGAGAAATTCCCCTTATTTGGGGGCAAAATTGCAGAAATTTCCCTTATTATGGGGAAAAATTGCAGAAATTTCCCTTATTTTAGGTCAAAATTGCAGAAATTTCACTTATTTCAGAGAAAAAAAGCAAAAATTTTTTTTTTAGAGCAAAAAGGCAGAAATTCCCATTATTTTGGGGCAAAAAGGCAGAAATTCCTAATATTATGTGGCAAAAATGCAGAAATTCCTCTTATTTTGAGGTAAAAAGGCTGAAATTCCCCTTATTTGGGGGCAAAAAGGCAGAAATTTCCCATATTTTGGGGCAAAATTGCAGAAATTTCACTTATTTGAGGGAAAAAGGCAGAAATTTTCCTTATTTTGTGGCAAAAAGGGAGAAATTCCTAATATTTTGTGGCAAAAATGCAGAAATTCTCCTTATTTTGAGGTAGAAAGGCTAAAATTCCCCTTATTTGGTGGCAAAAAGGCAGAAATTTCCCTTATTTTGGGGCAAAATTGCAGAAATTTCACTTATTTGGTGCAAAATTGCAGAAATTTCATTTATTTTTAGGTAAAAAGGCTGAAATTTCCTTTATTTTGGGGCAAAAAAGGAGAAATTCCCCTTATTTAGGGGTAAAATTGCAGAAATTTTTCTTATTATGGGAAAAAATTGCAGAAATTTCCTTTATTTTATGGCAAAATTGCAAAAATTTCACTTATTTCAGAGAAAAAAAGCAAAATTTTTTTTATTTTGGGGCAAAAAGGCAGAAATTCCCATTACTTTGGGTCAAAAATGCAGAAAATCACCTAATTTTGGGGTAAAATTGCAGAAATTTCACATATTTCAGAAAAAAAGTCAGAAATTTTCCTTATTGTGTGGTAAAATTGCAGAAATTTCACTTATTTCAGGGTAATAAGTCAGAAAATCCCCTTATATTGGAACAAAAAAGACAGAAATTCCCTTTGTTTTGTGGGAAAAAGACAGAAATTCCACTTATTTAGAGGCAAAAGGCAGAAATTCCCCTTATTTTGGAGCAAAAATGAAGAAATTTTCCTTTTTTATGGCAAAAAGGTATGCATTCCCCTTATTTTTGGGCAAAAATGCAGAAATTCCTCGTATTTTGGAGAAAAATTGCAGAAATTCTTCTAATTGTGGGGCAAAAAGGAAGAAATTCCCTATATGTTGTGGCAAAAAACAGAATTTCTCCTTATTTTGGGGCAAAACTCAGAAATTCCATTTATTTTGGGGAAAAAATTCCAGAAATTTCCCTTATTTTTGGGCAAAATTACAGAAATTTCACTTATTTTGGGTCAATATTGCAGAAATTTCACTTATTTCAGGGAAAAAAGGCAGAAATTTTCTTTATTTTGGGGCAAAAATGCAGAAATTCCTAATATTTTGTGGCAAAAATGCAGAAATTCCCCTTATTTTGAGGTAAAAAGGCTAAAATTCCCCTTATTTGGGGGAAAAATTGCAGAAATTTCACTTATTTTTAGGTTAAAAGGCTGAAATTTTCTTTATTTTGGGGCAAAAAGGGAGAAATTCCCCTTATTTTGGGGTAAAATTGCAGAAATTTCTCTTATTTAAAAAAAAATTGCAGAAATTTCCCTTATTTTAGGGCAAAATTGCAGAAATTTCACTTATTTCAGAGAAAAAAAGCAAAAATTTTTCTTATTTTGGGGCAAAAAGGTAGAAATCCCCATTACTTTGGGGCAAAAAGGCAGAAATTCACCTTATTTTGGGGTAAAATTGCCGAAATTTCACATATTTCAGAAAAAAAGTCAGAAATTTTCCTAATTTTGGGGTAAAATTGCAGAAATTTCACTTATTTCAGGGTAATAAGTCAGAAATTCCCCTTATATTGGAACAAAAAAGACAGGAATTCCCTTTGTTTTGTGGGGAAAAGACAGAAATTCCACTTATTTAGAGGCAAAAATGCAGAAATTCCCTTTATTTTGGAGCAAAAATAAAGAAATTTCACTTTTTAATGGCAAAAAGGTATGCATTCTCCTTATTTTCGGGCAAAAATGCAGAAAATCCTCGTATTTTGGAGAAAAATTGCAGAAATTTTTCTAATTGTGGGGCAAAAAGGCAGAAATTCTCTATATGTTGGGGCAAAAAACAGAAATTCTCCTTATTTTGGGGCAAAACTCAGAAATTCTATTTATTTTGGGGCAAAATTGCAGAAATTTCACTTATTTTGGGGCAAAATTTCAGAAATTTCACTTATTTGAGGGAAAAAGGCAGAAATTTTCCTTATTTTGTGGCAAAAAGGGAGAAATTCCTAATATTTTGTGGCAAAAATGCAGAAATTCTCCTTATTTTGAGGTAGAAAGGCTAAAATTCCCCTTATTTGGTGGCAAAAAGGCAGAAATTTCCCTTATTTTGGGGCAAAATTGCAGAAATTTCACTTATTTGGTGCAAAATTGCAGAAATTTCATTTATTTTTAGGTAAAAAGGCTGAAATTTCCTTTATTTTGGGGCAAAAAAGGAGAAATTCCCCTTATTTAGGGGTAAAATTGCAGAAATTTTTCTTATTATGGGAAAAAATTGCAGAAATTTCCTTTATTTTATGGCAAAATTGCAAAAATTTCACTTATTTCAGAGAAAAAAAGCAAATTTTTTTTTATTTTGGGGCAAAAAGGCAGAAATTCCCATTACTTTGGGTCAAAAATGCAGAAAATCACCTAATTTTGGGGTAAAATTGCAGAAATTTCACATATTTCAGAAAAAAAGTCAGAAATTTTCCTTATTGTGTGGTAAAATTGCAGAAATTTCACTTATTTCAGGGTAATAAGTCAGAAAATCCCCTTATATTGGAACAAAAAAGACAGAAATTCCCTTTGTTTTGTGGGAAAAAGACAGAAATTCCACTTATTTAGAGGCAAAAGGCAGAAATTCCCCTTATTTTGGAGCAAAAATGAAGAAATTTTCCTTTTTTATGGCAAAAAGGTATGCATTCCCCTTATTTTTGGGCAAAAATGCAGAAATTCCTCGTATTTTGGAGAAAAATTGCAGAAATTCTTCTAATTGTGGGGCAAAAAGGAAGAAATTCCCTATATGTTGTGGCAAAAAACAGAATTTCTCCTTATTTTGGGGCAAAACTCAGAAATTCCATTTATTTTGGGGAAAAAATTCCAGAAATTTCCCTTATTTTTGGGCAAAATTACAGAAATTTCACTTATTTTGGGTCAATATTGCAGAAATTTCACTTATTTCAGGGAAAAAAGGCAGAAATTTTCCTTATTTTGGGGCAAAAATGCAGAAATTCTTAATATTTTGTGGCAAAAATGCAGAAATTCCTCTTATTTTGAGGTAAAAATGCTGAAATTCCCCTTATTTGGGGGCAAAAACGCAGAAATTTCCCTTGTTTTGGGTCAAAAAGACAGAAATTCCCCTTATTTTGTGGCAAAAAGGCAGAAATTTCTTTTATTTTGGGGCAAAATTGCAGAAATTTCACTTATTTAAAGGCATAATTCAAAAATTCCTTTTATTTTGGGGCTAAAAGACAGAAATTCCGTTTATTTTTGGATAAAAAGGCAGAAATTTCACATATTTTGAGGTAAAAATGCAGAAATTCCTCTTATTTTGGGGCAAAAATTAAGAAATTTCCCTTTTTTGTGGCAAAAGGTATACATTCCCCTTACTTTCGGGATATAAAGCAGAAATTCCCCGTATTTTGAAGCAAAATTGCAAAAATTCTCATAATTTTCGGGCAAAAAGGCAGAAATTCTCCTTATTTAGGGGCACAGAAACAGAAAATCTCCTTTTTTTTCGGGAGCAAACAGTCAGAAATTCCCCTTATTTTGGGGCAGAATTGCAGAAATTTCCCATATTATGGGCAAAATTGCAGACATTTCACTTATTTCAGGGTAATAAATCAGAAATTTTCCTTATTTGGGGGCAAAAAAGACAGAAATTACCTTTGTTTTGGGGGAAAAAACAGAATTTCCACTTATTTAGAGACAAAAAGGCAGAAATTACCCTTATTTTGAGGTAAAAAGGCTGAAATTCCCCTTATTAGGGGGCAAAAAGGCAGAAATTTTTCTTATTTAGAAGCAAAATTGCATAAATTTCACTTATTTCAGGGTAATAAGTCAGAAATTCCTTTTTGGGGGGCAAAAAAGACAGAAATTCACTTTGTTTTGGGAGAAAAAGACCAAAATTCCACTTATTTAGAGGCAAAAAGGCAGAAATTCCCCTTATTTTGGAGCAAAAATGAAGAAATTTCTCTTTTTATGGCAAAAAGGTATGCATTCCCATTATTTTCCGGCAAAAAGGCAGAAATTCCCCGTATTTTGAAGCAAAATTGCAGAAATTCCCGTAATTTTTGGGCAAAAGGCAGAAATTCCCTTTATTTTGGCGCAAAAATCAGAAATTACCCTTATTTTGGGGGTAAATTCAAGAAATTTCCATTATTTTTGGGCAAAACTGCAGGAATTTACCTTATTTTGGGGCAAAATTGCAGAAATTTCCCTTATTTGGGGCAAAATTGCAGAAATTTCACTTATTTTCAGGTAAAAAGGCTGAAATTTCCTTTATTTTGGGGCAAAAAGGAGAAATTCCCCTTATTTTGGGGCAAAATTGCAGAAATTTCCCTTATTATGGGGAAAAATTGCAGAAATTTCCTTTATTTTAGGGCAAAATTGCAGAAATTTCACTTATTTCAGAGAAAAAAAGCAAAATTTTTTTATTTTGGGTCAAAAAGGCAGAACTTCCCATTTTTTTGTGGGCAAAAAGGCAGAAATTCACCTTATTTTGGGGTAAAATTGCAGAAATTTCACATATATCAGGGCAAAAAGGCAGAAATTTTTCTTATTTTGGGGCAAAATTGCAGAAATTTTATTTATTTCGGGGTAATAGGTCAGAAATTCTTCTTATTTTGAGGCAAAAAAGACAGAAATTCCCTTTGTTTTGGGAAAAAAGACAGAAATTCCACTTATTTAGAGGGAAAAAAGCAGAAATTCTTCTTATTATGGAGCAAAAATGAAGAAATTTTCCTCTTTTATGGCAAAAAGTTATGCATTCCCCTTATTTCGGGCAAAAAGGCAGAAATTCCCCATATTTTGGAAAAAATTGCAGAAATTCCCCTAATTGTGGGGCAAAAATGCAGAAATTCTCTATATGTTGGGGCAAAAAGAGAGAAATCTTCTTTATTTTTAGGGAAAACTAAGAAATTCGACTTATTTTGAGGCAAAATTCCAGAAATTTCTTTTATTTTGAGGCAAAATTGTAGAAATATCACTTATTATGGGGCAAAATTGCAGAAATTTCACTTATGTCAGGGAAAAAAGGAAGAAATTTTCCTTATTTTTGGGCAAAAAGGCAGAAATTCCTAATATTTTGTGACAAAAATGCAGAAATTCCCCTTATTTTGAGGTAAAAAGGCTGAAATCCTCCTTATTTGGGGGCAAAAAGGCAGAAATTTTCCTTATTTTGGAACAGAATTGCAGAAATTTCACTTATTTCAGGGTAATGAGCCAGAAATTCCCCTTATTTTGTAGCAAAAAAGGCAGAAATTCCCATTATTTTGGAGCAAAAATGACGAAATTTCCCTTTTTATCACAAAAAGGTATGCATTCCCATTATTTTCGAGCAAAAAGGCAGAAATTCCCCGTATTTTGGAGCAAATTTGCAGAAATTCTTCTAATTTGGGGGCAAAAGGCAGAAATTCCCTTTATTTTGGGGCAAAAATCAGAAATTCCCCTTATTTTGGGGCAAAATTCCAGAAATTTCCTTTATTTTGTGGAAAAATTGCAGGAATTTACCTTATTTTGGGGCAAAATTGCAGAAATTTCCCTTATTTGGGGAAAAATTGCAGAAATTTCACTTATTTTCAGGTAAAAAGGCTGAAATTTCCTTTATTTTGGGGCAAAAAGGGAGAAATTCCCCTTATTTGGGGGCAAAATTGCAGAAATTTCCCTTATTATGGGGAAAAATTGCAGAAATTTCCCTTATTTTAGGTCAAAATTGCAGAAATTTCACTTATTTCAGAGAAAAAAAGCAAAAATTTTTTTTTTAGAGCAAAAAGGCAGAAATTCCCATTATTTTGGGGCAAAAAGGCAGAAATTCCTAATATTATGTGGCAAAAATGCAGAAATTCCTCTTATTTTGAGGTAAAAAGGCTGAAATTCCCCTTATTTGGGGGCAAAAAGGCAGAAATTTCCCATATTTTGGGGCAAAATTGCAGAAATTTCACTTATTTGAGGGAAAAAGGCAGAAATTTTCCTTATTTTGTGGCAAAAAGGGAGAAATTCCTAATATTTTGTGGCAAAAATGCAGAAATTCTCCTTATTTTGAGGTAGAAAGGCTAAAATTCCCCTTATTTGGTGGCAAAAAGGCAGAAATTTCCCTTATTTTGGGGCAAAATTGCAGAAATTTCACTTATTTGGTGCAAAATTGCAGAAATTTCATTTATTTTTAGGTAAAAAGGCTGAAATTTCCTTTATTTTGGGGCAAAAAAGGAGAAATTCCCCTTATTTAGGGGTAAAATTGCAGAAATTTTTCTTATTATGGGAAAAAATTGCAGAAATTTCCTTTATTTTATGGCAAAATTGCAAAAATTTCACTTATTTCAGAGAAAAAAAGCAAAATTTTTTTTATTTTGGGGCAAAAAGGCAGAAATTCCCATTACTTTGGGTCAAAAATGCAGAAAATCACCTAATTTTGGGGTAAAATTGCAGAAATTTCACATATTTCAGAAAAAAAGTCAGAAATTTTCCTTATTGTGTGGTAAAATTGCAGAAATTTCACTTATTTCAGGGTAATAAGTCAGAAAATCCCCTTATATTGGAACAAAAAAGACAGAAATTCCCTTTGTTTTGTGGGAAAAAGACAGAAATTCCACTTATTTAGAGGCAAAAGGCAGAAATTCCCCTTATTTTGGAGCAAAAATGAAGAAATTTTCCTTTTTTATGGCAAAAAGGTATGCATTCCCCTTATTTTTGGGCAAAAATGCAGAAATTCCTCGTATTTTGGAGAAAAATTGCAGAAATTCTTCTAATTGTGGGGCAAAAAGGAAGAAATTCCCTATATGTTGTGGCAAAAAACAGAATTTCTCCTTATTTTGGGGCAAAACTCAGAAATTCCATTTATTTTGGGGAAAAAATTCCAGAAATTTCCCTTATTTTTGGGCAAAATTACAGAAATTTCACTTATTTTGGGTCAATATTGCAGAAATTTCACTTATTTCAGGGAAAAAAGGCAGAAATTTTCCTTATTTTGGGGCAAAAATGCAGAAATTCTTAATATTTTGTGGCAAAAATGCAGAAATTCCTCTTATTTTGAGGTAAAAATGCTGAAATTCCCCTTATTTGGGGGCAAAAACGCAGAAATTTCCCTTGTTTTGGGTCAAAAAGACAGAAATTCCCCTTATTTTGTGGCAAAAAGGCAGAAATTTCTTTTATTTTGGGGCAAAATTGCAGAAATTTCACTTATTTAAAGGCATAATTCAAAAATTCCTTTTATTTTGGGGCTAAAAGACAGAAATTCCGTTTATTTTTGGATAAAAAGGCAGAAATTTCACATATTTTGAGGTAAAAATGCAGAAATTCCTCTTATTTTGGGGCAAAAATTAAGAAATTTCCCTTTTTTGTGGCAAAAGGTATACATTCCCCTTACTTTCGGGATATAAAGCAGAAATTCCCCGTATTTTGAAGCAAAATTGCAAAAATTCTCATAATTTTCGGGCAAAAAGGCAGAAATTCTCCTTATTTAGGGGCACAGAAACAGAAAATCTCCTTTTTTTTCGGGAGCAAACAGTCAGAAATTCCCCTTATTTTGGGGCAGAATTGCAGAAATTTCCCATATTATGGGCAAAATTGCAGACATTTCACTTATTTCAGGGTAATAAATCAGAAATTTTCCTTATTTGGGGGCAAAAAAGACAGAAATTACCTTTGTTTTGGGGGAAAAAACAGAATTTCCACTTATTTAGAGACAAAAAGGCAGAAATTACCCTTATTTTGAGGTAAAAAGGCTGAAATTCCCCTTATTAGGGGGCAAAAAGGCAGAAATTTTTCTTATTTAGAAGCAAAATTGCATAAATTTCACTTATTTCAGGGTAATAAGTCAGATATTCCTTTTTGGGGGGCAAAAAAGACAGAAATTCACTTTGTTTTGGGAGAAAAAGACCAAAATTCCACTTATTTAGAGGCAAAAAGGCAGAAATTCCCCTTATTTTGGAGCAAAAATGAAGAAATTTCTCTTTTTATGGCAAAAAGGTATGCATTCCCATTATTTTCCGGCAAAAAGGCAGAAATTCCCCGTATTTTGAAGCAAAATTGCAGAAATTCCCGTAATTTTTGGGCAAAAGGCAGAAATTCCCTTTATTTTGGCGCAAAAATCAGAAATTACCCTTATTTTGGGGGTAAATTCAAGAAATTTCCATTATTTTTGGGCAAAACTGCAGGAATTTACCTTATTTTGGGGCAAAATTGCAGAAATTTCCCTTATTTGGGGCAAAATTGCAGAAATTTCACTTATTTTCAGGTAAAAAGGCTGAAATTTCCTTTATTTTGGGGCAAAAAGGAGAAATTCCCCTTATTTTGGGGCAAAATTGCAGAAATTTCCCTTATTATGGGGAAAAATTGCAGAAATTTCCTTTATTTTAGGGCAAAATTGCAGAAATTTCACTTATTTCAGAGAAAAAAAGCAAAATTTTTTTATTTTGGGTCAAAAAGGCAGAACTTCCCATTTTTTTGTGGGCAAAAAGGCAGAAATTCACCTTATTTTGGGGTAAAATTGCAGAAATTTCACATATATCAGGGCAAAAAGGCAGAAATTTTTCTTATTTTGGGGCAAAATTGCAGAAATTTTATTTATTTCGGGGTAATAGGTCAGAAATTCTTCTTATTTTGAGGCAAAAAAGACAGAAATTCCCTTTGTTTTGGGAAAAAAGACAGAAATTCCACTTATTTAGAGGGAAAAAAGCAGAAATTCTTCTTATTATGGAGCAAAAATGAAGAAATTTTCCTCTTTTATGGCAAAAAGTTATGCATTCCCCTTATTTCGGGCAAAAAGGCAGAAATTCCCCATATTTTGGAAAAAATTGCAGAAATTCCCCTAATTGTGGGGCAAAAATGCAGAAATTCTCTATATGTTGGGGCAAAAAGAGAGAAATCTTCTTTATTTTTAGGGAAAACTAAGAAATTCGACTTATTTTGAGGCAAAATTCCAGAAATTTCTTTTATTTTGAGGCAAAATTGTAGAAATATCACTTATTATGGGGCAAAATTGCAGAAATTTCACTTATGTCAGGGAAAAAAGGAAGAAATTTTCCTTATTTTTGGGCAAAAAGGCAGAAATTCCTAATATTTTGTGACAAAAATGCAGAAATTCCCCTTATTTTGAGGTAAAAAGGCTGAAATCCTCCTTATTTGGGGGCAAAAAGGCAGAAATTTTCCTTATTTTGGAACAGAATTGCAGAAATTTCACTTATTTCAGGGTAATGAGCCAGAAATTCCCCTTATTTTGTAGCAAAAAAGGCAGAAATTCCCATTATTTTGGAGCAAAAATGACGAAATTTCCCTTTTTATCACAAAAAGGTATGCATTCCCATTATTTTCGAGCAAAAAGGCAGAAATTCCCCGTATTTTGGAGCAAATTTGCAGAAATTCTTCTAATTTGGGGGCAAAAGGCAGAAATTCCCTTTATTTTGGGGCAAAAATCAGAAATTCCCCTTATTTTGGGGCAAAATTCCAGAAATTTCCTTTATTTTGTGGAAAAATTGCAGGAATTTACCTTATTTTGGGGCAAAATTGCAGAAATTTCCCTTATTTGGGGAAAAATTGCAGAAATTTCACTTATTTTCAGGTAAAAAGGCTGAAATTTCCTTTATTTTGGGGCAAAAAGGGAGAAATTCCCCTTATTTGGGGGCAAAATTGCAGAAATTTCCCTTATTATGGGGAAAAATTGCAGAAATTTCCCTTATTTTAGGTCAAAATTGCAGAAATTTCACTTATTTCAGAGAAAAAAAGCAAAAATTTTTTTTTTAGAGCAAAAAGGCAGAAATTCCCATTATTTTGGGGCAAAAAGGCAGAAATTCCTAATATTATGTGGCAAAAATGCAGAAATTCCTCTTATTTTGAGGTAAAAAGGCTGAAATTCCCCTTATTTGGGGGCAAAAAGGCAGAAATTTCCCATATTTTGGGGCAAAATTGCAGAAATTTCACTTATTTCAGGGTAATAAGTCAGAAATTTTTATTATTTTGGGGCAAAAAAGACAGAAAATCTTTTTGTTTTGGAGGAAAAAGACAGAAATTCCACTTATTTAGAGACAAAAAAGCAGAAATTCCCCTTATTTTGGAGCAAAAATGAAGAAATTTCACTTTTTCAAGGCAAAAAGGTATGCATTCTTCTTATTTTCGCGCAAAAATGCAGAAATTCCCCGTATTTGGAGCAAAATTGCAAAAATTTCCCTAATTGTGGAGCAAAAATGCAGAAATTCTTCATATGTTAAGGGAAATTCTCCTTATTTTGGGGCAAAACTCAGAAATTCCACTTATTTTGGGACAAAATTACAGAAATTTCCCTTATTCTGGGGCAAAATTGCAGAAATTTCCCTTATTTTGGGGCAAAATTGCAGAAATTTTCATTATTTTGGGGCAAAAAGGCAGAAATTCACCTTATTTTGGGGTAAAATTGCAGAAATTTCACATATTTCAGGGCAAAAAGGCAGAAATTTCCATTATTTTGGGGCAAAAACAGAAATTCCTAATATTTTGTGGCAAAAATGCAGAAATTCCCCTTATTTTGAGGTAAAAAGGCTGAAATTCCCTTATTTGGTGGCAAAAAGGCAGTAATTTCCCTTATTTTGGAACAAAATTACAGAAATTTCACTTATTTCAGGGTAATAAGTCAGAAATTTCCCTTAATTTGGGGCAAAAAAGACAGAAAATCCCTTTGTTTTGGGGGAAAAAGACAGACATTCCACATATTTAGAGGCAAAAAGCAGAAATTCCCCTTATTTTGGAGCAAAAATGAAGAAATTTCTTTTTTTTAAGGCAAAAGGGTATGCATTCTTATTATTTTCGGGCAGAAAGGCAGAAATTCCCCGTATTTTGGAGCAAAATTGCAGAAATTCCCCTAATTGTGGGGCAAAAAGGCAGAAATTCCCTATATGATGGGGAAAAAAGACAGAAATCCTCTTTATTTTGGGGCAAAACTCAGAAATTCCACTTATTTTGGGGCAAAATTCCAGAAATTTCCCTTATTTTGGGGCAAAATTGCAGAAAATTAACTTATTTTGGGGCATAATTGCAGAAATTTCACTTATTTTAGGGAAAAAAGGCAGAAATTTTCCTTATTTTGGGGCGAAAATGCAGAAATTCCCCTTATTTTGAGGTAAAAAGGCTGAAATTTCCCCTATTAGGGGGCAAAAAGGCAGAAATTTTTCTTATTTAGGGGCAAAATTGCAGAAATTTCACTTATATCAGGGTAATAAGTCAGAAATTCCTTTTATTTTGGGGCAAAAACAACAGAAATTCCCTTTGTTTTGGGAGAAAAAGACAGAAATTCCACTTATTTAGAGGCAAAAAGGCAGAAATTTCTTTTATTTTGGAGCAAAAATGAAGAAACTTTCTTTTTTATGGCAAAAAGGTATGCATTCTCATTATTTTCGGGCAAAGAGGCAGAAATTCCCCGTATTTTGAAGCAAAATTGCAGAAATTCCTCTAATTTTTGGGCAAAAGGCAGAAATTCCCTTTATTTTGGGCCAAAAATCAGAAATTACCTTTTTTTGGGGGGTAAATTCAAGAAATTTCTTTTATTTTGGGGCAAAATTGCGGGAATTTACCTTTTTGGGGGGTAAAATTGCAGAAATTTCCCTTATTTGGGGCAAAATTGCAGAAATTTCACTTATGTTCAGGTAAAAAGGCTGATATTTCCTTTATTTTGGGGCAAAAAGGAGAAATTCCCCTTATTTTGGGGCAAAATTGCAGAAATTTCCTTTATTATGGAGAAAAATTGCAGAAATTTCCTTTATTTTAGGGCAAAATTGCAGAAATTTCACTTATTTCAGAGAAAGAAAGCAAAAATTTTTCTTATTTTGGGCAAAAAGGAAGAAATTCCCATTATTTTGGGGCAAAAAGGCAGAAATTCACCATATTTTGGGGTAAAATTGCAGAAATTTCACATATTTCAGGGCAAAAAGGCAGAAATTTCCCTTATTTTGGGGCAAAATTGCAGAAATTTTACTTATTTCAGAGTAATAAGTCAGAAATTCTTCTTATTTTGGAGCAAAAATGAAGAAATTTTCCTCTTTTAAGGCAAAAAGTTATGCATTCCCCTTATTTTCGGGCAAAAAGGCAGAAATTCCCCGTATTTTAGAGAAAAATTGAAGAAATTCATCTAATTGTGGGGCAAAAATGCAGAAATTCCATATATGTTGGGGCAAAAATACAGAAATTCTCCTTATTTTGGGGCAAAACTCAGAAATTTCCCTTATTTTGGGGCAAATTGTAGAAATTTCACTTATTTTGGGGCAAAATTGCAGATATTTCACTTATTTCAGGGAAAAAAGGCAGAAATTTTCCTTATTTTGGGGCAAAAAAGCAGAAATTCCTAATGTTTTGTGGCAAAAATGCAGAAATTCCCCTTATTTTGAGGTAAAAATGCTGAAATACTCCTTATTTGGGGGCAAAAAGCAGAAATTTCCCTTATTTTGGCCAATATTTCAGAAATTTCACTTATTTCAGGGCAATGAGTCAAAAATTCCCTTTATTTTGTAGCAAAAAAGGAAGAAATTCCCCTTATTTTGGAGCAAAAATGAAGAAATTTCCCTTTTTATGGCAAAAAGGTATGCATTCCCAATATTTTCGGGCAAAAAGGCAGAAATTCCCCGTATTTTGGAGCATATTTGCAGAAATTCTCCAATTTTGGGGCAAAAGGCAGAAATTTCCTTTATTTTGTGCAAAAATCAGAAATTCCCCTTATTTTGGGGCAAAATTCCAGAATTTTCCTTTATTTAGGGGCAAAATTGCAGGAATTTACCTTATTTTGGGGGAAAATAGCAGAAATTTCCCTTATTTGGGGCAAAATTGCAGAAATTTCACTTATTTTCAGGTAAAAAGCCTGAAATTTCCTTTATTTTGGGGCAAAAAGGGAGAAATTCCCCTTATTTTGGGGCAAAATTACAGAAATTTCCCTTATTATGGGGAAAAATTGCAGAAATTTCCCTTATTTTAGGGCAAAATTGCAGAAATTTCACTTATTTCAGAGAAAAAAAGCAAAAATTTTTGTTATTTTTGGGCAAAAAAGCAGAAATTCCCATTATTTTGGGGCAAAAAGGCAGAAATTCCTAATATTTTGTGGCAAAAATGCAGAAATTCCCCTTATTTTGAGGTAAAAAGGCTGGAATTCCCCTTATTTGGGGGCAAAAAGGCAGAAATTTCCCATATTTTGGGGCAAAATTGCAGAAATTTCACTTATTTCAGGGTAATAAGTCAGAAATTTTTCTTATTTTTGGGCAAAAAAGACAGAAAATTTTTTTGTTTTGGGGGAAAAAGACAGAAATTCCACTTATTTAGAGGCAAATGCAGAAATTCCCCTTATTTTAGAGCATAAGTGAAGAAATTTCTTTTTTTAAGGCAAAATGGTATGCATTCTTCTTATTTTCGGGCAAAAAGGCAGAAATTCCCCGTATATTGGAGCAAAATTGCAGAAATTCCCCTAATTGTGGGGCAAAAATGCAGAAATTCCCTATATGTTAAGGCAAAAAGACAGAAATTCTCCTTATTTTGATGCAAAACTCAAAAATTCCACTTATTTTGGGGCAAAATTCCAGAAATTTCCTATATTCTGGGGCAAAATTGCAGAAATTTCACTTATTTCAGGGAAAAAAAGGCAGAAATTTTCCTTATTTTGGAACAAAAAGGCAGAAATTCTCCTTATTTTGAGGTAAAAAGGCTGAAATTCCCCATATTTGGGGGGTAAAATGGCAGAAATTTCCCTTATTTTGGGGCAAATTTGCAGAAATTTCACTTATTTCAGGGTAATAAGTCAGAAATTCCCCTTATTTTCGGGCAAAAAAGACAGAAATTCCCTTTGTTTTTGGGGGAAAGACAGAAATTCCACATATTTAGAGGCAAAAAGAAAGAAATTCCCCTTATTTTGGAGCAACAATGAAGAAATTTCCCTTTTTTGTGGCTAAAAGTTAGGCATTCCCCTTATTTTTGGGCAAAAGGGCGGAAAAATCCCCGTGTTTTGGAGCAAAATTGCAGAAATTCCCCTCGTTGTGGGACAAAAACTGAAAAATTCCCGTTATGTTGGGGCAAAAAGACAGAAATTTTCCTTAATTTGGGGCAAAACTCAGAAATTCAAATTATTTTGGGGCAAAATTCAAGAAATTTCCCTTATTTTGTGGCAAAATTGCAGAAATTTCACTTATTTTGGGGCAAAATTGCAGAAATTTCACTTATTTCAAAGAAAAAAGGCAGAAATTTTTCTTAATTTGGGGCAAAAAGGCAGAAATTCCTAATAATTTGTGGCAAAAATGCAGAAATTCCCCTTATTTTGAAGTAAAAAGGCTGAAATTCCCCTTATTTGGGGGCAAAAAGGCAGAAATTTCCCTTATTTTGGGGCAAAATTACAGAAATTTCACTTATTTCAGGGTAATAAGTCAGAAATTCCCCTTATTTTGGGGCAAAAAAGACAGAAAATCTCTTTGTTTTGGGGGAAATAGACAGACATTCCACATATTTAGAGGCAAAAAAAGCAGAAATTTCCATTAATTTGGAGCAAAAAAGAAGAAATTTCTTTTTTTTAAGGCAAAAAGGTATGCATTCTTCTTATTTTCGGTCAAAAATGCAGAAATTCCCCGCATTTTGGAGCAAAATTGCAGAAATTCCCCTAATTGTGGGGCAAAAATGCAGAAATTCCCTATGTGTTGGGGCAAAAAGACAGAAATTCTCCTTATTTTGAGGCAAAACTCTGAAATTCCACTTATTTTGGGGCAAAATTCCAGAAATTTCCCTTACTTTGGGGCAAAATTGCAGAAATTTCACTTATTTTGGGGCAAAATTGCAAAAATTTCACTTATTTTAGAGAAAAAAGGCAGAAATTTTCCTTATTTTGGGTCAAACAGGCAGAAATTCCTTATATTTTGTAGCAAAAATGCAGAAATTCCCCTTATTTTTAGGTAAAATGGCTGAAATTCCTTTTCTAGGGGGGAAAAAGCCGAAATTTTTCTTATTTAAGGGCAAAATTGCAGAAATTTCACTTATTTCAGGGTAATAAGTCAGAAATTCCCCTTATTTTGGGGCAAAAAAGACAGAAATTCCCTTTGTTTTGGGAGAAAAAGACAGAAATTCCACTTATTTAGAGGCAAAAATGCAGAAATTCCCTTTATTTTGGAGCAAAAATGAAGAAATTTCCCTTTTTTATGGCAAAAGGTATGCATTCCCATTATTTTCAGGCAAAAATGCAGATTCCCCTTATTCTGGGGCAAAATTCAAGAAAATTCCTTTATTTTGGGGCAAAATTGCAGGAATTTACCTTATTTTAGGGCAAATTTGCAGAAATTTCCCTTATTTGGGGCAAAATTGAAGAAATTTCACTTATTTTCAGGTAAAGAGCCTCAAATTTCCTTTATTTTGGGGCAAAAAGGGAGAAATTCCCCTTATTTTGTGGCAAAATTGCAGACATTTCTCTTATTATGGAGAAAAATTGCAGAAATTTCCCTTATTTAAGGCAAAATTGCAGAAATTTCACTTATTTCAGGGTAATAAGTCAGAAATTCCCCTTATTTTGGGGCAAAAAAGACAGAAATTGCTTTTGTTTTGGGAAAAAAAGACAGAAATTCCACTTATTTAGAGGCAAAAAAGCAGAAATTCCCCTTATTTTGGAGCAAAAATGAAGAAATTTTCCTCTTTTATGGCAAAAAGTTATGCATTCCTCATATTTTCGGGGAAAAAGTCAGAAATTCCCTATATGTTGGGGCAAAAAGACAGAAATTCTCCTTATTTTGGGGCAAAATTCAGAAATTCCCTTTATTTTGGGGCAAAATTCCAGAAATTTCCCTTATTTTGGGGCAAAATTGCAGAAATTTCACTTATTTTGGGGCAAAATTGCAGAAATTTCACTTATTTCAGGGGGGAAAGGCAGAAATTTTCCTTATTTTGGGGCAAAAATACAGAAATTTCTAATATTTTGTGGCAAAAATGAAGAAATTTCCCTTATTTTGAGGTAAAAAGGCTTAAATGCCCTTTATTTGGGGGCAAAAAAGCAGAAATTTCCCTTATTTTGGGGCAAAATTGCAGAAATTTCACTTATTTCAGGGTAATAAGTCAGAAATTCCCTTTATTTTGGGGCAAAAAAGACAGAAATTTCCTTTGTTTTGGGGGGAAAGGACAGAAATTCCACTTATTTAGAGGCAAAAAAGCAGAAATTCTTCTTATTTGGAGCAAAAATGAAGAAATTTTTCTTTTTTATGGCAAAAAGTTATGCAAAAAGGCAGAAATTCCTCGTATTTTGGAGCAAAATTTCAGAAATGCCCCTAATTGTGATGCAAAAAGGCAGAAATTCCCTATATATTGGGGCAAAAAGACAGAAATTCTCCTTATTTTCGGGCAAAATTCCAGAAATTTCCCTTATTTTGGGGCAAAATTGTAGAAATTTCACTTATTTTGGGGCAAAATTGCAGAAATTTCACTTATTTCAGGGAAAAAAGGCAGAAATTTTCCTTATTTTGGGGCAAAAATGCAGAAATTCTTTATATTTTGTGGCAAAAATGCAGAAACTCCCCTTATTTTGAGGGAAAAAGGCTGAAATTCCCTTTATTTGGGGGCAAAAAGGTAGAAATTTTCCTTATTTTGGGGCAAAAATGCAGAAATTCTTTATATTTTGAGGCAAAAAGGCAGAAATTTCTTTTATTTTGGGGCAAAATTGCAGAAATTTCACTTATTTCAGGTCATAATTCAAAAATTCCTTTTATTTTGGGGCAAAAAGACAGAAATTCCGTTTATTTTTGGGTAAAAAGGAAGAAATTTCACTTATTTTGAGGTAAAAAGGCAGAAATTCCTCTTATTTTAGGGCAAAAATGAAGAAATTTTCTTTTTTTTTGTGGCAAAAGGTATACATTCCCCTTACTTTCGGGATAAAAACAGAAATTCCCTATATTTTGAAGCAAAATTGCAGAAATTCTCATAATTTTCGGGCAAAAAGGCATAAATTCTCCTTATTTAGGGGCACAGAAACAGAAAATCTCCTTTTTTCGGGAGCAAACAGTCAGAAATTCCCCTTATTTTGGGGCAAAATTGCAGAAATTTCACTTATATCAGAGAAAAAAAGCAAAAATTTTTCTTATTTTAGAGCAAAAAGGCAGAAATTCCCATTATTTTGGGGGAAAAAGGCAGAAATTCCTAATATTTTGTGGTAAAAATGTAGAAATTCCCTATATTTTAAGGTAAAAAGGCTGAAATTCCCCTTATTTAGGGGCAAAAAGGCAGAAATTTCCCATATTTTGGGGCAAAATTGCAGAAATTTCACTTATTTCAGGGTAATAAGTCAGAAATTTTTCTTATTTTGGGGCAAAAAAGACAGAAAATCTTTTTGTTTTGGGGGAAAAAGTAAGAAATTCCACTTATTTAGAGGCAAAAAAGCAGAAATTCCCCTTATTTTGGAGCAAAAATGAAGAAATTTCAATTTTTTAAGGCAAAAAGGTATGCATTCTTCGTATTTTCGGGCAAAAAGGAAGAAATTCCCCGTATTTGGAGCAAAATTGCAAAAATTCCCCTAATTGTGGAGCAAAAATGCAGAAATTCTCCATATGTTGAGGGAAATTCTCCTTATTTTGCGGCAAAACTCAGAAATTCCACTTATTTTGGGGCAAAATTACAGAAATTTCCCTTATTCTGGGGCAAAGTTGCAGATATTTCCCTTATTTTGGGGCAAAATTGCAGAAATTTTCATTATTTTGGGGCAAAAAGGCAGAAATTCACCTTATTTGGGGTAAAATTGCAGAAATTTCACATATTTCAGGGCAAAAAGGCAGAAATTTCCCTTATTTTGGGGCAAAAACAGAAATTCCTAATATTTTGTGGCAAAAATGCAGAAATTCCCCTTATTTTGAGGTAAAAAGGCTGAAATTTCCCTTATTTGGGGGCAAAAAGGCAGAAATTTCCATTATTTTGGAACAAAATTACAGAAATTTCACTTATTTCAGGGTAATAAGTCAGAAATTCCCCTTAATTTGGGGCAAAAAAGACAGAAAATTCCTTTGTTTTGGGGGAAAAAGACAGACATTCCACATATTTAGAGGCAAAAAACCAGAAATTCCCCTTATTTTGGAGCAAAAATGAAGAAATTTCTTTTTTTTTTTTAAGACAAAAAGGTATGCATTCTTATTATTTTTGGGCAGAAAGGCAGAAATTCCTCGTATTTTGGAGCAAAATTGCAGAAATTCCCCTAATTGTGGGGCAAAAAGGCAGAAATTCCCTATATGTTGGGGAAAAAAGACAGAAATCCTCTTTATTTTGGGGCAAAACTCAGAAATTCCACTTATTTTGGGGCAAAATTCCAGAAATTTCCCTTATTTTGGGGCAAAATTGCAGAAATTTAACTTATTTTGGGACATAATTGCAGAAATTTCACTTATTTCAGTGAAAAAAGGCATAAATTTTTCTTATTTTGGGGCGAAAAGGCAGGAATTCCCCTTATTTTAAGGTAAAAAGTCTGAAATTTACCCTATTAGGAGGCAAAAAGGCAGAAATTTTTCTTATTTAGGGGCAAAATTGCAGAAATTTCACTTATATAAGGGTAATAAGTCAGAAATTCCTTTTATTTTGGGGCAAAAACAACAGAAATTCCTTTTGTTTTGGGAGAAAAAGACAGAAATTCCACTTATTTAGAGGCAAAAAGGCAGAAATTCCCCTTATTTTGGAGCAAAAATGAAGAAATTTTATTTTTATGGCAAAAAGGTATGCATTCCCATTATTTTCGGGCCAAAAGTCAGAAATTCCCCGTATTTTGGAGCAAAATTGCAAAAATTCCTCTAATTTTTGGGCAAAAGGCAGAAATTCCCTTTATTTTGGGGCAAAAATCAGAAATTACCTTTATTTTGTGGGTAAATTCAAGAAATTTCCTTTATTTTGGGGCAAAATTGCAGGAATTTACCTTATTTTGGGGCAAAATTGCAGAAATTTCCCTTATTTGGGGCATAATTACAGAAATTTCACTTCTGTTCAGGTAAAAAGGCTGATATTTCCTTTATTTTGGGGCAAAAAGGAGAAATTCCCCTTATTTTGGGGCAAAATTGCAGAAATTTCCCTTTTTATGGGGAAAAATTGCCGAAATTTCCTTTATTTTAGGGCAAAATTGCAGAAATTTCACTTATTTCACAGAAAGAAAGCGAAAATTTTTCTTATTTTGGGGCAAAAAGGCAGAAATTCCCATTATTTTGGGGCAAAAATGCAGAAATTCACCATATTTTGGGGTAAAATTTCAGAAATTTCACATATTTCAGGGAAAAAAGGCAGAAATTTCTCTTATTTTTGGGCAAAATTGCAGAAATTTTACTTATTTCAGAATAATAAGTCAGAAATTCTTCTTATTTTGGAGCAAAAATGAAGAAATTTTCCTCTTTTATGGCAAAAAGTTATGCATTCCTGTTATTTTCGGGCAAAAAGGCAGAAATTTCCCGTATTTTAGAGAAAAATTGCAGAAATTCATCTAATTGTGGGGCAAAAATGCAGAAATTCCCTATATGTTGGGGCAAAAAGACAGAAATTCTTCTTATTTTGAGGCAAAACTCAGAAATTTCCCTTATTTTGGGGCAAATTGTAGAAATTTCACTTATTTTGGTGCAAAATTGCAGAAATTTCACTTATTTCAGGGTAATAAGTCAGAAATTCCCCTTATATTGGGGCAAAAAAGACAGAAATTCCCTTTGTTTTGGGAAAAAAAGACAGAAATTCCACTTATTTAGAGGCAAAAAAGCAGAAATTCCCCTTATTTTGTAGCAAAAATGAAGAAATTTTCCTCTTTTATGGCAAAAATTAGGCACTCCTCTTATTTTCGGGCAAAAAGTCAGAAATTCCCTATATGTTGGAGCAAAAAGACAGAAATTCTCCTTATTTTGGGGCAAAAGTCAGAAATTCCCCTTATTTTGGGGCAAAATTCCAGAATTTTCTCTTATTTTGGGTCAAAATTGCAGAAATATCACTTATTTTAGGGCAAAATTGCAGAAATTTCACTTATTTCATGGAAAAAAGGCAGAAATTTTTATTATTTTGGGGCAAAAATACAGAAATTTCTAATATTTTGTGGCAAAAATGCAGAAATTCCCCTTATTTTGAGGTAAAAAGTTTGAAATTCCCCTTATTTGGGGGCAAAAAAGCAGAAATTTCCCTTATTTTAGGGCAAAATTGAAGAAATTTCACTTATTTCAGGGTAATAAGTCAGAAATTCCCCTTATTTTGGGGCAAAAAAGACAGAAATTCCCTTTGTTTTGGGAAAAAAAGACAGAAATTACACTTATTTAGAAGCAAAAAGGCAGAAATTCTCCTTATTTTGGAGCAAAAATGAAGAAATTTTCCTCTTTTATGGCAAAAAGTTATGCATTCCTCATATTTTCGGGCAAAAAGTCAGAAATTCCCTATATGTTAGGGCAAAAAGACAGAAATTCTCCTTATTTTGGGGCAAAATTCAGAAATTCCCTTTATTTTGGGGCAAAATTCCAGAAATTTCCCTTATTTTGGGCAAAATTGCAGAAATTTCACATATTTAAGGCAAAATTGCAGAAATTTCACTTATTTCAGGGGAAAAATGCAGAAATTTTCCTTATTTTGGGGCAAAAATACAGAAATTTCTAAAATTTGTGGCAAAAATGAAGAAATTCCTCTTATTTTGTGGTAAAAAGGCTGAAATGCCCCTTATTTGGGGGCGAAAAGGCAGAAATTTCCCTTATTTTGGGGCAAAATTGCAGAAATTTCACTTATTTCAGGGTAATAAGTCAGAAATTTCCTTTATTTTGTGGCAAAAAAGACAGAAATTCCCTTTGTTTTGGGGGAAAAAGAAAGAAATTTCACTTATTTAGAGGCAAAAAAGCAGAAATTCCTCTTATTTGGAGCAAAAATGAAGAAATTTTTCTCTTTTATGGCAAAAAGTTATGCAGAAAGGCAGAAATTCCTCGTATTTTGGAGCAAAATTTCAGAAATGCCCCTAATTGTGATGCAAAAACGCAGAAATTCCCTATATGTTGGGGCAAAAAGACAGCAATTCTCCTTATTTTGGGGAAAAATTCCAGAAATTTCCCTTATTTTGGGGCAAAATTGCAGAAAATTCACTTATTTCAGAGAAAAAAGGCAGAAATTTTCCTTATTTTGGGGAAAATGCAGAAATTCTTTATATTGTGTGGCAAAAATGCAGAAATTCCCCTTATTTTGAGAGAAAAAGGCTGAAATTCCCTTTATTTGGGGGCAAAAAGGCAGAAATTTCTCTTATTTTGGGGCAAAAAGACAGAAATTCCCCTTATTTTGTGGCAAAAAGGCAGAAATTTCTTTTATTTTGGGGCAAAATTGCAGAAATTTCACTTATTTCAGGGCATAATTCAAAAATTCCTTTATTTTGGGGCAAAAAGACAGAAATTCCGTTTATTTTTGGGTAAAAAGGAAGAAATTTCACTTATTTTGAGGTAAAAAGGAAGAAATTCCTCTTATTTTGTGGCAAACATGAAGAAATTTTCTTTTTTTGTGGCAAAAGGTATACATTCCCCTTACTTTCGGGATAAAAAAAGAAATTTCTCATATTTTGAAGTAAAATTGCAGAAATTCTCATAATTTTCGGGCAAAAAGGCATAAATTCTCCTTATTTAGGGGCACAGAAACAGAAAATCTCCTTTTTTTTCGGGAGCAAACAGTCAGAAATTTCCCTTATTTTGGGGCAAAATTGCAGAAATTTCCCTTATTTTGGGGCAAATTTGCAGAAATTTCACTTATTTCAGGGTAATAAGTCAGAAATTCCCCTTATTTTGGGGCAAAAAAGACAGAAATCCCCTTTGTTTTGGGAGAAAAAGACAGAAATTCCACTTATTTAGAGGCAAGAAGGCAGAAATTCTCTTTATTTTGGACAAAAATTAAGAAATTTCACTTTTTTATGGCAAAAAGTTATGCATTCCCATTATTTTCGGGCAAAAATGCAGAAATTCTCCGTATATTGGAGCAAAATTGCAGAAATTCCCCTAATTTTGGGGCAAAAGCAGAAATTCCCTTTATTTTGGGGCAAAAATCAGAAATTCACCTTATTCTGCGGCAAAATTCAAGAAAATTCCTTTATTTTGGGGCAAAATTGCAGGAATTTACCTCATTTTGAGCAAAATTTCAGAAATTTCCCTTATTTGGGGCAAAATTGAAGAAATTTCACTTATTTTCAGATAAAGAGCCTGAAATTTCCTTTATTTTGGGGCAAAAATGAAGAAATTCCCCTTATTTTGGGGTAAAGTTGCAGACATTTTTCTTATTATGGGGAAAAATTGCAGAAATTTCCCTTATTTTAGGGCAAAATTGCAGAAATTTCACTTATTTCAGATAAAAAAAGCAAAAATTTTTCTTATTTTGGGGCAAAACGGAAGAAATTCCCATTATTTTAAGGCAAAAAGGCAGAAATTCACCTTATTTTGGAGTAAAATTGCAGAAATTTCACATATTTCAGGGCAAAATGGCAGAAATTTTCCTTATTTTGGGGCAAAATTGCAGAAATTTCACTTATTTTATGGTAATAAGTAAGAAATTTCCCTTATTTTGTGGTAAAAAGACAGAAATTTCCATTGTTTTGGGGGAAAAAGACAGAAATTCCACTTATTTAGAGGCAAAAAGGCAGAAATTCCCCTTATTTTGGACCAAAAATGAAGAAATTTCTCTTATTATGGCAAAAAGTTATGCATTCCTCTTATTTTCGGGCAAAAAGGCAGAAATTCCCCGTATTTTGAAGCAAAATTGCCGAAATTCCCCTAATTGTGGGGCAAAAAGGCAAAAATTATCTATATGTTGGGGCAAAAAGACAGAAATTCTCCTTATTTTTTGGCAAAACTCAGAAATTCCACTTATTTTGGGGCAAAATTCCAAAAATTACCCATATTTTGGGGCAAAATTGCAGAAATTTCACTTATTTTGGGGCAAAATTGCAGAAATTTCACTAATTTCAGGAACAAAAGACAGAAATTTCGCTAATTTTGGGGCAAAATTTCCAAAATTTCACTTATTTCAGAGAAAAAATGCAAAAATTTTTCTTATTTTGGGGCAAAAAGTCAGAAATTTCCATTATTTTGGGGAAAAAAGGCAGATATTGACCTTATTTTGGGGTAAAATTGCAGAAATTTCACATATTTCAGGGCAAAAAGGCAGAAATTTCCCTTATTTAGGGGCAAAATTGCAGAAATTTCACTTATTTCATGGTAATAAGTCAAATATTCCCCTTATTTTGGGGCAAAAAAGACAGAAATTCTCTTTGTTTTGGGAAAAATAGACAGAAATTCCACTTATTTAGAGGCAAAAAGGCAGAAATTCCCCTTATTTTGGAGTAAAAATGAAGAAATTTTCCTCTTTTATGGCAAAAAGTTATGCATTCCCCTTATTTTCGGGCAAAAAGGCAGAAATTCCCTGTATTTTGGAGCAAAATTGCAGAAATTCCCCTAATTGTGAAGCAAAAAAAAAAGAAATTCTCTATATGTTGGGGCAGAAAGACAGAAATTCTCCTTATTTTGGGGCAAAACTCAGAATTTCCCCTTATTTTGGGGCAAAATTCCAGAAATTTCCCTTATTTTGCGGCAAAATTGGAGAAATTTCACTTATTTTGGGTCAAAATTGCAGAAATTTCACTTATTTCAGGGAAAAAAGCAAAAATTTTCATTATTTTGGAGAAAAAATGCAGAAATTCTTAATATTTTGTGGCAAAAATGCAGAAACTCCCCTTATTTTGAGTCAAAAAGGCTGAAATTCCCCTTATTTGGGGGCAAAAAGGCAGAAATTTCTTTTATTCTGGGGCAAAAGACACAAATTCTTCTTATTTTGTGGCAAAAAGGCAGAATTTTTTTTTATTTTGGGGCAAAATTGCAGAAATTTCACTTATTTCAGGGCATAATTCAAAAATTCCTTTTATTTTGGGGCAAAAAGACAGAAATTCCGTTTATTTTTGGGTAAAAAGGAAGAAATTTCAATTATTTAGAGGTAAAAAGGCAGAAATTCCTCTTATTTTGGGGCAAAAATGAAGAAATTTTCTTTTTTGTGGCAAAAGGTATACATTCCCCTTACTTTCGGGATAAAAAGCAGAAATTCCCCATATTTTGAAGCAAAATTGCAGAAATTCTCATAATTTTCGGGCAAAAAGGCAGAAATTCTCCTTATTTTGGGGCACAGAAACAGAAAATCTCCTTTTTTCGGGACCAAACAGTCAGAAATTCCCCTTATTTTGGGGCAAAATTGCAGAAATTTCCATTATTTCGGGGCAAATTTGCAGAAATTTCACTTATTTCAGGGTAATAAGTCAGAAATTCCCCTTATTTTGGGGCAAAAAAGACAGAAATTCCCTTTGATTTGGGAAAAAAAGACAGAAATTCCACTTATTAAGAGGCAAAAAGGCAGAAATTCCCCTTATTTTGGAGCAAAAATGAAGAAATTCTCCTCTTTTATGGCAAAAAGTTATGCATTCCTCTTATTTTCGGGCAAAAAGTCAAAAATTCCCTATATGTTGGAGCAGAAAGACAGAAATTCTCCTTATTTTGGGGCAAAAGTCAGAAATTCCCCTTATTTTGGGGCAAAATTCCAGAATTTTCTCTTATTTTGGGGCAAAATTGCAGAAATATCACTTATTTTATGGCAAAATTGCAGAAATTTCACTTATTTCATGGAAAAAAGGCAGAAATTTTTATTATTTTGGGGCAAAAGTACAGAAATTTCTAATATTTTGTGGCAAAAATGCAGAAATTCCCCTTATTTTGAGGTAAAAAGTTTGAAATTCCCCTTATTTGGGGGCAAAAAGGCAGAAATTTCCCTTATTTTGGGGCAAAATTGCAGAAATTTCCCTTATTTTGGGGCAAAATTGCAGAAATTTCACTTATTTCAGGGTAATAAGTCAGAAATTCCTCTTATTTTGGGGCAAAAAAGACAGAAATTCCCTTTGTTTTGGGAAAAAAAAGACAGAAATTACACTTATTTAGAAGCAAAAAGGCAGAAATTCCCCTTATTTTGGAGCAAAAATGAAGAAATTTTCCTCTTTTATGGCAAAAAGTTATGCATTCCTCATATTTTTGGGCCAAAAGTCAGAAATTCCCTATATGTTGGGGCAAAAAGACAGAAATTCTCCTTATTTTGGGGCAAAATTCAGATATTCCCTTTATTTTGCGGCAAAATTCCAGAAATTTCCCTTATTTTGGGGGAAAATTGCAGAAATTTCACTTATTTTGGGGCAAAATTGCAGAAATTTCACTTATTTCAGGGAAAAAAGGCAGAAATTTTCCTTATTTTGGGGCAAAAATGCAGAAATTCTTTATATTTTGTGGCAAAATGCAGAAATTCCCCTTATTTTGAGGGAAAAAGGCTGAAATTCCCTTTATTTGGGGGCAAAAAGGCATATATTTCTCTTATTTTGGGGCAAAAAGACAGAAATTCCCCTTATTTTGTGGCAAAAAGGCAGAAATTTCTTTTATTTTGGGGCAAAATTGCAGAAATTTCACTTATTTCAGGGCATAATTCAAAAATTCCTTTTATTTTGGGGCAAAAAGACAGAAATTCCATTTATTTTTGGGTAAAAAGTAAGAAATTTCACTTATTTTGAGGTAAAAAGGCAGAAATTCCTCTTATTTTGGGGCAAACATGAAGAAATTTTCTTTTTTTGTGGCAAAAGGTATACATTCCCCTTACTTTCGGGATAAAAACAGAAATTTCCCATATTTTGAAGCAAAATTGCAGAAATTCTCATAATTTTCGGGCAAAAAGGCATAAATTCTCCTTATTTAGGAGCACAGAAACAGAAAATCTCCTTTTTTTTCGGGAGCAAACAGTCAGAAATTTCCCTTATTTTGGGGCAAATTTGCAGAAATTTCACTTATTTCAGGGTAATAAGTCAGAAATTCCCCTTATTTTGGGGCAAAAAGACAGAAATCCCCTTTGTTTTTGGAGAAAAAGACAGAAATTCCACTTATTTAGAGGCAAGAAGGCAGAAATTCCCTTTATTTTGGACAAAAATTAAGAAATTTCACTTTTTATGGCAAAAAGTTATGCATTCCCATTATTTTCAGGCAAAAATGCAGAAATTCTCTGTATATTGGAGCAAAATTGCAGAAATTCCCCTAATTTTGGGGCAAAAGCAGAAATTCCCTTTATTTTGGGGCAAAAATCAGAAATTCTCCTTATTCTGGGGCAAAATTCAAGAAAATTCCTTTATTTTGGGGCAAAATTGCAGGAATTTACCTCATTTTGAGCAAAATTTCAGAAATTTCCCTTATTTGGGGCAAAATTGAAGAAATTTCACTTATTTTCAGATAAAGAGCCTGAAATTTCCTTTATTTTGGGGCAAAAAAGAAGAAATTCCCCTTATTTTGGGGTAAAGTTGCAGACATTTTTCTTATTATGGGGAAAAATTGCAGAAATTTCCCTTATTTTAGGGCAAAATTGCAGAAATTTCACTTATTTCAGATAAAAAACGCAAAAATTTTTCTTATTTTGGGGAAAAAGGGCAGAAATTCCCATTATTTTAAGGCAAAAATGCAGAAATTCACCTTATTTTGGAGTAAAATTGCAGAAATTTCACATATTTCAGGGCAAAATTGCAGAAATTTCCCTTATTTTGGGGCAAAATTGCAGAAATTTCACTTATTTTAGGGTAATAAGTAAGAAATTTGCCTTATTTTGTGGTAAAAATGACAGAAATTTCCATTGTTTTGGGGGAAAAAGACAGAAATTCCACTTATTTAGAGGCAAAAAGGCAGAAATTCCCCTTATTTTGGAGCAAAAATGAAGAAATTTCCCTAATTATGGCAAAAAGTTATGCATTCCCCTTATTTTCGGGCAAAAAGGCAGAAATTCCCCGTATTTTGGAGCAAAATTGCAGAAATTCCCCTAATTGTGGGGCAAAAAGGCAGAAATTATCTATATGTTGGGGCAAAAAACAGAAATTCTCCTTATTTTTTGGCAAAACTCAGAAATTCCACTTATTTTGGGGCAAAATTCCAAAAATTTCCCTTATTTTGGGGCAAAATTGCCGAAAAATCACTTATTTTATGGCAAAATTGGAGAAATTTCACTAATTTCAGGGACAAAAGACAGAAATTTCGCTAATATTGGGGCAAAATTGCCAAAATTTCACTTATTTCAGAGAAAAAAATGCAAAAATTTTTCTTATTTTGGGGCAAAAAGGCAGAAATTTCCATTATTTTGGGGCAAAAAGTCAGATATTGACCTTATTTTGGGGTAAAATTGCAGAAATTTCACATATTTCAGGGCAAAAAGGCAGAAATTCCCCTTATTTTGGGGCAAAAAAGACAGAAATCCCCTTTGTTTTGGGAGAAAAAGACAGAAATTCCACTTATTTAGAGGCAAGAAGGCAGAAATTCTCTTTATTTTGGACAAAAATTAAGAAATTTCACTTTTTTATGGCAAAAAGTTATGCATTCCCATTATTTTCGGGCAAAAATGCAGAAATTCTCCGTATATTGGAGCAAAATTGCAGAAATTCCCCTAATTTTGGGGCAAAAGCAGAAATTCCCTTTATTTTGGGGCAAAAATCAGAAATTCACCTTATTCTGCGGCAAAATTCAAGAAAATTCCTTTATTTTGGGGCAAAATTGCAGGAATTTACCTCATTTTGAGCAAAATTTCAGAAATTTCCCTTATTTGGGGCAAAATTGAAGAAATTTCACTTATTTTCAGATAAAGAGCCTGAAATTTCCTTTATTTTGGGGCAAAAATGAAGAAATTCCCCTTATTTTGGGGTAAAGTTGCAGACATTTTTCTTATTATGGGGAAAAATTGCAGAAATTTCCCTTATTTTAGGGCAAAATTGCAGAAATTTCACTTATTTCAGATAAAAAAAGCAAAAATTTTTCTTATTTTGGGGCAAAACGGCAGAAATTCCCATTATTTTAAGGCAAAAAGGCAGAAATTCACCTTATTTTGGAGTAAAATTGCAGAAATTTCACATATTTCAGGGCAAAATGGCAGAAATTTTCCTTATTTTGGGGCAAAATTGCAGAAATTTCACTTATTTTGTGGTAATAAGTAAGAAATTTCCCTTATTTTGTGGTAAAAAAGACAGAAATTTCCATTGTTTTGGGGGAAAAAGACAGAAATTCCACTTATTTAGAGGCAAAAAGGCAGAAATTCCCCTTATTTTGGACCAAAAATGAAGAAATTTCTCTTATTATGGCAAAAAGTTATGCATTCCTCTTATTTTCGGGCAAAAAGGCAGAAATTCCCCGTATTTTGAAGCAAAATTGCCGAAATTCCCCTAATTGTGGGGCAAAAAGGCAAAAATTATCTATATGTTGGGGCAAAAAGACAGAAATTCTCCTTATTTTTTGGCAAAACTCAGAAATTCCACTTATTTTGGGGCAAAATTCCAAAAATTTCCCATATTTTGGGGCAAAATTGCAGAAATTTCACTTATTTTGGGGCAAAATTGCAGAAATTTCACTAATTTCAGGGACAAAAGACAGAAATTTCGCTAATTTTGGGGCAAAATTTCCAAAATTTCACTTATTTCAGAGAAAAAATGCAAAAATTTTTCTTATTTTGGGGCAAAAAGTCAGAAATTTCCATTATTTTGGGGAAAAAAGGCAGATATTGACCTTATTTTGGGGTAAAATTGCAGAAATTTCACATATTTCAGGGCAAAAAGGCAGAAATTTCCCTTATTTAGGGGCAAAATTGCAGAAATTTCACTTATTTCATGGTAATAAGTCAAATATTCCCCTTATTTTGGGGCAAAAAAGACAGAAATTCTCTTTGTTTTGGGAAAAATAGACAGAAATTCCACTTATTTAGAGGCAAAAAGGCAGAAATTCCCCTTATTTTGGAGTAAAAATGAAGAAATTTTCCTCTTTTATGGCAAAAAGTTATGCATTCCCCTTATTTTCGGGCAAAAAGGCAGAAATTCCCTGTATTTTGGAGCAAAATTGCAGAAATTCCCCTAATTGTGAAGCAAAAAAAAAGAAATTCTCTATATGTTGGGGCAGAAAGACAGAAATTCTCCTTATTTTGGGGCAAAACTCAGAATTTCCCCTTATTTTGGGGCAAAATTCCAGAAATTTCCCTTATTTTGCGTCAAAATTGGAGAAATTTCACTTATTTTGGGTCAAAATTGCAGAAATTTCACTTATTTCAGGGAAAAAAGCAGAAATTTTCATTATTTTGGGGAAAAAATGCAGAAATTCTTAATATTTTGTGGCAAAAATGCAGAAACTCCCCTTATTTTGAGTCAAAAAGGCTGAAATTCCCCTTATTTGGGGGCAAAAAGGCAGAAATTTCTTTTATTCTGGGGCAAAAGACACAAATTCCCCTTATTTTGTGGCAAAAAGGCAGAATTTTTTTTTATTTTGGGGCAAAATTGCAGAAATTTCACTTATTTCAGGGCATAATTCAAAAATTCCTTTTATTTTGGGGCAAAAAGACAGAAATTCCGTTTATTTTTGGGTAAAAAGTAAGAAATTTCAATTATTTAGAGGTAAAAAGGCAGAAATTCCTCTTATTTTGGGGCAAAAATGAAGAAATTTTCTTTTTTGTGGCAAAAGGTATACATTCCCCTTACTTTCGGGATAAAAAGCAGAAATTCCCCATATTTTGAAGCAAAATTGCAGAAATTCTCATAATTTTCGGGCAAAAAGGCAGAAATTCTCCTTATTTTGGGGCACAGAAACAGAAAATCTCCTTTTTTCGGGACCAAACAGTCAGAAATTCCCCTTATTTTGGGGCAAAATTGCAGAAATTTCTATTATTTCGGGGCAAATTTGCAGAAATTTCACTTATTTCAGGGTAATAAGTCAGAAATTCCCCTTATTTTGGGGCAAAAAAGACAGAAATTCCCTTTGATTTGGGAAAAAAAGACAGAAATTCCACTTATTAAGAGGCAAAAAGGCAGAAATTCCCCTTATTTTGGAGCAAAAATGAAGAAATTCTCCTCTTTTATGGCAAAAAGTTATGCATTCCTCTTATTTTCGGGCAAAAAGTCAAAAATTCCCTATATGTTGGAGCAGAAAGACAGAAATTCTCCTTATTTTGGGGCAAAAGTCAGAAATTCCCCTTATTTTGGGGCAAAATTCCAGAATTTTCTCTTATTTTGGGGCAAAATTGCAGAAATATCACTTATTTTATGGCAAAATTGCAGAAATTTCACTTATTTCGTGGAAAATGGGCAGAAATTTTTATTATTTTGGGGCAAAAATACAGAAATTTCTAATATTTTGTGGCAAAAATGTAGAAATTCCCCTTATTTTGAGGTAAAAAGTTTTATAATTCCCCTTATTTGGGGGCAAAAAGACAGAAATTTCCCTTATTTTGGGGCAAAATTGCAGAAATTTCCCTTATTTTGGGGCAAAATTGCAGAAATTTCACTTATTTCAGGGTAATAAGTCAGAAATTCCTCTTATTTTGGGGCAAAAAAGACAGAAATTCCCTTTGTTTTGGGAAAAAAAAGACAGAAATTACACTTATTTAGAAGCAAAAAGGCAGAAATTCCCCTTATTTTGGAGCAAAAATGAAGAAATTTTCCTCTTTTATGGCAAAAAGTTATGCATTCCTCATATTTTTGGGCCAAAAGTCAGAAATTCCCTATATGTTGGGGCAAAAAGACAGAAATTCTCCTTATTTTGGGGCAAAATTCAGATATTCCCTTTATTTTGGGGCAAAATTCCAGAAATTTCCCTTATTTTGGGGGAAAATTGCAGAAATTTCACTTATTTTGGGGCAAAATTGCAGAAATTTCACTTATTTCAGGGAAAAAAGGCAGAAATTTTCCTTATTTTGGGGCAAAAATGCAGAAATTCTTTATATTTTGTGGCAAAAATGCAGAAATTCCCCTTATTTTGAGGGAAAAAGGCTGAAATTCCCTTTATTTGGGGGCAAAAAGGCATATATTTCTCTTATTTTGGGGCAAAAAGACAGAAATTCCCCTTATTTTGTGGCAAAAATGCAGAAATTTCTTTTATTTTGGGGCAAAATTGCAGGAATTTCACTTATTTCAGGGCATAATTCAAAAATTCCTTTTATTTTGGGGCAAAAAGACAGAAATTCCATTTATTTTTGGGTAAAAAGTAAGAAATTTCACTTATTTTGAGGTAAAAAGGCAGAAATTCCTCTTATTTTGGGGCAAACATGAAGAAATTTTCTTTTTTTGTGGCAAAAGGTATACATTCCCCTTACTTTCGGGATAAAAACAGAAATTTCCCATATTTTGAAGCAAAATTGCAGAAATTCTCATAATTTTCGGGCAAAAAGGCATAAATTCTCCTTATTTAGGAGCACAGAAACAGAAAATCTCCTTTTTTTTCGGGAGCAAACAGTCAGAAATTCCCCTTATTTTGGGGCAAATTTGCAGAAATTTCACTTATTTCAGGGTAATAAGTCAGAAATTCCCCTTATTTTGGGGCAAAAAGACAGAAATCCCCTTTGTTTTTGGAGAAAAAGACAGAAATTCCACTTATTTAGAGGCAAGAAGGCAGAAATTCCCTTTATTTTGGACAAAAATTAAGAAATTTCACTTTTTATGGCAAAAAGTTATGCATTCCCATTATTTTCAGGCAAAAATGCAGAAATTCTCTGTATATTGGAGCAAAATTGCAGAAATTCCCCTAATTTTGGGGCAAAAGCAGAAATTCCCTTTATTTTGGGGCAAAAATCAGAAATTCTCCTTATTCTGGGGCAAAATTCAAGAAAATTCCTTTATTTTGGGTCAAAATTGCAGGAATTTACCTCATTTTGAGCAAAATTTCAGAAATTTCCCTTATTTGGGGCAAAATTGAAGAAATTTCACTTATTTTCAGATAAAGAGCCTGAAATTTCCTTTATTTTGGGGCAAAAAAGAAGAAATTCCCCTTATTTTGGGGTAAAGTTCCAGACATTTTTCTTATTATGGGGATAAATTGCAGAAATTTCCCTTATTTTAGGGCAAAATTGAGGAAATTTCACTTATTTCAGATAAAAAACGCAAAAATTTTTCTTATTTTGGGGAAAAAGGGCAGAAATTCCCATTATTTTAAGGCAAAAATGCAGAAATTCACCTTATTTTGGAGTAAAATTGCAGAAATTTCACATATTTCGGGGCAAAATTGCAGAAATTTCCCTTATTTTGGGGCAAAATTGCAGAAATTTCACTAATTTCAGGGACAAAAGACAGAAATTTCGCTAATTTTGGGGCAAAATTTCCAAAATTTCACTTATTTCAGAGAAAAAATGCAAAAATTTTTCTTATTTTGGGGCAAAAAGTCAGAAATTTCCATTATTTTGGGGAAAAAAGGCAGATATTGACCTTATTTTTGGGTAAAATTGCAGAAATTTCACATATTTCAGGGCAAAAAGGCAGAAATTTCCCTTATTTAGGGGCAAAATTGCAGAAATTTCACTTATTTCATGGTAATAAGTCAAATATTCCCCTGATTTTGGGGCAAAAAAGACAGAAATTCTCTTTGTTTTGGGAAAAATAGACAGAAATTCCACTTATTTAGAGGCAAAAAGGCAGAAATTCCCCTTATTTTGGAGTAAAAATGAAGAAATTTTCCTCTTTTATGGCAAAAAGTTATGCATTCTCCTTATTTTCGGGCAAAAAGGCAGAAATTCCCTGTATTTTGGAGCAAAATTGCAGAAATTTCCCTAATTGTGAAGAAAAAAAAAAAGAAATTCTCTATATGTTGGGGCAGAAAGACAGAAATTCTCCTTATTTTGGGGCAAAAATCAGAATTTCCCCTTATTTTGGGGCAAAATTCCAGAAATTTCCCTTATTTTGCGGCAAAATTGGAGAAATTTCACTTATTTTGGGGCAAAATTGCAGAAATTTCACTTATTTCAGGGAAAAAAGCAGAAATTTTCATTATTTTGGGGAAAAAATGCAGAAATTCTTAATATTTTGTGGCAAAAATGCAGAAACTCCCCTTATTTTGAGTCAAAAAGGCTGAAATTCCCCTTATTTGGGGGCAAAAAGGCAGAAATTTCTTTTATTCTGGGGCAAAAGACACAAATTCCCCTTATTTTGTGGCAAAAAGGCAGAATTTTTTTTTATTTTGGGGCAAAATTGCAGAAATTTCACTTATTTCAGGGCATAATTCAAAAATTCCTTTTATTTTGGGGCAAAAAGACAGAAATTCCGTTTATTTTTGGGTAAAAAGGAAGAAATTTCAATTATTTAGAGGTAAAAAGGCAGAAATTCCTCTTATTTTGGGGCAAAAATGAAGAAATTTTCTTTTTTGTGGCAAAAGGTATACATTCCCCTTACTTTCGGGATAAAAAGCAGAAATTCCCCATATTTTGAAGCAAAATTGCAGAAATTCTCATAATTTTCGGGCAAAAAGGCAGAAATTCTCCTTATTTTGGGGCACAGAAACAGAAAATCTCCTTTTTTCGGGACCAAACAGTCAGAAATTCCCCTTATTTTGGGGCAAAATTGCAGAAATTTCCATTATTTCGGGGCAAATTTGCAGAAATTTCACTTATTTCAGGGTAATAAGTCAGAAACTCCCCTTATTTTGGGGCAAAAAAGACAGAAATTCCCTTTGATTTGGGAAAAAAAGACAGAAATTCCACTTATTAAGAGGCAAAAAGGCAGAAATTCCCCTTATTTTGGAGCAAAAATGAAGAAATTCTCCTCTTTTATGGCAAAAAGTTATGCATTCCTCTTATTTTCGGGCAAAAAGTCAGAAATTCCCTATATGTTGGAGCAGAAAGACAGAAATTCTCCTTATTTTGGGGCAAAAGTCAGAAATTCCCCTTATTTTGGGGCAAAATTCCAGAATTTTCTCTTATTTTGGGGCAAAATTGCAGAAATATCACTTATTTTATGGCAAAATTGCAGAAATTTCACTTATTTCGTGGAAAAAAGGCAGAAATTTTTATTATTTTGGGGCAAAAATACAGAAATTTCTAATATTTTGTGGCAAAAATGCAGAAATTCCCCTTATTTTGAGGTAAAAAGTTTTATAATTCCCCTTATTTGGGGGCAAAAAGGCAGAAATTTCCCTTATTTTGGGGCAAAATTGCAGAAATTTCCCTTATTTTGGGGCAAAATTGCAGAAATTTCACTTATTTCAGGGTAATAAGTCAGAAATTCCTCTTATTTTGGGGCAAAAAAGACAGAAATTCCCTTTGTTTTGGGAAAAAAAAGACAGAAATTACACTTATTTAGAAGCAAAAAGGCAGAAATTCCCCTTATTTTGGAGCAAAAATGAAGAAATTTTCCTCTTTTATGGCAAAAAGTTATGCATTCCTCATATTTTTGGGCCAAAAGTCAGAAATTCCCTATATGTTGGGGCAAAAAGACAGAAATTCTCCTTATTTTGGGGCAAAATTCAGATATTCCCTTTATTTTGGGGCAAAATTCCAGAAATTTCCCTTATTTTGGGGGAAAATTGCAGAAATTTCACTTATTTTGGGGCAAAATTGCAGAAATTTCACTTATTTCAGGGAAAAAAGGCAGAAATTTTCCTTATTTTGGGGCAAAAATGCAGAAATTCTTTATATTTTGTGGCAAAAATGCAGAAATTCCCCTTATTTTGAGGGAAAAAGGCTGAAATTCCCTTTATTTGGGGGCAAAAAGGCATATATTTCTCTTATTTTGGGGCAAAAAGACAGAAATTCCCCTTATTTTGTGGCAAAAAGGCAGAAATTTCTTTTATTTTGGGGCAAAATTGCAGAAATTTCACTTATTTCAGGGCATAATTCAAAAATTCCTTTTATTTTGGGGCAAAAAGACAGAAATTCCATTTATTTTTGGGTAAAAAGTAAGAAATTTCACTTATTTTGAGGTAAAAAGGCAGAAATTCCTCTTATTTTGGGGCAAACATGAAGAAATTTTCTTTTTTTGTGGCAAAAGGTATACATTCCCCTTACTTTCGGGATAAAAACAGAAATTTCCCATATTTTGAAGCAAAATTGCAGAAATTCTCATAATTTTCGGGCAAAAAGGCATAAATTCTCCTTATTTAGGAGCACAGAAACAGAAAATCTCCTTTTTTTTCGGGAGCAAACAGTCAGAAATTCCCCTTATTTTGGGGCAAATTTGCAGAAATTTCACTTATTTCAGGGTAATAAGTCAGAAATTCCCCTTATTTTGGGGCAAAAAGACAGAAATCCCCTTTGTTTTTGGAGAAAAAGACAGAAATTCCACTTATTTAGAGGCAAGAAGGCAGAAATTCCCTTTATTTTGGACAAAAATTAAGAAATTTCACTTTTTATGGCAAAAAGTTATGCATTCCCATTATTTTCAGGCAAAAATGCAGAAATTCTCTGTATATTGGAGCAAAATTGCAGAAATTCCCCTAATTTTGGGGCAAAAGCAGAAATTCCCTTTATTTTGGGGCAAAAATCAGAAATTCTCCTTATTCTGGGGCAAAATTCAAGAAAATTCCTTTATTTTGGGTCAAAATTGCAGGAATTTACCTCATTTTGAGCAAAATTTCAGAAATTTCCCTTATTTGGGGCAAAATTGAAGAAATTTCACTTATTTTCAGATAAAGAGCCTGAAATTTCCTTTATTTTGGGGCAAAAAAGAAGAAATTCCCCTTATTTTGGGGTAAAGTTCCAGACATTTTTCTTATTATGGGGATAAATTGCAGAAATTTCCCTTATTTTAGGGCAAAATTGAGGAAATTTCACTTATTTCAGATAAAAAACGCAAAAATTTTTCTTATTTTGGGGAAAAAGGGCAGAAATTCCCATTATTTTAAGGCAAAAATGCAGAAATTCACCTTATTTTGGAGTAAAATTGCAGAAATTTCACATATTTCGGGGCAAAATTGCAGAAATTTCCCTTATTTTGGGGCAAAATTGCAGAAATTTCACTAATTTCAGGGACAAAAGACAGAAATTTCGCTAATTTTGGGGCAAAATTTCCAAAATTTCACTTATTTCAGAGAAAAAATGCAAAAATTTTTCTTATTTTGGGGCAAAAAGTCAGAAATTTCCATTATTTTGGGGAAAAAAGGCAGATATTGACCTTATTTTTGGGTAAAATTGCAGAAATTTCACATATTTCAGGGCAAAAAGGCAGAAATTTCCCTTATTTAGGGGCAAAATTGCAGAAATTTCACTTATTTCATGGTAATAAGTCAAATATTCCCCTGATTTTGGGGCAAAAAAGACAGAAATTCTCTTTGTTTTGGGAAAAATAGACAGAAATTCCACTTATTTAGAGGCAAAAAGGCAGAAATTCCCCTTATTTTGGAGTAAAAATGAAGAAATTTTCCTCTTTTATGGCAAAAAGTTATGCATTCTCCTTATTTTCGGGCAAAAAGGCAGAAATTCCCTGTATTTTGGAGCAAAATTGCAGAAATTTCCCTAATTGTGAAGAAAAAAAAAAAGAAATTCTCTATATGTTGGGGCAGAAAGACAGAAATTCTCCTTATTTTGGGGCAAAAATCAGAATTTCCCCTTATTTTGGGGCAAAATTCCAGAAATTTCCCTTATTTTGCGGCAAAATTGGAGAAATTTCACTTATTTTGGGGCAAAATTGCAGAAATTTCACTTATTTCAGGGAAAAAAGCAGAAATTTTCATTATTTTGGGGAAAAAATGCAGAAATTCTTAATATTTTGTGGCAAAAATGCAGAAACTCCCCTTATTTTGAGTCAAAAAGGCTGAAATTCCCCTTATTTGGGGGCAAAAAGGCAGAAATTTCTTTTATTCTGGGGCAAAAGACACAAATTCCCCTTATTTTGTGGCAAAAAGGCAGAATTTTTTTTTATTTTGGGGCAAAATTGCAGAAATTTCACTTATTTCAGGGCATAATTCAAAAATTCCTTTTATTTTGGGGCAAAAAGACAGAAATTCCGTTTATTTTTGGGTAAAAAGGAAGAAATTTCAATTATTTAGAGGTAAAAAGGCAGAAATTCCTCTTATTTTGGGGCAAAAATGAAGAAATTTTCTTTTTTGTGGCAAAAGGTATACATTCCCCTTACTTTCGGGATAAAAAGCAGAAATTCCCCATATTTTGAAGCAAAATTGCAGAAATTCTCATAATTTTCGGGCAAAAAGGCAGAAATTCTCCTTATTTTGGGGCACAGAAACAGAAAATCTCCTTTTTTCGGGACCAAACAGTCAGAAATTCCCCTTATTTTGGGGCAAAATTGCAGAAATTTCCATTATTTCGGGGCAAATTTGCAGAAATTTCACTTATTTCAGGGTAATAAGTCAGAAACTCCCCTTATTTTGGGGCAAAAAAGACAGAAATTCCCTTTGATTTGGGAAAAAAAGACAGAAATTCCACTTATTAAGAGGCAAAAAGGCAGAAATTCCCCTTATTTTGGAGCAAAAATGAAGAAATTCTCCTCTTTTATGGCAAAAAGTTATGCATTCCTCTTATTTTCGGGCAAAAAGTCAGAAATTCCCTATATGTTGGAGCAGAAAGACAGAAATTCTCCTTATTTTGGGGCAAAAGTCAGAAATTCCCCTTATTTTGGGGCAAAATTCCAGAATTTTCTCTTATTTTGGGGCAAAATTGCAGAAATATCACTTATTTTATGGCAAAATTGCAGAAATTTCACTTATTTCGTGGAAAAAAGGCAGAAATTTTTATTATTTTGGGGCAAAAATACAGAAATTTCTAATATTTTGTGGCAAAAATGCAGAAATTCCCCTTATTTTGAGGTAAAAAGTTTTATAATTCCCCTTATTTGGGGGCAAAAAGGCAGAAATTTCCCTTATTTTGGGGCAAAATTGCAGAAATTTCCCTTATTTTGGGGCAAAATTGCAGAAATTTCACTTATTTCAGGGTAATAAGTCAGAAATTCCTCTTATTTTGGGGCAAAAAAGACAGAAATTCCCTTTGTTTTGGGAAAAAAAAGACAGAAATTACACTTATTTAGAAGCAAAAAGGCAGAAATTCCCCTTATTTTGGAGCAAAAATGAAGAAATTTTCCTCTTTTATGGCAAAAAGTTATGCATTCCTCATATTTTTGGGCCAAAAGTCAGAAATTCCCTATATGTTGGGGCAAAAAGACAGAAATTCTCCTTATTTTGGGGCAAAATTCAGATATTCCCTTTATTTTGGGGCAAAATTCCAGAAATTTCCCTTATTTTGGGGGAAAATTGCAGAAATTTCACTTATTTTGGGGCAAAATTGCAGAAATTTCACTTATTTCAGGGAAAAAAGGCAGAAATTTTCCTTATTTTGGGGCAAAAATGCAGAAATTCTTTATATTTTGTGGCAAAAATGCAGAAATTCCCCTTATTTTGAGGGAAAAAGGCTGAAATTCCCTTTATTTGGGGGCAAAAAGGCATATATTTCTCTTATTTTGGGGCAAAAAGACAGAAATTCCCCTTATTTTGTGGCAAAAAGGCAGAAATTTCTTTTATTTTGGGGCAAAATTGCAGAAATTTCACTTATTTCAGGGCATAATTCAAAAATTCCTTTTATTTTGGGGCAAAAAGACAGAAATTCCATTTATTTTTGGGTAAAAAGTAAGAAATTTCACTTATTTTGAGGTAAAAAGGCAGAAATTCCTCTTATTTTGGGGCAAACATGAAGAAATTTTCTTTTTTTGTGGCAAAAGGTATACATTCCCCTTACTTTCGGGATAAAAACAGAAATTTCCCATATTTTGAAGCAAAATTGCAGAACTTCTCATAATTTTCGGGCAAAAAGGCATAAATTCTCCTTATTTAGGAGCACAGAAACAGAAAATCTCCTTTTTTTTCGGGAGCAAACAGTCAGAAATTTCCCTTATTTTGGGGCAAATTTGCAGAAATTTCACTTATTTCAGGGTAATAAGTCAGAAATTCCCCTTATTTTGGGGCAAAAAGACAGAAATCCCCTTTGTTTTTGGAGAAAAAGACAGAAATTCCACTTATTTAGAGGCAAGAAGGCAGAAATTCCCTTTATTTTGGACAAAAATTAAGAAATTTCACTTTTTATGGCAAAAAGTTATGCATTCCCATTATTTTCAGGCAAAAATGCAGAAATTCTCTGTATATTGGAGCAAAATTGCAGAAATTCCCCTAATTTTGGGGCAAAAGCAGAAATTCCCTTTATTTTGGGGCAAAAATCAGAAATTCTCCTTATTCTGGGGCAAAATTCAAGAAAATTCCGTTATTTTGGGTCAAAATTGCAGGAATTTACCTCATTTTGAGCAAAATTTCAGAAATTTCCCTTATTTGGGGCAAAATTGAAGAAATTTCACTTATTTTCAGATAAAGAGCCTGAAATTTCCTTTATTTTGGGGCAAAAAAGAAGAAATTCCCCTTATTTTGGGGTAAAGTTGCAGACATTTTTCTTATTATGGGGAAAAATTGCAGAAATTTCCCTTATTTTAGGGCAAAATTGCAGAAATTTCACTTATTTCAGATAAAAAACGCAAAAATTTTTCTTATTTTGGGGAAAAAGGGCAGAAATTCCCATTATTTTAAGGCAAAAATGCAGAAATTCACCTTATTTTGGAGTAAAATTGCAGAAATTTCACATATTTCAGGGCAAAATTCCAGAAATTTCCCTTATTTCGGGCAAAATTGAAGAAATTTCACTTATTTTCAGGTAAAGAGCCTGAAATTTCCTTTATTTTGGGGCAATAAGGGAGAAATTACCCTTATTATAGGGAAAAATTGCAGAAATTTCCCTTATTTTAGGGAAGAATTGCAGAAATTTCACTTATTTCAGAGAAAAAAACCAAAATTTTTTTTTTATTTTGGGGCAAAAAAGCAGAAATTCCCATTATTTTGAGGCAAAAAAAGCAGAAATTCACCTTATTTTGGGGTAAAATTACATAAATGTCACATATTTCACGGCAAAAAGGCAGAAATTTCCCTTATTTTGGAGCAAAATTGCAGAAATTTCCCTTATTTTGGGGCAAATTGCAGAAATTTCCCTTATTTTGGGGCAAAATTGCAGAAATTTCACTTATTTCAGGGTAATAAGTCAGAAATTTTTCTTATTTTGGAGCAAAAAAGACAGAAAATCTCTTTGTTTTGGGAGAAAAAGACAGACATTCCACTTATTTAGAGGCAAAAAAGCAGAAATTCCCCTTATTTTGGAGCAAAAATGAAGAAATTTTTTTAAGGCAAAAAGGTATGCATTCTTCTTATTTTCGGGCAAAAATGCAGAAATTTCCCGTATTTTGGAGCAAAATTGCAGAAATTCCCTTATTTGTGGGGCAAAAAGCATTCATTCCCTATATGTTGGGGCAAAAAGGCAGAAATTCCTTGTATTTTGGAGCAAAATTGCAGAAATTCCCCTAATTGTGGGGCAAAAAGGCAGAAATTCCCTATATGTTGGGGCAAACAGACAGAAATTCTCATTATTTTGGGGCAAGACTCAGAAATTCTACTTATGTTGGGGCGAAATTGCAAAAATTTCCCTTATTTTGGGGCAAAATTGCAGAAATTTCATTTATTTCAGGGAAAAAAGCAGAAATTTTCCTTATTTTGTGACAAAAAAATAGAAATTTCTAATATTTTGTGGCAAAAATGCAGAAATTCCCCTTATTTTGAGGTAAAAAGGCTGAAGTTCCCCTTATATGGGGGAAAAAGGCCGAAATTTCCCTTAATTTGGGGCAAAATTGCAGAAATTTTACTTATTTCAAAGAAAAAAAGCAAAAACTTTTCTTATTTTGGGGAAAAAAGGCAGAAATTCCCATTATTTTGGGGCAAAAATGCAGAAATTCACCTTATTTTGGGGTAAAATTGCAGAATTTTCTCATATTTCAGGGCAAAAAAAGAGAAATTTCCCTTATTTTGGGGCAAAATTGCAGAAATTTCACTTATTTCAGGGTAATAAGTCAGAAATTTTCATTATTTTGGAGCAAAAAAAACAGAAAATTCCTTTGTTTTGGGGGAAAAAGACAGACATTCTACTTATTTAGAGGCAAAAAAGCAGAAATTCCCCTTATTTTGGAGCAAAAATAAAGAAAAATTTTTTAAGGCAAAAAGGTATGCATTCTTCTTATTTTCGGGCAAAAGCAGAAATTTCCCGTATTTTGGAGCAAAATTGCAGAAATTCCCCTAATTGTGGGGCAAAAATGCAGAAATTCCCCATATGTTGGGGCAAAAAGACAGATTCTCCTTATTTTGAGGCAAAACTCAGAAATTCCACTTATTTTGGGGCAAAATTCCAAAAATTTCCTTTATTTTGGGGCAAAATTGCAGAAATTTCACTTATTTTGGGGCGAAATTGCAGAAATTTCACTTATTTTGGGGTAAAATTGCAGAAATTTCACTTATTTCAGAGACAAAAGGCAGAAATTTTGCTAATTTTGGGGCAAAATTGCCAAACTTTCACTTATTTCAGTGAAAAAAAGGCAAAAATTTTTCTTATTTTGGGGCAAAAAGGCAGAAATTCCCATTATTTTGGGGCAAAAAAACAGATATTGACCTTATTTTGGGGTAAAATTGCAGAAATTTCACATATTTCAGGGCAAAAAGGCAGAAATTTCCCTTATTTAGGGGTAAAATTGCAGAAATTTCACATATTTCAGGGCAAAAAGGCAGAAATTTCCCTTATTTTGGGACAAAATTGCAAAATTTCACTTATTTCAGTGTAATAAGTCAGAAATTCTTCTTATTTTGGGGCAAAAAAGACAGAAATTCCCTTTGTTTTGGGGGAAAAAGACAGAAATTCCACTTATTTAGAGGCAAAAAAGCAGAAATTCTTCTTATTTTGGAGCAAAAATGAAGAAATTTTCCTCTTTTATGGCAAAAAGTTATGCATTCCTCTTATTTTCGGGCAAAAAGCAGAAGTTCCCCGTATTTTGTAGCAAAATTGCAGAAATTCCCCTAATTGTGAAGCAAAAAGGCAGAAATTCCCTATATGTTGGGGCAAAAAGACAGAAATTCTCCTTATTTTGGTGCAAAACTCAGAATTTTCTCTTATTTTGGGGCAAAATTCCAGAAATTTCACTTATATTGGGGCAAAATTGCAGAAATTTCCCATATTTTGGGGCAAAATTGCAGAAATTTCATTATTTCAGGGAAAAAAGGCAGAAATTTTTCTTATTTTGGGGCAAACATGCAGAATTTCTTAATATTTGGTGGCAAAAATGCAGAAATTCTCTTTCTTTTGTGGTAAAAAGGCTGAAATTCCCCTTATATGGGGGCAAAAAACCAGAAATTTCCCTTATTTTGGGGAAAAAAAAACAGAAATTCCCCTTATTTTGTGGCAAAAAGGCAGAAATTTCTTTTATTTTGGGGCAAAATTGCAGAAATTTCACTTATTTCAGAGCATAATTCAAAAATTCCTTTTATTTTGGGGCAAAATACAGAAATTCTATTTATTTTTGGGTAAAAAGGCAGAAATATCACTTATTTTGAGGTAAAAAGGCAGAAATTCCTCTTATTTTGCGGCAAAAATGAAGAAATTTCCCTTTTTTTGTGGCAAAAGATATACATTCCCCTTACTTTCTGGATAATAAGCAAAAATTCCTCGTATTTTGAAGCAAAATTTCAGTAATTCTCATAATTTTCGGGCAAAAAGGCAGAAATTCTCCTTATTTTTGGGTAAAAAGACAGAAAATCTCCTTTTTTGGGAGCAAACAGTCAGAAATTCCTTTTATTTTGTGGCAAAAAGGCAGAAATTTCTTTTATTTTGAGGCAAAATTGCAGAAATTTCAATTATTTCAGGGCATAATTCAAAAATTCCTTTTATTTTGGGGCAAAAAGACAGAAATTTTGTTTATTTTTGGGTAAAAAGGCAGAAATTTCACTTATATTGAGGTAAAAAGGCAGAAATTCCTCTTATTTTGGGGCAAAAATGAAGAAATTTCCCTTTTTTGTGGCAAAAGGTATACATTCCCCTTACTTTCAGGATAAAAAGCAGAAATTCCCCGTATTTTGAAGCAAAATTGCAGAAATTCTCATAATTTTCGGGCAAAAAGGCAGAAATTCTCCTTATTTTAAGGCAAAAAGGCAGAAAATCTCCTTTTTTCGGGAGCAAAAGGTCAGAAATTCCCCATATTTTTGGGCAAAATTGCAGAAATTTCCTTTACATTGGGGCAAAATTGCAGAAATTTCCTTTACATTGGGGCAAAATTGCAGAAATTTCACTTATTTCAGAGAAAAAAAGCAAAAATTTCTCGTATTTTGGGGCAAAACGGCAGAAATTCCCATTATTTTGGGGCAAAAAAGGCAGAAATTCACCTTATTTTGGGGTAAAATTGCTGAAATTTCACATATTTCAGGGCAAAAGGCAGAAATTTCCCTTATTTTGGGGCAAAATTACAGAAAATTCACTTATTTTAGGGTAATAAGTCAGAAATTCCCCTTATTTTGGGGCAAAAAAAACAGAAATTTTCTTTGTTTTGGCGAAAAAAGACAGAAATTCCACTGATTTAGAGGCAAAAAGGCAGAAATTCCCCTTATTTTGGAGCAAAAATAAAGAAATTTCCCTTTTTTATGGCGAAAATTATGCATTCCCCTTAATTTCGGGCAAAAAGGCAGAAATTCCCCGTATTTTGGAGCAAAATTGCAGAAATTCCCCTAATTGTGGGGCAAAAAGGCAGAAATTTCCTATATGTTAGGGCAAAAATACAGAAATTCTCCTTATTTTGGGGCAAAACTCAGAAATTCCACTTATTTTAGGGCAAAATTGCAAAAATTTCATTTATTTCAGTGAAAAAAGCCAAAAAATTTCCTTATTTTGTGACAAAAAGGTAGAAATTTCTAATATTTTGTGGCAAAAATGCAGAAATTACCCTTATTTTGAGGTAAAAAGGCTGAAGTTCCCCTTATATGGGGGCAAAAAGGCCGAAATTTCCCTTAATTTGGGGCAAAATTGCAGAAATTTCACTTATTTCAGAGAAAAAAAGCAAAAATTTTTCTTATTTTGGAGAGAAAAGGCAGAAATTCCCATTATTTTGGGGCAAAAATGCAGAAATTCACCTTATTGTGGGATAAAATGGCAGAATTTTCTCATATTTCAGGGCAAAAAGGGAGAAATTTCCCTTATTTTGGGGCAAAATTGCAGAAATTTCACTTATTTCAGGGTAATAAGTCAGAAATTTTCTTTATTTTGGAGGAAAAAAGACAGCAAATCCCTTTGTTTTGGGGGAAAAAGACAGACATTAAAATTATTTAGAGGCAAAAAAGCAGAAATTCCTCTTATTTTGGAGCAAAAATAAAGAAATTTCTTTTTTTTAAAGCAAAAAGGTATGCATTCTTCTTATTTTCAGGCAAAAGCAGAAATTCCCCGTATTTTGGAGCAAAATTGCAGAATTTCCTCTAATTGTGGGGCAAAAATGCAGAAATTCCCTATATGTTGGGGCAAAAAGACAGAAATTCTCCTTATTTTGAGGCAAAACTCAGAAATTCCACTTATTTTGGGGCAAAATTCCAGAAATTTCACTTATTTTGGGGAAATATTGCAGAAATTTCACTTATTTTGGGGCGAAATTGCAGAAATTTCACTCATTTCAGGGAAAAAAGGCAGAAATTTTTCCTTATTTTGGGGCAAAAAGGCAGAAAATTCTAATATTTTGTGGCAAAAATGCAGAAATTCTCTTTATTTTGAGGTAAAAAGTCTGAAATTCTCCTTATTTGGGGGCAAAAATGCAGAAAATTCTTTAATTTGGGGGCAAAATTGCAGAAATTTCACTTATTTCAGGGTAATGAGTCAGAAATTCCCCTTATTCTGGAGCAAAAAATACAGAAATTCCCTTTGTTTTGGGGGAATAATACAGAAATTCCACTTATTTAGAGGCAAAAAGGCAGAAATTCCCCTTATTTTGGAGCAAAAATGAAGAAATTTCCCTTTTTATGGCAAAAAGGTATGCATTCCCATTATTTTCGGGCAATATGGCAGAAATTCCCCGTATTTTGGAGCAAAATTGCAGAAATTCCCCTAATTTTGGGGCGAAAGGCAGATATTCCCTTTATTTTGGGGCAAAAATCAGAAATTCCCCTTATTTTAGGGCAAAATTCCAGAAATTTCCTTCATTTTGGGGCAAAATTGCAGGAATATATCTTATTTTGAGCAAACTTGCCGAAATTTCACTTATTTGAGGCAAAATTGCAGAAATTTTACATATTTTCAGGTAAAAAGGCTGAAATTTCCTTTATTTTGGGGAAAAAGGAGAAATTCTCTTTATTTTGGGGCAAAATTGCAGAAATTTCCCTTATTATGAGAAAAAATTGCAGAAATTTCCCATATTTTAGGGCAAAATTGCAAAAATTTCACTTATTTCTTAGAAAAAAAACAAAAATTTTTCTTATTTTGGGGCAAAAAGGAAGAAATTCCCATTATTTTGGGTCAAAAAGACAGAAATTCACCTTATTTTGGGGTAAAATTGCAGAAATTTCACATATTTCAGGGCAAAAAGGCAGAAATTTCCCTGATTTTTGGGCAAAATTGCAGAAATTTCACTTATTTTGGGGCGAAATTGCAGCAATTTCACTTATTTCAGGGAAAAAAGGCAGAAAGTTTTCCTTATTTTGGGGCAAAAAGGCAGAAATTTCTAATATTTTGTGGCAAAAATGCAGAAATTCCCCTTATTTTGAGGTAAAAAGGCTAAAATTCTCCTTATTTGGGGGCAAAAATGCAGAAAATTCTTTTATTTGGGGGCAAAATTGCAGAAATTTCACTTATTTCATGGTAATGAGTCAGAAATTCCCCTTATTTTGGAGCAAAAAATACAGAAATTCCCTTTGTTTTGGGGGAATAAGACAGAAATTCCACTTATTTAGAGGCAAAAAGGCAGAAATTCCCTTTATTTTGGAGCAAAAATGAAGAAATTTCCCTTTTTATGGCAAAAAGGTATGCATTCCCATTATTTTCGGGCAAAAAGGCAGAAATTCCCCGTATTTTGGAGCAAAATTGCAGAAATTCCCCTAATTTTGGGGCGAAAGGCAGAAATTCCCTTTATTTTGGGGCAAAAATCAGAAATTCCCCTTATTTTAGGGCAAAATTCCAGAAATTTCCTTCATTTTGGGGCAAAATTGCAGGAATATATGTTATTTTGAGCAAACTTGCCGAAATTTCACTTATTTGAGGCAAAATTGCAGAAATTTTACATATTTTCAGGTAAAAAGGCTGAAATTTCCTTTATTTTGGGGAAAAAGGAGAAATTCTCTTTATTTTGGGGCAAAATTGCAGAAATTTCCCTTATTATGAGAAAAAATTGCAGAAATTTCCCATATTTTAGGGCAAAATTGCAAAAATTTCACTTATTTCTTAGAAAAAAAACAAAAATTTTTCTTATTTTGGGGCAAAAAGGAAGAAATTCCCATTATTTTGGGTCAAAAAGACAGAAATTCACCTTATTTTGGGGTAAAATTGCAGAAATTTCACATATTTCAGGGCAAAAAGGCAGAAATTTCCCTGATTTTTGGGCAAAATTGCAGAAATTTCACTTATTTTGGGGCGAAATTGCAGCAATTTCACTTATTTCAGGGAAAAAAGGCAGAAAGTTTTCCTTATTTTGGGGCAAAAAGGCAGAAATTTCTAATATTTTGTGGCAAAAATGCAGAAATTCCCCTTATTTTGAGGTAAAAAGGCTAAAATTCTCCTTATTTGGGGGCAAAAATGCAGAAAATTCTTTTATTTGGGGGCAAAATTGCAGAAATTTCACTTATTTCAGGGTAATGAGTCAGAAATTCCCCTTATTTTGGAGCAAAAAATACAGAAATTCCCTTTGTTTGGGTGGAATAAGATAGAAATTCCACTTATTTAGAGGCAAAAAGGCAGAAATTCCCCTTATTTTGGAGCAAAAATGAAGAAATTTCCCTTTTTATGGCAAAAAGGTATGCATTCCCATTATTTTCGTGCAAAAAGGCAGAAATTCCCCGTATTTTGGAGCAAAATTGCAGAAATTCCCCTAATTTTGGGGCGAAAGGCAGAAATTCCCTTTATTTTGGGGCAAAAATCAGAAATTCCCCTTATTTTAGGGCAAAATTCCAGAAATTTCCTTCATTTTGGGGCAAAATTGCAGGAATATATCTTATTTTGAGCAAACTTGCCGAAATTTCACTTATTTGAGGCAAAATTGCAGAAATTTTACATATTTTCAGGTAAAAAGGCTGAAATTTCCTTTATTTTGGGGAAAAAGGAGAAATTCTCTTTATTTTGGGGCAAAATTGCAGAAATTTCCCTTATTATGAGAAAAAATTGCAGAAATTTCCCATATTTTAGGGCAAAATTGCAAAAATTTCACTTATTTCTTAGAAAAAAAACAAAAATTTTTCTTATTTTGGGGCAAAAAGGAAGAAATTCCCATTATTTTGGGTCAAAAAGACAGAAATTCACCTTATTTTGGGGTAAAATTGCAGAAATTTCACATATTTCAGGGCAAAAAGGCAGAAATTTCCCTGATTTTTGGGCAAAATTGCAGAAATTTCACTTATTTTGGGGCGAAATTGCAGCAATTTCACTTATTTCAGGGAAAAAAGGCAGAAAGTTTTCCTTATTTTGGGGCAAAAAGGCAGAAATTTCTAATATTTTGTGGCAAAAATGCAGAAATTCCCCTTATTTTGAGGTAAAAAGGCTAAAATTCTCCTTATTTGGGGGCAAAAATGCAGAAAATTCTTTTATTTGGGGGCAAAATTGCAGAAATTTCACTTATTTCAGGGTAATGAGTCAGAAATTCCCCTTATTTTGGAGCAAAAAATACAGAAATTCCCTTTGTTTGGGTGGAATAAGATAGAAATTCCACTTATTTAGAGGCAAAAAGGCAGAAATTCCCTTTATTTTGGAGCAAAAATGAAGAAATTTCCCTTTTCATGGCAAAAAGGTATGCATTCCCATTATTTTCGGGCAAAAAGGCAGAAATTCCCCGTATTTTGGAGCAAAATTGCAGAAATTCCCCTAATTTTGGGGCGAAAGGCAGAAATTCCCTTTATTTTGGGGCAAAAATCAGAAATTCCCCTTATTTTAGGGCAAAATTCCAGAAATTTCCTTCATTTTGGGGCAAAATTGCAGGAATTTAACTTATTTTGGGGCAAAATTGCAGAAATTTCACTTATTTGAGGCAAAATTGCAGAAATTTTACTTATTTTTAGGTAAAAAGGCTGAAATTTCCTTTATTTTGGGAAAAAAAGGAGAAATTCTCTTTATTTTGGGGCAAAATTGCAGAAATTTCCCTTATTATGGGGAAGAATTGGAGAAATTTCCCATATTTTAGGGCAAAATTGCAAAAATTTCACTTATTTAAGAGAAAAAAATTTTTCTTATTTTGGGGCAAAAAGGAAAAAATTCCCATTATTTTGGGTCAAAAAAGCAGATATTCACCTTATTTTGGGGTAAAATTGCAGAAATTTCACATATTTCAGGGCAAAAAGGCAGAAATTTCCCTTATTTTGGGACAAAATTGCAGAATTTCACTTATTTCAGAGTAATAAGTCAAAAATTCTTCTTATTTTGGGGCAAAAAAGACAGAAATTCCCTTTGTTTTGGGGGAAAAAGACAGAAATTCCACTTATTTAGAGGCAAAAAAGCAGAAATTCTTCTTATTTTGGAGCAAAAATGAAGAAATTTTCCTCTTTTAAGGCAAAAAGTTATGCATTCCTCTTATTTTCGGGCAAAAAGGCAGAAGTTCCCCGTATTTTGTAGCAAAATTGCAGAAATTCCCCAAATGGTGAAGCAAAAAGGCAGAAATTCCCTATATGTTGGGGCAAAAAGACAGAAATTCTCCTTATTTTGGTACAAAACTCAGAATTTTCTCTTATTTTGGGGCAAAATTCCAGAAATTTCACTTATTTTGGGGCAAAATTGCAGAAATTTCACTCATTTCAAGGAAAAAAGCAGAAATTTTCCTTATTTTGGGGCAAAAAGGCAGAAATTCCTAATATTTTGTGCCAAAATTCAGAAATTCCCCTTATTTTGAGGTAAAAAGACTGAAATTCCCCTTATTTGGGGGCAAAAAGGCAGAAATTTCCCTTATATTGGGGTAAAATTGCAGAAATTTCACTTATTTCAGAGTAATAAGTCAGAAATTTACTTTATTTGGGGGCAAAAATGACAGAAATTCCCTTTGTTTTGGGGGAAAAAGACAGAAATTCCACTTATTTAGAGGCAAAAAAGCAGAAATTCCCCATATTTTGGAGCAAAAATAAAGAAATTTCTTTTTTTTAAGGCAAAAAAGTATGCATTCTTCTTATTTTCGGGCAAAAGCAGAAATTCCCCGTATTTTGGAGCAAAATTGCAGAAATTCCCCTAATTGTGGGGCAAAAATGCAGAAATTCCCTATATGTTTGGGCAAAAAGACAGAAATTCTCCTTATTTTGAGGCAAAACTCAGAAATTCCCCTTATTTTGGGGCAAAATTCCAGAAATTTCCCTTAATTTGGGGCAAAATTGCAGAAATTTCACTTATTTTGGGGCGAAATTGCAGAAATTTCACTTATTTCTGGGAAAAAAGGCAGAAATTTTTCCTTATTTTGGGGCAAAAAGGCAGAAATTTCTAATATTTTGTGTCAAAAATGCAGAAATTCCCCTTATTTTGAGGTAAAAAGGCTAAAATTCTCCTTATTTGGGGGCAAAAATGCAGAAAATTCTTTTATTTGGGGGCAAAATTGCAGAAATTTCACTTATTTCATGGTAATGAGTCAGAAATTCCCCTTATTTTGGAGCAAAAAATACAGAAATTCCCTTTGTTTTGGGGGAATAAGACAGAAATTCCACTTATTTAGAGGCAAAAAGGCAGAAATTCCCTTTATTTTGGAGCAAAAATGAAGAAATTTCCCTTTTTATGGCAAAAAGGTATGCATTCCCATTATTTTCGGGCAAAAAGGCAGAAATTCCCCGTATTTTGGAGCAAAATTGCAGAAATTCCCCTAATTTTGGGGCGAAAGGCAGAAATTCCCTTTATTTTGGGGCAAAAATCAGAAATTCCCCTTATTTTAGGGCAAAATTCCAGAAATTTCCTTCATTTTGGGGCAAAATTGCAGGAATTTAACTTATTTTGGGGCAAAATTGCAGAAATTTCACTTATTTGAGGCAAAATTGCAGAAATTTTACTTATTTTTAGGTAAAAAGGCTGAAATTTCCTTTATTTTGGGGAAAAAAGGAGAAATTCTCTTTATTTTGGGGCAGAATTGCAGAAATTTCCCTTATTATAGGGAAAAATTGGAGAAATTTCCCATATTTTAGGGCAAAATTGCAAAAATTTCACTTATTTAAGAGAAAAAAATTTTTCTTATTTTGGGGCAAAAAGGAAAAAAATTCCCATTATTTTGGGTCAAAAAAGCAGAAATTCACCTTATTTTGGGGTAAAATTGCAGAAATTTCACATATTTCAGGGCAAAAAGGCAGAAATTTCCTTTATTTTGGGGCAAAATTGCAGAATTTTACTTATTTCAGAGTAATAAGTCAGAAATTCTTCTCATTTTGGGGCAAAAAAGACAGAAATTCCCTTTGTTTTGGGGGAAAAAGACAGAAATTCCACTTATTTAGAGGCATAAATCAGAAATTCTTCTTATTTTGGAGCAAAAATGAAGAAATTTCCTCTTTTATGGCAAAAAGTTATGCATTCCTCTTATTTTCGGGCAAAAAGGCAGAAGTTCCCCGTATTTTGTAGCAAAATTGCAGAAATTCCCCTAATTGTGAAGCAAAAAGGCAGAAATTCCCTATATGTTGGGGCAAAAAGACAGAAATTCTCCTTATTTTGGTGCAAAACTCAGAATTTTCTCTTATTTTGGGGCAAAATTCCAGAAATTTCACTTATTTTGGGGCAAAATTGCAGAAATTTCACCCATTTCAAGGAAAAAAGCAGAAATTTTTCTTATTTTGGGGCAAAAAGGCAGAAATTCCTAATATTTTGTGCCAAAATTCAGAAATTCCCCTTATTTTGAGGTAAAAAGACTGAAATTCCCCTTATTTGGGGGCAAAAAGGCAGAAATTTCCCTTATATTGGGGTAAAATTGCAGAAATTTCACTTATTTCAGAGTAATAAGTCAGAAATTTTCCTTATTTGGGGGCAAAAATGACAGAAATTCCCTTTGTTTTGGGGGAAAAAGACAGAAATTCCACTTATTTAGAGGCAAAAAAGCAGAAATTCCCCTTATTTTGGAGCAAAAATAAAGAAATTTCTTTTTTTTAAGGCAAAAAGGTATGCATTCTTCTTATTTTCGGGCAAAAGCAGAAATTCTCCGTATTTTGGAGCAAAATTGCAGAAATTCCCCTAATTGTGGGGCAAAAATGCAGAAATTCCCTATATGTTTGGGCAAAAAGACAGAAATTCTCCTTATTTTGAGGCAAAACTCAGAAATTCCCCTTATTTTGGGGCAAAATTCCAGAAATTTCCCTTAATTTGGGGCAAAATTGCAGAAATTTCACTTATTTTGGGGCGAAATTGCAGAAATTTCACTTATTTCAGGGAAAAAAGGCATTAATTTTTCCTTATTTTAGGGCAAAAAGGCAGAAATTTCTAATATTTTGGGGCAAAAATGCAGAAATTCCCCTTATTTTGAGGTAAAAAGGCTAAATTTCTCATTATTTGGGGGCAAAAATGCAGAAAATTCTTTTATTTGGGGGCAAAATTGCAGAAATTTCACTTATTTCATGGTAATGAGTCAGAAATTCCCCTTATTTTGGAGCAAAAAATACAGAAATTCCCTGTGTTTTGGGGGAATAAGACAGAAATTCCACTTATTTAGAGGCAAAAAGGCAGAAATTCCCTTTATTTTGGAGCAAAAATGAAGAAATTTCCCTTTTTATGGCAAAAAGGTATGCATTCCCATTATTTTCGGGCAAAAAGGCAGAAATTCCCCGTATTTTGGAGCAAAATTGCAGAAATTCCCCTAATTTTGGGGCGAAAGGCAGAAATTCCCTTTATTTTGGGGCAAAAATCAGAAATTCCCCTTATTTTAGGGCAAAATTCCAGAAATTTCCTTCATTTTGGGGAAAATTGCAGGAATTTAACTTATTTTGTGGCCAAATTGCAGAAATTTCACTTATTTGAGGCAAAATTGCAGAAATTTTACTTATTTTTAAGTAAAAAGGCAGAAATTTCCTTTATTTTGGGGAAAAAAGGAGAAATTCTCTTTATTTTGGGGCAAAATTGCAGAAATTTCCCTTATTATGGGGAAAAATTGGAGAAATTTCCCATATTTTAGGGCAAAATTGCAAAAATTTCACTTATTTAAGAGAAAAAAATTTTTCTTATTTTGGGGCAAAAAGGAAAAAATTCCCATTATTTTGGGTCAAAAAAGCAGATATTCACCTTATTTTGGGGTAAAATTGCAGAAATTTCACATATTTCAGGGCAAAAAGGCAGAAATTTCCCTTATTTTGGGGCAAAATTGCAGAATTTCACTTATTTCAGAGTAATAAGTCAGAAATTCTTCTTATTTTGGGGCAAAAAAGACAGAAATTCCCTTTGTTTTGGGGGAAAAAGACAGAAATTCCACTTATTTAGAGGCAAAAAAGCAGAAATTCTTCTTATTTTGGAACAAAAATGAAGAAATTTTCCTCTTTTATGGCAAAAAGTTATGCATTCCTCTTATTTTCGGGCAAAAAGGCAGAAGTTCCCCGTATTTTGTAGCAAAATTGCAGAAATTCCCCAAATGGTGAAGCAAAAGCAGAAATTCCCTATATGTTGGGGCAAAAAGACAGAAATTCTCCTTATTTTGGTACAAAACTCAGAATTTTCTCTTATTTTGGGGCAAAATTCCAGAAATTTCACTTATTTTGGGGCAAAATTGCAGAAATTTCACTCATTTCAAGGAAAAAAGCAGAAATTTTCCTTATTTTGGGGCAAAAAGGCAGAAATTCCTAATATTTTGTGCCAAAATTCAGAAATTCCCCTTATTTTGAGGTAAAAAGACTGAAATTCCCCTTATTTGGGGGCAAAAAGGCAGAAATTTCCCTTATATTGGGGTAAAATTGCAGAAATTTCACTTATTTCAGAGTAATAAGTCAGAAATTTTCTTTATTTGGGGGCAAAAATGACAGAAATTCCCTTTGTTTTGGGGGAAAAAGACAGAAATTCCACTTATTTAGAGGCAAAAAAGCAGAAATTCCCCATATTTTGGAGCAAAAATAAAGAAATTTCTTTTTTTTTAAGGCAAAAAAGTATGCATTCTTCTTATTTTCGGGCAAAAGCAGAAATTCCCCGTATTTTGGAGCAAAATTGCAGAAATTCCCCTAATTGTGGGGCAAAAATGCAGAAATTCCCTATATGTTTGGGCAAAAAGACAGAAATTCTCCTTATTTTGAGGCAAAACTCAGAAATTCCCCTTATTTTGGGGCAAAATTCCAGAAATTTCCCTTAATTTGGGGCAAAATTGCAGAAATTTCACTTATTTTGGGGCGAAATTGCAGAAATTTCACTTATTTCTGGGAAAAAAGGCAGAAATTTTTCCTTATTTTGGGGCAAAAAGGCAGAAATTTCTAATATTTTGTGTCAAAAATGCAGAAATTCCCCTTATTTTGAGGTAAAAAGGCTAAAATTCTCCTTATTTGGGGGCAAAAATGCAGAAAATTCTTTTATTTGGGGGCAAAATTGCAGAAATTTCACTTATTTCAGGGTAATGAGTCAGAAATTCCCCTTATTTTGGAGCAAAAAATACAGAAATTCCCTTTGTTTTGGGGGAATAAGACAGAAATTCCACTTATTTAGAGGCAAAAAGGCAGAAATTCCCTTTATTTTGGAGCAAAAATGAAGAAATTTCCCTTTTTATGGCAAAAAGGTATGCATTCCCATTATTTTCGGGCAAAAAGGCAGAAATTTCCCGTATTTTGGAGCAAAATTGCAGAAATTCCCCTAATTTTGGGGCGAAAGGCAGAAATTCCCTTTATTTTGGGGCAAAAATCAGAAATTCCCCTTATTTTAGGGCAAAATTCCAGAAATTTCCTTCATTTTGGGGCAAAATTGCAGGAATTTAACTTATTTTGGGGCAAAATTGCAGAAATTTCACTTATTTGAGGCAAAATTGCAGAAATTTTACTTATTTTTAGGTAAAAAGGCTGAAATTTCCTTTATTTTGGGGAAAAAAGGAGAAATTCTCTTTATTTTGGGGCAGAATTGCAGAAATTTCCCTTATTATGGGGAAAAATTGGAGAAATTTCCCATATTTTAGGGCAAAATTGCAAAAATTTCACTTATTTAAGAGAAAAAAATTTTTCTTATTTTGGGGCAAAAAGGAAAAAAATTCCCATTATTTTGGGTCAAAAAAGCAGAAATTCACCTTATTTTGGGGTAAAATTGCAGAAATTTCACATATTTCAGGGCAAAAAGGCAGAAATTTCCTTTATTTTGGGGCAAAATTGCAGAATTTTACTTATTTCAGAGTAATAAGTCAGAAATTCTTCTCATTTTGGGGCAAAAAAGACAGAAATTCCCTTTGTTTTGGGGGAAAAAGACAGAAATTCCACTTATTTAGAGGCATAAAAGCAGAAATTCTTCTTATTTTGGAGCAAAAATGAAGAAATTTCCTCTTTTATGGCAAAAAGTTATGCATTCCTCTTATTTTCGGGCAAAAAGGCAGAAGTTCCCCGTATTTTGTAGCAAAATTGCAGAAATTCCCCTAATTGTGAAGCAAAAAGGCAGAAATTCCCTATATGTTGGGGCAAAAAGACAGAAATTCTCCTTATTTTGGTGCAAAACTCAGAATTTTCTCTTATTTTGGGGCAAAATTCCAGAAATTTCACTTATTTTGGGGCAAAATTGCAGAAATTTCACCCATTTCAAGGAAAAAAGCAGAAATTTTTCTTATTTTGGGGCAAAAAGGCAGAAATTCCTAATATTTTGTGCCAAAATTCAGAAATTCCCCTTATTTTGAGGTAAAAAGACTGAAATTCCCCTTATTTGGGGGCAAAAAGGCAGAAATTTGCCTTATATTGGGGTAAAATTGCAGAAATTTCACTTATTTCAGAGTAATAAGTCAGAAATTTTCCTTATTTGGGGGCAAAAATGACAGAAATTCCCTTTGTTTTGGGGGAAAAAGACAGAAATTCCACTTATTTAGAGGCAAAAAAGCAGAAATTCCCCTTATTTTGGAGCAAAAATAAAGAAATTTCTTTTTTTTAAGGCAAAAAGGTATGCATTCTTCTTATTTTCGGGCAAAAGCAGAAATTCCCCGTATTTTGGAGCAAAATTGCAGAAATTCCCCTAATTGTGGGGCAAAAATGCAGAAATTCCCTATATGTTTGGGCAAAAAGACAGAAATTCTCCTTATTTTGAGGCAAAACTCAGAAATTCCCCTTATTTTGGGGCAAAATTCCAGAAATTTCCCTTAATTTGGGGCAAAATTGCAGAAATTTCACTTATTTTGGGGCGAAATTGCAGAAATTTCACTTATTTCAGGGAAAAAAGGCATTAATTTTTCCTTATTTTAGGGCAAAAAGGCAGAAATTTCTAATATTTTGGGGCAAAAATGCAGAAATTCCCCTTATTTTGAGGTAAAAAGGCTAAAATTCTCCTTATTTGGGGGCAAAAATGCAGAAAATTCTTTTATTTGGGGGCAAAATTGCAGAAATTTCACTTATTTCAGGGTAATGAGTCAGAAATTCCCCTTATTTTGGAGCAAAAAATACAGAAATTCCCTGTGTTTTGGGGGAATAAGACAGAAATTCCACTTATTTAGAGGCAAAAAGGCAGAAATTCCCTTTATTTTGGAGCAAAAATGAAGAAATTTCCCTTTTTATGGCAAAAAGGTATGCATTCCCATTATTTTCGGGCAAAAAGGCAGAAATTCCCCGTATTTTGGAGCAAAATTGCAGAAATTCCCCTAATTTTGGGGCGAAAGGCAGAAATTCCCTTTATTTTGGGGCAAAAATCAGAAATTCCCCTTATTTTAGGGCAAAATTCCAGAAATTTCCTTCATTTTGGGGAAAATTGCAGGAATTTAACTTATTTTGTGGCCAAATTGCAGAAATTTCACTTATTTGAGGCAAAATTGCAGAAATTTTACTTATTTTTAAGTAAAAAGGCAGAAATTTCCTTTATTTTGGGGAAAAAAGGAGAAATTCTCTTTATTTTGGGGCAAAATTGCAGAAATTTCCCTTATTATGGGGAAAAATTGGAGAAATTTCCCATATTTTAGGGCAAAATTGCAAAAATTTCACTTATTTAAGAGAAAAAAATTTTTCTTATTTTGGGGCAAAAAGGAAAAAATTCCCATTATTTTGGGTCAAAAAAGCAGATATTCACCTTATTTTGGGGTAAAATTGCAGAAATTTCACATATTTCAGGGCAAAAAGGCAGAAATTTCCCTTATTTTGGGGCAAAATTGCAGAATTTCACTTATTTCAGAGTAATAAGTCAGAAATTCTTCTTATTTTGGGGCAAAAAAGACAGAAATTCCCTTTGTTTTGGGGGAAAAAGACAGAAATTCCACTTATTTAGAGGCAAAAAAGCAGAAATTCTTCTTATTTTAGAGCAAAAATGAAGAAATTTTCCTTTTTTATGGCAAAAAGTTATGCATTCCTCTTATTTTCGGGCAAAAAGGCAGAAGTTCCCCGTATTTTGTAGCAAAATTGCAGAAATTCCCCAAATGGTGAAGCAAAAAGGCAGAAATTCCCTATATGTTGGGGCAAAAAGACAGAAATTCTCCTTATTTTGGTACAAAACTCAGAATTTTCTCTTAATTTGGGGCAAAATTCCAGAAATTTCACTTATTTTGGGGCAAAATTGCAGAAATTTCACTCATTTCAAGGAAAAAAGCAGAAATTTTCCTTATTTTGGGGCAAAAAGGCAGAAATTCCTAATATTTTGTGCCAAAATTCAGATATTCCCCTTATTTTGAGGTAAAAAGACTGAAATTCCCCTTATTTGGGGGAAAAAAGGCAGAAATTTCCCTTATATTGTGGTAAAATTGCAGAAATTTCACTTATTTCAGAGTAATAAGTCAGAAATTTTCCTTATTTGGGGGCAAAAATGACAGAAATTCCCTTTGTTTTGGGGGAAAAAGACAGAAATTCCACTTATTTAGAGGCAAAAAAGCAGAAATTCCCCTTATTTTGGAGCAAAAATAAAGAAATTTCTTTTTTTTTAAGGCAAAAAGGTATGCATTCTTCTTATTTTCGGGCAAAAGCAGAAATTCCCCGTATTTTGGAGCAAAATTGCAAAAATTCCCCTAATTGTTGGGCAAAAATGCAGAAATTCCCTATATGTTTGGGCAAAAAGACAGAAATTCTCCTTATTTTGAGGCAAAACTCAGAAATTCCCCTTATTTTGGGGCAAAATTCCAGAAATTTCCCTTAATTTGGGGCAAAATTGCAGAAATTTCACTTATTTTGGGGCGAAATTGCAGAAATTTCACTTATTTCAGGGAAAAAAGGCAGAAATTTTTCATTATTTTGGGGCAAAAATGCAGAAATTTCTAATATTTTGTGGCAAAAATGCAGAAATTCCCCTTATTTTGAGGTAAAAAGGCTAAAATTCTCCTTATTTGGGGGCAAAAATGCAGAAAATTCTTTTATTTGGGGGCAAAATTGCAGAAATTTCACTTATTTCAGGGTAATGAGTCAGAAATTCCCCTTATTTTGGAGCAAAAAATACAGAAATTCCCTTTGTTTTGGGGGAATAAGACAGAAATTCCACTTATTTAGAGGCAAAAAGGCAGAAATTCCCTTTATTTTGGAGCAAAAATGAAGAAATTTCCCTTTTTATGGCAAAAAGGTATGCATTCCCATTATTTTCGGGCAAAAAGGAAGAAATTCCCCGTATTTTGTAGCAAAATTGCAGAAATTCCCCTAATTTTGGGGCGAAAGGCAGACATTCCCTTTATTTTGGGGCAAAAATCAGAAATTCCCCTTATTTTAGGGCAAAATTCCAGAAATTTCCTTCATTTTGGGGCAAAATTGCAGGAATTTACCTTATTTTGGGGCAAAATTGCAGAAATTTCACTTATTTGAGGCAAAATTGCAGAAATTTCACTTATATTTAGGTAAAAAGGCTGAAATTTCCTTTATTTTAGGGAACAAAGGAGAAATGCTCTTTATTTTGGGGCAAAATTGCAGAAATTTCCCTTATTATGGGGAAAAATTGCAGAAATTTCCCATATTTTAGGGCAAAATTGCAAAAATTTCACTTATTTCAGAGAAAAAAAACAAAAATTTTTCTTATTTTGGGGCAAAAAGGAAGAAATTCCCATTATTTTGGGGCAAAAAAGCAGATATTCACCTTATTTTGGGGTAAAATGTCAGAAATTTCACATATTTCAGGGGAAAAAAGCCGGAAATTTCCCTCATTTTGGGGCAAAATTGCAGAATTTCACTTATTTCAGGGTAATAAGTCAGAAATTCTTCTTATTTTGGGGCAAAAAAGACAGAAATTCCCTTTGTTTTGGGGGAAAAAGACAGAAATTCCACTTATTTAGAGGCAAAAAAGCAGAAATTCTTCTTATTTTGGAGCAAAAATGAAGAAAATTTCCTCTTTTATGGCAAAAAGTTATGCATTCCTCTTATTTCCGGGCAAAAAGGCAGAAGTTCCCCGTATTTTGTAGCAAAATTGCAGAAATTCCCCTAATGGTGAAGCAAAAAGGCAGAAATTCCCTATATGTTGGGGCAAAAAGACAGAAATTCTCCTTATTTTGGTGCAAAACTCAGAATTTTCTCTTATTTTGGGGCAAAATTCCAAAAATTTCACTTATTTTGGGGCAAAATTGCAGAAATTTCCCTTATTTTGGAGCAAAATTGCAGAAATTTCACATATTTCAGGGAAAAAAGGCAGATATTTCCCTTATTTTTGGGCAAAAATGCAGAATTTCTTAATATTTGGTGGCGAAAATGCAGAAATTCTCTTTCTTTTGAGGTAAAAAGGCTGAAGTTCCCCTTATATGGGGGCAAAAAAACAGAAATTTCCCTTATTTTGGGGCAAAAAGACAGAAATTCCCCTTATTTTGTGGTAAAAAGGCAGAAATTTCTTTTATTTTGGGGCAAAATTGCAGAAATTTCACTTATTTCAGGGCATAATTCAAAAATTCCTTTTATTTTGGGGCAAAATACAGAAATTCCATTTATTTTTGGGTAAAAAGGCAGAAATTTCACTTATTTTTAGGTAAAAAGGCAGAAATTCCTCTTATTTTGGAGCAAAAATGAAGAAATTTCCCTTTTTTGTGGCAAAAGATATACATTCTTCTTACTTTCTGGATAATAAGCAGAAATTCCCTGTATTTTGAAGCAAAATTGCAGTAATTCTCATAATTTTCGGTCAAAAAGGCAGAAATTCTCCATATTTTGGGGTAAAAAGACAGAAAATCTCCTTTTTTTGGGGGCAAACTGTCAGAAATTCCTCTTATTTTGTGGCAAAAAGACAGAAATTTCTTTTATTTTGAGGCAAAATTGCAGAAATTTCACTTATTTCAGGGCATAATTCAAAAATTCCTTTTATTTTGGGGCAAAAAGACAGAAATTTTGTTTATTTTTGGGTAAAAAGGCAGAAATTTCACTTATATTGAGGTAAAAAGGCAGAAATTCCTCTTATTTTGGGGCAAAAATGAAGAAATTTCCCTTTTTTTGTGGCAAAAGGTATACATTCCCCTTACTTTCAGGATAAAAAGCAGAAATTCCGCGTAATTTGAAGCAAAATTGCAGAAATTCTCATAATTTTCGGGCAAAAAGGCAGAAATTCTCCTTATTTTGGGGCAAAAAGGCAGAAAATCTCCTTTTTTCAGGAGCAACAGGTCAGAAATTCCCCATATTTTGGGGCAAAATTGCAGAAATTTCCTTTACATTGGGGCAAAATTGCAGAAATTTCCTTTACATTGGGGCAAAATTGCAGAAATTTCACTTATTTCAGAGAAAAAAAGCAAAAATTTTTCATATTTTGGGGCAAAACGGCAGAAATTCCCATTATTTTGGGGCAAAAAAGGCAGAAATTCACCTTATTTTGGGGTAAACTTGCAGAAATTTCACATATTTCAGGGCAAAAAGGCAGAAATTTCCCTTATTTTGGGGCAAAATTACAGAAAATTCACTTATTTTAGGGTAATAAATCAGAAATTCCCCTTGTTTTGGGGCAAAAAAACCAGAAATTTTCTTTGTTTTGAGGGAAAAATACAGAAATTCCACTGATTTAGAGGCAAAAAGGCAGAAATTTCCCTTATTTTGGAGCAAAAATAAAGAAATTTCCCTTTTTTTATGGCAAAAATTATTCATTCCCCTTAATTTCGGGCAAAAAGGCAGAATTTCCCCGTATTTTGGAGCAAAATTGCAGAAATTCCCCTAATTGTGGGGCAAAAAGGCAGAAATTCCCTATACGTTGGGGCAAAAAGACAGAAATTCTCTTTATTTTGGGGCAAAACTCAGAAATTCCACTTATTTTGGGGCAAAATTGCAAAAATTTCCCTTATTTTGGGGCAAAATTGCAGAAATTTCACATATTTTGGGGCAAAATTGCAGAAATTTCATTTATTTCAGGGAAAAAAGGCAGAAATTTTCGTTATTTTGTGACAAAAAGGTAGAAATTTCTAATATTTTGTGGCAAAAATTCAGAAATTCCCCTTATTTTGAGGTAAAAAGGCTGAAGTTCCCCTTATATGGGGGCAAAAAGGCCGAAATTTTCCTTAATTTGTGGCAAAATTGCAGAAATTTCACTTATTTCAGAGAAAAAAAGCAAAAAATTTTCTTATTTTGGGGCAAAAAGGCAGAAATTCCCATTATTTTAGGGCAAAAAGGCAAAAATTCTCCTTATTTTGGGGTAAAATTGCAGAAATTTCACATATTTCAGGGCAAAAATAGAGAAATTTCCCTTATTTTGGGGCAAAATTGCAGAAATTTCACTTATTTCAGGGTAATAAGTCAGAAATTTTCCTTATTTTGGAGCAAAAAAGACAGAAAATCCCTTTGTTTTGGGGGAAAAAGACAGACATTCCACTTATTTAGAGGCAAAAAAGCAGAAATTCCCCTTATTTTGGAGCAAAAATGAAGAAATTTCTTTTTTTTAAGGCAAAAATGTATGCATTCTTCTTATTTTCGGGCAAAAAGGCAGAAATTCCCCGTATTTTGGGGCAGAATTGCAGAAATTCCCCTAATTGTGGGGCAAAAATGCAGAAATTCCCTATATGTTGGGGCAAAAAGACAGAAATTCTCCTTATTTTGGGGCAAAACTCAGAAATTCCACTTATTTTGGGGCAAAATTCCAGAAATTTCCCTTATTTTGGGGCAAAATTGCAGAAATTTCACTTATTTTGAGGCGAAATTGCAGAAATTTCACTTATTTCAGGAAAAAAAGGCAGAAATTTTTCTTTATTTTGGGGCAAAAAGGCAGAAATTTCTAATATTTTGTGGCAAAAATGCAGAAATTCCCCTTATTTTGAGGTAAAAAGGCTAAAATTCTCCTTATTTGGGGGCAAAAATGCAGAAAATTCTTTTATTTGGGGGCAAAATTTCAGAAATTTCACTTATTTTAGGGTAATGAGTCAGAAATTCCCCTTATTTTGGAGCAAAAAATACATAAATTCCCTTTGTTTTGGGGGAATAAGACAGAAATTCCACTTATTTAGAGGCAAAAAGGCAGAAATTCCCTTTATTTTGGAGCAAAAATGAAGAAATTTCCCTTTTTATGGCAAAAAGGTATGCATTCCCTTTATTTTCGGGCAAAAAGGCAGAAATTCTCCGTATTTTGGAGCAAAATTGCAGAAATCCCCTAATTTTGGGGCGAAAGGCAGAAATTCCCTTTATTTTGGGGCAAAAATCAGAAATTCGCCTTATTTTAAGTCAAAATTCCAGAAATTTCCTTTATTTTGGGGCAAAATTGCAGGAATTTACCTTATTTTGGGGCAAAATTGCAGAAATTTCACTTATTTGAGGCAAAATTGCAGAAATTTCACTTATTTTCAGGTAAAAAGGCTGAAATTTCCTTTATTTTAGGGAAAAAAAAGAAATTCTCTTTATTTTGGGGCAAAATTGCAGAAATTTCCCTTACTATGGGGAAAAATTGCAGAAATTTTCCTTATTTTAGGGCAAAATTGCAAAAATTTCACTTATTTCAGAGAAAAAAAAACAAAAATTTTTCTTATTTTGGGGCAAAAAGGAAGAAATTCCCATTATTTTGGGGCAAAAAGGCAGAAATTCACCTTATTTTGGGGTAAAATTGCAGAAATTTCAAATATTTCAGAACAAAAAGGCAGAAATTTCTTTTATTTTGGGCCAAAATTGCAGAATTTCACGTATTTCAGGGTAATAAGTCAGAAATTCTTCTTATTTTGGGGCAAAAAAGACAGAAATTCCCTTTGTTTTGGGGGAAAAAGACAGAAATTCCACTTATTTAGAGGCAAAAAAGCAGAAATTCTTCTTATTTTGGAGCAAAAATAAAGAAATTTCCTTTTTTTCATGGCAAAAATTATGCATTCCCCTTAATTTCGGGCAAAAAGCAGAAATTCCCCGTATTTTGGAGCAAAATTGCAGAAATTCCCCTAATTGTAGAGCAATAAGGCAGAAATTCCCTATATGTTGGGGCAAAAAGACAGAAATTCTCTTTATTTTTGGGCAAAACTCAGAAATTCCACTTATTTTGGGGCAAAATTGCAAAAATTTCCCTTATTTTGGGGCAAAATTGCAGAAATTTCACTTATTTTGGGGCAAAATTGCAGAAATTTCATTTATTTCAGGGAAAAAAGGCAGAAATTTTCCTTATTTGTGACAAAATGTAGAAATTTCTAATATTTTGTGGCAAAAATGCAGAAATTCCCCTTATTTTGAGGTAAAAGGCTGAAGTTCCCCTTATATGGGGGCAAAAAGGCCAAAATTTCCCTTAATTTGGGGCAAAATTGCAGAAATTTCACTTATTTCAGAGAAAAAAAGCAAAAATTTTTCTTATTTTGGGGCAAAAAGGCAGAAATTCCCATTATTTTGGGCCAAAAATGCAGAAATTCACCTTATTTTGGGGTAAAATTCCAGAAATTTCACATATTTCAGGGCAAAAAGGGAGAAATTTCCCTTATTTTGGGGCAAAATTGCAGAAATTTCACTTATTTCAGGGTAATAAGTCAGAAATTTTCCTTATTTTGGAGGAAAAAAGAGAGCAAATCCCTTTGTTTTGGGGGAAAAAGAAAGACATTCCACTTATTTAGAGGCAAAAAAGCAGAAATTCCCCTTATTTTGGAGCAAAAATGAAGAAATTTCTTTTTTTAAGGCAAAAAGGTATGCATTCTTATTATTTTCGAGCAAAAAGGCAGAAATTCCCCGTATTTTGGAGCAAAAAGCAGAAATTCCCCTAATTGTGGGGCAAAAATGCAGAAATTCCAATATGTTGGGGCAAAAAGACAGAAATTCTCATTATTTTGAGGCAAAACTCAGAAATTCCACTTATTTTGGGGCAAAATTCCAGAAATTTCCCTTATTTTGGGGCAAAATTGGAGAAATTTCACTTATTTTGGGGCGAAATTGCAGAAATTTCACTTATTTCAGGGAAAAAAGGCAGAAAGTTTTCCTTATTTTCGGGCAAAAAAAAAGAAATTTCTAATATTTTGTGGCAAAAATGCAGAAATTCCCCTTATTTTGAGGTAAAAAGGCTGAAATTCTCCTTATTTGGGGGCAAAAATGCAGAAAATTCTTTTATTTGGGGGCAAAATTGCAGAAATTTCACTTATTTCAGGGTAATGAGTCAGAAATTCCCCTTATTTTGGAGCAAAAAATACAGAAATTCCCTTTGTTTTGGGGGTATAAGACAGAAATTCCACTTATTTAGAGGCAAAAAGGCAGAAATTCCCTTTATTTTGGAGCAAAAATGAAGAAATTTCCCTTTTTATGGCAAAAAGGTATGCATTCCCATTATTTTCGGGCAAAAAGGCAGAAATTCCCCGTATTTTGGAGCAAAAATGCAGAAATTCCCCTAATTTTGAGGCGAAAGGCAGAAATTCCCTTTATTTTGGGGCAAAAATCAGAAATTCCCCTTATTTTAGGGCAAAATTCCAGAAATTTCCTTTATTTTGGGGCAAAATTGCAGGAATTTACCTTATTTTGGGGCAAAATTGCAGAAATTTCACTTATTTGAGGCAAAATTGCAGAAATTTCACTTATATTCAGGTAAAAAGTCTGAAATTTCCTTTATTTTAGGGAACAAAGGAGAAATTCTCTTTATTTTGGGGCAAAATTGCAGAAATTTCCCTTATTATGGGGAAAAATTGCAGAAATTTCCCATATTTTAGGGCAAAATTGCAAAAATTTCACTTATTTCAGAGAAAAAAAACAAAAATTTTTCTTATTTTGGGGCAAAAAGGAAGAAATTCCCATTATTTTGGGGCAAAAAGGCAGAAATTCACCTTATTTTGGGGTAAAATGTCAGAAATTTCACATATTTCAGGGGAAAAAAGCCGGAAATTTCCCTCATTTTGGGGCAAAATTGCAGAATTTCACTTATTTCAGGGTAATAAGTCAGAAATTCTTCTTATTTTGGGGCAAAAAAGACAGAAATTCCCTTTGTTTTGGGGGAAAAAGACAGAAATTCCACTTATTTAGAGGCAAAAAAGCAGAAATTCTTCTTATTTTGGAGCAAAAATGAAGAAATTTTCCTCTTTTATGGCAAAAAGTTATGCATTCCTCTTATTTCCGGGCAAAAAGGCAGAAGTTCCCCGTATTTTGTAGCAAAATTGCAGAAATTCCCCTAATTGTGAAGCAAAAAGGCAGAAATTCCCTATATGTTGGGGCAAAAAGACAGAAATTCTCCTTATTTTGGTGCAAAACTCAGAATGTTCTCTTATTTTGGGGCAAAATTCCAGAAATTTCACTTATTTTGGGGCAAAATTGCAGAAATTTCCCTTATTTTGGAGCAAAATTGCAGAAATTTCACTTATTTCAGGGAAAAAAAGGCAGAAATTTCCCTCATTTTGGGGCAAAAATGCAAAATTTCTTAATATTTGGTGGCAAAAATGCAGAAATTCTCTTTCTTTTGAGGTAAAAAGGCTGAAGTTCCCCTTATATGGGGGCAAAAAACCAGAAATTTCCCTTATTTTGGGGCAAAAAGACAGAAATTCCCCTTATTTTGTGGCAAAAAGGCAGAAATTTCTTTTATTTTGGGGCAAAATTGCAGAAATTTCACTTATTTCAGGGCATAATTCAAAAATTCCTTTTATTTTGGGGCAAAATACAAAAATTCCATTTATTTTTGGGTAAAAAGGCAGAAATTTCACTTATTTTGAGGTAAAAAGGCAGAAATTCCTCTTATTTTGGGGCAAAAATGAAGAAATTTCCCTTTTTTGTGGCAAAAGATATACATTCTTCTTACTTTCTGGATAATAAGCAGAAATTCCCCGTATTTTGAAGCAAAATTGCAGTAATTCTCATAATTTTCGGTCAAAAAGGCAGAAATTCTCCATATTTTGGGGTAAAAAGACAGAAAATCTCCTTTTTTTGGGGGCAAACTGTCAGAAATTCCTCTTATTTTGTGGCAAAAAGACAGAAATTTCTTTTATTTTGAGGCAAAATTGCAGAAATTTCACATATTTCAGGGCATAATTCAAAAATTCCTTTTATTTTGGGGCAAAAAGACAGAAATTTTGTTTATTTTTGGGTAAAAAGGCAGAAATTTCACTTATATTGAGGTAAAAAGGCAGAAATTCCTCTTATTTTGGGGCAAAAATGAAGAAATTTCCCTTTTTTTGTGGCAAAAGGTATACATTCCCCTTACTTTCAGGATAAAAAGCAGAAATTCCCCGTATTTTGAAGCAAAATTGCAGAAATTCTCATAATTTTCGGACAAAAAGGCAGAAATTCTTCTTATTTTGGGGCAAAAAGGCAGAAAATCTCCTTTTTTCGGGAGCAAAAGGTCAGAAATTCCCCATATTTTGGGGCAAAATTGCAGAAATTTCCTTTACATTGGGGCAAAATTGCAGAAATTTCCTTTACATTGGGGCAAAATTGCAGAAATTTCACTTATTTCAGAGAAAAAAAGCAAAAATTTTTCATATTTTGGGGCAAAACGGCAGAAATTCCCATTATTTTGGGGCAAAAAAGGCAGAAATTCACCTTATTTTGGGGTAAAATTGCAGAAATTTCACATATTTCAGGGCAAAAAGGCAGAAATTTCCCTTATTTTGGGGCAAAATTACAGAAAATTCACTTATTTTAGGGTAATAAATCAGAAATTCCCCTTATTTTGGGGCAAAACAACCAGAAATTTTCTTTGTTTTGAGGGAAAAAGACAGAAATTCCACTGATTTAGAGGCAAAAAGGCAGAAATTTCCCTTATTTTGGAGAAAAATAAAGAAATTTCCCTTTTTTTATGGCAAAAATTATTCATTCCCCTTAATTTCGGGCAAAAAGGCAGAATTTCCCCGTATTTTGGAGTAAAATTGCAGAAATTCCCCTAATTTTGAGGCGAAATGCAGAAATTCCCTTTATTTTGGGGCAAAAATCAGAAATTCCCCTTATTTTAGGGCAAAATTCCAAAATTTCCTTTATTTTGGGGCAAAATTGCAGGAATTTACCTTATTTTGGGGCAAAATTGCAGAAATTTCACTTATTTGAGGCAAAACTGCAGAAATTTCACTTATATTCAGGTAAAAAGGCTGAAATTTCCTTTATTTTAGGGAACAAAGGAGAAATTCTCTTTATTTTGGGGCAAAATTGCAGAAATTTCCCTTATTATGGGGAAAAATTGCAGAAATTTCCCATATTTTAGGGCAAAATTGAAAAAATTTCACTTATTTCAGAGAAAAAAAACAAAAATTTTTCTTATTTTGGGACAAAAAGGAAGAAATTCCCATTATTTTGGGGCAAAAAGGCAGAAATTCACCTTATTTTGGGGTAAAATGTCAGAAATTTCACATATTTCAGGGGAAAAAAGCCGGAAATTTCCCTCATTTTGGGGCAAAATTGCAGAATTTCACTTATTTCAGGGTAATAAGTCAGAAATTCTTCTTATTTTGGGGCAAAAAAGACAGAAATTCCCTTTGTTTTGGGGGAAAAAGACAGATATTCCACTTATTTAGAGGCAAAAAAGCAGAAATTCTTCTTATTTTGGAGCAAAAATGAAGAAATTTTCCTCTTTTATGGCAAAAAGTTATGCATTCCTCTTATTTCCGGGCAAAAAGGCAGAAGTTCCCCGTATTTTGTAGCAAAATTGCAGAAATTCCCCTAATTGTGAAGCAAAAAGGCAGAAATTCCCTATATGTTGGGGCAAAAAGACAGAAATTCTCCTTATTTTGGTGCAAAACTCAGAATTTTCTCTTATTTTGGGGCAAAATTCCAGAAATTTCACTTATTTTGGGGCAAAATTGCAGAAATTTCCCTTATTTTGGAGCAAAATTGCAGAAATTTCACTTATTTCAGGGAAAAAAAGGCAGAAATTTCCCTTATTTTGGGGCAAAAATGCAGAATTTCTTAATATTTGGTGGCAAAAATGCAGAAATTCTCTTTCTTTTGAGGTAAAAAGGCTGAAGTTCCCCTTATATGGGGGCAAAAAAACAGAAATTTCCCTTATTTTGGGGCAAAAAGACAGAAATTCCCCTTATTTTGTGGCAAAAAGGCAGAAATTTCTTTTATTTTGGGGCAAAATTGCAGAAATTTCACTTATTTCAGGGCATAATTCAAAAATTCCTTTTATTTTGGGGCAAAATACAGAAATTCCATTTATTTTTGGGTAAAAAGGCAGAAATTTCACTTATTTTTAGGTAAAAAGGCAGAAATTCCTCTTATTTTGGAGCAAAAATGAAGAAATTTCCCTTTTTTGTGGCAAAAGATATACATTCTTCTTACTTTCTGGATAATAAGCAGAAATTCCCTGTATTTTGAAGCAAAATTGCAGTAATTCTCATAATTTTCGGTCAAAAAGGCAGAAATTCTCCATATTTTGGGGTAAAAAGACAGAAAATCTCCTTTTTTTGGGGGCAAACTGTCAGATATTCCTCTTATTTTGTGGCAAAAAGACAGAAATTTCTTTTATTTTGAGGCAAAATTGCAGAAATTTCACTTATTTCAGGGCATAATTCAAAAATTCCTTTTATTTTGGGGCAAAAAGACAGAAATTTTGTTTATTTTTGGGTAAAAAGGCAGAAATTTCACTTATATTGAGGTAAAAAGGCAGAAATTCCTCTTATTTTGGGGCAAAAATGAAGAAATTTCCCTTTTTTTGTGGCAAAAGGTATACATTCCCCTTACTTTCAGGATAAAAAGCAGAAATTCCGCGTAATTTGAAGCAAAATTGCAGAAATTCTCATAATTTTTGGGCAAAAAGGCAGAAATTCTCCTTATTTTGGGGCAAAAAGGCAGAAAATCTCCTTTTTTCAGGAGCAACAGGTCAGAAATTCCCCATATTTTGGGGCAAAATTGCAGAAATTTCCTTTACATTGGGGCAAAATTGCAGAAATTTCCTTTACATTGGGGCAAAATTGCAGAAATTTCACTTATTTCAGAGAAAAAAAGCAAAAATTTTTCATATTTTGGGGCAAAACGGCAGAAATTCCCATTATTTTGGGGCAAAAAAGGCAGAAATTCACCTTATTTTGGGGTAAACTTGCAGAAATTTCACATATTTCAGGGCAAAAAGGCAGAAATTTCCCTTATTTTGGGGCAAAATTACAGAAAATTCACTTATTTTAGGGTAATAAATCAGAAATTCCCCTTGTTTTGGGGCAAAAAAACCAGAAATTTTCTTTGTTTTGAGGGAAAAATACAGAAATTCCACTGATTTAGAGGCAAAAAGGCAGAAATTTCCCTTATTTTGGAGCAAAAATAAAGAAATTTCCCTTTTTTTATGGCAAAAATTATTCATTCCCCTTAATTTCGGGCAAAAAGGCAGAATTTCCCCGTATTTTGGAGCAAAATTGCAGAAATTCCCCTAATTGTGGGGCAAAAAGGCAGAAATTCCCTATACGTTGGGGCAAAAAGACAGAAATTCTCTTTATTTTGGGGCAAAACTCAGAAATTCCACTTATTTTGGGGCAAAATTGCAAAAATTTCCCTTATTTTGGGGCAAAATTGCAGAAATTTCACATATTTTGGGGCAAAATTGCAGAAATTTCATTTATTTCAGGGAAAAAAGGCAGAAATTTTCGTTATTTTGTGACAAAAAGTAGAAATTTCTAATATTTTGTGGCAAAAATTCAGAAATTCCCCTTATTTTGAGGTAAAAAGGCTGAAGTTCCCCTTATATGGGGGCAAAAAGGCCGAAATTTTCCTTAATTTGTGGCAAAATTGCAGAAATTTCACTTATTTCAGAGAAAAAAAGCAAAAAATTTTCTTATTTTGGGGCAAAAAGGCAGAAATTCCCATTATTTTAGGGCAAAAAGGCAAAAATTCTCCTTATTTTGGGGTAAAATTGCAGAAATTTCACATATTTCAGGGCAAAAATAGAGAAATTTCCCTTATTTTGGGGCAAAATTGCAGAAATTTCACTTATTTCAGGGTAATAAGTCAGAAATTTTCCTTATTTTGGAGCAAAAAAGACAGAAAATCCCTTTGTTTTGGGGGAAAAAGACGGACATTCCACTTATTTAGAGGCAAAAAAGCAGAAATTCCCCTTATTTTGGAGCAAAAATGAAGAAATTTCTTTTTTTTAAGGCAAAAATGTATGCATTCTTCTTATTTTCGGGCAAAAAGGCAGAAATTCCCCGTATTTTGGGGCAGAATTGCAGAAATTCCCCTAATTGTGGGGCAAAAATGCAGAAATTCCCTATATGTTGGGGCAAAAAGACAGAAATTCTCCTTATTTTGGGGCAAAACTCAGAAATTCCACTTATTTTGGGGCAAAATTCCAGAAATTTCCCTTATTTTGGGGCAAAATTGCAGAAATTTCACTTATTTTGAGGCGAAATTGCAGAAATTTCACTTATTTCAGGAAAAAAAGGCAGAAATTTTTCTTTATTTTGGGGCAAAAAGGCAGAAATTTCTAATATTTTGTGGCAAAAATGCAGAAATTCCCCTTATTTTGAGGTAAAAAGGCTAAAATTCTCCTTATTTGGGGGCAAAAATGCAGAAAATTCTTTTATTTGGGGGCAAAATTGCAGAAATTTCACTTATTTTAGGGTAATGAGTCAGAAATTCCCCTTATTTTGGAGCAAAAAATACATAAATTCCCTTTGTTTTGGGGGAATAAGACAGAAATTCCACTTATTTAGAGGCAAAAAGGCAGAAATTCCCTTTATTTTGGAGCAAAAATGAAGAAATTTCCCTTTTTATGGCAAAAAGGTATGCATTCCCTTTATTTTCGGGCAAAAAGGCAGAAATTCTCCGTATTTTGGAGCAAAATTGCAGAAATCCCCTAATTTTGGGGCGAAAGGCAGAAATTCCCTTTATTTTGGGGCAAAAATCAGAAATTCGCCTTATTTTAAGTCAAAATTCCAGAAATTTCCTTTATTTTGGGGCAAAATTGCAGGAATTTACCTTATTTTGGGGCAAAATTGCAGAAATTTCACTTATTTGAGGCAAAATTGCAGAAATTTCACTTATTTTCAGGTAAAAAGGCTGAAATTTCCTTTATTTTAGGGAAAAAAAAAGAAATTCTCTTTATTTTGGGGCAAAATTGCAGAAATTTCCCTTACTATGGGGAAAAATTGCAGAAATTTTCCTTATTTTAGGGCAAAATTGCAAAAATTTCACTTATTTCAGAGAAAAAAAAAACAAAAATTTTTCTTATTTTGGGGCAAAAAGGAAGAAATTCCCATTATTTTGGGGCAAAAAGGCAGAAATTCACCTTATTTTGGGGTAAAATTGCAGAAATTTCAAATATTTCAGAACAAAAAGGCAGAAATTTCTTTTATTTTGGGCCAAAATTGCAGAATTTCACGTATTTCAGGGTAATAAGTCAGAAATTCTTCTTATTTTGGGGCAAAAAAGACAGAAATTCCCTTTGTTTTGGGGGAAAAAGACAGAAATTCCACTTATTTAGAGGCAAAAAAGCAGAAATTCTTCTTATTTTGGAGCAAAAATAAAGAAATTTCCCTTTTTTCATGGCAAAAATTATGCATTCCCCTTAATTTCGGGCAAAAAGCAGAAATTCCCCGTATTTTGGAGCAAAATTGCAGAAATTCCCCTAATTGTAGAGCAATAAGGCAGAAATTCCCTATATGTTGGGGCAAAAAGACAGAAATTCTCTTTATTTTTGGGCAAAACTCAGAAATTCCACTTATTTTGGGGCAAAATTGCAAAAATTTCCCTTATTTTGGGGCAAAATTGCAGAAATTTCACTTATTTTGGGGCAAAATTGCAGAAATTTCATTTATTTCAGGGAAAAAAGGCAGAAATTTTCCTTATTTGTGACAAAATGTAGAAATTTCTAATATTTTGTGGCAAAAATGCAGAAATTCCCCTTATTTTGAGGTAAAAGGCTGAAGTTCCCCTTATATGGGGGCAAAAAGGCCGAAATTTCCCTTAATTTGGGGCAAAATTGCAGAAATTTCACTTATTTCAGAGAAAAAAAGCAAAAATTTTTCTTATTTTGGGGCAAAAAGGCAGAAATTCCCATTATTTTGGGCCAAAAATGCAGAAATTCACCTTATTTTGGGGTAAAATTCCAGAAATTTCACATATTTCAGGGCAAAAAGGGAGAAATTTCCCTTATTTTGGGGCAAAATTGCAGAAATTTCACTTATTTCAGGGTAATAAGTCAGAAATTTTCCTTATTTTGGAGGAAAAAAGAGAGCAAATCCCTTTGTTTTGGGGGAAAAAGAAAGACATTCCACTTATTTAGAGGCAAAAAAGCAGAAATTCCCCTTATTTTGGAGCAAAAATGAAGAAATTTCTTTTTTTAAGGCAAAAAGGTATGCATTCTTATTATTTTCGAGCAAAAAGGCAGAAATTCCCCGTATTTTGGAGCAAAAAGCAGAAATTCCCCTAATTGTGGGGCAAAAATGCAGAAATTCCAATATGTTGGGGCAAAAAGACAGAAATTCTCATTATTTTGAGGCAAAACTCAGAAATTCCACTTATTTTGGGGCAAAATTCCAGAAATTTCCCTTATTTTGGGGCAAAATTGGAGAAATTTCACTTATTTTGGGGCGAAATTGCAGAAATTTCACTTATTTCAGGGAAAAAAGGCAGAAAGTTTTCCTTATTTTGGGGCAAAAAAGCAGAAATTTCTAATATTTTGTGGCAAAAATGCAGAAATTCCCCTTATTTTGAGGTAAAAAGGCTGAAATTCTCCTTATTTGGGGGCAAAAATGCAGAAAATTCTTTTATTTGGGGGCAAAATTGCAGAAATTTCACTTATTTCAGGGTAATGAGTCAGAAATTCCCCTTATTTTGGAGCAAAAAATACAGAAATTCCCTTTGTTTTGGGGGTATAAGACAGAAATTCCACTTATTTAGAGGCAAAAAGGCAGAAATTCCCTTTATTTTGGAGCAAAAATGAAGAAATTTCCCTTTTTATGGCAAAAAGGTATGCATTCCCATTATTTTCGGGCAAAAAGGCAGAAATTCCCCGTATTTTGGAGCAAAAATGCAGAAATTCCCCTAATTTTGAGGCGAAAGGCAGAAATTCCCTTTATTTTGGGGCAAAAATCAGAAATTCCCCTTATTTTAGGGCAAAATTCCAGAAATTTCCTTTATTTTGGGGCAAAATTGCAGGAATTTACCTTATTTTGGGGCAAAATTGCAGAAATTTCACTTATTTGAGGCAAAATTGCAGAAATTTCACTTATATTCAGGTAAAAAGTCTGAAATTTCCTTTATTTTAGGGAACAAAGGAGAAATTCTCTTTATTTTGGGGCAAAATTGCAGAAATTTCCCTTATTATGGGGAAAAATTGCAGAAATTTCCCATATTTTAGGGCAAAATTGCAAAAATTTCACTTATTTCAGAGAAAAAAAACAAAAATTTTTCTTATTTTGGGGCAAAAAGGAAGAAATTCCCATTATTTTGGGGCAAAAAGGCAGAAATTCACCTTATTTTGGGGTAAAATGTCAGAAATTTCACATATTTCAGGGGAAAAAAGCCGGAAATTTCCCTCATTTTGGGGCAAAATTGCAGAATTTCACTTATTTCAGGGTAATAAGTCAGAAATTCTTCTTATTTTGGGGCAAAAAAGACAGAAATTCCCTTTGTTTTGGGGGAAAAAGACAGAAATTCCACTTATTTAGAGGCAAAAAAGCAGAAATTCTTCTTATTTTGGAGCAAAAATGAAGAAATTTTCCTCTTTTATGGCAAAAAGTTATGCATTCCTCTTATTTCCGGGCAAAAAGGCAGAAGTTCCCCGTATTTTGTAGCAAAATTGCAGAAATTCCCCTAATTGTGAAGCAAAAAGGCAGAAATTCCCTATATGTTGGGGCAAAAAGACAGAAATTCTCCTTATTTTGGTGCAAAACTCAGAATGTTCTCTTATTTTGGGGCAAAATTCCAGAAATTTCACTTATTTTGGGGCAAAATTGCAGAAATTTCCCTTATTTTGGAGCAAAATTGCAGAAATTTCACTTATTTCAGGGAAAAAAAGGCAGAAATTTCCCTTATTTTGGGGCAAAAATGCAAAATTTCTTAATATTTGGTGGCAAAAATGCAGAAATTCTCTTTCTTTTGAGGTAAAAAGGCTGAAGTTCCCCTTATATGGGGGCAAAAAACCAGAAATTTCCCTTATTTTGGGGCAAAAAGACAGAAATTCCCCTTATTTTGTGGCAAAAAGGCAGAAATTTCTTTTATTTTGGGGCAAAATTGCAGAAATTTCACTTATTTCAGGGCATAATTCAAAAATTCCTTTTATTTTGGGGCAAAATACAAAAATTCCATTTATTTTTGGGTAAAAAGGCAGAAATTTCACTTATTTTGAGGTAAAAAGGCAGAAATTCCTCTTATTTTGGGGCAAAAATGAAGAAATTTCCCTTTTTTGTGGCAAAAGATATACATTCTTCTTACTTTCTGGATAATAAGCAGAAATTCCCCGTATTTTGAAGCAAAATTGCAGTAATTCTCATAATTTTCGGTCAAAAAGGCAGAAATTCTCCATATTTTGGGGTAAAAAGACAGAAAATCTCCTTTTTTTGGGGGCAAACTGTCAGAAATTCCTCTTATTTTGTGGCAAAAAGACAGAAATTTCTTTTATTTTGAGGCAAAATTGCAGAAATTTCACATATTTCAGGGCATAATTCAAAAATTCCTTTTATTTTGGGGCAAAAAGACAGAAATTTTGTTTATTTTTGGGTAAAAAGGCAGAAATTTCACTTATATTGAGGTAAAAAGGCAGAAATTCCTCTTATTTTGGGGCAAAAATGAAGAAATTTCCCTTTTTTTGTGGCAAAAGGTATACATTCCCCTTACTTTCAGGATAAAAAGCAGAAATTCCCCGTATTTTGAAGCAAAATTGCAGAAATTCTCATAATTTTCGGACAAAAAGGCAGAAATTCTTCTTATTTTGGGGCAAAAAGGCAGAAAATCTCCTTTTTTCGGGAGCAAAAGGTCAGAAATTCCCCATATTTTGGGGCAAAATTGCAGAAATTTCCTTTACATTGGGGCAAAATTGCAGAAATTTCCTTTACATTGGGGCAAAATTGCAGAAATTTCACTTATTTCAGAGAAAAAAAGCAAAAATTTTTCATATTTTGGGGCAAAACGGCAGAAATTCCCATTATTTTGGGGCAAAAAAGGCAGAAATTCACATTATTTTGAAGTAAAATTGCAGAAATTTCACATATTTCAGGGCAAAAAGGCAGAAATTTCCCTTATTTTGGGGCAAAATTACAGAAAATTCACTTATTTTAGGGTAATAAGTCAGAAATTCCTCTTATTTTGGGGCAAAAAAACCAGAAATTTTCTTTTTTTGGGGGTAAAAAGACATAAATTCCACTGATTTAGAGGCAAAAAGGCAGAAATTTCCCTTATTTTGGAGCAAAAATAAAGAAATTTCCTTTTTTTTATGGCAAAAATTATGCATTCCCCTTAATTTCGGGCAAAAAGGCAGAATTTCCCCGTATTTTGGAGCAAAATTGCAGAAATTCCCCTAATTGTAGGGCAAAAAGGCAGAAATTCCCTATACGTTGGGGCAAAAAGACTGAAATTCTCTTTATTTTGGGGCAAAACTCAGAAATTCCACTTATTTGGGGCAAAATGGCAAAAATTTCCCTTATTTTGGGGCAAAATTGCAGAAATTTCACATATTTTGGGGCAAAATTGCAGAAATTTCATTTATTTCAGGGAAAAAGGGCAGAAATTTTCCTTATTTTGTGACAAAAAGGTAGAAATTTCTAATATTTTGTGGCAAAAATTCAGAAATTCCCCTTATTTTGAGGTAAAAAGGCTGAAGTTCCCCTTATATGGGGGCAATAAGGCCGAAATTTTCCTTAATTTGTGGCAAAATTGCAGAAATTTCACTTATTTCAGAGAAAAAAAGCAAAAAATTTTCTTATTTTGGAGCAAAAAGGCAGAAATTCCCATTATTTTAGGGCAAAAATGCAAAAATTCTCCTTATTTTGGGGTAAAATTGCAGAAATTTCACATATTTCAGGGCAAAAATGGAGAAATTTCCCTTATTTTGGGGCAAAATTGCAGAAATTTCACTTATTACAGTGTAATAAGTCAGAAATTTTCCTTATTTTGGAGCAAAAAAGACAGAAAATCCCTTTGTTTTGGGGGAAAAAGACAGACATTCCACTTATTTAGAGGCAAAAAAGCAGAAATTCCCCTTATTTTGGAGCAAAAATGAAGAAATTTATTTTTTTTAAGGCAAAAATGTATGCATTCTTCTTATTTTCGGGCAAAAAGGCAGAAATTCCCCGTATTTTGGGGCAAAATTGCAGAAATTCCCCTAATTGTGGGGCAAAAATGCAGAAATTCCCTATATGTTGGGGCAAAAAGACAGAAATTCTCCTTATTTTAGGGCAAAACTCAGAAATTCCACTTATTTTGGGGCAAAATTCCAGAAATTTCCCTTATTTTGAAGCAAAATTGCAGAAATTTCACTTATTTTGAGGCGAAATTGCAGAAATTTCACTTACTTCAGGAAAAAAAGGCAGAAATTTTTCTTTATTTTTGGGCAAAAAGGCAGAAATTTCTAATATTTTGTGGCAAAAATGCAGAAATTCTTCTTATTTTGAGGTAAAAAGGCTGAAATTCTCCTTATTTGGGGGCAAAAATGCAGAAAATTCTTTTATTTGGGGGCAAAATTGCAGAAATTTCACTTATTTTAGGGTAATGAGTCAGAAATTCCCCTTATTTTGGAGCAAAAAATACAGAAATTCCCTTTGTTTTGGGGGAATAAGACAGAAATTCCACTTATTTAGAGGCAAATAGTCAGAAATTCCCCTTATTTTGGAGCAAAAATGAAGAAATTTCCCTTTTTATGGCAAAAAGGTATGCATTCCCTTTATTTTCGGGCAAAAAGGCAGAAATTCTCCGTATTTTGGAGCAAAATTGCAGAAATCCCCTAATTTTGGGGCGAAAGGCAGAAATTCCCTTTATTTTGGGGCAAAAATCAGAAATTCGCCTTATTTTAAGTCAAAATTCCAGAAATTTCCTTTATTTTGGGGCAAAATTGCAGGAATTTACCTTATTTTGGGGCAAAATTGCAGAAATTTCACTTATTTGAGGCAAAATTGCAGAAATTTCACTTATTTTCAGGTAAAAAGGCTGAAATTTCCTTTATTTTAGGGGAAAAAGGAGAAATTCTCTTTATTTTGGGGCAAAATTGCAGAAATTTCCCTTACTATGGGGAAAAATTGCAGAAATTTTCCTTATTTTAGGGCAAAATTGCAAAAATTTCACTTATTTCAGAGAAAAAAAACAAAAATTTTTCTTATTTTGGGGCAAAAAGGAAGAAATTCCCATTATTTTGGGGCAAAAAGGCAGAAATTCACCTTATTTTGGGGTAAAATTGCAGAAATTTCACATATTTCAGAACAAAAAGGCAGAAATTTCTTTTATTTTGGGCCAAAATTGCAGAATTTCACGTATTTCAGGGTAATAAGTCAGAAATTCTTCTTATTTTGGGGCAAAAAAGACAGAAATTCCCTTTGTTTTGGGGGAAAAAGACAGAAATTCCACTTATTTAGAGGCAAAAAAGCAGAAATTCTTCTTATTTTGGAGCAAAAATGAAGAAATTTTCCTCTTTTATGGCAAAAAGTTATGCATTCCTCTTATTTTCGGGCAAAAAGGCAGAAGTTCCCCGTATTTTGTAGCAAAATTGCAGAAATTCCCCTAATTGTGAAGCAAAAAGGCAGAAATTCCCTATATGTTGGGGCAAAAAGACAGAAATTCTCCTTATTTTGGTGCAAAACTCAGAATTTTCTCTTATTTTGGGGCAAAATTCCAGAATTTTCCCTTATTTTGGGGCAAAATTGCAGAAATTTCCCATATTTTGGGGCAAAATTGCAGAAATTTCACTTATTTCAGGGAAAAAAGGCAGAAATTTTTCTTATTTTGGGGCAAAAATGCAGAATTTCTTAATATTTGGTGTCAAAAATGCAGAAATTCTCTTTCTTTTGTGGTAAAAAGGCTAAAATTCCCCTTATATGGGGGCAAAAAACCAGAAATTTCCCTTATTTTGGGGAAAAAAGACAGAAATTCCCCTTATTTTGTGGCAAAAAGGCAGAAATTTCTTTTATTTTGGGGCAAAATTGCAGAAATTTCACTTATTTCAGTGCATAATTCAAAAATTCCTTTTATTTTGGGGCAAAATACAGAAATTCTATTTATTTTTGGGTAAAAAGGCAGAAATTTCACTTATTTTGAGGTAAAAAGGCAGAAATTCCTTTTATTTTGCGGCAAAAATGAAGAAATTTCCCTTTTTTGTGGCAAAAGATATACATTCCCCTTACTTTCTGGATAATAAGCAAAAATTCCCCGTATTTTGAAGCAAAATTTCAGTAATTCTCATAATTTTCGGGCAAAAAGGCAGAAATTCTCCTTATTTTGGGGTAAAAAGACAGAAAATCTCCTTTTTTTGGGAGCAAACAGTCAGAAATTCCTTTTATTTTGTGGCAAAAAGGTAGAAATTTCTTTTATTTTGAGGCAAAATTGCAGAAATTTCACTTATTTCAGGGCATAATTCAAAAATTCCTTTTATTTTGGGGCAAAAAGACAGAAATTTTGTTTATTTTTGGGTAAAAAGGCAGAAATTTCACTTATATTGAGGTAAAAAGGCAGAAATTCCTCTTATTTTGGGGCAAAAATGAAGAAATTTCCCTTTTTTTGTGGCAAAGGGTATACATTCCCCTTACTTTCAGGATAAAAAGCAGAAATTCCCCCGTATTTTGAAGCAAAATTGCAGAAATCCTCATAATTTTCGGGCAATAAAGCAGAAATTCTCCTTATTTTAAGGCAAAAAGGCAGAAAATCTCCTTTTTTCGGGAGCAAAAGGTCAGAAATTCCCCATATTTTGGGGCAAAATTGCAGAAATTTTCTTTACATTGGGGCAAAATTGCAGAAATTTCCTTTACATTGGGGCAAAATTGCAGAAATTTCACTTATTTCAGAGAAAAAAAGCAAAAATTTTTCGTATTTTGGGGCAAAACCGCAGAAATTCCCATTATTTTGGGGCAAAAAAGGCAGAAATTCACCTTATTTTGGGGTAAAATTGCAGAAATTTCACATATTTCAGGGCAAAAGGCAGAAATTTCCCTTAATATGGGGCAAAATTACAGAAAATTCACTTATTTTAGGGTAATAAGTCAGAAATTCCCCTTATTTTGGGGCAAAAAAACAGAAATTTTCTTTGTTTTGGGGGAAAAAGACAGAAATTCCACTTATTTAGAGGCAAAAAGGCAGAAATTCCCATTATTTTGGAGCAAAAATAAAGAAATTTCCCTTTTTTTATGGCAAAAATTATGCATTCCCCTTAATTTCGGGCAAAAAGGAGAAATTCCCCGTATTTTGGAGCAAAATTGCAGAAATTCCCCTAATTGTAGGGCAATAAGGCAGAAATTCCCTATATGTTGGGGCAAAAAGACAGAAATTCTCTTTTTTTTTGGGCAAAACTCAGAAATTCCACTTATTTTGGGGCAAAATTGCAAAAATTTCCCTTATTTTGGGGCAAAATTGCAGAAATTTCACTTATTTTGGGGCAAAATTGCAGAAATTTCATTTATTTCAGGGAAAAAAGGCAGAAATTTTCCTTATTTTGTGACAAAAAATGTAGAAATTTCTAATATTTTGTGGCAAAAATGCAGAAATTCCCCTTATTTTGAGGTAAAAAGGCTGAAGTTCCCCTTATATGGGGGCAAAAAGGCCGAAATTTCCCTTAATTTGGGGCAAAATTGCAGAAATTTCACTTATTTCAGAGAAAAAAAGCAAAAATTTTTCTTATTTTGGGGCAAAAAGGCAGAAATTCCCATTATTTTGGGCCAAAAATGCAGAAATTCACCTTATTTTGGGGTAAAATTCCAGAAATTTCACATATTTCAGGGCAAAAAGGGAGAAATTTCCCTTATTTTGGGGCAAAATTGCAGAAATTTCACTTATTTCAGGGTAATAAGTCAGAAATTTTCCTTATTTTGGAGGAAAAAAGACAGCACATCCCTTTGTTTTGGGGGAAAAAGAAAGACATTCCACTTATTTAGAGGCAAAAAAGCAGAAATTCCCCTTATTTTGGAGCAAAAATGAAGAAATTTCTTTTTTTAAGGCAAAAAGGTATGCATTCTTATTATTTTCGGGCAAAAAAACAGAAATTCCCCGTATTTTGGAACAAAAAGCAGAAATTCTCCTAATTGTGGGGCAAAAATGCAGAAATTCCAATATGTTGGGGCAAAAAGACAGAAATTCTCATTATTTTGAGGCAAAACTCAGAAATTCCACTTATTTAGGGGCAAAATTCCAGAAATTTCCCTTATTTTGGGGCAAAATTGCAGAAATTTCACTTATTTTGGGGCGAAATTGCAGAAATTTCACTTATTTCAGGGAAAAAAGGCAGAAAGTTTTCCTTATTTTGGGGCAAAAAGGCAGAAATTTCTAATATTTTGTGGCAAAAATGCAGAAATTCCCCTGATTTTGAGGTAAAAAGGCTGAAATTCTCCTTATTTGGGGGCAAAAATGCAGAAAATTCTTTTATTTGGGGGCAAAATTGCAGAAATTTCACTTATTTCAGGGTAATGAGTCAGAAATTCCCCTTATTTTGGAGCAAAAAATACAGAAATTCCCTTTGTTTTGGGGGAATAAGACAGAAATTCCACTTATTTAGAGGCAAAAAGGCAGAAATTCCCTTTATTTTGGAGCAAAAATGAAGAAATTTCACTTTTTATGGCAAAAAGGTATGCATTCCCATTATTTTCGGGCAAAAAGGCAGAAATTCTCCGTATTTTGGAGCAAAATTGCAGAAATTCCCCTAATTTTGAGGCGAAAGGCAGAAATTCCCTTTATTTTGGGGCAAAAATCAGAAATTCCACTTATTTTAGGGCAAAATTCCAGAAATTTCCTTTATTTTGGGGCAAAATTGCAGGAATTCACCTTATTTTGGGGCAAAATTGCAGAAATTTCACTTATTTGAGGCAAAATTGCAGAAATTTCACTTATATTCAGGTAAAAAGGCTGAAATTTCCTTTATTTTAGGGAACAAAGGAGAAATTCTCTTTATTTTGGGGCAAAATTGCAGAAATTTCCCTTATTATGGGGAAAAATCGCAGAAATTTCCCATATTTTAGGGCAAAATTGCAAAAATTTCACTTATTTCAGAGAAAAAAAACAAAAATTTTTCTTATTTTGTGGCAAAAAAAAAGAAATTCCCATTATTTTGGGGCAAAAAGGCAGAAATTCACCTTATTTTGGGGTAAAATGTCAGAAATTTCACATATTTCAGGGGAAAAAAGCCGGAAATTTCCCTCATTTTGGGGCAAAATTGCAGAATTTCACTTATTTCAGGGTAATAAGTCAGAAATTCTTCTTATTTTGGGGCAAAAAAGACAGAAATTCCCTTTGTTTTGGGGGAAAAAGACAGAAATTCCACTTATTTAGAGGCAAAAAAGCAGAAATTCTTCTTATTTTGGAGCAAAAATGAAGAAATTTTCCTCTTTTATGGCAAAAAGTTATGCATTCCTCTTATTTCCAGGCAAAAAGGCAGAAGTTCCCCGTATTTTGTAGCAAAATTGCAGAAATTCCCCTCATGGTGAAGCAAAAAGGCAGAAATTCCCTATATTTTGGGGCAAAAAGACAGAAATTCTCCTTATTTTGGTGCAAAACTCAGAATTTTCTCTTATTTTGGGGCAAAATTCCAGAAATTTCACTTATTTTGGGGCAAAATTGCAGAAATTTCCCTTATTTTGGAGCAAAATTGCAGAAATTTCACTTATTTCAGGGAAAAAAGGCAGAAATTTCCCTTATTTTGGGGCAAAAATGCAGAATTTCTTAATATTTGGTGGCAAAAATGCAGAAATTCTCTTACTTTTGAGGTAAAAAGGCTGAAATTCCCCTTATATAGGGGCAAAAAAACAGAAATTTCCCTTATATTGGGGCAAAAAGACAGAAATTCCCCTTATTTTGTGGCAAAAAGGCAGAAATTTCTTTTATTTTGGGGCAAAATTGCAGAAATTTCACTTATTTCAGGGCATAATTCAAAAATTCCTTTTATTTTGGGGCAAAATACAAAAATTCCATTTATTTTTTGGTAAAAAGGCAGAAATTTCACTTATTTTGAGGTAAAAAGGCAGAAATTCCTCTTATTTTGGGGCAAAAATGAAGAAATTTCCCTTTTTTGTGGCAAAAGATATACATTCTTCTTACTTTCTGGATAATAAGCAGAAATTCCCCGTATTTTGAAGCAAAATTGCAGTAATTCTCATAATTTCGGGCAAAAATGCAGAAATTCTCCATATTTTGGGGTAAAAAAACAGAAAATCTCCTTTTTTTTGGGGGCAAACTGTCAGAAATTCCTCTTATTTTGTGGCAAAAAGACAGAAATTTCTTTTATTTTGAGGCAAAATTGCAGAAATTTCACTTATTTCAGGGCATAATTCAAAAATTCCTTTTATTTTGGGGCAAAAAGACAGAAATTTTGTTTATTTTTGGGTAAAAAGGCAGAAATTTCACTTATATTGAGGTAAAAAGGCAGAAATTCCTCTTATTTTGGGACAAAAATGAAGAAATTTCCCTTTTTTTGTGGCAAAAGGTATACATTCCCCTTACTCTCAGGATAAAAAGCAGAAATTCCCCGTATTTTGAAGCAAAATTGCAGAAATTCTCATAATTTTCGGGCAAAAAGGCAGAAATTCTTTTTATTTTGGGGCAAAAAGGCAGAAAATCTCCTTTTTTCGGGAGCAAAAGGTCAGAAATTCCCCATATTTTGGGGCAAAATTGCAGAAATTTCCTTTACATTGGGGCAAAATTGCAGAAATTTCCTTTACATTGGGGCAAAATTGCAGAAATTTCACTTATTTCAGAGAAAAAAAGCAAAAATTTTTCATATTTTGGGGCAAAACGGCAGAAATTCCCATTATTTTGGGGCAAAAAAGGCAGAAATTCACCTTATTTTGGGGTAAAATTGCAGAAATTTCACATATTTCAGGGCAAAAAGGCAAAAATTTCCCTTATTTTGGGGCAAAATTACAGAAAATTCACTTATTTTAGGGTAATAAGTCAGAAATTCCCCTTATTTTTGGGCAAAAAAACCAGAAATTTTCTTTGTTTTGAGGGAAAAAGACAGAAATTCCACTGATTTAGAGGCAAAAAGGCAGAAATTTCTCTTATTTTGGAGCAAAATTAAAGAAATTTCCCTTTTTTTATGGCAAAAATTATGCATTCCCCTTAATTTCGGGCAAAAACGCAGAATTTCTCCGTATTTTGAAGCAAAATTGCAGAAATTCCCCTAATTGTGGGGCAAAAAGGCAGAAATTCCCTATATGTTGGGGCAAAAAGACTGAAATTCTCTTTATTTTGGGGCAAAACTCAGAAATTCCACTTATTTTGGGGCAAAATTGCAAAAATTTCCCTTATTTTGGGGCAAAATTGCAGAAATTTCACATATTTTGGGGCAAAATTGCAGAAATTTCATTTATTTCAGGGAAAAAAGGCAGAAATTTTCGTTATTTTGTGACAAAAAGGTAGAAATTTCTAATATTTTGTGGCAAAAATTCAGAAATTCCCCTTATTTTGAGGTAAAAAGGCTGAAGTTCCCCTTATATGGGGGCAAAAAGGCCGAAATTTTCCTTAATTTGTGGCAAAATTGCAGAAATTTCACTTATTTCAGAGAAAAAAAGCAAAAAATTTTCTTATTTTGGGGCAAAAAGGCAGAAATTCCCATTATTTTAGGGCAAAAATGCAAAAATTCTCCTTATTTTGGGGTAAAATTGCAGAAATTTCACATATTTCAGGGCAAAAATGGAGAAATTTCCCTTATTTTGGGGCAAAATTGCAGAAATTTCACTTATTTCAGGGTAATAAGTCAGAAATTTTCCTTATTTTGGAGCAAAAAAGACAGAAAATCCCTTTGTTTTGGGGGAAAAAGACAGACATTCCACTTATTTAGAGGCAAAAAAGCAGAAATTCCTCTTATTTTGGAGCAAAAATGAAGAAATTTCTTTTTTTTAAGGCAAAAATGTATGCATTCTTCTTATTTTCGGGCAAAAAGGCAGAAATTCCCCGTATTTTGGGGCAAAATTGCAGAAATTCCCCTAATTGTGGGGCAAAAATGCAGAAATTCCCTATATGTTGGGGCAAAAATACAGAAATTCTCCTTAATTTGGGGCAAAACTCAGAAATTCCACTTATTTTGGGGCAAAATTCCAGAAATTTCCCTTATTTTGGGGCAAAATTGCAGAAATTTCACTTATTTTGAGGCGAAATTGCAGAAATTTCACTTATTTCAGGAAAAAAAGGCAGAAATTTTTCTTTATTTTGGGGCAAAAAGGCAGAAATTTCTAATATTTTGTGGCAAAAATGCAGAAATTCTTCTTATTTTGAGGTAAAAATACTGAAATTCTCCTTATTTGGGGGCAAAAATGCAGAAAATTCTTTTATTTGGGGGCAAAATTGCAGAAATTTCACTTATTTTGGAGCAAAAAATAAAGAAATTCCCTTTGTTTTGGGGGAATAAGACAGAAATTCCACTTATTTAGAGGCAAATAGTCAGAAATTCCCTTTATTTTGGAGCAAAAATGAAGAAATTTCCCTTTTTATGGCAAAAAGGTATGCATTCCCTTTATTTTCGGGCAAAAAGGCAGAAATTCTCCGTATTTTGGAGCAAAATTGCAGAAATCCCCTAATTTTGGGGCGAAAGGCAGAAATTCCCTTTATTTTGGGGCAAAAATCAGAAATTCGCCTTATTTTAAGTCAAAATTCCAGAAATTTCCTTTATTTTGGGGCAAAATTGCAGGAATTTACCTTATTTGGGGGCAAAATTGCAGAAATTTCACTTATTTGAGGCAAAATTGCAGAAATTTCACTTATTTTCAGGTAAAAAGGCTGAAATTTCCTTTATTTTAGGGGAAAAAGGAGAAATTCTCTTTATTTTGGGGCAAAATTGCAGAAATTTCCCTTACTATGGGGAAAAATTGCAGAAATTTTCCTTATTTTAGGGCAAAATTGCAAAAATTTCACTTATTTCAGAGAAAAAATACAAAAATTTTTCTTATTTTGGGGCAAAAAGGAAGAAATTCCCATTATTTTGGGGCAAAAAGGCAGAAATTCACCTTATTTTGGGGTAAAATTGCAGAAATTTCAAATATTTCAGAACAAAAAGGCAGAAATTTCTTTTATTTTGGGCCAAAATTGCAGAATTTCACGTATTTCAGGGTAATAAGTCAGAAATTCTTCTTATTTTGGGGCAAAAAAGACAGAAATTCCCTTTGTTTTGGGGGAAAAAGACAGAAATTCCACTTATTTAGAGGCAAAAAAGCAGAAATTCTTCTTATTTTGGAGCAAAAATGAAGAAATTTTCCTCTTTTATGGCAAAAAGTTATGCATTCCTCTTATTTTCGGGCAAAAAGGCAGAAGTTCCCCGTATTTTGTAGCAAAATTGCAGAAATTCCCCTAATTGTGAAGCAAAAAGGCAGAAATTCCCTATATGTTGGGGCAAAAAGACAGAAATTCTCCTTATTTTGGTGCAAAACTCAGAAATTTCCCTTATTTTTGGGCAAAATTGCAGAAATTTCCCATATTTTGGGGCAAAATTGCAGAAATTTCACTTATTTCAGGGAAAAAAGGCAGAAATTTCCCTTATTTTGGGGCAAAAATGCAGAATTTCTTAATATTTGGTGGCAAAAATGCAGAAATTCTCTTTCTTTTGAGGTAAAAAGGCTGAAATTCCCTTTATATGGGGGCAAAAAAACAGAAATTTCCCTTATTTGGGGGCAAAAAGACAGAAATTCCCCTTATTTTTTGGCAATAAGGCAGAAATTTCTTTTATTTGGGGGCAAAATTGCAGAAATTTCACTTATTTCAGGGCATACTTCAAAAATTCCTTTTATTTTGGGGCAAAATTCAGAAATTCCGTTTATTTTTGGGTAAAAAGTCAGAAATTTCACTTATTTTGAGGTAAAAAGGCAGAAATTCCTTTTATTTTGGGGCAAAAATGAAGAAATTTCCCTTTTTTGTGGCAAAAGATATACATTCCCCTTACTTTCTGGATAATAAGCAGAAATTCCCTGTATTTTGAAGCAAAATTGCAGTAATTCTCATAATTTTCGGGCAAAAAGGCAGAAATTCTCCTTATTTTGGGGTAAAAAGTCAGAAAATCTCCTTTTTTCGGGAGCAAACAGTCAGAAATTCCTTTTATTTTGTGGCAAAAAGGCAGAAATTTCTTTTATTTTGAGGCAAAATTGCAGAAATTTCACTTATTTCAGGGCATAATTCAAAAATTCCTTTTATTTTGGGGCAAAAGGACAGAAATTTTGTTTATTTTTGGGTAAAAATGCAGAAATTTCACTTATATTGAGGTAAAAAGGCAGAAATTCCTCTTATTTTGGGGCAAAAATGAAGAAATTTCCCTTTTTTTGTGGCAAAAGGTATACATTCCCCTTACTTTCAGAATAAAAAGCAGAAATTCCCCGTATTTTGAAGCAAAATTGCAGAAATTCTCATAATTTTCGGGCAAAAAGCAGAAATTCTACTTATTTTGGATCAAAAAGGCAGAAAATCTCCTTTTTTTGGGAGCAAAAGGTCAGAAATTCCCCATATTTTGGGGCAAAATTGCAGAAATTTCACTTATTTCAGAGAAAAAAAGCAAAAATTTTTCGTATTTTGGGACAAAACTGCAAAAATTCCCATTATTTTGGGGCAAAAAGGGCAGAAATTCACCTTATTTTGGGGTAAAATTGCAGAAATTTCACATATTTCATGGCAAAAAGGCAGAAATTTCTTTTATTTTGAAGCAAAATTGCAGAAATTTCATTTATTTCAGGGCAAAAATTCAGAAAATTTCCCTTATTTTGGGGCAAAAAGCAGAAATTTCTTTTATTATAGTACAAAATTGAAGAAATTTTCCTTATTTTGGAACAAAAAGGCAGAAATTCCCCATATTTTGGGGCAAAAGGCAGAAATTCTTCTTATTTTGAGGTAAAATGCAGAAATTCTTCTTATTTAGAGGTAAAATGCAGAAATTCCCTTTATTTTGGGGCTAAAAGGCAGAAATTCCTCGTATTTTGAAGCAAAATTGCAGAAATTCTCATAATTTTTGGGCAAAAAGGCAGAAATTCTTTTTATTTTGGAGCAAAAAGACAGAAAATCTCCTTTTTTTGGGAGCAAAAAGTCATAAATTCCCCTTATTTTGGGGCAAAATTGCAGAAATTTCACTTATTTTGGGGCAAAATTGCAAAAATTTTCCTTATTATGGGGAATAATTGCAGAAATTTTCATTATTTTAGGGCAAAATTGCAAAAATTTCACTTATTTCAGAGAAAAAAAACAAAAATTTTTCTTATTTTTGGGCAAAAAAAAAGAAATTCCCATTATTTTGGGGCAAAAAGGCAGAAATACACCTTATTTTGGGGTAAAATTGCAGAAATTTCACATATTTCAGAACAAAAAGGCAGAAATTTCTTTTATTTTGGGCCAAAATTGCAGAATTTCACGTACTTCAGGGTAATAAGTCAGAAATTCTTCTTATTTTGGGGCAAAAAAGGCAGAAATTCCCTTTGTTTTGGGGGAAAAAGACAGAAATTCCACTTATTTAGAGGCAAAAAAGCAGAAATTCTTCTTATTTTGGAGCAAAAATGAAGAAATTTTCCTCTTTTATGGCAAAAAGTTATGCATTCCTCTTATTTTCGGGCAAAAAGGCAGAAGTTCCCCGTATTTTGTAGCAAAATTGCAGAAATTCCCCTAATTGTGAAGCAAAAAGGCAGAAATTCCCTATATGTTGGGGCAAAAAGACAGAAATTCTCCTTATTTTGGTGCAAAACTCAGAATTTTCTCTTATTTTGGGGCAAAATTCCAGAAATTTCCCTTATTTTGGGGCAAAATTGCAGAAATTTCCCATATTTTGGGGCAAAATTGCAGAAATTTCACTTATTTCAGGGAAAAAAGGCAGAAATTTCCCTTATTTTGGGGCAAAAATGCAGAATTTCTTAATATTTGGTGGCAAAAATGCAGAAATTCTCTTTCTTTTGAGGTAAAAAGGCTGAAATTCCCTTTATATGGGGGCAAAAAAACAAAATTTCCTTTATTTTGGGGCAAAAAGACAGAAATTCCCCTTAGTTTTTGGCAAAAAGGCAGAAATTTCTTTTATTTTGGGGCAAAATTGCAGAAATTTCACTTATTTCATAACATAATACAAAAATTCCTTTTATTTTGGGGCAAAATACAGAAATTCCGTTTATTTTTGGGTAAAAAGGCAGAAATTTCACTTATTTTGAGGTAAAAAGGCAGAAATTCCTTTTACTTTGGGGCAAAAATGAAGAAATTTCCCTTTTTTGTGGCAAAAGATATACATTCTTCTTACTTTCTGGATAATAAGCAGAAATTCCCTGTATTTTGAAGCAAAATTGCAGTAATTCTCATAATTTTCAGGAAAAAAGGCAGAAATTCTCCTTATTTTGGGGTAAAAAGACAGAAAATCTCCTTTTCTCGGGAGCAAACAGTAAGAAATTCCTCTTATTTTGTGGCAAAAAGGCAGAAATTTCTTTTATTTTGAGGCAAAATTGCAAAAAATTCACTTATTTCAGGGCATAATTCAAAAATTCCTTTTATTTTGGGGCAAAAGGACAGAAATTTTGTTTATTTTTGGGTAAAAAGGCAGAAATTTCACTTATATTGAGGTAAAAAGGCAGAAATTCCTCTTATTTTGGGGTAAAAATGAAGAAATTTCCCTTTTTTTGTGGCAAAAGGTATACATTCCTTTTACTTTAAGGATAAAAAGCAGAAATTCCCCGTATTTTGAAGCAAAATTGCAGAAATTCTCATAATTTTCGGGCAAAAAGCAGAAATTCTACTTATTTTGGGTTAAAAAGGCAGAAAATCTCCTGTTTTCGGGAGCAAAAGGTCAGAAATTCCCCATATTTTTGGGCAAAGTTGCAGAAATTTCCTTTACATTGGGGCAAAATTGCAGAAATTTCCTTTACATTGGGGCAAAATTGCAGAAATTTCACTTATTTCAGAGAAAAAAAGCAAAAATTTTTCCTATTTGGGGGCAAAACAGCAGAAATTCCCATTATTTTGGGGCAAAAAAGGCAGAAATTCACCTTATTTTGGGGTAAAATTGCAGAAATTTCACATATTTCAGGGCAAAAAGGTAGAAATTTCCCTTATTTTGGGGCAAAATTACAGAAAATTCACTTATTTTAGGGTAATAAGTCAGAAATTCCCCTTATTTTGGGGGAAAAAAACAGAAATTCCCTTTGTTTTGGGAGAAAAAGACAGAAATTCCACTTATTTAGAGGCAAAAGCAGAAATTCCCCTTATTTTGGAGCAAAAATAAAGAAATTTCCCTTTTTTTATGGCAAAAATTATGCATTCCCCTTAATTTCGGGCAAAACGGCAGAAATTCCCTGTATTTTGGAGCAAAATTGCAGAAATTCCCCTAATTGTGGGGAAAAAATGCAGAAATTCCCTATATGTTGGGGCAAAAAGACAAAAATTCTCCTTATTTTGGGGCAAAACTCAGAAATTCCACTTATTTTGGGGCAAAATTGCAAAAAATTCCCTTATTTTGGGGCAAAATTGCTGAAATTTCACTTATTTTGGGGCAAAATTGCAGAAATTTCATTTATTTCAGGGAAAAAAGGCAGAAATTTTCCTTATTTTGTGACAAAAATATAAAAATTTCTAATATTTTGTGGCAAAAATGCAGAAATTCCCCTTATTTTGAGGTAAAAAGGCTGATGTTCCCCTTATATGGGGGCAAAAAGGCCGAAATTTCCCTTAATTTGGGGCAAAATTGCAGAAATTTCACTTATTTCAGAGAAAAAAAAGCAAAAATTTTTCTTATTTTGGGGCAAAAAGGCAGAAATTCCCATTATTTTGGGGCAAAAATGCAGAAATTCACCTTATTTTGGGGTAAGATTGCAGAAATTTCACATATTTCAGGGCAAAAAGGGAGAAATTTCTCTTATTTTGGGGCAAAATTGCAGAAATTTCACTTATTTCAGGGTAATAAATCAGAAATTTTCTTTATTTTGGAGCAAAAAAGACAGAAAATCCCTTTGTTTTGGGGGAAAAGACAGACATTCCAATTATTTAGAGGCAAAAATGCAGAAATTCCCCTTATTTTGGAGCAAAAATGAAGAAATTTCTTTTTTTTAAGGCAAAAAAGTATGCATTTTTCTTATTTTCGGGAAAAGGCAGAAATTCCCCGTATTTTGGAGCAAAATTGCAGAAATTCCCCTAATTGTGGGGCAAAAATGCAGAAATTCCCTATATGTTGTTGCAAAAATACAGAAATTCTCCTTATTTTGGGGCAAAACTCAGAAATTCCACGTATTTTGGGGCAAAATTCCAGAAATTTCCCTTATTTTGGGGCAAAATTGCAGAAATTTCACTTATTTTGGGGCGAAATTGCAGAAATTTCACTTATTTCAGGGAAAAAAAGCAGAAATTTTTCCTTATTTTGGTGCAAAAAATTCAGAAATTTCTAATATTTTGTGGCAAAAATGCAGAAATTCTTCTTATTTTGAGGTAAAAAGGCTGAAATTCTCCTTATTTGAGGGCAAAAATGCAGAAAATTCTTTTATTTGGGGGCAAAATTGCAGAAATTTCACTTATTTCAGGGTAATGAGTCAGAAATTCCCCTTATTTTGGAGCAAAAAATACAGAAATTCCATTTGTTTTGGGGGAATAAGACAGAAATTCCAATTATTTAGAGGCAAAAAGGCAGAAATTCCCCTTATTTTGGAGCAAAAATGAAGAAATTTCCTTTTTTATGGCAAAAAAGGTATGCATTCCCATTATTTTCGGGCAAAAAGGCAGAAATTCCCCATATTTTGGGGCAAAATTGCAGAAATTCCACTTATTTCATGGAAAAAGGCAGAAATTTCCCTTATTTTGGGGCAAAAATGCAGAAATTCTTAATATTTAATGGCAAAAATGCAGAAATTTTCTTTCTTTTGAGGTAAAAAGGCTGAAATTCCCCTTATATGGGGGCAAAAAAACAGAAATTTCCCCTATTTTGGGGCAAAAAGACAGAAATTCCCCTTATTTTGTGGCAAAAAGGCAGAAATTTCTTTTATTTTGTGGCAAAATTGCAGAAATTTCACTGATTTCAGGGCATAATTCAAAAATTCCTTTTATTTTGGGGCAAAATACAGAAATTCCATTTATTTTTGGGTAAAACGGCAGAAATTTCACTTATTTTGAGGTAAAAAGGCAGAAATTCCTTTTATTTTGGGGCAAAAATGAAGAAATTTCCCTTTTTTGTGGCAAAAGATATACATTCCCCTTACTATCTGGATAATAAGCAGAAATTTTCTGTATTTTGAAGCAAAATTGCAGTAATTCTCATAATTTTCGGGCAAAAAGGCAGAAATTCTCCTTATTTTGGGGTAAAAAGACAGAAAATCTCCTTTTCTCGGGAGCAAACAGTAAGAAATTCCTCTTATTTTGTGGCAAAAAGGCAAAAATTTCTTTTATTTTGAGGCAAAATTGCAGAAATTTCACTTATTTCAGGGCATAATTCAAAAATTCCTTTTATTTTGGGGCAAAAGGACAGAAATTTTGTTTATTTTGGGGTAAAAAGGAAGAAATTTCACTTATATTGAGGTAAAAAGGCAGAAATTCCTCTTATTTTGGGGCAAAAATGAAGAAATTTCCCTTTTTTTGTGGCAAAAGGTATACATTCCCCTTACTTTCAGGATAAAAAGCAGAAATACCCCGTATTTTGAAGCAAAATTGCAGAAATTCTCATAATTTTCGGGCAAAAAACAGAATTTCTACTTATTTTGGGTCAAAAAGGCAGAAAATCTCCTTTTTTCGGGAGCAAAAGGTCAGAAATTCCCCTTATTTTGGGGCAAAATTGCTGAAATTTCCTTTACATTGTGGCAAAATTGCAGAAATTTCCTTTACATTGGGGCAAAATTGCAGAAATTTCTCTTATTTCAGAGAAAAAAAGCAAAAATTTTTCATATTTTGGGGAAAAACGGCAGAAATTCCCATTATTTTGGGGCAAAAAAGGCAGAAATTCACCTTATTTTGGGGTAAAATTGCAGAAATTTCACATATTTCAGGGCAAAAAGGCAGAAATTTCCCTTATTTTGGGGCAAAATTACAGAAAATTCACTTATTTTAGGGTAATAAGTCAGAAATTCCCCTTATTTTGGGGGAAAAAAACAGAAATTCCCTTTGTTTTGGGGGAAAAAGACAGAAATTCCACTTATTTAGAGGCAAAAGCAGAAATTCCCCTTATTTTGGAGCAAAAATAAAGAAATTTCCCTTTTTTTATGGCAAAAATTATGCATTCCCCTTAATTTCGGGCAAAACGGCAGAAATTCCCCATATTTTGGAGCAAAACTGCAGAAATTCCCCTAATTGTGGGGAAAAAATGGAGAAATTCCCTATATGTTGGGGCAAAAAGACAAAAATTCTCCTTATTTTGGGGCAAAACTCTGAAATTCCACTTATTTTGGGGCAAAATTGCAAAAAATTCCCTTATTTTGGGGCAAAATTGCTGAAATTTCAATTATTTTGGGGCAAAATTGCAGAAATTTCATTTATTTCAGGGAAAAAAGGCAGAAATTTTCCTTATTTTGTGACAAAAAGATAGAAATTTCTAATATTTTGTGGCAAAAATGCAGAAATTCCCCTTATTTTGAGGTAAAAAGGCTGAAGTTCCCCTTATATGGGGGCAAAAAGGCCGAAATTTCCCTTAATTTGGGGCAAAATTGCAGAAATTTCACTTATTTCAGACAAAAAAAGCAAAAATTTTTCTTATTTTGGGGAAAAAAGGCAGAAATTCCCATTATTTTGGGGCAAAAATGCAGAAATTCACCTTATTTTGGGGTAAGATTGCAGAAATTTCACATATTTCAGGGCAAAAAGGGAGAAATTTCCCTTATTTTGGGGCAAAATTGCAGAAATTTCACTTATTTCAGGGTAATAAATCAGAAATTTTCTTTATTTTGGAGCAAAAATACAGAAAATTCCTTTGTTTTGGGGGAAAAGACAGACATTCCAATTATTTAGAGGCAAAAATGCAGAAATTCCCCTTATTTTGGAGCAAAAATGAAGAAATTTCTTTTTTTTAAGGCAAAAAAGTATGCATTCTTTTTATTTTCGGGAAAAGGCAGAAATTCCCCGTATTTTGGAGCAAAATTGCAGAAATTACCCTAATTGTGGGGCAAAAATGCAGAAATTCCCTATATGTTGTGGCAAAAAGACAGAAATTCTCCTTAATTTGGGGAAAAACTCAGAAATTCCAAGTATTTTGGGGCAAAATTCCAGAAATTTCCCTTATTTTGGGGCAAAATTGCAGAAATTTCACTTATTTTGGGGTGAAATTGCAGAAATTTCACTCATTTCAGGGAATAAAGGCAGAAATTTTTCCTTATTTTGGGGCAAAAAGGCAGAAATTTCTAATATTTTGTGGCAAAAATGCAGAAATTCCCCTTATTTTGAGGTAAAAAGGCTGAAATTCTCCTTATTTGGGGGCAAAAATGCAGAAAATTCTTTTATTTGGGGGCAAAATTGCAGAAATTTCACTTATTTCAGGGTAATGAGTCAGAAATTTTCCTTATTTTGGAGCAAAAAATACAGAAATTCCATTTGTTTTGGGGGAATAAGTCAGAAATTCCACTTATTTAGAGGCAAAAAGGCAGAAATTCCCCTTATTTTGTAGCAAAAATGAAGAAATTTCCCTTTTTATGGCAAAAAGGTATGCATTCCCATTATTTTCGGGCAAAAAGGCAGAAATTCCCCGTATTTTGGAGCAAAATTGCAGATATTTCCCTAATTTTGGGGCAAAAGTCAGAAATTCCCTTTATTTTGGGGCAAAAATCAAAAATTCCCCTTATTTTGCGGCAAAATTCCAGAAATTTCCTTTATTTTGGGGCAAAATTGCAGGAATTTACCTTATTTTGGGGCAAAATTTCAGAAATTTCCCTTATTTGGTGCAAAATTGCAGAAATTTCACTTATTTTTAGGTAAAAAGGCTGAAATTTCCTTTATTTTGGGGCAAAAATGGAGAAATTCCCCTTATTTTGGGGTAAAATTGCAAAAATTTCTCTTATTTTGGGAAAAAATTGCAGAAATTGTCCTTATTTTAGGGCAAAATTGCAGAAATTTAACTTATTTCAGAGAAAAAAAGCAAAAGTTTTTCTTATTTTGGGGCCAAAAGGAAGAAATTCCCATTATTTTGGGGCAAAAAGGCAGAAATTCACCTTATTTTGGGGTAAAATTGCAGAAATTTCACATATTTCAGGGCAAAAAGGCAGAAATTTCCCTTATTTTGGGGCAAAATTGCAGAATTTCACTTATTTCAGGGTAATAAGTCAGAAATTCTTCTTATTTTGGGGCAAAAAAGACAGAAATTCCCTTTGTTTTGGGGGAAAAAAACAGAAATTCCACTTATTTAGAGGCAAAAAAGCAGAAATTCTTCTTATTTTGGAGCAAAAATGAAGAAATTTTCCTCTTTTATGGCAAAAAGTTATTCATTCCTCTTATTTTCGGGCAAAAAGGCAGAAATTCCCTGTATTTTGTAGCAAAATTGCAGAAATTCCCCTTATTGTGAAGCAAAAAGGCAGAAATTCCCTATATGTTGGGGCAAAAAGACAGAAATTCTCCTTATTTTGGTGCAAAACTCAGAATTTTCTCTTATTTTGGGGCAAAATTCCAGAAATTTCACTTATTTTGGGGCAAAATTGCAGAAATTTTTCTTATTTTGGGGCAAAATTGCAGAAATTCCACTTATTTCAGGGAAAAAGGCAGAAATTTCCCTTATTTTGGGGCAAAAATGCAGAAATTCTTAATATTTGGTGGCAAAAATGCAGAAATTCTCCTTCTTTTGAGGAAAAAGGCTGAAATTTCCCTTATATAAGGGCAAAAAAACAAATTTCCCCTATTTTGGGGCAAAAAGACAGAAATTCCCCTTATTTTGTGGCAAAAAGGCAGAAATTTCTTTTATTTTGGGGCAAAATTGCAGAAATTTCACTTATTTCAGGGCATAATTCAAAAATTCCTCTTATTTTGGGGCAAAATACAGAAATTCCGTTTATTTTTGTGTAAAAAGGCAGAAATTTCACTTATTTTGAGGTAAAAAGGCAGAAATTCCTCTTATTTTGGGGCAAAAATGAAGAAATTTCCCTTTTTTGTGGCAAAAGATATACATTCCCCTTACTTTCGGAATAATAAGCAGAAATTCCCCGTAATTTGAAGCAAAATTGCAGTAATTCTCATAATTTTCGGGCAAAAAGGCAGAAAGTCTTCTTATTTTGGGGCAAAAAGACAGAAAATCTCCTTTTTTCGGGAGCAAACAGTCAGAAATTCCCCTTATTTAGGGGCAAAATTGCAGAAATTTCTTTTACATTGGGGCAAAATTGCAGAAATTTCCTTTACATTGGGGCAAAATACAGAAATTTAACTTATTTCAGAGAAAAAAAGCAAAAATTTTTCTTATTTTGGGGCAAAAAGGCAGAAATTCCCATTATTTTGGGGCAAAAAGTCAGAAATTCACCTTATTTTGGTGTAAAATTGCAGAAATTTCACATATTTCAGAACAAAAAGGCAGAAATTTCCCCTATTTTGGGGCAAAATTGCAGACATTTCACTTATTTCAGAGTAATAAGTCAGAAATTCCCCTCATTTTGGGGCAAAAAAGACAGAAATTCCCTTTGTTTTGGGGGAAAAAAGACTGAAATTCCACTTATTTAGAGGCAAAAAGGCAGAAATTCCCCTTATTTTGGAGCAAAGATGAAGAAATTTTCCTTTTTTATGGCAAAAAGTTATTTATATCCCGTATTTTTGGGAAAAATGGCAGAAATTCCCCGTATTTTGGAGCAAAATTGCAGAAATTCCCTTAATTGTGGGGCAAAAAGGCAGAAATTCACTATATGTTGGGGCAAAAAGACAGAAATTCTCCTTATTTTAAGGCAAAACTCAGAAATTCCACTTATTTTGGGGCAAAATTCCAGAAATTTCCCTTATTTTAAGGCAAAATTGCAGAAATTTCATTTATTTTGGGGCGAAATTGCAGAAATTTCACTTTTTTCAGGGAAAAAAGGGAGAAATTTTTCTAACTTTGTGGCAAAAAGGCAGAAATTCCTAATATTTTGTTGCAAAAATGCAGAAATTCCCCTTATTTTGAGGTAAAAAGGCTGAAATTCCCCTTATTTCGGGGCAAAAAGGCAGAAATTTCCATTATTTTGGGGCAAAATTGCAGAAATTTCACTTATTTAAGGGTAATAAGTCAGAAATTTTTCTTATTTTGGGGCAAAAAAGACAGAAAATTCTTTTATTTTAGGAGAAAAATACAGAAATTCCACTTATTTAGAGGCAAAAAAGCAAAAATTCCCCTTATATTGGAGGAAAAATGAAGAAATTTCCCTTTTTATGGCAAGAAGGTATGCATTCCCATTATTTTCGGGCAAAAAGGCAGAAATTCCCCGTATTTTGGAGCAAAATTGCAGAAATTCCCCTAATTTGGGGGCAAAACGCAGAAATTCCCTTTATTTTGGGGCAAAAATCAGAAATTCCCCTTCTTTTGAGGCAAAATTCAAGAAATTTCCTTTATTTTGGGGCAAAATTGCAGGAATTTACCTTATTTTGGGGCAAAATTCCAGAAATTTCCCTTATTTGGGGCAAAATTGCAGAAATTTCACTTATTTTTAGGTAAAAGGGCTGAAATTTCTTTATTTTGGGGCAAAAAAGGGGAAATTCCTTTTATTTTGGGGCAAAATTTCAGAAATTTCCCTTATTATGGGGAAAAATTGCAGAAATTTCTCTTAATTTAGGGCAAAATTGCAGAAATTTCACTTATTTCAGAGAAAAAAAGGAAAAATTTTTCTTATTTTGGGGCAAAAAGGCAGAAATTCCCATTATTTTGGGGCAAAAGGCAGAAATTCACCTTATTGTGGGGTAAAATTGCAGAAATTTCACATATTTCAGGGCAAAAAGGCAGAAATTTTCCTTATTTTGGGGCCAAATTTCAGAAATTTCACTTATTTCAGGGAAAAAGTCAGAAATTTTCCTTATTTTGGGAGAAAAAGGCAGAAATTCCTAATATTTTGTGGCAAAAATGCAGAAATTCCCCTTATATTGAGATAAAAAGGCTGAAATTCCCCTTATTTGGGGGCAAAAAGGCAGAAATTTCCCTTATTTTGGGGCAAAATTGCAGAAATTTCACTTATTTCAGGGTAACAAGTCAGAAATTTTTTTTTATTTTGGGGCAAAAAAGACAGAAATTCCCTTTGTTTTGGGGGAAAAAGACAGAAATTCCACTTATTTATAGGCAAAAAAGCAGAAATTCAATGTATTTTGGAGCAAAAATGAAGTTATTTCATTTTTTTATGGCAAAAAGGTATGCATTCTTTATATTTTCGGGCAAAAAGGCAGACATTCCCCATATTTTGGGGCAAAAGGCAGAAATTCTTCTTATTTTTATGTAAAATGCAGAAATTCCTTTTAATTAGAGGTAAAATGCAGAAATTCCCCAAATATTGGGGGAAAATGCAGAAATTTCTTTTATTTTGGGGTTAAAGGCAGAAATTAACTGTATTATGAAGCAAAATTGCAGAAATTCTCATAATTTTTGGGCAAAAAGGCAGAAATTCTCCTTATGTTTGGGCAAAAATACAAAAAATCTTTTTTTGGGAGCATAAAGTCAGAAATTCCCTTTATTTTGTGGCAAAATTGCATAAATTTCCTTTACATTGGGGCAAAATTGCAGAAATTTCCCTTCTTTGGGGCAAAATTGCAGAAATTACACTTATTTCAGAAAAAAGGCAGAAATTTTTTTATTTTGGGGCAAAAAGGCAGAAATTTCTTTTATTTTGGTACAAAATTACAGAAATTTTTCTTATTTTGGGTCAAAAAGGCAGATAATCCCCATATTTTGAGGCAAAAAGGCAGAAATTCCCTATATTTTGAGGTAAAAAGGCGGAATACCCCTTATTTTCAGGCAAAAAGTCAGAAATTCCCCTTAGTTTGGTGCAAAAAGGCAGAAATTTCGTTTATTTTTGTAGAAAAGGCAGATATTGCACTTATTTTGAGTCAAAAGGTGGAAAATCTCATTATTTTGGGGCAAAAATGAAAAAATTTCCCTTTTTTATGGCAAAAAGGTAAACATTCCCTTTATTTTCGGGCAAAAAGGCAGAAATTCCCCATAGTTTGGAGCAAAATTGCAAAAATTCCCCTAATTTTGGGGCAAAAGGCAGAAATTCCCTTTATTTTGGGGTAAAACTCCATAAATTTCACTTATTTCGCAGCAAAATGGAAGAAATTCCCTTTATTTTCGGCGAAAAGGGAAGAAAATCACCATATTTTGGAGCAAAATTGCAGAAATTCACCTAATTTTGGGGTAAAAAATACAGTAATTTTCTTTATTTTGGGGAAAAAGGCAGAAATTCTCATTATTTTGGCGCAAAAGGCAGAAATTTCCATTATTTTAGGGCAAAATTGCAGAAATTTCCCTTATTTGGGGGCAAAAAAAAGAAATTCCCTTTATTTTGGGGCAAAATTCTAGAAATTTCCCTTATTATGGGGAAAAATTGTAGAAATTTCCCTTATTTTAGGGCACAATTGCAGATATTTCACTTATTTCAAAAAAAATGCAAAAATTTTTCTTATTTTGGGGCAAAAAGGCAGAAATTCCCATTATTTTGGTGCAAAAACGCAGAAATTCACCTTCTTTTGGGCTAAAATTGCAGAAATTTCACATATTTCAGGGCAAAAAGGCAGAAATTTCCCTTAATTTGGGGCAAAAATGAAGAAACTTCCCTTTTTTATGGCAAAAAAGTATGCATTCCCATTATTTTCGGGCAAAAAGGAAGAAATTCCCCATATTTTAGAGCAAAATTGCAGAAATTCCCCTAATTGTGGGGCAGAAATGTAGAAATTCTCTTTATTTTTGGGCAAAACTCAGAAATTCCACTTATTTTAAGGCAAAATTCCAGAAATTTCCCTTATTTTGGGGAAAAATTGTAGAAATTTCACTTATTTTGGGGCAAAATTGCAGAAATTTCACTTATTTCAGCGAAAAAAAGGCAGAAATTTTCATTATTTTGGGGCAAAAAGTCAGAAATTCCTAATATTTAGTTGCAAAAATGCAGAAATTCTTAATATTTTGTTGCAAAAATGCAGAAATTTTCCTTATCTTGAGGTAAAAAGGCTGAAATTCCCCTTATTTGGGGGCAAAAAGACAGAAATTTCCTTTATTTTGGAGCAAATTTGCAGAAATTTCACTTATTTCAGGGTAATAAGTCAGAAATTTTTCTTATTTTGGGGCAAAAAAGACAGAAATTCCTTTTGTTTTGGGGGAAAAAGACAGAAATTCCACTTATTTAGAGGCAAAAAGGCAAAAGTTCTTTTTGTTTTGGAGCAAAAATGAGGAAATTTCCCTTTTTTATGGCAAAAAGGTATGCATTTTTTTTATTTTCAGACAAAAAGGCAGAAATTCCCCATATTTTGGGGCAAAAGGCAGAAATTCCCATTATTTTGGGGCAAAATTGCAGAAATATCCCTAATTGTGGGGCAAAAAACAGAAATTCCCCTTATTTTGGGGCAAAAAAGCAAAAATTCTCCTTATTTTGGGGCAAAACTCAGAAATTCCACTTATTTTGGGGCAAAATTCCAAAAATTTCCTTTATTTTGGGGCAAAATTGCAGAAATTTTACTTATTTTGTGGCAAAATTGCAGAAATTTCACTTATTTCAGGAAAAAAAGGCAGAAATTTTCCTTATTTTGGGGCAAAAATGCAGAAATTCCTAATATTTTGTGCCAAAATTCAGAAATTTCCCTTATTTTGAGGTAAAAAGGCTGAAATTCCCCTTATTTGGGGGCAAAAAGGCAGAAATTACCCTTATATTGGGGCAAAATTGCAGAAATTTCCCTAATTTCAGGGTAATAAGTCAGAAATTTTCCTTATTTTGGGGCAAAAATGACAGAAATTCCGTTTGTTTTGGGGGAAAAAGACAGAAATTCCAATTATTTCGAGGCAAAAATGCAGAAATTCCCCTTATTTTAGGGCAAAATTGCAGAAATTTCTCTTATTTGGGGGCAAAAAAACAGAAATTCCCCTTATGTTGGGGCGAAATTCCTGAAATTTCCCTAATTATGGGGAAAAATTGCAGTAATTTCCCTTATTTTAGAGCAAAATTGCAGAAATTTCACTTATTCCAGAGAAAAAAGGCAAAAATTTTTCTTATTTTGGGGCAAAAAGGCAGAAATTCCCATTATTTTGGGGCAAAAAGGCAGAAATTCAAATTATTTTGGGCTAAAATTGCAGAAATTTCACATATTTCAGGGCAAAAAGGCAGAAATTTCCCTTAATTTGGGGCAAAAATGAAGAAATTTCCCTTTTTTATGGCAAAAAGGTATGCATTCCCTTTATTTTCGGGCAAAAAGGCAGAAATTCCCCGTATTTTGGAGCAAAATTGCAGAAATTCCTCTAATTGTGGGGCAAAAAGGCAGATATTCTTGTTATTTTGGGGCAAAACTAAGAAATTCCACTTATTTTGAGGCAAAATTTCAGAAATTTCCCTTATTTAGGGCAAAATTGTAGAAATTTCACATATTTTGGGGCAAAATTGCAGAAATTTCACTTATTTCAGGGAAAAAAGGCAGAAATTTTCCTTATTTTGGGGCAAAAAGGCAGAAATTCTCCATATTTTGGTGCAAAAATCAGAAATTTCTCTTATTTGAGGTAAAATGCTGAAATTCCCTATTTTGGGGAAAAAGGCAGAAATTTCCCTTTTTTGGGGCAAATTTGCAGAAATTTCACTTATTTCAGAGAAAAAAAGGCAGAAATTTGCCTTACTTTTTGACAAAAGGGCAGAAATTCCTTATATTTTGTGGCAAAAATGCAGAAATTCCTAATATTTTGTTGCAAAAATGCAGAAATTTCCCTTATTTTGAGGTAAAAATGCTGAAATTCCCTTTATTTGGGGGCAAAAAGGCAGAAATTTTTCTTATTTTGGGGCAAATTTGCAGAAATTTCACTTATGTCAGGGTTATAAGTCAGAAATTTTCCTTATTTTGGGGCAAAAAAGACAGAAATTCCCTTTGTTTTGTGGGAAAAAGACAGAAATTCCACTTATTTAGAGGCAAAAAGGCAAAAGTTCTCCTTATTTTGGAGCAAAAATAAAGAAATTTCCCTTTTTTATGGCAAAAATGTATGCATTCTTCTTATTTTCAAACAAAAAGGGAGAAATTCCCCATATTTTGGGACAAAAGGCAGAAATTCCCCTTATTTTGGGGCAAAATTGCAGAAATTTCCCTAATTGTGGGGCAAAAAACAGAAATTCCCCTTATTTTGGGGCAAAATTGCAGAAATTTTCCTTATTATGAGGAAAAATTTCAGAAATTTCCCTTATTTAAAGCAAAATTGCAGAAATTTCACTAATTGTGGCGCAAAAAGGCAGAAATTCTCCTTATTTTAGGGCAAAACTCAGAAATTCCACTTATTTTGGGGCAAAATTCCAGAAATTTCCCTTATTTTGGTGCAAAATTGCAAAAATTTTACTTATTTTAGGGCAAAATTGCAGAAATTTCACTTATTTCAGGAAAAAAAGGCAGAAATTTTCCTTATTTGGGCAAAAAGGCAGAAATTCCCCATATTTTGGAGCAAAATTGCAGAAATTCACCTAATTTTGGGGTAAAAAATACAGTAATTTTCTTTATTTTGGGGCAAAAAGACAGAAATTCTCTTTATTTTGGGGCATAAGGCAGAAATTCCTCTTATTTTAATGCAAAAATGCAGAAATTTCTCTTATTTGGGGGCAAAAAAACACAAATTCCTTTTATTTTGGGGCAAAATTCCAGAAATTTCCCTTATTATGGGGAAAAATTGTAGAAATTTCCCTTATTTTAGGGCAAAATTGCAGATATTTCATTTATTTCAGAAAAAAGCAATAATTTTTCTTATTTTGGGGCAAAAAGGCAAAATTCCCATTATTTTGGGGCAAAAAGGCAGAAATTCACCTTATTTTAGGCTAAAATTGCAGAAATTTCACATATTTCAGGGCAAAAAGGCAGAAATTTCTCTTAATTTGGGGCAAAAATTAAGAAATTTCCCTTTTTTATGGCAAAGAGGTATGCATTCCCCTTTTTTCGGGCAAAAAGGGAGAAATTTCCCGTATTTTGGAGCAAAATTGCAGAAATTCTTCTAATTTTGGGGCAGAAAGGCAGAAATTCTTTTTATTTTGGGGCAAAACTCAGAAATTCCACTTATTTTGGGGCAAAATTCCAGAAATTTCCTTTATTTTGGGGCAAAATTGCAGAATTTTCACTTATTTTCGGGCCAAATTTCAGAAATTTCACTTATTTCAGGGAAAAGAAGGCAGAAATTTTCATTATTTTGGGGCAAAAAGGCAGAAATTCCTAATATTTTGTTGCAAAAATGCAGAAATTCTTAATATTTTGTTGCAAAAATGCAGAAATTTCCCTTATTTTGAGGTAAAAAGGCTAAAATTCCCCTTATTTAGCGGCAAAAAGGCAGAAATTTCCTTTAAATTTGGGCAAATTTGCAGGAATTTCACTTATTTCAGGGTAATAAGTCAGAAATTTTTCTTATTTTTGGGGCAAAAAAGACAGAAATTCCCTTTGTTTTGGGGGAAAAAGACAGAAATTCCACTTATTTAGAGGCAAAAAGGCAAAAGTTCCACTAATTTGGAGCAAAAATGAGGAAATTTCCCTTTTTTATGGCAAAAAGATATGCATTTTTCTTGTTTTCAGACAAAAAAGCAAAAATTCACCATATTTTTGGGCAAAAGGCAGAAATTCCCCTTATTTTGGGGCAAATTGCAGAAATTTCCCTAATTGTGGGGCAATAAACAGAAATTCCCCTTATTTTGGGGCAAAATTGCAGAAATTTCCCTTATTATGAGGAAAAATTGCAGAAATTTCCCTTATTTTAGGGCAAAATTGCAGAAATTTCACTAATCGTGGGGCACAGAGGCAGAAATTCTCCTTTTTTGGGGCAAAACTCAGAAATTCCACTTATTTTGCGGCAAAATTCCAGAAATTTCTTATATTTTGGGGCAAAATTGCAGAAATTTTACTTATTTTGGGGCAAAATTGCAGAAATTTCACTTATTTCATAGAAAAAGGGCAGAAATTTTCCTTATTTTGGGGCAAAAAGGCAGAAATTCCTAATATTTTGTGCCAAAATTCAGAAATTCTTTTTATTTTGAGGTAAAAATGCTGAAATTCCCCTTATTTGGGGGCAAAAAAGCAGAAATTTCCCTTATATTGGGGCTAAATTGCAGAAATTTCACTAATTTCAGGGTAATAAGTCAGAAATTTTCATTATTTTGGGGCAAAAATGACAAAAATTCTTTTTGTTTTCGGGGAAAAAGACAAAAATTCCACTTATTTAAAGGCAAAAAGGCAGAAATTCCCCTTATTTTAGGGCAAAATTGCAAAAATTTTCCTTATTTGGGGGCAAATAAACAGAAATTCCTTTTATTTTGGGGCAAAATTCCTGAAATTTCCCTAATTATGGGGAAAAATTGCAGAAATTTTTCATATTTTATGGCAAAACTGCAGAAATTTCACTTATTTCAGAGAAAAAAGGCAAAAATTATTCTTATTTTGGGGCAAAAAGGCAGAAATTCCCATTATTTTGGGGCAAAAAGGCAGAAATTCAAATTATTTTGGGCTAAAATTGCAGAAATTTCACATATTTTAGGGCAAAACGGCAGAAATTTCCCTTAATTTGGGGCAAAAATGAAGAAATTTCCCTTTTTTATGGCAAAAAGGTATGCATTCCCCTTATTTTCGGGCAAAAAGGCAGAAATTCCCCGTATTTTGGAGCAAAATTGCAGAAATTACCCTAATTGTGGGGCAAAAAGGCAGAAATTCTTCTTATTTTGGGGCAAAACTCAGAAATTCCACTAATTTTGGGGCAAAATTCCAGAAATTTCCCTTATTTTGGGGCAAAATTGCAGAAATTTCACTTATTTTGGGGCAAAATTGCAAAAATTTTCCTTATTTGGGGGCAAATAAACAGAAATTCCTTTTATTTTGGGGCAAAATTCCTGAAATTTCCCTTATTTTGGATCAAAATTGCAAAAATTTTACTTATTTTGGTGCAAAATTGCAGAAATTTCACTTATTTCAGGGAAAAAAAGCAGAAATTTTCCTTATTTGGGCAAAAAGGCAGAAATTCCCGATATTTTGGATCAAAATTGCAGAAATTCACTTAATTTTGGGGTAAAATATACAGTAATTTTCTTTATTTTGTGGCAAAAAGGCAGAAATTCACCTTATTTTGGGCTAAAATTGCAGAAATTTCACATATTTCAGGGCAAAAAGGCAGAAATTTGTATTAATTTGGGGCAAAAATGCAGAAATTCCCCTTATTTTGAGGTAAAAAGGCTGAAATTCTCCTTATTTGGGGGCAAAAATGCAGAAAATTCTTTTATTTGGGGGCAAAATTGCAGAAATTTCACTTATTTCAGGGTAATGAGTCAGAAATTTTCCTTATTTTGGAGCAAAAAATACAGAAATTCCATTTGTTTTGGGGGAATAAGTCAGAAATTCCACTTATTTAGAGGCAAAAAGGCAGAAATTCCCCTTATTTTGTAGCAAAAATGAAGAAATTTCCCTTTTTATGGCAAAAAGGTATGCATTCCCATTATTTTCGGGCAAAAAGGCAGAAATTCCCCGTATTTTGGAGCAAAATTGCAGATATTTCCCTAATTTTGGGGCAAAAGTCAGAAATTCCCTTTATTTTGGGGCAAAAATCAAAAATTCCCCTTATTTTGCGGCAAAATTCCAGAAATTTCCTTTATTTTGGGGCAAAATTGCAGGAATTTACCTTATTTTGGGGCAAAATTTCAGAAATTTCCCTTATTTGGTGCAAAATTGCAGAAATTTCACTTATTTTTAGGTAAAAAGGCTGAAATTTCCTTTATTTTGGGGCAAAAATGGAGAAATTCCCCTTATTTTGGGGTAAAATTGCAAAAATTTCTCTTATTTTGGGAAAAAATTGCAGAAATTGTCCTTATTTTAGGGCAAAATTGCAGAAATTTAACTTATTTCAGAGAAAAAAAGCAAAAGTTTTTCTTATTTTGGGGCCAAAAGGAAGAAATTCCCATTATTTTGGGGCAAAAAGGCAGAAATTCACCTTATTTTGGGGTAAAATTGCAGAAATTTCACATATTTCAGGGCAAAAAGGCAGAAATTTCCCTTATTTTGGGGCAAAATTGCAGAATTTCACTTATTTCAGGGTAATAAGTCAGAAATTCTTCTTATTTTGGGGCAAAAAAGACAGAAATTCCCTTTGTTTTGGGGGAAAAAAACAGAAATTCCACTTATTTAGAGGCAAAAAAGCAGAAATTCTTCTTATTTTGGAGCAAAAATGAAGAAATTTTCCTCTTTTATGGCAAAAAGTTATTCATTCCTCTTATTTTCGGGCAAAAAGGCAGAAATTCCCTGTATTTTGTAGCAAAATTGCAGAAATTCCCCTTATTGTGAAGCAAAAAGGCAGAAATTCCCTATATGTTGGGGCAAAAAGACAGAAATTCTCCTTATTTTGGTGCAAAACTCAGAATTTTCTCTTATTTTGGGGCAAAATTCCTGAAATTTCACTTATTTTGGGGCAAAATTGCAGAAATTTTTCTTATTTTGGGGCAAAATTGCAGAAATTCCACTTATTTCAGGGAAAAAGGCAGAAATTTCCCTTATTTTGGGGCAAAAATGCAGAAATTCTTAATATTTGGTGGCAAAAATGCAGAAATTCTCCTTCTTTTGAGGAAAAAGGCTGAAATTTCCCTTATATAAGGGCAAAAAAACAGAAATTTCCCATATTTTGGGGCAAAAAGACAGAAATTCCTTTTATTTTGTGGCAAAAAGGCAGAAATTTCTTTTATTTTGGGGCAAAATTGCAGAAATTTCACTTATTTCAGGGCATAATTCAAAAATTCCTCTTATTTTGGGGCAAAATACAGAAATTCCGTTTATTTTTGTGTAAAAAGGCAGAAATTTCACTTATTTTGAGGTAAAAAGGCAGAAATTCCTCTTATTTTGGGGCAAAAATGAAGAAATTTCCCTTTTTTGTGGCAAAAGATATACATTCCCCTTACTTTCGGAATAATAAGCAGAAATTCCCCGTAATTTGAAGCAAAATTGCAGTAATTCTCATAATTTTCGGGCAAAAAGGCAGAAAGTCTTCTTATTTTGGGGCAAAAAGACAGAAAATCTCCTTTTTTCGGGAGCAAACAGTCAGAAATTCCCCTTATTTAGGGGCAAAATTGCAGAAATTTCTTTTACATTGGGGCAAAATTGCAGAAATTTCCTTTACATTGGGGCAAAATACAGAAATTTAACTTATTTCAGAGAAAAAAAGCAAAAATTTTTCTTATTTTGGGGCAAAAAGGCAGAAATTCCCATTATTTTGGGGCAAAAAGTCAGAAATTCACCTTATTTTGGTGTAAAATTGCAGAAATTTCACATATTTCAGAACAAAAAGGCAGAAATTTCCCCTATTTTGGGGCAAAATTGCAGACATTTCACTTATTTCAGAGTAATAAGTCAGAAATTCCCCTCATTTTGGGGCAAAAAAGACAGAAATTCCCTTTGTTTTGGGGGAAAAAAGACTGAAATTCCACTTATTTAGAGGCAAAAAGGCAGAAATTCCCCTTATTTTGGAGCAAAGATGAAGAAATTTTCCTTTTTTATGGCAAAAAGTTATTTATATCCCGTATTTTTGGGAAAAATGGCAGAAATTCCCCGTATTTTGGAGCAAAATTGCAGAAATTCCCTTAATTGTGGGGCAAAAAGGCAGAAATTCACTATATGTTGGGGCAAAAAGACAGAAATTCTCCTTATTTTAAGGCAAAACTCAGAAATTCCACTTATTTTGGGGCAAAATTCCAGAAATTTCCCTTATTTTAAGGCAAAATTGCAGAAATTTCATTTATTTTGGGGCGAAATTGCAGAAATTTCACTTTTTTCAGGGAAAAAAGGGAGAAATTTTTCTAACTTTGTGGCAAAAAGGCAGAAATTCCTAATATTTTGTTGCAAAAATGCAGAAATTCCCCTTATTTTGAGGTAAAAAGGCTGAAATTCCCCTTATTTCGGGGCAAAAAGGCAGAAATTTCCATTATTTTGGGGCAAAATTGCAGAAATTTCACTTATTTAAGGGTAATAAGTCAGAAATTTTTCTTATTTTGGGGCAAAAAAGACAGAAAATTCTTTTATTTTAGGAGAAAAATACAGAAATTCCACTTATTTAGAGGCAAAAAAGCAAAAATTCCCCTTATATTGGAGGAAAAATGAAGAAATTTCCCTTTTTATGGCAAGAAGGTATGCATTCCCATTATTTTCGGGCAAAAAGGCAGAAATTCCCCGTATTTTGGAGCAAAATTGCAGAAATTCCCCTAATTTGGGGGCAAAACGCAGAAATTCCCTTTATTTTGGGGCAAAAATCAGAAATTCCCCTTCTTTTGAGGCAAAATTCAAGAAATTTCCTTTATTTTGGGGCAAAATTGCAGGAATTTACCTTATTTTGGGGCAAAATTCCAGAAATTTCCCTTATTTGGGGCAAAATTGCAGAAATTTCACTTATTTTTAGGTAAAAGGGCTGAAATTTCTTTATTTTGGGGCAAAAAAGGGGAAATTCCTTTTATTTTGGGGCAAAATTTCAGAAATTTCCCTTATTATGGGGAAAAATTGCAGAAATTTCTCTTAATTTAGGGCAAAATTGCAGAAATTTCACTTATTTCAGAGAAAAAAAGGAAAAATTTTTCTTATTTTGGGGCAAAAAGGCAGAAATTCCCATTATTTTGGGGCAAAAGGCAGAAATTCACCTTATTGTGGGGTAAAATTGCAGAAATTTCACATATTTCAGGGCAAAAAGGCAGAAATTTTCCTTATTTTGGGGCCAAATTTCAGAAATTTCACTTATTTCAGGGAAAAAGTCAGAAATTTTCCTTATTTTGGGAGAAAAAGGCAGAAATTCCTAATATTTTGTGGCAAAAATGCAGAAATTCCCCTTATATTGAGATAAAAAGGCTGAAATTCCCCTTATTTGGGGGCAAAAAGGCAGAAATTTCCCTTATTTTGGGGCAAAATTGCAGAAATTTCACTTATTTCAGGGTAACAAGTCAGAAATTTTTTTTTATTTTGGGGCAAAAAAGACAGAAATTCCCTTTGTTTTGGGGGAAAAAGACAGAAATTCCACTTATTTATAGGCAAAAAAGCAGAAATTCAATGTATTTTGGAGCAAAAATGAAGTTATTTCATTTTTTTATGGCAAAAAGGTATGCATTCTTTATATTTTCGGGCAAAAAGGCAGACATTCCCCATATTTTGGGGCAAAAGGCAGAAATTCTTCTTATTTTTATGTAAAATGCAGAAATTCCTTTTAATTAGAGGTAAAATGCAGAAATTCCCCAAATATTGGGGGAAAATGCAGAAATTTCTTTTATTTTGGGGTTAAAGGCAGAAATTAACTGTATTATGAAGCAAAATTGCAGAAATTCTCATAATTTTTGGGCAAAAAGGCAGAAATTCTCCTTATGTTTGGGCAAAAATACAAAAAATCTTTTTTTGGGAGCATAAAGTCAGAAATTCCCTTTATTTTGTGGCAAAATTGCATAAATTTCCTTTACATTGGGGCAAAATTGCAGAAATTTCCCTTCTTTGGGGCAAAATTGCAGAAATTACACTTATTTCAGAAAAAAGGCAGAAATTTTTTTATTTTGGGGCAAAAAGGCAGAAATTTCTTTTATTTTGGTACAAAATTACAGAAATTTTTCTTATTTTGGGTCAAAAAGGCAGATAATCCCCATATTTTGAGGCAAAAAGGCAGAAATTCCCTATATTTTGAGGTAAAAAGGCGGAATACCCCTTATTTTCAGGCAAAAAGTCAGAAATTCCCCTTAGTTTGGTGCAAAAAGGCAGAAATTTCGTTTATTTTTGTAGAAAAGGCAGAAATTGCACTTATTTTGAGTCAAAAGGTGGAAAATCTCATTATTTTGGGGCAAAAATGAAAAAATTTCCCTTTTTTATGGCAAAAAGGTAAACATTCCCTTTATTTTCGGGCAAAAAGGCAGAAATTCCCCATAGTTTGGAGCAAAATTGCAAAAATTCCCCTAATTTTGGGGCAAAAGGCAGAAATTCCCTTTATTTTGGGGTAAAACTCCATAAATTTCACTTATTTCGCAGCAAAATGGAAGAAATTCCCTTTATTTTCGGCGAAAAGGGAAGAAAATCACCATATTTTGGAGCAAAATTGCAGAAATTCACCTAATTTTGGGGTAAAAAATACAGTAATTTTCTTTATTTTGGGGAAAAAGGCAGAAATTCTCATTATTTTGGCGCAAAAGGCAGAAATTTCCATTATTTTAGGGCAAAATTGCAGAAATTTCCCTTATTTGGGGGCAAAAAAAAGAAATTCCCTTTATTTTGGGGCAAAATTCTAGAAATTTCCCTTATTATGGGGAAAAATTGTAGAAATTTCCCTTATTTTAGGGCACAATTGCAGATATTTCACTTATTTCAAAAAAAATGCAAAAATTTTTCTTATTTTGGGGCAAAAAGGCAGAAATTCCCATTATTTTGGTGCAAAAACGCAGAAATTCACCTTCTTTTGGGCTAAAATTGCAGAAATTTCACATATTTCAGGGCAAAAAGGCAGAAATTTCCCTTAATTTGGGGCAAAAATGAAGAAACTTCCCTTTTTTATGGCAAAAAAGTATGCATTCCCATTATTTTCGGGCAAAAAGGAAGAAATTCCCCATATTTTAGAGCAAAATTGCAGAAATTCCCCTAATTGTGGGGCAGAAATGTAGAAATTCTCTTTATTTTTGGGCAAAACTCAGAAATTCCACTTATTTTAAGGCAAAATTCCAGAAATTTCCCTTATTTTGGGGAAAAATTGTAGAAATTTCACTTATTTTGGGGCAAAATTGCAGAAATTTCACTTATTTCAGCGAAAAAAAGGCAGAAATTTTCATTATTTTGGGGCAAAAAGTCAGAAATTCCTAATATTTAGTTGCAAAAATGCAGAAATTCTTAATATTTTGTTGCAAAAATGCAGAAATTTTCCTTATCTTGAGGTAAAAAGGCTGAAATTCCCCTTATTTGGGGGCAAAAAGACAGAAATTTCCTTTATTTTGGAGCAAATTTGCAGAAATTTCACTTATTTCAGGGTAATAAGTCAGAAATTTTTCTTATTTTGGGGCAAAAAAGACAGAAATTCCTTTTGTTTTGGGGGAAAAAGACAGAAATTCCACTTATTTAGAGGCAAAAAGGCAAAAGTTCTTTTTGTTTTGGAGCAAAAATGAGGAAATTTCCCTTTTTTATGGCAAAAAGGTATGCATTTTTTTTATTTTCAGACAAAAAGGCAGAAATTCCCCATATTTTGGGGCAAAAGGCAGAAATTCCCATTATTTTGGGGCAAAATTGCAGAAATATCCCTAATTGTGGGGCAAAAAACAGAAATTCCCCTTATTTTGGGGCAAAAAAGCAAAAATTCTCCTTATTTTGGGGCAAAACTCAGAAATTCCACTTATTTTGGGGCAAAATTCCAAAAATTTCCTTTATTTTGGGGCAAAATTGCAGAAATTTTACTTATTTTGTGGCAAAATTGCAGAAATTTCACTTATTTCAGGAAAAAAAGGCAGAAATTTTCCTTATTTTGGGGCAAAAATGCAGAAATTCCTAATATTTTGTGCCAAAATTCAGAAATTTCCCTTATTTTGAGGTAAAAAGGCTGAAATTCCCCTTATTTGGGGGCAAAAAGGCAGAAATTACCCTTATATTGGGGCAAAATTGCAGAAATTTCCCTAATTTCAGGGTAATAAGTCAGAAATTTTCCTTATTTTGGGGCAAAAATGACAGAAATTCCGTTTGTTTTGGGGGAAAAAGACAGAAATTCCAATTATTTCGAGGCAAAAATGCAGAAATTCCCCTTATTTTAGGGCAAAATTGCAGAAATTTCTCTTATTTGGGGGCAAAAAAACAGAAATTCCCCTTATGTTGGGGCGAAATTCCTGAAATTTCCCTAATTATGGGGAAAAATTGCAGTAATTTCCCTTATTTTAGAGCAAAATTGCAGAAATTTCACTTATTCCAGAGAAAAAAGGCAAAAATTTTTCTTATTTTGGGGCAAAAAGGCAGAAATTCCCATTATTTTGGGGCAAAAAGGCAGAAATTCAAATTATTTTGGGCTAAAATTGCAGAAATTTCACATATTTCAGGGCAAAAAGGCAGAAATTTCCCTTAATTTGGGGCAAAAATGAAGAAATTTCCCTTTTTTATGGCAAAAAGGTATGCATTCCCTTTATTTTCGGGCAAAAAGGCAGAAATTCCCCGTATTTTGGAGCAAAATTGCAGAAATTCCTCTAATTGTGGGGCAAAAAGGCAGATATTCTTGTTATTTTGGGGCAAAACTAAGAAATTCCACTTATTTTGAGGCAAAATTTCAGAAATTTCCCTTATTTAGGGCAAAATTGTAGAAATTTCACATATTTTGGGGCAAAATTGCAGAAATTTCACTTATTTCAGGGAAAAAAGGCAGAAATTTTCCTTATTTTGGGGCAAAAAGGCAGAAATTCTCCATATTTTGGTGCAAAAATCAGAAATTTCTCTTATTTGAGGTAAAATGCTGAAATTCCCTATTTTGGGGAAAAAGGCAGAAATTTCCCTTTTTTGGGGCAAATTTGCAGAAATTTCACTTATTTCAGAGAAAAAAAGGCAGAAATTTGCCTTACTTTTTGACAAAAGGGCAGAAATTCCTTATATTTTGTGGCAAAAATGCAGAAATTCCTAATATTTTGTTGCAAAAATGCAGAAATTTCCCTTATTTTGAGGTAAAAATGCTGAAATTCCCTTTATTTGGGGGCAAAAAGGCAGAAATTTTTCTTATTTTGGGGCAAATTTGCAGAAATTTCACTTATGTCAGGGTTATAAGTCAGAAATTTTCCTTATTTTGGGGCAAAAAAGACAGAAATTCCCTTTGTTTTGGGGGAAAAAGACAGAAATTCCACTTATTTAGAGGCAAAAAGGCAAAAGTTCTCCTTATTTTGGAGCAAAAATAAAGAAATTTCCCTTTTTTATGGCAAAAATGTATGCATTCTTCTTATTTTCAAACAAAAAGGGAGAAATTCCCCATATTTTGGGACAAAAGGCAGAAATTCCCCTTATTTTGGGGCAAAATTGCAGAAATTTCCCTAATTGTGGGGCAAAAAACAGAAATTCCCCTTATTTTGGGGCAAAATTGCAGAAATTTTCCTTATTATGAGGAAAAATTTCAGAAATTTCCCTTATTTAAAGCAAAATTGCAGAAATTTCACTAATTGTGGCGCAAAAAGGCAGAAATTCTCCTTATTTTAGGGCAAAACTCAGAAATTCCACTTATTTTGGGGCAAAATTCCAGAAATTTCCCTTATTTTGGTGCAAAATTGCAAAAATTTTACTTATTTTAGGGCAAAATTGCAGAAATTTCACTTATTTCAGGAAAAAAAGGCAGAAATTTTCCTTATTTGGGCAAAAAGGCAGAAATTCCCCATATTTTGGAGCAAAATTGCAGAAATTCACCTAATTTTGGGGTAAAAAATACAGTAATTTTCTTTATTTTGGGGCAAAAAGACAGAAATTCTCTTTATTTTGGGGCATAAGGCAGAAATTCCTCTTATTTTAATGCAAAATTGCAGAAATTTCTCTTATTTGGGGGCAAAAAAACACAAATTCCTTTTATTTTGGGGCAAAATTCCAGAAATTTCTTATATTTTGGGGCAAAATTGCAGAAATTTTACTTATTTTGGGGCAAAATTGCAGAAATTTCACTTATTTCATAGAAAAAGGGCAGAAATTTTCCTTATTTTGGGGCAAAAAGGCAGAAATTCCTAATATTTTGTGCCAAAATTCAGAAATTCTTTTTATTTTGAGGTAAAAATGCTGAAATTCCCCTTATTTGGGGGCAAAAAAGCAGAAATTTCCCTTATATTGGGGCTAAATTGCAGAAATTTCACTAATTTCAGGGTAATAAGTCAGAAATTTTCATTATTTTGGGGCAAAAATGACAAAAATTCTTTTTGTTTTCGGGGAAAAAGACAAAAATTCCACTTATTTAAAGGCAAAAAGGCAGAAATTCCCCTTATTTTAGGGCAAAATTGCAAAAATTTTCCTTATTTGGGGGCAAATAAACAGAAATTCCTTTTATTTTGGGGCAAAATTCCTGAAATTTCCCTAATTATGGGGAAAAATTGCAGAAATTTTTCATATTTTATGGCAAAACTGCAGAAATTTCACTTATTTCAGAGAAAAAAGGCAAAAATTATTCTTATTTTGGGGCAAAAAGGCAGAAATTCCCATTATTTTGGGGCAAAAAGGCAGAAATTCAAATTATTTTGGGCTAAAATTGCAGAAATTTCACATATTTTAGGGCAAAACGGCAGAAATTTCCCTTAATTTGGGGCAAAAATGAAGAAATTTCCCTTTTTTATGGCAAAAAGGTATGCATTCCCCTTATTTTCGGGCAAAAAGGCAGAAATTCCCCGTATTTTGGAGCAAAATTGCAGAAATTACCCTAATTGTGGGGCAAAAAGGCAGAAATTCTTCTTATTTTGGGGCAAAACTCAGAAATTCCACTTATTTTGGGGCAAAATTCCAGAAATTTCCCTTATTTTGGGGCAAAATTGCAGAAATTTCACTTATTTTGGGGCAAAATTGCAAAAATTTTCCTTATTTGGGGGCAAATAAACAGAAATTCCTTTTATTTTGGGGCAAAATTCCTGAAATTTCCCTTATTTTGGATCAAAATTGCAAAAATTTTACTTATTTTGGTGCAAAATTGCAGAAATTTCACTTATTTCAGGGAAAAAAAGCAGAAATTTTCCTTATTTGGGCAAAAAGGCAGAAATTCCCGATATTTTGGATCAAAATTGCAGAAATTCACTTAATTTTGGGGTAAAATATACAGTAATTTTCTTTATTTTGTGGCAAAAAGGCAGAAATTCACCTTATTTTGGGCTAAAATTGCAGAAATTTCACATATTTCAGGGCAAAAAGGCAGAAATTTGTATTAATTTGGGGCAAAAATGAAGAAATTTTCCTTTTTATGGCAAAAAGGTATGCATTCCCCTTATTTTCGGGCAAAAAGGCAGAAATTCCCCATATTTTGGAGCATAATTGCAGAAATTCCCCTAATTGTGGGGCAGAAATGCAGAAATTCTCCTTATTTTTGGGCAAAACTCAGAAATTCCACTTATTTTGGGTCAAAATTCTAGAAATTTCCCTTATTTTGGGGCAAAATTGCAGAAATTTCACATATTTTGGGCAAAATTGTAGAAATTTCACTTATTTCAGGGAAAAAAATGCAGAAATTTTCCTTATTTTGGGGCAAAATATCAGAAATTCCTAATATTTTGTTGCAAAAATGCAGAAATTCTTAATATTTTGTTGCAAAAATGCAGAAATTTTCCTTATTTTGAGGTAAAAAGGCTGAAATTCTCCTTATTTGGGGGCAAAAATGCAGAAATTCCCTTTATTTTGGTGCAAATTTGCAGAAATTTTACTTATTTCAGGGTAATAAGTCAAAATTTTTCTTATTTTGGGGCAAAAAAGACAGAAATTTCCTTTGTTTTGGGGGAAAAAGACAGAAATTCCACTTATTTAGAGGTAAAAAGGCAAAAGTTCCCCTTATTTTGGAGCAAAAATGAGGAAATTTCCCTTTTTATGGCAAAAAGTATGCATTTTTCTTATTTTCAGACAAAAAGGCAGAAATTCCCCATATTTTGGGGCAATAGGCAGAAATTCCCTTTATTTTGGGGCAAAATTGCAGAAATTTCCCTAATTGTGGGGCAAAAAACAGAAATTCCCCTTATTTTGGGTCAAAATTGCAGAAATTTCCCTTATTATGGGGAAAAATTGCAGAAATTTCCCTTATTTTAGGGCAAAATTGCAGAAATTTCACTAATCGTGGGGCTAAAAGGCAGAAATTCTCCTTATTTTGGGGCAAAACTCAGAAATTCCACTTATTTTGGGGCAAAATTCCAGAAATTTCCCTTATTTTGGTGCAAAATTGCAGAAATTTTACTTATTTTGGGGCAAAATTTCAGAAATTTCACTTATTTCAGGGAAAAAAGGCAGAAATTTTCCTTATTTTGGGTCAAAAAGGCAGAAATTCCTAATATTTTGTGCCAAAATTCAGAAATTCTCCTTATTTTGAGGTAAAAAGGCTGAAATTACCCTTATTGGGGGCAAAAAGGCAGAAATTTCCCTTATATTGGGGCAAAATTTCAGAAATTTTACTAATTTAAGGGTAATAAGTCAGAAATTTTCCTTATTTTGGGGCAAAAATGACAGAAATTCTTTTTGTTTTGGGGGAAAAAGACAGAAATTCCACTTATTTAGAGGCAAAAAAGCATAAAATTCCTTTTATTTTAGGGCAAAATTGCAGAAATTTTTCTTATTTGGGGGCAAAAATAAAGACATTCCCCTTATTTTGTGGCAAAATTCCTGAAATTTCACTAATTATGGGGAAAAATTGCAGAAATTTCCCTTATTTTAGGGCAAAATTGCAGAAATTTCACTTATTTCAGAGAAAAAAGGCAAAAATTTTTCTTATTTTGGGGCAAAAAGGCAGAAATTCCCATTATTTTGGGGCAAAAAAGCAGAAATTCACCTTATTTTGGGCTAAAATTGCAGAAATTTCACATATTTCAGGGCAAAAAGGCAGAAATTTCTATTAATTTGGGGCAAAAATGAAGAAATTTTCCTTTTTATGGCAAAAAGGTATGCATTCCCCTTATTTTCGGGCAAAAAGGCAGAAATTCCCCGTATTTTGGAGCAAAATTGCAGAAATTCCCCTAATTGTGGGGCAGAAATGCAGAAATTCTCCTTATTTTTGGGCAAAACTCAGAAATTCCACTTATTTTGGGGCAAAATTCTAGAAATTTCCATATTTTGGGGCAAAATTGCAGAAATTTAACTTATTTTGGGGCAAAATTGCAGAAATTTCACTTATTTCAGGGAAAAAAAGGCAGAAATTTTCCTTATTTTGGGGCAAAATATCAGAAATTCCTAATATTTTGTTTCAAAAATGCAGAAATTCTTAATATTTTGTTGCATAAATGCAGAAATTTTTCTTATTTTGAGGTAAAAAGGCTGAAATTCTCCTTATTTGGGGGCAAAAATGCAGAAATTCCCTTTATTTTGGGGCAAATTTGCAGAAATTTTACTTATTTCAGGGTAATAAGTCAGGAATTTTTCTTATTTTGGGGCAAAAAAGACAGAAATTTCCTTTGTTTTGGGGGAAAAAGACAGAAATTCCACTTATTTAGAGGCAAAAAAGCATAAAATTCCTTTTATTTTAGGGCAAAATTGCAGAAATTTTTCTTATTTGGGGGCAAAAATAAAGACATTCCCCTTATTTTGCGGCAAAATTCCTGAAATTTCACTAATTATGGGGAAAAATTGCAGAAATTTCCCTTATTTTAGGGCAAAATTGCTGAAATTTCAATTATTTCAGAGAAAAAAGGCAAAAATTTTTCTTATTTTGGGGCAAAAAGGCAGAAATTCCCATTATTTTGGGGCAAAAAGGCAGAAATTCACCTTATTTTGGGCTAAAATTGCAGAAATTTCACATATTTCAGGGCAAAAAGGCAGAAATTTCCCTTAATTTGGGGCAAAAATGAAGAAATTTCCCTTTTTTATGGCAAAAAGGTATCCATTACCCTTATTTTCGGGCAAAAAGGCAGAAATTCCCCGTATTTTGGAGCAAAATTGCAGAAATTACCCTAATTGTGGGGCAAAAAGGCAGAAATTCTTCTTATTTTGGGGCAAAACTCAGAAATTCTACTTATTTTGGGGCAAAATTCCAGAAATTTCCCTTATTTTGGGGAAAAATTGCAGAAATTTCAATTATTTTGAGGCAAAATTGCAGAAATTTCACTTATTTCAGGGAAAAAAAGCAGAAATTTTCCTTATTTTGGGGCAAAAAGGCAGAAATTCTCCATATTTTGGTGCAAAAATCAAAAATTTCCCTTATTTTGAGGTAAAATGCTGAAATTCCCCTTATTTTGGGGAAAAGGCAGAAATTTCTTTTTTTGGGGGGCAAATTTGCAGAAATTTCACTTATTTCAGGGAAAAAAAGGCAGAAATTTTCCTAATTTTTTTGCAAAAGTGATGAAATTCCTAATATTTTGTGGCAAAAATGCAGAAATTTCTAATATTTTGTTGCAAAAATGTAGAAATTTTCCTTATTTTGAGGTAAAAAGGCTCAAATTCTCCTTATTTGGGGGCAAAAAGGCAGAAATTTCCTTTATGTTGGGGCAAATTTGCAGAAATTTTACTTATTTCAGGGTTATAAGTCAGAAATTTTCTTATTTTGGGGCAAAAAAGACAGAAATTCCCTTTGTTTTGGGGGAAAAAGACAGAAATTCCACTTATTTAGAGGCAAAAAGGCAAAAGTTCCCCTTATTTTGGAGCAAAAATGAGGAAATTTCCCTTTTTATGGCAAAAAAATTATGCATTTTTCATTTTTTCAGAAAAAAAGGCAGAAATTCCCCATATTTTGGGGCAATAGGCAGAAATTCCCTTTATTTTGGGGCAAAATTGCAGAAATTTCCCTAATTGTGGGGCAAAAAACAGAAATTCCCCTTTTTTGGGTCAAAATTGCAGAAATTTCCCTTATTATGGGGAAAAATTGCAGAAATTTCCCTTATTTTAGGGCAAAATTGCAGAAATTTCACTAATCGTGGGTCAAAAAGGCAGAAATTCTCCTTATTTTGGGGCAAAACTCAGAAATTCCACTTATTTTGGGGCAAAATTCCAGAAATTTCCCTTATTTGGGTGCAAAATTGCAGAAATTTTACTTATTTTGGGGAAAAATTTCAGAAATTTCACTTATTTCATGGAAAAAAGGCAGAAATTTTCCTTATTTTGGGGCAAAAATGCAGAAATTCCTAATATTTTGTGCCAAAATTCAGAAATTCTCCTTATTTTGAGGTAAAAAGGCTGAAATTCCTTTTTTGGGGGGGCAAAAAGGCAGAAATTTTCCTTATATTGGGGCAAAATTTCAGAAATTTCACTAATTTAAGGGTAATAAGTCAGAAATTTTCCTTCTTTTGGGGCAAAAATGACAGAAATTCTTTTTTTGGGGGGGAAAAAGACAGAAATTCCACTTATTTAGAGGCAAAAAAGCATAAAATTCCCCTTATTTTAGGGCAAAATTGCAGAAATTTTCCTTATTTGGGGGCAAAAAAACAGAAATTCCCCTTATTTTGAGGCAAAATTACAGAAATTATCTTTATTATGGGGAAAAATTGCAGAAATTTCTTTTATTTTAGGGCAAAATTGCAGAAATTTCATTTATTTCAGAGAAAAAAAGCAAAAATTTTTCTTATTTTGGTGCAAAAAGGCAGAAATTTTCATTATTTTGGGGCAAAAAGGCAGAAATTCTCCTTATTTTGGGCTAAAATTGCAGAAATTTCACATATTTCAGAACCAAAAGGCAGAAATTTCCCTTAATTTAGGGCAAAAATGAAGAAATTTCCCTTTTTTATGGCAAAAAGTTATGCATTCCCCTTATTTTTGTGCAAAAAAGCAGAAATTCCCTGTATTTTGGAGCAAAATTGCAGAAATTCCCCTAATTGTTGGGCAAAAAGGCAGAAATTTTCCTTATTTTGGGGTAAAACTCAGAAATTCCACTAATTTTGGGGCAAAATTCCAGAAATTTCCCTTATTTTGGGGCAAAATTGCAGAAATTTCACTTATTTTGGGGCAAAATTGCAGAAATTTCACTTATTTCAGGGAAAAAAAATGCAGAAATTTTCCTTATTTTTGGGCAAAAAGGCAAAAATTCCTAATATTTTGTGGCAAAAATGCAGAAATTCCTAATATTTTGTTGCAAAAATGCAGAAATTTCCCTTATTTTGAGGTAAAAAAGCTGAAATTCCCCTTATTTGTGGGCAAAAAGCAGAAATTTCCCTTATTTTGGGGCAAATTTGCAAAAATTTCACTTATTTCATCATAATAAGTCAAAAATTTTCCTTATTTTGGGGGAAAAAGACAGAAATTCCCTTTGTTTTGGGAAAAAAAGACAGAAATTCCACTTATTTAGAGGCAAAAAGGCAAAATTTCCACTTATTTTGGAGCAAAAATGAAGAAATTTCCCTTTATTATGGCAAAAAGATATGCATTCTTCTTATTTTTGGACAAAAAGGCAGAAATTCCCCATATTTTGGGGCAAAAGGCTAAATTCCCCTTATTTTAAGGCAAAATTGCAGAAATTTCCCTAATTGTGGGGCACAAAACAGAAATTCCCCTTATTTTGAAGCAAAATTGCAGAAATTTCACTTATTTCAGAAAAAAAAGGCAGAAATTTCCCTTATTATGGGGAAAACTTGCAGAAATTTCTCTTATTTTTGGGCTTAATTGCAGAAATTTCACTAATTTTGGGGCAGAAAGGCAGAAATTCTCCTATTTTGGGGCAAAACTCAGATATTCCACTTTTTTTGGGGCAAAATTCCAGAAATTTCCCTTATTTTGGGGCAAAATTGCAGAAATTTTACCTATTTTGCGGCAAAATTGCAGAAATTTCACTTATTTCTAGGTAAAAAGCAGAAATTTTGCTCATTTTGGGGCAAAAAGGCAGAAATTCGTAATATTTTGTGCCAAAATTCAGAAATTCCCTTTATTTTGAGGTAAAAAAGCTGAAATTCCCCTTATTTGGGGGCAAAAAGGCAGAAATTTCCCTTATATTGGGGCAAAATTGCAGAAATTTCACTTATTTCAGGGTAATAAGTCAGAAATTTTCCTTATTTTGTTTCAAAAATGACAGAAATTCCCTTTGTTTTGGGGGAAAAAGACAGAAATTCCACTTATTTAGAGGCAAAAAACGCAGAAATTCCCCTTATTTTAGGGCAAAACTGCAGAAATTTCCCTTAATTGGGGGCAAAAAACCAGAAATTCCCCTTATTTTGGCGCAAAATTCCCGAAATTTCCCTTATTTTAGGGGAAAATAGCAGAAATTTCCATTATTTTAGTGATAAATTGCAGAAATTTCACTTATTTCCGAGAAAAAAGGCAAAAATTTTTCTTATCTTGGGGCAAAAATGCAGAAATTCCCATTATTTTCCGGCAAAAAGGCAGAAATTCACCTTATTTTAAGCTAAAATTGTAGAAATTTCACATATTTCAGGGCACAAATGCAGAAATTTCCCTTAATTTGGGGCAAAAATGAAGAAATTTCCCTTTTTTATGGCAAAAGGTATGCATTCCCCTTATTTTCGGGCAAAAAGACAGAAATTCCCCGTATTTTGGAGCAAAATTGCAGACATTCCCCTAATTGTGGGGCAAAAAGGCAGAAATTCTCCTTATTTCGGGCAAAACTCAAAAATTCCATTTATTTTGGGGCAAAATATCCGAAATTTCCCTTAATTTGGGGCAAAATTTCAGAAATTTAACTTATTTTGGGGCAAAATTGCAGAAATTTCACTTATTTCAGGGAAAAAAGGCAGAAATTTTCCTTATTTTGGGGCAATAAGGCAGAAATTCCTAATATTTTGTGGCAATAATGCAGAAATTCCTAATATTTTGTTGCAAAAATGCAGAAATTTCCCTTATTTTGAGGTAAAAAGGCTGAAATTCCCCTTATTTGGGGGCAAAAAAGCAGAAATTTCCTGTATTTTGGGGCAAATTTGCAGAAATTTCACTTATTTCAGGGTAATAAGTCAGAAATTTTCCTTATTTTGGGGCAAAAAAGACAGAAATTCTCTTTGTTTTGGGGGAAAAAGACAGAAATTCCACTTATTTAGAGGCAAAAAGGCAAAAGTTCCCCTTATTTTGGAGCAAAAATGAAAAAAATTTCTCTTTTTTATAGCAAAAAGGTATGCATTCTTCTTATTTTCGAACAAAAAGGCAGAAATTCCCATTTTTGGGGCAAAGGCAGAATTAACCCTTATTTTGGGGCAAAATTGCAGAAATTTCTATAATTGTGGCGCAAAAAGGCAGAAATTCTCCTATTTTGGGGCAAAACTCAGAAATTCCACTTATTTTGGGGCAAAATTCCAGAAATTTCCCTTATTTTGGGGCAAAATTGCAGAAATTTTACTTATTTTGGTGCAAAATTGCAGAAATTTCACTTATTTCAAAGAAAAAAGGCAGAAATTTTCCTTATTTTTGGGCAAAAAGGCAGAAATTCTTCATATTTTGGTGCAAAAATCAGAAATTTCCCTTACTTTGAGGTAAAATGCTGAAATTCCCCTTATTTTGGGGAAAAAACAGAAATTTCCCTATTTTTGGGGCAAATTTGCATAAATTTCACTTATTTCAGGGTAATAAGTCAGAAATTTTCCTTATTTTGGGGCAAAAAAGACAGAATTTTTTTTTGTTTTGGGGGAAAAATACAGAAATTCCACTTATTTAGAGGCAAAAAGGCAAAAGTTTCCCTTATTTTGGAGCAAAAATGAAGAAATTTCCCTTTTTTATGGCAAAAAGGTATGCATTCTTCTTATTTTCGGACAAAAAGGCAGAAATTCCCCATATTTTGGGGCAAAATGCAGAAATTCACTTTATTTTGGGGCAAAATTGCAGAAATTTTCCTAATTGTGGGGCAAAAAACAGAAATTCCCCTTATTTTGAAACAAAATTGCAGAAATTTCACTTATTTCAGAAAAAAAAGGCAGAAATTTTCCTTATTTTGGGGCAAAAAGGCAGAAATTCTCCGTATTTTGGTGCAAAATTACAGAAATTTCCCTTATTATGGGGAAAAATTGCAGAAATTTCCCTTATTTTAGGGCAAAATTGCAGAAATTTCACTAATTGTGGGGCAAAAAGGCATAAATTCTCCTTATTTTGGGGCAAAACTCAGAAATTCCACTTATTTTAGGGCAAAATTCCAGAAATTAACCTTATTTTAGGGGAAAATTGCAGAACTTTTACTTATTTTGGGGCAAAATTGAAGAAATTTCACTTATTTCAGGGCAAAAAGGCAGAAATTTTCCTTATTTTGGGGCAAAAAGGCAGAAATTCCTAATATTTTGTGCCAAAAATCAGAAATTCCCCTTATTTTGAGGAAAAAAGGCTGAAATTCCCCTTATTTGGGGGCAAAAGGCAGAATTTTCTCTTATAATGGGGCAAAATTGCAGAAATTTCACTTATTTCAGGGTAATAAGTCAAAAATTTTTCTTATTTTGGGCAAAAATGACAGAAATTCCCTTTGTTTTTGGGGAAAAGACAGAAATTCCACTTATTTATTGGAAAAAAGCTGAAATTCTGCTTATTTTAGGGCAAAATTCCAGAAATTTCCCTTATTTGGGGGCAAAAAAACAGAAATTCCTCTTATTTTGGGGCAAAATTCCAGAAATTTCCCTTATTTTGGGGAAAAATTGCAGAAATTTTCCTTATTTTAGGGCAAAATTGCAGAAATTTCACTTATTTCAGAGAAAAAAGGCAAAAATTTTTCTTATTTTGGGGCAAAAAGGCAGAAATTCCCATTATTTTTGGGCAAAAAGGCAGAAATTCACCTTATTTTGGGCTAAAATTGCAGAGATATCACATATTTCAGGGCAAAAAGGAAGATATTTCCCTTAATTTGGGGCAAAATTGAAGAAATTTCCCTTTTTTATGGCAAAAAGGTATGCATTCCCCTTATTTTCGGGCAAAAAGGCAGAAATTCCCCGTATTTTGGAGCAAAATTGCAGACATTCCCCTAATTGTGGGGCAAAAAGGCAGAAATTCTCTTTATTTTGGGGCAAAACTCAGAAATTCCACCTATTTTGGGGCATAATACCCGAAATTTCCCTAAATTTGGGGCAAAAATGCAGAAATTTAACTTATTTTGGGGCAAAATCGCAGAAATTTCACTTATTTCAGGGAAAAAAGGTAGAAATTTTCCTTATTTTGGGGAAAAAGGCAGAAATTCCTAATATTTTGTGGCAATAATGCAGAAATTCCTAATATTTTGTTGCAAAAATGCAGAAATTTCCCTTATTTTGAGGTAAAAAGGCTGAAATTCCCCTTATTTGGGGGCAAAAAAGCAGAAATTTCCTGTATTTTGGGGCATATTTGCAGAAATTTCAATTATTTCAGGGTAATAAGTCAGAAATTTTCCTTATTTTGGGGCAAAAAAGACAGAAATTCTCTTTGTTTTGGGGGAAAAAGACAGAAATTCCACTTATTTAGAGGCAAAAATGCAAAAGTTCCCCTTATTTTGGAGCAAAAATGAAAAAAATTTCTCTTTTTTATAGCAAAAAGGTATGCATTCTTCTTATTTTCGAACAAAAAGGCAAAAATTCCCATTTTTGGGGCAAAGGAAGAATTAACCCTTATTTTGGGGCAATATTGCAGAAATTTCTATAATTGTGGCACAAAAAGGCAGAAATTCTCCTATTTTGGGGCAAAACTCAGAAATTCCACTTATTTTGGGGCAAAATTCCAGAAATTTCCCTTATTTTGGGGCAAAATTGCAGAAATTTTACTTATTTTGGTGCAAAATTGCAGAAATTTCACTTATTTCATAGAAAAAAGGCAGAAATTTTCCTTATTTTTGGGCAAAAAGGCAGAAATTCTTCATATTTTGGTGCAAAAATCAGAAATTTCCCTTATTTTGAGGTAAAATGCTGAAATTCCCCTTATTTTGGGGAAAAAACAGAAATTTCCCTATTTTTGGGGCAAATTTGCATAAATTTCACTTATTTCAGGGTAATAAGTCAGAAATTTTCCTTATTTTGGGGCAAAAAAGACAGAAATTTTTTTTGTTTTGGGGGAACAATACAGAAATTCCACTTATTTAGAGGCAAAAAGGCAAAAGTTTCCCTTATTTTGGAGCAAAAATGAAGAAATTTCCCTTTTTTATGGCAAAAAGGTATGCATTCTTCTTATTTTCGGACAAAAAGGCAGAAATTCCCCATATTTTGGGGCAAAATGCAGAAATTCACTTTATTTTGGGGCAAAATTGCAGAAATTTTCCTAATTGTGGGGCAAAAAACAGAAATTCCCCTTATTTTGAAACAAAATTGCAGAAATTTCACTTATTTCAGAAAAAAAAGGCAGAAATTTTCCTTATTTTGGGGCAAAAAGGCAGAAATTCTCCGTATTTTGGTGCAAAATTACAGAAATTTCCCTTATTATGGGGAAAAATTGCAGAAATTTCCCTTATTTTAGGGCAAAATTGCAGAAATTTCACTAATTGTGGGGCAAAAAGGCATAAATTCTCCTTATTTTGGGGCAAAACTCAGAAATTCCACTTATTTTAGGGCAAAATTCCAGAAATTAACCTTATTTTAGGGGAAAATTGCAGAACTTTTACTTATTTTGGGGCAAAATTGAAGAAATTTCACTTATTTCAGGGCAAAAAGGCAGAAATTTTCCTTATTTTGGGGCAAAAAGGCAGAAATTCCTAATATTTTGTGCCAAAATTCAGAAATTCCCCTTATTTTGAGGTAAAAAGGCTGAAATTCCCCTTATTTGGGGGCACAAGGCAGAATTTTCCCTTATAATGGGGCAAAATTGCAGAAATTTCACTTATTTCAGGGTAATAAGTCACAAATTTTTCTTACTTTGGGGCAAAAAGGCAGAAATTCCTAATATTTTGTTGCAATAATGCAGAAATTCCTAATATTTTGTTGCAAAAATGCAGAAATTTTCATTATTTTGAGGTAAAAAGGCTGAAATTTCCCTTATTTGGGGGCAAAAAAGCAGAAATTTCCCTTATTTTGGGGCAATTTTGCAGAAATTTCACTTATTTCAGGGTAATAAGTCAGAAATTTTCCTTATTTTGGGGCAAAAATGACAGATTTCCCTTTGTTTTGGGGGAAAAAAACAGAAATTCCACTTATTTAGAGGCAAAAAAGCAGAAATTCCCCTTATTTTAGGGCAAAATTGCAGAAATTTCCCTTATTTGGTGGCAAAAAAGAGAAATTCCCCTATTTTGGGGCAAAATTCCTGAAATTTCCTTTATTATGGGGAAAAATTGCAGGAATTTCCTTTATTTTAGGGCAAAATTGCAGAAATTTCACATATTTCAGAGAAAAAAGGCAAAAATTTTTCTTCTTTTGGGGCAAAAATGCAGAAATTCCCATTATTTTGGGGCAAAAAGGCAGAAATTCACCTTATTTTGGGTTAAAATTGCAGAAATTTCACATTTTTCAGGGAAAAAACAGGAATTTCCCTTAATTTGGCGCAAAAATGAAGAAATTTCCCTTTTTTATGGCAAAAAGGTATGCAGTCCCCTTATTTTTGAGCAAAAAGGCAGAAATTCCCCGTATTTTTGAGCAAAATTGCAGAAATTCCCCTAATTGTGGGGCAAAAAGGCAGAAATTCTCTTTATTTTGGGGCAAAACTCAGGAATTCCACCTACTTTGGGGCAAAATTCCAGAAACTTCCCTTATTTTGGGGCAAAATTGCAGAAATTTCACTTATTTTGGGGCAAAATTGCAATAATTTCACTTATTTCAGGGAAAAAAGGCAGAAATTTTCCTTATTTGGGCAAAAAGGCAGAAATTCTCCATATTTTGGTGCAAAAATCAGAAATTTCCCTTATTTTGAGGTAAAATGCTGAAATTCTTCTTATTTGGGGGCAAAAGGCAGAAATTTCCCTATTTTTGGGGCAAATTTGCAGAAATTTCACTTATTTCATGGTAATAAGTCAGAAATTTTCCTTATTTTGGGGCAAAAAAGACAGAAATTCCCTTTGTTTTGGGGGAAAAAGATAGAAATTCCACTTATTTAGAGGTAAAAAGGCAAAATTACCCCTTATTTTGAAGCAAAATGAAGAAATTTTTTTTATGGCAAAAAGGTATGCATTCTTTTTATTTTCAGACAAAAAGGCAGAAATTCCCCATATTTTAGGGCAATAGGCAGAAATTTCCCTTATTTTGGGGCAAAATTGCAGAAATTTCCCTAATTGTGGGACAAAAAACAGAAATTCCCCTTATTTTGAAGCAAAATTGCAGAAATTTCCCTTATTATGGGAAAAAATTGCAGAAATTTTCCTTATTTTAGGGCAAAATTGCAGAAATTTCACTAATTGTAAGGCAATAAGGCAGAAATTCTCCTTATTTTGGGGCAAAAATCAGAAATTCCAATTTTTTTGGGGGCAAAATTCCAGAAATTTCCCTTATTTTGGGGCAAAATTACAGAAATTTTACTTATTTTGGGGCAAAATTGCAGAAATTTCACTTATTTCAGTGAAAAAAGGCAGAAATATTCCTTATTTTGGGGCAAAAAGGCAGAAAGTCCTAATATTTTGTTCCAAAATTCAGAAATTCCCCTCATTTTGAGGTAAAAAGGCTGAAATTCCCCTTATTTGGGGCAAAAAGGCAGAAATTTCCCTTATATTGGGGCAAAATTGCAGAAATTTCACTTATTTCGGGTAATAAGTCAGAAATTTTCCTTATTTTGGGGCAAAAATGACAGAAATTCCCTTTGTTTTGGGGGATAAAAACAGAAATTACACTTATTCAGAGGCAAAAAAGCATAAACTCCCCTTACTTTAGAGCAAATTTGCAGAAATTTCCATTATTTGGGGGCAAAAAAAACAGAAATTCCCCTTATTTTTGGGCAAAATTCCAGAAATTTCCTTTATTATGGGAAAAAATTGCAAAAATTTCTTTTATTTTAGGGCAAAATTGCAGAAATTTTACTTATTTCAGAGAAAAAAAGCAAAAATTTTTCTTATTTTGGGGCAAGGAGGCAGAAATTCCCATTATTTTGGGGCAAAAAGGCAGAAATTCACTTTATTTTGGGCTAAAATTGCAGAAATTTCACATATTTCAGGGCAAAAGGCAGAAATTTCCCTTAATTTGGGGCAAAAATAAAGAAATATCCCTTTTTTATGGCAAAAAGGTATGCATTCCCCTTATTTTCGGGCAAAAAGGCAGAAATTCTCCGTATTTTGGAGCAAAATTGCAGAAATTCCTCTAAATGTCAGACAAAAAGGCAGAAATTCTCCTTATATGGGGCAGAACTCAGAAATTCCACTTGTTTTGGGGCAAAATTCCAGAAATTTCCCTTATTTTGGGGCAAAATTGCAGAAATTTCCCTAATTGTGGGGCAAAAAACAGAAATTCCCCTTATTTTGAAGCAAAATTGCAGAAATTTCCCTTATTATGGGGAAAAATTGCAGAAATTTCTCTTATTTTATGGCAAAATTTCAGAAATTTCACTTATTTTCTTGCAAAATTGCAGAAATTTCACTTATTTCAGGGAAAAAAGGCAGAAATTTTCCTTATTTTGGGGCAAAAGGCAGAAATTCTCCATATTTTGGTGCAAAAATCAGAAATTTCCCTTATTTTGAGGTAAAATGCTGAAATTTATCTTATTTGGGGGCAAAAGGCAGAAATTTCCCTATTTTGGGGCAAATTTGCAGAAATTTCACTTATTTCAGGGTAATAAGTCAGAAATTTTCCTTATTTTGGGGCAAAAAAGACAGAAATTCCCTTTGTTTTGGGGGAAAAAGACAGAAATTCCACTTATTTAGAGGTAAAAAGGCAAAATTTCCCCTTATTTTGGAGCAAAATGAAGAAATTTCCATTTTTTATGGCAAAAAGGTATGCATTCCTTTTATTTTCAGACAAAAAGGCAGAAATTCACCATATTTTAGGGCAAAACTCAGAAATTCCACTTATTTTGGGGCAAAATTCCAGAAATTTCCCTTATTTTGGGGCAAAATTACAGAAATTTTACTTATTTTGGAACAAAATTGCAGAAATTTCACTTATTTCAGGGAAAAAAAGCAGAAATATTCCTTATTTTGGGGCAAAAAGGCACAAATTCCTAATATTTTGTTCCAAAATTCAGAAATTCCCCTCATTTTGAGGTAAAAAGTCTGAAATTCCCCTTTTTTGGGGCAAAAAGGCAGATATTTCCCTTATATTAGGGCAAAATTGCAGAAATTTCACTTATTTCGGGTAATAAGTCAGAAATTTTCCTTATTTTGGGGCAAAAATGACAGAAATTCCTTTTGTTTTGGGAGATAAAAACAGAAATTACACTTATTTAGAGGCAAAAAAGCAGAAACTCCCCTTATTTTAGGGCAAAATTGCAGAAATTTCCATTATTTGGGGGCAAAAAAACAGAAATTCCCCTTATTTTGGGGCAAAATTTCAGAAATTTCCTTTATTATGGGAAAAATTGCAAAAATTTCTTTTATTTTAGGGCAAAATTGCAGAAATTTTACTTATTTAAGAGAAAAAAAGCAAAAATTTTTCTTATTTTGGGGCAAAGAGGCAGAAATTCCCATTATTTTGGGGCAAAAAGGCAGAAATTCACTTTATTTTGGGCTAAAATTGCAGAAATTTCACATATTTCAGAGCAAAAAGGCAAAAATTTCCATTAATTTGGGGCAAAAATGAACAAATTTCCCTTTTTTATGGAAAAAAGTTATTCACTCCCCTTATTTTCGGGCAAAAAGGCAGAAATTCTCTGTATTTTGGTGCAAAATTACAGAAATTTCCCTTATTATGAACAAAAATTGCAGAAATTTCCCTTATTTTAGGGCAAAATTGCAGAAATTTCACTAATTTTGGGGCAAAAAGGCAGAAATTCTCATTATTTTGGGGCAAAACTCAGAAATTCCACTTATTTTGGGGCAAAATTCCAGAAATTTCTTTTATTTTGGGGGAAAATTGCAGAAATTTTACTTATTTTGGGGCAAAATTTCAGAAATTTCACTTATTTCAGGGCAAAAAGGCAGAAATTTTCCTTATTTTGGGGCAAAAAGGCACAAATTCCTAATATTTTGTGCCAAAATTCAGAAATTCCCCTTATTATGAGGTAAAAAGGCTGAAATTCCCCTTATTTGGGGGCAAAAGGCAGAATTTTCCCTTATAATGGGGCAAAATTGCAGAAATTTCACTTATTTCAGGGTAATAAGTCAGAAATTTTTCTTATTTTGGGGCAAAAATGACAGAAATTCCCTTTGTTTTCGGGGAAAAGACAGAAATTCCACTTATTTAAAGGCAAAAAAGCTGAAATTCCCCTTATGTTAGGGCAAAATTCCAGAAATTTCCATTATTTGGGGGCAAAAAAAACAGAAATTCCCCTTATTTTGGGGCAAAATTCCAGAAATTTCCCTTATTATGGGGAAAAATTGCAGAAATTTCCCTTAATTTAGGGCAAAATTGCAGAAATTTTACTTATTTCAGAGAAAAAAAGCAAAAATTTTTCTTATTTTGGGGCAAAGAGGCAGAAATTCCCATTATTTTGGGGCAAAAAGGCAGAAATTCACTTTATTTTGGGCTAAAATTGCAGAAATTTCACATATTTCAGGGCAAAAGGCAGAAATTTCCCTTAATTTGGGGCAAAAATAAAGAAATTTCCCTTTTTTATGGCAAAAAGGTATGCATTCCCCTTATTTTCGGGCAAAAAGGCAGAAATTCTCCGTATTTTGGAGCAAAATTTCAGAAATTCCTCTAATTGTCAGACAAAAAGGCAGAAATTCTCCTTATTTTGGGGCAGAACTCAGAAATTCCACTTGTTTTTGGGCAGAATTCCAGAAATTTCCCTTATTTTGGGGCAAAATTGCAGAAATTTCCCTAATTGTGGGGCAAAAAACAGAAATTCCCCTTATTTTGAAGCAAAATTGCAGAAATTTCCCTTATTATGGAGAAAAATTGCAGAAATTTCTCTTATTTTATGGCAAAATTTCAGAAATTTCACTTATTTTTTTGCAAAATTGAAGAAATTTCACTTATTTCAGGGAAAAAAGGCAGAAATTTTCCTTATTTTGGGGCAAAAAGGCAGAAATTCTCCATATTTTGGTGCAAAAATCAGAAATTTCCCTTATTTTGAGGTAAAATGCTGAAATTCTTCTTATTTGGGGGCAAAAGGCAGAAATTTCCCTATTTTTGGGGCAAATTTGCAGAAATTTCACTTATTTCAGGGTAATAAGTCAGAAATTTTCCTTATTTTGGGGCAAAAAAGACAGAAATTCCTTTTGTTTTGGGAGAAAAAGACAGAAATTCCACTTATTTAGAGGTAAAAAGGCAAAAATTTTCCCTTATTTTGGAGCAAAATGAAGAAATTTCCCTTTTTTATGGCAAAAAGGTATGCATTCCTTTTATTTTCAGACAAAAAGGCAGAAATTCCCCATATTTTAGGGCAAAAGGCAGAAATTCCCCTTATTTTGGGGCAAAATTGCAGAAATTTCCCTAATTGTGGGACAAAAAAAAAGAAATTCCCCTTATTTCTAAGCAAAATTGCAGAAATTTCCCTTATTATGGGGAAAAATTGCAGAAATTTCCCTTATTTTAGGGCAAAATTGCAGAAATTTCACTAATTGTAAGGCAATAAGGCAGAAATTCTCTTTATTTTGGGGCAAAACTCATAAATTCCACTTATTTTTGGGTCAAAATTCCAGAAATTTTTCTTGTTTTGGGGCAAAATTACAGAAATTTTACTTATTTTGGGGCAAAATTGCAGAAATTTCACTTATTTCAGGGAAAAAAGGCAGAAATATTCCTTATTTTGGGGCAAAAAGGCAGAAATTCCTAATATTTTGTTTCAAAATTCAGAAATTCCACTCATTTTGAGGTAAAAAGTCTGAAATTCCCCTTTTTTAAGGCAAAAAGGCAGAAATTTCCCTTATATTGGGGCAAAATTGCAGAAATTTCACTTATTTCGGGTAATAAGTCAGAAATTTTCCTTATTTTGGGGCAAAAATGACAGAAATTCCCTTTGTTTTGGGGGATAAAAACAGAAATTACACTTATTTAGAGGCAAAAAGCAGAAATTCCCCTTATTTTAGGGCAAAATTGCAGAAATTTCCATTATTTGGGGGCAAAAAAAACAGAAATTCCCCTTATTTTGGGGCAAAATTCCAGAAATTTCCTTTATTATGGAAAAAATTACAAAAATTTCTTTTATTTTAGGGCAAAATTGCAGAAATTTTACTTATTTAAGAGAAAAAAAGCAAAAATTTTTCTTATTTTGGGGCAAAGAGGCAGAAATTCCCATTATTTTGGGGCAAAAAGGCAGAAATTCCCCGTATTTTGGAGCAAAATTGCAGAAATTCCCCTAATTGTGGGGCAAAAATGCAGAAATTCTCTTTATTTTGGGGCAAAACTCAGAAATTCCACCTATTTTGGGGCAAAATACCCGAAATTTTCCTTATTTTGGGGAAAAATTGCAGAAATTTAACTTATTTTGGGGCAAAATTGCAAAGATTTCACTTATTTCAGCAAAAAAAATGCAGAAATTTTCCTTATTTGGGGGCAAAAAGGCAGAAATTCCTAATATTTTGTGGCAATAATGCAGAAATTCCTAATATTTTGTTGCAAAAATGCAGAAATTTTCATTATTTTGAGGTAAAAAGGCTGAAATTCCCCTCATTTGGGGGCAAAAAGCAGAAATTTCCCTTATTTTGGGGCAATTTTGCAGAAATTTCACTTATTTCTGGGTAATAAGTAAGAAATTTTCCTTATTTTGGGGAAAAATGACAGAAATTCCCTTTGTTTTGGGGGAAAAAGACAGAAATTCCACTTATTTAGAGGCAAAAAAGCAGAAATTCCCCTTATTTTAGGGCAAAATTGCAGAAATTTCTTTTATTTGGGGGCAAAAAACAGAAATTCCCCTTATTTTGGGGCAAAATTCCAGAAATTTCCTTTATTATGGGGAAAAATTGCAGAAATTTCCTATATTTTAGGGCAAAATTGTAGAAATTTCACTTATTTCAGAGAAAAAAAGCAAAAATTTTTCTTATTTTGGGGTAAAAAGGCAGAAATTCCCATTATTTTGGGGCAAAAATTCAGAAATTCACCTTATTTTGGGCTAAAATTGCAGAAATTTCATTTATTTCAGGGTAATAAGTCAGAATTTTTCCTTATTTTGGGGCAAAAATGACAGAAATTTCCTTTGTTTTTGGGGAAAAAGACTTAAATTCCACTTATTTAGAGGCAAAAAACGCAGAAATTCCCCTGATTTTAGGGCAAAATTGCAGAAATTTCCCTTATTTGGGGGCAAAAAAACAGAAATTCCCCTTATTTTGGCAAAAAATTCCCGAAATATCCCTTATTATAATGAAAAATTGCAGAAATTTTTTTTATTTTAGTGCAAAATTGCAGAAATTTCACTTATTTCAGAGAAAAAAAGGCAAAAATTTTTCTTATCCTGGGGCAAATAAGCAGAAATTCCCATTATTTTGGGGCAAAAAGAAAGAAATTCACCTTATTTTGGGCTAAAATTGCAGAAATTTAACATATTTCAGGGCAAAAATGCAGAAATTTCCCTTAATTTGGGGCAAAAATGAAGAAATTTCCCTTTTTTATGGCAAAAAGTTATTCATTCCCCTTATTTTCGGGCAAAAAGGCAGAAATTCCCCGTATTTTGGAGCAAAATTGCAGAAATTCCCCTAATTGTGGGGCAAAAAGGCAGAAATTCTCCTTATTTTGGGGCAAAACTCAGAAATTCCACCTATTTTGGGGCAAAATACCCGAAATTTCCCTTAATTGGGGCAAAATTGCAGAAATTTAACTTATTTTGGGGCAAATTGCAGAAATTTCACTTATTTCAGGGAAAAAAGGCAGAAATTTTCTTTATTTTGGGCAAAAAGGCAGAAATTCCTAATATTTTGTTGCAATAATACAGAAATTCCTAATATTTTGTTGCAAAAATGCAGAAATTTCCCTTATTTTAGGGCAAAATTGCAGAAATTTCACTAATTGTAAGGCAATAAGGCAGTAATTCTCTTTATTTTGGGGCAAAACTCAGAAATTCCACTTATTTTGGGGCAAAATTCCAGAAATTTCCCTTATTTTGGGGCAAAATTACAGAAATTTTACTTATTTTGGAACAAAATTGCAGAAATTTCACTTATTTCAGGGAAAAAAGGCAGAAATATTCCTTATTTTGGGGCAAAAAAGCACAAATTCCTAATATTTTGTTCCAAAATTCAGAAATTCCCATCATTTTGAGGTAAAAAGTCTGAAATTCCCCTTTTTTGGGGCAAAAAGGCAGAAATTTCCCTTATATTAGGGCAAAATTGCAGAAATTTCACTTATTTCGGGTAATAAGTCAGAAATTTTCCTTATTTTGGGGCAAAAATGACAGAAATTCCCTTTGTTTTGGGAGATAAAAACAGAAATTACACTTATTTAGAGGCAAAAAAGCAGAAACTCCCCTTATTTTAGGGCAAAATTGAAGAAATTTCCATTATTTGGGGGCAAAAAAACAGAAATTCCCCTTATTTTGGGGCAAAATTCCAGAAATTTCCTTTATTATGGGAAAAATTGCAAAAATTTCTTTTATTTTAGGGCAAAATTGCAGAAATTTTACTTATTTAAGAGAAAAAAAGCAAAAATTTTTCTTATTTTGGGGCAAAGAGGCAGAAATTCCCATTATTTTGGGGCAAAAAGGCAGAAATTCACTTTATTTTGGGCTAAAATTGCAGAAATTTCACATATTTCAGAGCAAAAAGGCAAAAATTTCCCTTAATTTGGGGCAAAAATGAACAAATTTCCCTTTTTTATGGCAAAAAGTTATTCATTCCCCTTATTTTCGGGCAAAAAGGCAGAAATTCTCTGTATTTTGGTGCAAAATTACAGAAATTTCTCTTATTATGAACAAAAATTGCAGAAATTTCCCTTATTTTAGGGCAAAATTGCAGAAATTTCACTAATTTTGGGGCAAAAAGGCAGAAATTCTCTTTATTTTGGGGCAAAACTCAGAAATTCCACTTATTTTGGGGCAAAATTCCAGAAATTTCTTTTATTTTGGGGGAAAATTGCAGAAATTTTACTTATTTTGGGGCAAAATTTCAGAAATTTCACTTATTTCAGGGCAAAAAGGCAGAAATTTTCCTTATTTTGGGGCAAAAAGGCACAAATTCCTAATATTTTGTGCCAAAATTCAGAAATTCCCCTTATTTTGAGGTAAAAAGGCTGAAATTCCCCTTATTTGGGGGCAAAAGGCAGAATTTTCCCTTATAATGGGGCAAAATTGCAGAAATTTCACTTATTTCAGGGTAATAAGTCAGAAATTTTTCTTATTTTGGGGCAAAAATGACAGAAATTCCCTTTGTTTTCGGGGAAAAGACAGAAATTCCACTTATTTAAAGGCAAAAAAGCTGAAATTCCCCTTATTTAAGGGCAAAATTCCAGAAATTTCCATTATTTGGGGGCAAAAAAACAGAAATTCCCCTTATTTTGGGGCAAAATTCCAGAAATTTCCCTTATTATGGGGAAAAATTGCAGAAATTTCCCTTATTTTAGGGCAAAATTGCAGAAATTTTACTTATTTCAGAGAAAAAAAGCAAAAATTTTTCTTATTTTGGGGCAAAGAGGCAGAAATTCCCATTATTTTGGGGCAAAAAGGCAGAAATTCACTTTATTTTGGGCTAAAATTGCAGAAATTTCACATATTTCATAGCAAAAGGCAGAAATTTCCCTTAATTTGGGGCAAAAATAAAGAAATTTCCCTTTTTTATGGCAAAAAGGTATGCATTCCCCTTATTTTCGGGCAAAAAGGCAGAAATTCTCCGTATTTTGGAGCAAAATTTCAGAAATTCCTCTAATTGTCAGACAAAAAGGCAGAAATTCTCCTTATTTTGGGGCAGAACTCAGAAATTCCACTTGTTTTGGGGCAAAATTCCAGAAATTTCCCTTATTTTGGGGCAAAATTGCAGAAATTTCCCTAATTGTGGGGCAAAAAACAGAAATTCCCCTTATTTTGAAGCAAAATTGCAGAAATTTCCCTTATTATGGGGAAAATTGCAGAAATTTCTCTTATTTTATGGCAAAATTTCAGAAATTTCACTTATTTTCTTGCAAAATTGCAGAAATTTCACTTATTTCAGGGAAAAAAGGCAGAAATTTTCCTTATTTTGGGGCAAAAGGCAGAAATTCTCCATATTTTGGTGCAAAAATCAGAAATTTCCCTTATTTTGAGGTAAAATGCTGAAATTTATCTTATTTGGGGGCAAAAGGCAGAAATTTCCCTATTTTGGGGCAAATTTGCAGAAATTTCACTTATTTCAGGGTAATAAGTCAGAAATTTTCCTTATTTTGGGGCAAAAAAGACAGAAATTCCCTTTGTTTTGGAGGAAAAAGACAGAAATTCCACTTATTTAGAGGTAAAAAGGCAAAATTTCCCCTTATTTTGGAGCAAAATGAAGAAATTTCCATTTTTTATGGCAAAAAGGTATGCATTCCTTTTATTTTCAGACAAAAAGGCAGAAATTCCCCATATTTTAGGGCAAAAGGCAGAAATTCCCCTTATTTTGGGCCAAATTGCAGAAATTTCCCTAATTGTGGGACAAAAAAAAGAAATTCCCCTTATTTCTAAGCAAAATTGCAGAAATTTCCCTTATTATGGGGAAAAATTGCAGAAATTTCCCTTATTTTAGGGCAAAATTGCAGAAATTTCACTAATTGTAAGGCAATAAGGCAGAAATTCTCTTTATTTTGGGGCAAAACTCAGAAATTCCACTTATTTTGGGGCAAAATTCCAGAAATTTCCCTTGTTTTGGGGCAAAATTACAGAAATTTTACTTATTTTGGAACAAAATTGCAGAAATTTCACTTATTTCAGGGAAAAAAGGCAGAAATATTCCTTATTTTGGGACAAAAAGGCAGAAATTCCTAATATTTTGTTTCAAAATTCAGAAATTCCACTCATTTTGAGGTAAAAAGTCTGAAATTCCCCTTTTTTGGGGCAAAAAGGCAGAATTTTCCCTTATATTGGGGCAAAATTGCAGAAATTTCACTTATTTCGGGTAATAAGTCAGAAATTTTCCTTATTTTGGGGCCAAAATGACAGAAATTCCCTTTGTTTTGTGGGATAAAAACAGAAATTACACTTATTTAGAGGCAAAAAAGCAGAAATTCCCCTTATTTTAGGGCAAAATTGCAGAAATTTCCATTATTTGGGGGAAAAAAAAACAGAAATTCCCCTTATTTTGGGGCAAAATTCCAGAAATTTCCTTTATTATGGAAAAAATTACAAAAATTTCTTTTATTTTAGGGCAAAATTTCAGAAATTTTACTTATTTAAGAGAAAAAAAGCAAAAATTTTTCTTATTTTGGGGCAAAGAGGCAGAAATTCCCATTATTTTGGGGCAAAAAGGCAGAAATTCCCCGTATTTTGGAGCAAAATTGCAGAAATTCCCCTAATTGTGGGGCAAAAATGCAGAAATTCTCTTTATTTTGGGGCAAAACTCAAAAATTCCACCTATTTTGGGGCAAAATACCCGAAATTTTCCTTATTTTGGGGAAAAATTGCAGAAATTTAACTTATTTTGGGGCAAAATTGCAAAGATTTCACTTATTTCAGCAAAAAAAATGCAGAAATTTTCCTTATTTGGGGGCAAAAAGGCAGAAATTCCTAATATTTTGTGGCAATAATGCAGAAATTCCTAATATTTTGTTGCAAAAATGCAGAAATTTTCATTATTTTGAGGTAAAAAGGCTGAAATTCCCCTCATTTGGGGGCAAAAAAGCAGAAATTTCCCTTATTTTGGGGCAATTTTGCAGAAATTTCACTTATTTCAGGGTAATAAGTCAGAAATTTTCCTTATTTTGGGGAAAAATGACAGAAATTCCCTTGGTTTTGGGGGAAAAAGACAGAAATTCCACTTATTTAGAGGCAAAAAATCAGAAATTCCCCTTATTTTAGGGCAAAATTGCAGAAATTTCTTTTATTTGGGGGCAAAAAACAGAAATTCCCCTTATTTTGGGGCAAAATTCCAGAAATTTCCTTTATTATGGGAAAAAATTGCAGAATTTTCTTTTATTTTAGGTCAAAATTGCAGAAATTTCACTTATTTCAGAGAAAAAAAGCAAAAATTTTTCTTATTTTGGGGTAAAAAGGCAGAAATTCCCATTATTTTGGGGCAAAAATTCAGAAATTCACCTTATTTTGGGCTAAAATTGCAGAAATTTCATTTATTTCAGGGTAATAAGTCAGAATTTTTCCTTATTTTGGGGCAAAAATGACAAAAATTTCCTTTGTTTTTGGGGAAAAAGACTTAAATTCCACTTATTTAGAGGCAAAAAACGCAGAAATTCCCCTTATTTTAGGGCAAAATTGCAGAAATTTCCCTTATTTGGGGGCAAAAAAACAGAAATTCCCCTTATTTTGGCGCAAAATTCCCGAAATATCCCTTATTATAATGAAAAATTGCAGAAATTTTTTTTATTTTAGTGCAAAATTGCAGAAATTTCACTTATTTCAGAGAAAAAAAGGCAAAAATTTTTCTTATCTTGGGGCAAAAAAGCAGAAATTCCCATTATTTTGGGGCAAAAAGAAAGAATTTCACCTTATTTTGGGCTAAAATTGCAGAAATTTAACATATTTCAGGGCAAAAATGCAGAAATTTCCCTTAATTTGGGGCAAAAATGAAGAAATTTCCCTTTTTTATGGCAAAAAGTTATTCATTCCCCTTATTTTCGGGCAAAAAGGCAGAAATTCCCCGTATTTTGGAGCAAAATTGCAGAAATTCCCCTAATTGTGGGGCAAAAAGGCAGAAATTCTCCTTATTTTGGGGCAAAACTCAGAAATTCCACCTATTTTGGGGCAAAATACCCGAAATTTCCCTTAATTGGGGCAAAATTGCAGAAATTTAACTTATTTTGGGGCAAATTGCAGAAATTTCACTTATTTCAGGGAAAAAAGGCAGAAATTTTCTTTATTTTGGGCAAAAAGCCAGAAATTCCTAATATTTTGTTGCAATAATGCAGAAATTCCTAATATTTTGTTTCAAAAATGCAGAAATTTCCCTTATTTTGAGGTAAAAAGGCTGAAATTCCCCTTTTTGGGGGGCAAAAAAGCAAAAATTTCCCTTATTTTGGGGCAAAATTGCAGAAATTTCACTTATTTCAGGGTAATACGTCAGAAATTTTCCTTATTTTGGGGCAAAAAATACAAAAATTCCCTTTGTTTTGGGGAAAAAAGACAGAAATTCCACTTATTTAGAGGCAAAAAGGCAAAAGTTCCCCTTATTTTGGAGCAAAAATGAAAAAATTTCCATTTTTTATAGCAAAAAGGTATGCATTCTTCTTATTTTCGGACAAAAAGGCAGAAATTCCGCATATTTTGGGGCAAAGGCAGAAATTACCCTTATTTTGGGGCAAAATTGCAGAAATTTCACTAATTGTGGCACAAAAAGGCAGAAATTCTCCTATTTTGGGGCAAAACTCAGAAATTCCAATTATTTTGGGGCAAACTTTTAGAAATTATCCTTATTTTGGGGCAAAATTGCAGAAATTTTACTTATTTTGGGGCAAAATTGCAGAAATTTCACTTATTTGACATAAAAAAGGCAGAAATTTTCCTTATTTTGGGGCAACAAACAGAAATTTCTCTATTTTTGGGGCAAATTTGCAGAAATTTCACTTATTTCAGAGTCATAAGTCAGAAATTTTTCTTATTTTGGGGCAAAAAAGACAGAAATTCTTTTGTTTTGTTGGAAAAATACAGAAATTCCACTTATTTAGTGGCAAAAAGGCAAAAGTTCCCCTTATTTTGGAGCAAAAATGAAGAAATTTTCCTTTTTTATGGCATAAAGTTATGCATTCTTTTTATTTTCAGACAAAATTCAGAAATTTCGCATATTTTGGGGGAAAAGCCAGAAATTTCCCTTATTTTACAGCAAAATTGCAGAAATTTTACTAATTGTGGCGCAAAAAGGCAGAAATTCTTTTTATTTTGGGGCAAAATTCAGAAATTCCACTTATTTTGGGGCAAAATTCCAGAAAATTCCCTTATATTGGGGCAAAATTGCAGAAATTTTACATATTTTGGGGCAAAATTGCAGACATTTCACTTATTTCAGGGAAAAAAGGCAGAAATTTTCCTTATTTTGGGGCAAAAGGGCAAAATTTTCCATATTTTGGTGCAAAAATCAGAAATGTCCCTTATTTTGAGGTAAAAGGGCTGAAATTCCCCTTATTTTGGAGCAAAAGGCAGAACTTTCCCTATTTTTGGGGCAAATTTGCAGAAATTTCACTTATTTCAGGGTAATAAGTCAGAAATTTTCCTTATTTTGGGGCAAAAATGACAGAAATTCCCTTTGTATTGGGGGAAAAATACAGAAATTCCACTTATTTAGAGGCAAAAAAGCAGAAATTCCCCTATTTTAGGGCAAAATTGCAGAAATTTCCCTTATTTGGTGGCAAAAAAAAGAAATTCCCCTTTTTTGGGGCAAAATTCCAGAAATTTCTCTTATTATGTGTAAAAATTGCAGAAATTTCCTTTATTTTAGGGCAAAATTGCAGAAATTTCACTTATTTCAGAGAAAAAAGGCAAAAATTTTTCTTCTTTTGGTGCAAAAAGGCAGAAATTCCCATTATTTTGGGGCAAAAAGGCAGAAATTCACCTTATTTGGGCCAAAATTTCAGAAATTTCATATATTTCAGGGCAAAAAGGCAGAAATTTCCCTTAATTTGGGGCAAAAATGAAGAAATTTCCCTTTTTTATGGCAAAAAGTTATGCATTCCCCTTATTTTCAGGCAAAAAGGCAGAAATTCCCCATATTTTGGAGCAAAATTGCAGAAATTCCCCTAATTGTGGGGCAAAAAGGCAGAAATTCTCCTTATATGGGGCAAAACTCAGAAATTCCACCTATTTTGAGGCAAAATACCCGAAATTTCCCTTATTTTAGGGCAAAATTGCAGAAATTTAACTTATTTTGGGGCAAAATTGCAGAGATTTCACTTATTTCAGGGAAAAAAACGCAGAAATTTTCCTTATTTTGGGGCAAAAAGGCAGAAATTCCTAATATTTTGTTGCAATAATACAGAAATTCCTAATATTTTGTTGCAAAAATGCAGAAATTTTCATTATTTTGAGGTAAAAAGGCTGAAATTCCCATAATTTGGGGGCAAAAAAGCAGAAATTTCCCTTATTTTGGGGCAATTTTGCAGAAATTTCACTTATTTCAGGGTAATAAGTCTGAAATTTTCTTTATTTTGGGGCAAAAATGACAGAAATTCCCTTTGTTTTGGGGGAAAAAGACAGAAATTCCAATTATTTAGAGGCAAAAAAGCAGAAATTCCCCTTATTTTAGGGCAAAATTGCAGAAATTTCTTTTATTTGTGGGCAAAAAACAGAAATTCCCCTTATTTTGGGGCAAAATTCCAGAAATTTCCTTTATTATGGGGAAAAATTGCAGGAATTTCCTTTATTTTAGGGCAAAATTGCAGAAATTTCACATATTTCAGTGAAAAAAGGCAAAAATTTTTCTTCTTTTGGGGCAAAAAGGCAGAAATTCCCATTATTTTGGGGCAAAAAGGCAGAAATTCACCTTATTTTGGGTTAAAATTGCAGAAATTTCACATTTTTCAGGGAAAAAAGGCAGAAATTTCCCTTAATTTGGGGCAAAAATGAAGAAATTTCCCTTTTTTATGGCAAAAAGTTATGCATTTCCTTATTTTTTAGCAAAAAGGCAGAAATTCCCCGTATTTTGGAGCAAAATTGCAGAAATTCCCCTAATTGTGGGGCAAAAAGGCAGAAATTCTCTTTATTTTGGGGCAAAACTCAGAAATTCCACTTATCTTGGGGCAAAATTCCAGAAACTTCCCTTATTTTGGGGCAAAATTGCAGAAATTTCACTTATTTTTGGGCAAAATTGCAATAATTTCACTTATTTCAGGGAAAAAAGGCAGAAATTTTCCTTATTTTGGGGCAAATTTGCAGAAATTTCACTTATTTCAGGGTAATAAGTCAGAAATTTTCCTTATTTTGGGGCAAAAAAGACAGAAATTCCCTTTGTTTTGGGGGAAAAAGGTAGAAATTCCACTTATTTAGAGGTAAAAAGGCAAAATTTCCCCTTATTTTGGAGCAAAATGAAGAATTTTTTTTTTATGGCAAAAAGGTATGCATTCTTTTTATTTTCAGACAAAAAGGCAGAAATTCCCCATATTTTAGGGCAATAGGCAGAAATTCCCCTTATTTTGGGGCAAAATTGCAGAAATTTCCCTAATTGTGAAACAAAAAACAGACATTCCCCTTATTTTGAAGCAAAATTGCAGAAATTTCCCTTATTATGGGAAAAAATTGCAGAAATTTTCCTTATTTTAGGGCAAAATTGCAGAATTTTCACTAATTGTAAGGCAATAAGGCAGAAATTCTCCTTATTTTGGGGCAAAACTCAGAAATTCCACTTATTTTGGGGCAAAATTCCAGAAATTTCCCTTATTTTGGGGCAAAATTACAGAAATTTTACTTATTTTGGGGCAAAATTGCAGAAATTTCACTTATTTCAGTGAAAAAAGGCAGAAATATTCCTTATTTTGGGGCAAAAAGGCAGAAATTCCTAATATTTTGTTCCAAAATTCAGAAATTCCCCTCATTTTGAGGTAAAAAGTCTGAAATTCCCCTTATTTGGGGCAAAAAGGCAGAAATTTCCCTTATATTGGGGCAAAATTGCAGAAATTTTACTTATTTCGGGTAATAAGTCAGAAATTTTCCTTATTTTGGGGCAAAAATGACAGAAATTCCCTTTGTTTTGGGGGATAAAAACAGAAATTACACTTATTTAGAGGCAAAAAAGCAGAAACTCCCCTTATTTTAGGGCAAATTTGCAGAAATTTCCATTATTTGGGGGCAAAAAACCAGAAATTCCCCTTATTTTTGGGCAAAATTCCAGAAATTTTTTTTATTATTGGAAAATATTGCAAAAATTTCTTTTATTTTAGGGCAAAATTGCAGAAATTTTACTTATTTCAGAGAAAAAATGCAAAAATTTTTCTTATTTTGGGGCAAAGAGGGAGAAATTCCCATTATTTTGGGGCAAAAAGGCAGAAATTCACTTTATTTTGGGCTAAAATTGCAGAAATTTCACATATTTCAGGGCAAAAGGCAGAAATTTCCCTTAATTTGGGGCAAAAATAAAGAAATTTCCCTTTTTTATGGCAAAAAGGTATGCATTCCCCTTATTTTCGGGCAAAAAGGCAGAAATTCTCCGTGTTTTGGAGCAAAATTGCAGAAATTCCACTAATTGTCAGACAAAAAGGCAGAAATTCTCCTTATTTTGGGGCAGAACTCAGAAATTCCACTTGTTTTGGGGCAAAAAGGCAGAAATTTCCCTTATTTTGGGGCAAAATTGCAGAAATTTCCCTAATTGTGGGGCAAAAAATAGAAATTCCCCTTATTTTGAAGCAAAATTGAAGAAATTTCCCTTATTATGGGGAAAAATTGCAGAAATTTCTCTTATTTTATGGCAAAATTTCAGAAATTTCACTTATTTTCTTGCAAAATTGCAGAAATTTCACTTATTTCAGGGAAAAAAGGCAGAAATTTTCCTTATTTTGGGGCAAAAAGGCAGAAATTCTCCATATTTTGGTGCAAAAATCAGAAATTTCCCTTATTTTGAGGTAAAATGCTGAAATTCTTCTTATTTGGGGGCAAAAGGCAGAAATTTCCCTATTTTTGGGGCAAATTTGCAGAAATTTCACTTATTTCAGGGTAATAAGTCAGAAATTTTCCTTATTTTGGGGCAAAAAAGACAGAAATTCCCTTTGTTTTGGGGGAAAAAGACAGAAATTCCACTTATTTATAGGTAAAAAGGCAAAATTTCCCCTTATTTTGGAGTAAAATGAAGAAATTTCCCTTTTTTATGGCAAAAAGGTATGCATTCCTTTTATTTTCAGACAAAAAGGCAGAAATTCCCGATATTTTAGGGCAAAAGGCAGAAATTCCCCTTATTTTGGGGCAAAATTGCAGAAATTTCCCTAATTGTGGGACAAAAAAAAATTCCCCTTATTTTGAAGCAAAATTGCAGAAATTTCCCTTATTATGGGGAAAAATTGCAGAAATTTCCCTTATTTTAGGGCAAAATTGCAGAAATTTCACTAATTGTAAGGTAATAAGGCAGAAATTCTCTTTATTTTGGGGCAAAACTCAGAAATTCCACTTATTTTGGGGCAAAATTCCAGAAATTTCCCTTATTTTGGGGCAAAATTACAGTAATTTTACTTATTTTGGGGCAAAATTGCAGAAATTTCACTTATTTCAGGGAAAAAAGGCAGAAATATTCCTTATTTTGGGGCAAAAAGGCAGAAATTCCTAATATTTTCTTCCAAAATTCAGAAATTCCCCTCATTTTGAGGTAAAAAGTCTGAAATTCCCCTTATTTGGGGCAAAAAGGCAGAAATTTTCCTTATATTGGGGCAAAATTGCAGAAATTTTACATATTTCGGGTAATAAGTCAGAAACTTTCCTTATTTTGGGGCAAAAATGACAGAAATTCCCTTTGTTTTGGGGGATAAAAACAGAAATTACACTTATTTAGAGGCAAAAAAGCAGAAACTCCCCTTATTTTGGGGCAAATTTGCATAAATTTCCATTATTTGGGGGCAAAAAAACAGAAATTCCCCTTATTTTTGGGTAAAATTCCAGAAATTTTTTTTATTATGGGAAAAAAATTGCAAAAATTTCTTTTATTTTAGGGCAAAATTGCAGAAATTTTACTTATTTCAGAGAAAAAAAGCAAAAATTTTTCTTATTTTGGGGCAAAGAGGGAGAAATTCCCATTATTTTGGGGCAAAAAGGCAGAAATTCACTTTATTTTGGGCTAAAATTGCAGAAATTTCACATATTTCAGGGCAAAAGGCAGAAATTTCCCTTAATTTGGGGCAAAAATAAAGAAATTTCCCTTTTTTATGGCAAAAAGGTATGCATTCCCCTTATTTTCGGGCAAAAAGGCAGAAATTCTCCGTATTTTGGAGCAAAATTGCAGAAATTCCTCTAATTGTCAGACAAAAAGGCAGAAATTCTCCTTATTTTGGGGCAGAACTCAGAAATTCCACTTGTTTTGGGGCAAAATTCCAGAAATTTCCCTTATTTTGGGGCAAAAATGCAGAAATTTCCCTAATTGTGGGGCAAAAAACAGAAATTCCCCTTATTTTGAAGCAAAATTGCAGAAATTTCCCTTATTATGGGGAAAGATTGCAGAAATTTCTCTTATTTTATGGCAAAATTTCAGAAATTTCACTTATTTTCTTGCAAAATTGCAGAAATTTCACTTATTTCAGGGAAAAAAGGCAGAAATTTTCCTTATTTTGGGGCAAAAAGGCAGAAATTCTCCATATTTTGGTGCAAAAATCAGAAATTTCCCTTATTTTGAGGTAAAATGCTGAAATTCTTCTTATTTGGGGGCAAAAGGCAGAAATTTCCCTATTTTGGGGGCAAATTTGCAGAAATTTCACTTATTTCAGGGTAATAAGTCAGAAATTTTCCTTATTTTGGGGCAAAAAAGACAGAAATTCCCTTTGTTTTGGGGGAAAAAGACAGAAATTCCACTTATTTAGAGGTAAAAAGGCAAAATTTCCCCTTATTTTGGAGTAAAATGAAGAAATTTCCCTTTTTTATGGCAAAAAGGTATGCATTCCTTTTATTTTCAGACAAAAAGGCTGAAATTCCCGATATTTTAGGGCAAAAGGCAGAAATTCTTCTTATTTTGGGGCAAAATTGCAGAAATTTCCCTAATTGTGGGACAAAAAAAAAATTCCCCTTATTTTGAAGCAAAATTGCAGAAATTTCCCTTATTATGGGGAAAAATTGCAGAAATTTCTCTTATTTTATGGAAAATTCCAGAAATTTCCCTTATTTTGGGGCAAAAATGCAGAAATTTCCCTAATTGTGGGACAAAAAACAGAAATTCCCCTTATTTTGAAGCAAAATTGCAGAAATTTCCCTTATTATGGGGAAAAATTGCAGAAATTTCCCTTATTTTAGGGCAAAATTGCAGAAATTTCACTAATTGTAAGGCAATAAGGCAGAAATTCTCTTTATTTTGGGGCAAAACTCAGATTTCCAATTATTTTGGGGCAAAATTCCAGAAATTTCCCTTATTTTGGGGCAAAATTACAGTAATTTTACTTATTTTGGGGCAAAATTGCAGAAATTTCACTTATTTCAGGGAAAAAAGGCAGAAATATTCCTTATTTTGGGGCAAAAAGGCAGAAATTCTTAATATTTTGTTCCAAAATTCAGAAATTCCACTCATTTTGAGGTAAAAAGTCTAAAATTCCTCTTATTTGGGGCAAAAAGGCAGAAATTTCCCTTATATTGGGGCAAAATTGCAGAAATTTCACTTATTTCGGGTAATAAGTCAGAAATTTTCCTTATTTTGGGGCAAAAATGACAGAAATTCCCTTTGTTTTGGGGGATAAAAACAGAAATTCCACTTATTTAGAGGCAAAAAAGCAGAAACTCCCCTTATTTTAGGGCAAAATTGCAGAAATTTCCATTATTTGGGGGTAAAATCAGAAATTCCCCTTATGTTGGGGCAAAATTCCAGAAATTTCCTTTATTATGGGAAAAAGTTGCAAAAATTTCTTTTATTTTAGGGCAAAATTGCAGAAATTTTACTTATTTCAGAGAAAAAAAGCAAAAATTTTTTTTATTTTGGGGCAAAAAGGCAGAAATTCACTTTATTTTGGGCTAAAATTGCAGAAATTTCACATATTTCAGGGCAAAAAGGCAGAAATTTCCCTTAATTTTAGGCAAAAATGAAGAAATTTCCCTTTTTTATGGCAAAAAGTTATTCATTCCCCTTATTTTCGGGCAAAAAGGCAGAAATTCTCCGTATTTTGGTGCAAAATTACAGAAATTTCCCTTATTATGAACAAAAATTGCAGAAATTTCCCTTATTTTAGGGCAAAATTGCAGAAATTTCACTAATTTTGGGGCAAAAAGGCAGAAATTCTCTTTATTTTGTTGCAAAACTCAGAAATTACACTTATTTTGGGGCAAAATTCCAGAAATTTCCTTTATTTTGGGGGAAAATTGCAGAAATTTTACTTATTTTGGGGCAAAATTTCAGAAATTTCACTTATTTCAGGGCAAAAAGGCAGAAATTTTCCTTATTTTGGGGCAAAAAGGCACAAATTCCTAATATTTTGTGCCAAAATTCAGAAATTCCCCTTATTTTGAGGTACAAAGGCTGAAATTCCCCTTATTTGGGGGCAAAAGGCAGAATTTTCCCTTATAATGGGGCAAAATTGCAGAAATTTCACTTATTTCAGGGTAATAAGTCAGAAATTTTTCTTATTTTGGGGAAAAATGACAGAAATTCCCTTTGTTTTCGGGGAAAAGACAGAAATTCCACTTATTTAAAGGCAAAAAAGCTGAAATTCCCCTTATTTTAGGGCAAAATTCCAGAAATTTCCATTATTTGGGGGCAAAAAAACAGAAATTCCCCTTATTTTGGGGCAAAATTCCAAAAATTTCCCTTATTATGGGGAAAAATTGCAGAAATTTCCCTTATTTTAGGGCAAAATTGCAGAAATTTCACTTATTTCGAAGAAAAAAAGCAAAAATTTTTCTTATTTTGGGGTAAAAATGCAGAAACTCCCATTATTTTGGGGCAAAAAGGCAGAAATTCACCTTATTTTGGGCTAAAATTGCAGAAATTTCACATATTTCAGGGCAAAAAGGCAGAAATTTCCCTTAATTTGGGGCAAAAATGAAGAAATTTCCCTTTTTTATGGCAAAAGAGTATGCATTCCTATTATTTTCGGGCAAAAAGGCAGAAATTCCCTGTATTTTGGAGCAAAATTGCAGAAATTTCCCTAATTGTGGGGCAAAAATGCAGAAATTCTCCTTATTTTGGGGCAAAACTCAGAAATTCCACTTATTTTGTGGCAAAATTCCAGAAATTTCACTTATTTTGGGGCAAAATTGCAGAAATTACACTTATTTTGTGGCAAAATTGCAGAAATTTCACTTATTTCAGGGAAAAAAAGGTAGAAATTTTCCTTATTTTGGGGCAAAAAGGCAGAAATTCTCTTTATTTTGGGGCAAAACTCAGAAATTCCACTTATTTTGGGGCAAAATTCTAGAAATTTTCTTTATTTTGGGGAAAAATTCCAGAAATTTTACTTATTTTGGGGCAAAATTGCAGAAATTTCACTTATTTCAGTAAAAAAAGGCAGAAATTTTCCTTATTTTGGGGCAAAAAGGCACAAATTCCTAATATTTTGTGCCAAAATTTAGAAATTCCCCTTATTTTGAGGTAAAAAGGCTGAAATTCCCCTTATTTGGGGGCAAAAGGCAGAATTTTCCCTTATAATGGGGCAAAATTTCAGAAATTTCACTTATTTCAGGGTAATAAGTCAGAAATTTTTCTTATTTTGTGGCAAAAATGACAGAAATTACCTTTGTTTTTGGGGAAAACACAGAAATTCCACTTATTTAAAGGCAAAAAAGCTGAAATTCCTCTTATATTAGGGCAAAATTCCAGAAATTTCCATTATTTGGGGGCAAAAAAACAGAAATTCCCCTTATTTTGGGGCAAAATTCCAGAAATTTCCCTTATTATGGGGAAAAATTGCAGAAATTTCCCTTATTTTAGGGCAAAATTGCAGAAATTTCACTTATTTCAGAGAAAAAAAGCAAAAATTTTTCTTATTTTGGGGTAAAAAGGCAGAAATTCCCATTATTTTGGGGCAAAAAGGCAGAAATTCACCTTATTTTGGGCTAAAATTGCAGAAATTTCACATATTTCAGGGCAAAAAGGCAGAAATTTCCCTTAATTTGGGGCAAAAATGAAGAAATTTCCCTTTTTTATGGCAAAAAAGTATGCATTCCTATTATTTTCGGGCAAAAAGGCAGAAATTCCCTGTATTTTGGAGCAAAATTGCAGAAATTTCCCTAATTGTGGGGCAAAAAGTCAGAAATTCTCCTTATTTTGGGGCAAAACTCAGAAATTCCACTTATTTTGGGGCCAAATTCCAGAAATTTCCCTTATTTTGGGGCAAAATTGCAGAAATTACACTTATTTTGTGGCAAAATTGCAGAAATTTCACTTATTTCAGGGAAAAAAAGGTAGAAATTTTCCTTATTTTGGGGCAAAAAGGCAGAAATTCCTAATATTTTGTGGCAAAAATGCAGAAATTCCTAATATTTTGTTGCAAAAATGAAGAAATTTCCCTTATTTTGAGGTAAAAAGGCTGAAATTCCCCTTATTTGGGGGCAAAAAGGCAGAAATTTCCTTTATTTTGGGGCAAATTTGCAAAAATTTCACTTATTTCAGGGTAATAAGTCAGAAATTTTCTATATTTTGGGGCAAAAAAGACAGAAATTCTTTTTGTTTTGGGGGAAAAATACAGAAAATCCACTTATTCAAAGGAAAAAAGTAAAAGTTCCGCTTATTTTGGAGCAAAAATGAAGAAATTTCCCTTTTTTATGGCATAAAGTTATGCATTCTTCTTATTTTCAGACAAAAAGGCAGAAATTTCCCATATTTTGGGGCAAAAGCCAGAAATTTCCCTTATTTTACAGCAAAATTGCAGAAATTTCACTAATTGTGGCGCAAAAAGGCAGAAATTCTTTTTATTTTGGGGCAAAACTCAGAAATTCCACTTATTTTGGGGCAAAATTCCAGAAAGTTCCCTTATATTGGGGCAAAATTGCAGAAATTTTACTTATTTTGGGGCAAAATTGCAGACATTTCACTTATTTCAGGGAAAAAAGGCAGAAATTTTCCTTATTTTGGGGCAAAAATGCAAAATTTTCCATATTTTGGTGCAAAAATCAGAAATTTCCCTTATTTTGAGGTAAAAAGGCAGAAATTCCCCTTATTTTGGAGCAAAAGGCAGAACTTTCTCTATTTTTGGGGCAAATTTGCAGAAATTTCACTTATTTCAGGGTAATAAGTCAGAAATTTTTTTTATTTTGGGGCAAAAATGACAGAAATTCCCTTTGTATTGGGGGAAAAATACAGAAATTCCACTTATTTAAAGGCAAAAAAGCAGAAATTCCCCTTATATTAGGGCAAAATTGCAGAAATTTCCCTTATTTGGTGGCAAATAAGAGAAATTCCCCTTATTTTGGGGCAAAATTCCAGAAATTTCCCTTATTATGGGTAAAAATTGCAGAAATTTCCTTTATTTTAAGGCAAAATTGCAGAAATTTCACTTATTTCAGAGAAAAAAGGCAAAAATTTTTCTTCTTTTGGGGCAAAAAGGCAGAAATTCCCATTATTTTGGGGCAAAAAGGCAGAAATTCACATTATTTGGGCTAAAATTTCAGAAATTTCATATATTTCAGGGCAAAAAGGCAGAAATTTCCCTTAATTTGGGGCAAAAATGAAGAAATTTCTCTTTTTTATGGCAAAAAGTTATGCATTCCCCTTATTTTCAGGCAAAAAGGCAGAAATTCCCCGTATTTTGGAGCAAAATTGCAGAAATTCCCCTAATTGTGGGGCAAAAAGGCAGAAATTCTCCTTATTTTGGGGCAAAACTCAGAAATTCCACCTATTTTGGGGCAAAATACCCGAAATTTTCCTTATTTTGGGGAAAAATTGCAGAAATTTAACTTATTTTGGGGCAAAATTGCAAAGATTTCACTTATTTCAGGGAAAAAAATGCAGAAATTTTCCTTATTTGGGGGCAAAAAGGCAGAAATTCCTAATATTTTGTGGCAATAATGCAGAAATTCCTAATATTTTGTTGCAAAAATGCAGAAATTTTCATTATTTTGAGGTAAAAAGGCTGAAATTCCTTTTATTTGTGGGCAAAAAGCAGAAATTTCCCTTATTTTGGGGCAAAATTG